>NC_069504.1:945307718-945917718 GCF_027579735.1 Bombina bombina
GTACATGTATTCATCCTTTAGGGGATTGTATCCTCTTTACATAGATAGTTTTTTGGTTCTGCACACACAATGGGACAATCAATGTGAATTGCTCCATGATTGCGTCTCTGGTGCTATTCTAATTGTACATTATTTGACTCCTTGTACTGCTGGGATTCTCTCTCCACTTTGGATTTTAATATTTTATATTGTATTATTTTTTTATGTTTGTTATAATAAATGTTAAGTTTTAATATATCCTGATAAATGGTCCCTTGCCAGCAAAGTTCCCTCTAATTATTTTTCCTTATGGGCAATAATTTTTTTCTGTGTCCAGGCTCGATACCGCTTGTGTGCGGCACTATTATATTTATATATATATATATATATATATATATATATATATATATATATATATACAGTATATATATATGTGTGTGTGTGTGTGTATATATATACATCATACATTTACATACATATATATATATATATATATATATATACATATAATTAAATGTTGTCAGGTTGTACACATTTCATATGAACACTGCTAAAATCTAGTTCTATAGGATATTTTTATGTTGCAGGGTTGTCCCTAGTAAGTTTGTCCTATATAGTCCTTTAGGCTTTTCCAGGACTAATTACAATTTAAAACACTGTATTATATATATATATATATATATATATATATATATATATATATATCGTTATGAAAGCAGGGGTTGGCACACTTTGAGAAAGCACAAATCAGCAGCTACCGGGGTGCTCCGGGCAAGTAACATACACACTTCATTAGAAAAAGGCAAAGGCACTCCCGTATGAATAAGAATGTCAATTTAATAATATATGTCATTGTCTGTCTGATGAAGGGGCACCACCCCGAAACGTCATATTATTAAATTGACATTCCTGTTCAAACGGTGAGTGCCTTTGCCTATTTCTAATGAATATATATATATATATATATATATATATACACTGTATATATGTATACATATATATATACACTGTATATATGTGTATATATATATATATATATATATATATATATTTATTGTGTATATGTATATATATATTATTATATATACTGTATGTATATATCTATATCTATCTATCTATCTATCTATCTATCTATCTATCTATCTATCTATATACTGTGTGTGTGTGTATATATATATATATATATATATATATATATATAGATTAATGCTGATTTTAATGATGGAAGAATAAAAGTTATTAGTTTTTTTTTGGTAGCAGTGCAGCTTGTGGTATTTTTGCTGCAGTCTCCTAGTTAGCTGTTCTACACTGCAGCATCTTAGGAAGAACAGGATTCTGCCACTGATTATTAACCAGTTTTGGCTCCTGCAATCTGAGCCTCTCTCCATATTCTCCATATCTCCTGGGGCTACCGTGTGGCTTTGTGAAAGGGGAACTGAACTGCTTCTTCTGCCTCACTTATTGTAAAAGGCTAATTTACACACAAACGGAAAGAAGTGGGAGGAGGTCGGCAACTTTTGGCACTAAGCAGTAATTACAACATGGTAGTTAGTGTCAGGTGTCCCCAGAAACTTACCTCTTACGAGGTTCAGAGGCTGTTGCTCTCACCTCAGGAGACACATTCTCCATGTGGTGTGGCTGCGACCTGTGTGTGCAGTGTCTGGCGCACTAAGTGATGCAAGGCTATCACTACCCCCTGTCATGAGCAGCCTGTCTGTCTCTATGCGCGGGGCATGCAGAATCACTGCGCTGCCGCGCATGTTACAGGGATCATTGCTACCAGTGTACACTTTTTAAGTGAGCGCTCTATATGTGCCTCTGTCCTTTCTCTTTTATTGATTGTTCATTTAAAGCATAGTAACTCCTGCTGTGTGCTTTCCTCAACCTTTGTATTGCTTTATGTTCAAGTGGCTTTGTTCACCAAATATTACATAAAACCTTGATATATGCTTCATTCATGCCTTGTCAACATCAGTTATCGACTGGTTTAAGTTTTAATAAACTCTTTATTACAAGTCATTTGATTGAAAGCATTAACAATGAGTTATGGTTGGATAAAAGTCCTCAGTACAATGTGGCTCGAAAAACATAGTCTATTATAAACGTATATAGACTTTTTGTTAATTTATAGAAGAATGTATTCAGTTTCCGAAACATATTTTTCTTTATACTGTGTTGTCAAAATGAATGTTTGTCACAAAGCTTGGTGGGGAGATTTGTCATGAAAAGCCATCAAAGTAAAAATTATTTTCAATAAAGAGCTTTTAGAGTTCTCTTTGTAGAGACAATTTAAGTGGCACCTTAACATATAAAACATTTTCCCCGACATAGTACATTTTAGTATCAGTTACCATTAATGAAGGGACATTGCAGTAATCAATTACCAGCTCTAAACATTCATATGATAAGTTTGATTCAAAGTAAATAAAGTCACCCCCTCCCTGATATTCTGGAGAAATGTATTAGTCTGTCTTGCATATCTTGCATACTTTGAGATACAAACAAGAGCAAATACACTGCATGTTGCATCAATAGTTTACTGCCTAACTAGCCCTGTATAATCATAGTAGGTATTTTTACAATTAGAGCCAATTAAGGCAATATTAATTACAATTTGAATAAACTGATTATATGGCTGTAGCTTTGCCTAAGTTTGAAGGAACACATTTTCAAAAACAGGGTCATATTAATTCAATAGTAAAACTTTAACATTCTGGGTAAAGCCACATACTTAATTATGTGTTTTTAATGATAAATGCGGCTCCCCCGAGCAGAGGCTGTATAATAATTTTGGCCAAAATTTGGGAAAGTGGGTTTATGTTTCTTAAATTCTGTCATATCTTACACCCACTCAAAGTTCTAAAGTATTATATTAAAGAGTGAGGTTCTCTGTAGCTATAGCTATTTATTTTTTACAATGTCCCATTAAAATGCAAGAAACGCAAACTTTTGACAGACTGTATTTGTCAATGAAAACCTTCTTATATCAAATCAGTAAACAATAACACAGTTGAATTGTATACTATGTCTTTTTTTAGATTGTATAAAGTACAAATAAATGTTCATAACTGGAAATTTTTCACTGATTAATTGCATCAGGTATTTTTCTTTTTCTTTCTGGGTGCTGAATTATACAGAAAACAGAGACGCACATTATCATGTAAAAATTATAACTATTAAACAGCAAGCAATTTAAATATTAAAAAACTAAAACCTAAAGATTTTAACTTAACACAAAGCTATAATCAATTATTATTATGCTTTGCTCATTAATGAGTTTTGTAACCAACAAAAATATTTTAACATGCTGGAAATATGATAATAACTGTTTAGAAGCATTTTCAAACATGGTTGAATATAGCTGTGATCTAGTATATCTTTATATAGCTCCTTTTTAATTCAGAAAGTGAATTCTGCAAGAATAGGTTAAGCCGAATGCAAATTACCTACTGTAAAAGTTTATTCTACAAAATATATGTTATATAACAAACTCAGACTAAATGCATTATAATAAACATAATAGTTTTGTGCAATATAGAGTCAATATATGGTTGAAGCAGCTTGTAATATGTTGTTTTTCCCTTTAAAATATATACCCACAGTTGTAATCATATGATAACACTTATAAAATGGCTGGAAAGTAGGTATAGTACTTTGCACAACCATTTCCTTTTTCAGCAACAAATAAGTAAATACTGGTGTGTGTTTATTTATAGCATACATTGCATTGATGCACCAACAATATACAGCATTCAGAAAGTGGGTTTAGCTCTATGATTTTGTTTACTGATATGTGTATTGCCTTGGTAGAGTATAGCAGGAGACATCTACAAAAAATGCCTTCCAATCACTTTACTTTAATCAAAGTCAATGTTCAATACGGGCAATTTCTGTTAGTGGAAAAAAATGAGTGACAATAAGCATCTCTTAACAGTTGTAATGCTGAGTACATTTATAATTGCTTTCAGGATATGTTTTGTTTTCAGAAGTAGATTTGTTAATTAACTGTGCAGTGATCTCAATGTCCCTGTTTTTGATGAGATGTAAACATTTGTGTGTGTGTGTGCGTGTATATGTATGTGTATGTATGTGTATATATATATATATATATATACACACACACACACACGCACCTACATTTATATAGTAATCACATTCTTAAAGTAGAAAATGTGTTGCTTTTAATAAGATCACTTTTCTTTAAATATTCTGGAATGAACACCATGACATAGCTGGAGTCTATGTAGGTATGTTTAAATCTAATTATCTTTTTCCAAAACAATACAGTACTGCATTACTAACAACAGAATCTGTATGTTTATATGTAAAAGATTTTACACATTTCCATGTAAACTATAAACTGATAACATGGTGTACTGGACACATTTCTAACTGCTAGGTACTTCACCAACATGCTAACTGATATACTCTATCTTGAGACCTAGTCTTTAGTATCAGTCTAATAATAAGAATTTTCAAATGCCTTCTGTACTGTATACACACCACATCTGAATCATGGCACCAAGCATACAGTAGATTTCCTCTTTTGTACTATATTTCATAAGCAAACCTTTAGTTTCCTTAAGACAGAGGCAATATGGCAAATGGGAATTGTTCCATTTTAGAGACTGGAAGCAATTCCCAGTGCAAAAGACAGAACATGAACATACGAGTTGAGAGGTTATTGAGGTGGAGTTGGTGCTTTAATAGCTGGCTCCCGATTAAGATATGTTGCCCAGTAGACTAAATTAAAGATTCCAAATAGAAGTGGAAATGCTATTCTTGATAACCGGTCAATTTTGCTGACACTGTTGAAAGTTTTCTTGGGTTCTGCAGGCTTTGGTTTTGGTTCAATATCTTTTGGCTCTAATGTTGCACTTTTAGCAATGGTTGCCAGACCAGGGTCACGAGCAATAGGAGGGTAGTTTGCTGTTGCTGAAGCATACGTGTTGTTCTTCTTTATAAGAGGATCCTTTACCTTTTTCGGCTGCACAAAGAGAAAAAAAAGAGTAAAAATGATGCACAAACAATATACTTATAATTTACTTCTAGCATATTTTTCTGAATAATATTTTTTTGTGGGATTTTTTTTTTTTTCAATTAGAAGTAGACTTGTATTACAGAACAATTAGACATCGAACCTCCTTGTTGCAGGGATGCAAAATGATGCAAACTTGAAATGCATTGTACCTTATTTTGAGAATACAAATATACTTGCAAGGTTTTCTCATTGTAACTACAGGTGCAGCCATTTACAGTTTTGCAATATATTGTGAAGTGTTTTTGAGATAATTGAATCAATGTGTGTGTGAGTGTTATTTATAGTCAATTTAATAATAGATATTGCCTAATAAAAGTGCATCAACAATTTATAAATAAAACAATAAATTGGCTTATGTAAATAATATTAATACAGAATATTCTATTTTAATAAAAACATTAAGAGCTTAATTGATCAAAGCCCAGACAGACAAGTACAAGAAAATAAAACACAAAGCTGCGCTTCTCAGATTAAATCAAATAACCTTATTAGAGTCCTATACCAGCTCATACAATGTTTCTTATAGGATCCACTGATGTTAAGTATTTTCTCAAGGTAAAGGTATTTGCTTATACTATATATTTTGCCAAGATAGATGCATTAAGGAGAATGTGATAACTCTATACTCGGTGGAAATTAACAGACGATGCAAAGATTGTTATAACAGACACTACAATGCAATGATTAGTACAAATCTGTAGTCAAAATAAATGATATTGGTATGTTAAGATATGGTACAGAATCAATCATTGAACAAACACAGTGGTTATAGGGATAAAAATACTTCCCAGATGCGGTGTAGCGAGTGGCTGCTTCTCCAGAGTTAGACACAGGGCTGTGATCCTGATCTTGAAAGTGGCTACAAAACAAAAGAAGACACAGAGCGCATCCCACTCTAAGTGTAACACCGTTTTATTTTGACAAGCATTCAAAGGGTGTAAATTGCATGTACAATGTAAAAAAAGTTTAAAAGCAAAATCACCAAGTCCAAGTCTGTTTCGCCGGATACTGGAGGTGTATTCTCTGTCACCTCATTGGCTCGATCCTCAGGTAAGCTTCTGGAAATCCGTAGGGGGACTCGCCGTGTCATGGTGTTAGATTGGATTGCCCCCCAATAGCTGCAAATTTAGGCTTAGGAGTCTTAGACAACATGAAACATATTGGATTCACGAACTCCAAACCTTAAACACTTCTAGTAAGAATGACCTTAACATCGACTTAGATCTACAAGACTTTGGGGCATATGTATCAAGCTCCGTATGGAGCTTGATGCCCCGTGTTTCTGGTGAGTCATTAGACTCGCCAGAAACAGCAGTTATGAAGCAGCGGTCACAAAGACCGCTGCTCCATAACCTGTCCGCCTGCTCTGAGCAGGTGGACAGACATCGCAACAATATAACCCGATCGCGTACGATCAGGTTGATTGACACCCTCCTGCTGGCGGCCTATTGGCCGCAAGTCTGCAGGGGGCGGCGTTGCACCAGCAGCTCTTGTGAGCTGCTGGTGCAATGATGAATACGGCGAGCGTATGGCTCGCCGTATTCAGCAAAGTCTGCCGGACCTGCTCCGCACTGGCGTATCAGGTCCGCCAGACTTTCATAACTAGAGGCCATTATGTAAAGTCTTAAATAGAATGAATTTGCTACTTGAATCATCCATCCTTGTTCTGTATTTTTTTTTTTAGAGAGATATATGTACCTAATTATACAGATTGTTCCCTGCTCATCATACACAAGAATTTATTCACTTATTTATCTGTCGATTTTATATCAATTGATCAAATGGTTGATTTGATCTTAGTTTGGTCTTTTATAATGAGTATAAACTCGTGGGTGCACCATTCCCTTAATGTGTTACATATGAGGAAAATATCTTGTAACCTTATACTATGTCCTGTTAATTGAATACAAAACACACTGCAACATGGTCTTTACAGTGGTTTTAAATGTTGTCTACTGTGTATGAATTTTTTATGAAATGTATGTTTTTAGTTAACACAATTTTAATTAAACATGTTATTTTTTATAAAAATGTATTTTACATGTATTTTATATGCATTTAATATAGTGGCTTCTACGCAAATGACCGGACCGATGTAACATGTGTGTTAGCCTTGTCCTAAGGTCTTTGATGACTCACAGCCAAGGATATCACTCCATTGGGAGGCGCGCCCAACCCGGGCTTTTTAAAAGGGACTACAACTACTCAGTCCGATATATCCTCTTGAAAAAGTCAGGTCGTAGCCTGAGGAAACGCGTTGAGGCGGCATCAACACCTCCTCTCGGTAACTGAAACGCCAGTGCTGAACACGGAGTATCCCTCGACACGGCGAGTCCCCCTACGGCTTTCCGGAAGCTTACCTGAGGATCGAGACAACGAGTTGATGGAGAATACACCCCCAGTATCTGGCGAAACGGACTTGGACTTGGTGATTTTGCTTTTAAACTTTTTTTACATCGTATGTGCAATTTACACGCTTTGAATGGTTGTCAAAATAAAATGGTGTTACACTTAGAGTGGGATGCGCTCTGTGTCTTTTTGTTTTGTTCCTAGACAGACAAGGTTTGCTTCCGTGAACCTGTCCATCTTGGATTGCAGAAAGTGGGCAGCAATGCGCTGCCTGCATTTAACATTGCACAAGCATCTGTAGGCATGAGTAGAGACTGAAAATCACCCTGGCCGAACTTGTCTGGGGTGATTTTAATCTTCAAGTTAAAGGGACATTCTACACCAGAATATTTATTATTTTAAAAGACAATCGCTTTATTACCCATTCCCTAGTTTTGCATAACCAAGACAGTTATATTAATTCCCTTTTTTTTACCTCTGTAATTATCTTGTATCTAAGCCTCTGCAAACTGCCCCTTATTTCAGTTCTTTTGACAGACTTCCATTTTAGCCAATTAGTGCTGGCTCCTAAGAACTCCACGTGCGTGAGCACAGTGTTATCTATATGAAACACATAAACTAACACCCTCTAGTGGTGAAAAACTGTCAAAATGCCCTGAGATGAGAGGCGGCCTTCAAGGGCTTAGAAATTTTCATATGAACCTTCTAGTTTTAGCTTTTAACTAAGAATACCAAGAGAACAAAGCAAAATTGGGGATAGATGTAAATTTGATTTTTTTAAAAAATTACATGCCCCATCTGAACAATGAAAGTTTTTGTTTGGACTAGATTGTGCCTTTAAGAGTTGGTGTACAGGTTTTAAAGCTGTGGACTGATGGCTTCTGCTGCTTAACTATTGGATGTAGGCTCACTTATGCGAACTTGCAATGAAGAGCCTCCAAAACTGCATATGCAGCTTGATAAATGGAGCCCTAGGTGTTACACTACAGTTAACAATCATAGCACACTGTGTATATATCTTGACTATAGATATTTTTTTCCCTTTTTATCACTAATAAATATTAGAGAGATTTGAAATAGCACATTCGCATGGCTTAGACTGAATTTGTTTTTAATTAAACCTGAAAAAAAACTTGCTGCAAAACAGCTCCTTGAAAATCCTGGAAGTCAAACAGATTTGTACCATCCCCGTGTAAGAACAATTAGTGTCTGAGATTGCTCCATTGAAATCAATGGAGCTGTTTCTATCTCGCAAATGAATTTCCCGCCTCATAGAATGACTTCCACTGTCAAGGATATTGCTAAAAATATTTTAAAAATATTGCAAAACAAAGTGAAAATAAAATCACTCTATAAATTAGTTATCTTTAACAAATAGAACAGGAAAAAAAACACACAAATTCCAGAAAATAAAAATGAGACAACATTGTGAATTAGTGAGGCATGACTATTAGACAAGATACTTCCCATGGGCAATCGAGTGTTTTTTAGAGAAAAATCCTGATCACAACTTGAAATGGACGCAGAACACCCATGGTCAGCACTTTTTTGGCTTCTAACAGTCTAGACAAATTATGATCTATCCAGTGGGTCTGCCATGCAAATATTTAACAACTGCATGCATGTCGAAATCCCATGTTATTAAAAAAAAAAAAAAAAAATTTTCAGCGTGTTGTAGTTGTAGCTATTATTTGTCTACATCTCTAGTAGGTTTATGTGAGCTATATCATGTATTAAGCTATTTAAAAACACTAGTGATGCTAATGAAAGGAAAGCCCACTGGCGATAAGCTAGAAAAAAACAAATGAAATGAGCCTCAATAAATTTAAACATGATCTCCCCTCAACAAAGAGATCCCTAAGTAGCATAGCGAGTATCTATGAATCTAGTGCAATGAATATGATTTCAGAATTTTTAACAATGGGCACCCTTTAGAAAATTGAGCTACAAGAGTGACCCTATGCATGTAATTTGCAAGGAGTGACACTTGGGTTTATCTTATCTTGATGCTGTAACTTATTCTACATATAGTGCCGGATTATGATTGGCACGCTTAAAGTTAGACACAAGCGAAATGGAGTTTATCGCGGGTGTTTGTGCATGTTGGGTTTAGCGCTCGTATTACCAGTTTAAAGTAAACGCAAACACGTGAGCACAAATGCAATTTATTCTAGAATGATTACCACATCCTCAGAGCTCTGGTTAACTGTTTTGAAAAATTCAAACGTTGCACAAAACACATCAAAAATACATTAAAAGTTCAGTTACACTCATAATAACACTATTTAATAAACATTATTTAAAAACAATGCACAATAAAGTTAAAATATATGAGGTCTCAGGTGTTTAAATGGCTTTAACATGGAGAAACAGGTACATACATATACATTTCTAAATATGTCTAAATACATATATATATATATATATATATATATTATTTATTATTATTATTATTATTATACTTTATTTATCAAGCGCCAACATATTCTGCAGCGCTGTCCATGGATACAAATTATTTAAATAAAACAATACAAGACTTGTAAGATACAGGACAAAATTTACAAACAAATACAGGAGGGATTGAGGGCCCTATTCCCGTGGGAACTTACAATCTAGAAGGGTAGGAGGTTGAGAAACAGGAGGTGACGACTGCAAGATTGAGAAGGATGTTAATACAGAGTTAGATGAGGGAAATGTTAGGTAGGTGAAATTAATTTATTATTGAGTTGGGTGGTAGGCTTCCCTGAACAGAAAAGTCTTCAGGGAGCATTTAAAGGAAGAAAGATTAGGGCAAAGCCTGACAGCATGAGGGAGAGTGTTCCAGAGGGTAGGTGCTGCACGACAGAAGTCCTGCAGTCTAGCATGAGAGGAGGTGATAGTTGCGGATGCAAGGAGCAGGTCATTGTTGGATCTTAGTGGACGGGCTGGATTATACTTGTGTATTAGAGAGGATATGTAGAGGGGAGCAGCGTTGGTGAGAGTTTTGTATGTAAGGGTGAGAATTTTGAATTAAATTCTGCTGTGAATGGGGAGCCAATGAAGGGACTCACAGAGAGGTGCAGCAGATACAGATCGACGGGAAAGGTGGATCAGCCTGGCAGAGGCATTTAGGATGCATTGAAGGGGGGAGAGGCGGGAAAGATGAAGGCCAGCGAGTAGGTTATTGCAGTAGTCAAGTCGGGAGATAACAAGGGAGTGGATTATTTGCCTTGTGGTGTCAGCGCTCAGAAAAGGGCGAATTTTGGAAATATTGCGTAGATGATTGCGGCAGGATGTAGAAAGCGATTGGATATGGGGGACGAAGGATAGGTTTGAGTCAAGTGTGACTCCGAGGCAGCGGACTTGGGGCGATGGGGAAATGGTGATGCCGTCAACAGGGATAGAGAAGTCAGAAGTCGGCGTAGAGCTTGAGGGGGGGATAAGAAGGAGCTCAGTCTTGGACATGTTAATCTTTAGGTGGTGAGAGGCCATCCAGGAAGAAATACCAGATAAGCAGTTGCTGACATGAGAGAGGACAGAGGGAGAGAGAGCAGGGGTGGAGAGGTAGATCTGGGTGACGTCAGCATAGAGGTGATATTTGAAGCCATAACTGTTGATAAGTTTACCCAGCGAAGAAGTATAGATGGAGAAGAGTAGAGGACCCAGAACAGATCCTTGAGGTACTCCAACAGACAGAGGCATAGGAGAGGAGAAGTCACCGGCAAATGACACAGAAAAAGACCTGTGAGAAAGATAGGAGTGAATCCAGGAAAGAGCAGTGTCACAGAGGCCAAAAGAGCTAAGGGTCTGTAGGAGGAGGGGGTGGTCAACTGTGTCGAAGGCAGCTGAGAGGTCAAGTAAGATGAGTATAGAGTAGTGGCCAATAAGATCGTTTGTGACCTTGGTAAGGGCAGTCTCAGTTGAGTGTTTTGGGCGGACAGGTCAAGCAAGGAGTTGGCGGACAGGAAGTGGGTATATTTATATGCATGTACATATGTATTTATGTGTGTATATATGTATTTACAGACATATATACACATATGAACACATAAATACATATGTACACGCATATAGACATATACATTGGAACCCTTTAAAATTAAAGGGCCATAATACCCAAATGTTTAAACACTTGAAAGTGATGCAGCATAGCTGTAAAAGCTGATTAGAAAATATCTCCTGAACATCTCTATGTAAAAAAGAAAGATATTTTACCTCAAAAGTTCCTCAGTAGCCACCTCCCATTGTAAAGGATTTCTAAGCAGCATTTTAGTGTGTCTGTCCCGGGACAACTGAAAGGATGAGCTTCGTGCACTCTCATATTATTTCACCAATCAGGTAAAGGAAGCTTACTATGAAATCTCATGAGAGTTAAGTCAAATCTCATGAGATCACAGTAAGAGTTCATGACCTCAGCACTGCTGATGCTGATTGGCTGCTGTTCATTTCTTCATTTTTTTAATTTTTTTACCTGCAGCTGGGAGCAGCCGAGTATAACTTTTTACACAGAACTTACTCTGCTGGGCTGAGGAAATTGTGAGGTAAAATATCTTCATTTTATATATAGAGATGCTTTTTAAATTCTGGTATAGATTAAATATATATATATATATATATATATATATATATATATATATATATATATATATATATATATATATATATATATATGAAATATGGTACACAACTTCATAGAATTAAATGTAAGCCTGTAAGCTTGAGTGCTAATCAAATCAAATCGTAAGCACCACTGTTTAGTAAATAATTTGCATCATATTTATGTAGAATGAAAATGGTATGTTTAATTAGAATGTTTATCCTGTTGTATTTTATATTTTTGTTTGGGATTCAATGATTTAGAAACCCATAAGGATTTAAAATGTGTTATCTGTGTCTGATAATAAGACAATCCTGTATCTTTTCCGTTATAGTATATTTTTCTTGTAATTGATGGTACCATAGAAGAGTGATATGTTGGCAACATACATAACAATCAGGTTTCAAGAAAACAGATGTACACATCATTGCATTTGACATTGAAGCTCTCATTATTTGCACTTTTCCTTGATTAACATCTATTTTGCCCTTAGTGTGCTGAATGAATTATAAAGATAGAACATATGTTTACCCTGAATTTTTCTTTATTTAATAATGCATTTTTAAAATGTGTGCACATCTGTCTGCCTCAAAACTACATAATTAAGTGATTGAGTTGATGTTATGTCGCAAATTACTGCCATTTATTCTCTACTGGAATAACTTGATTTCTTCATTGACCCTAAAAGAAAAATCAATGCACTATCTTTGAAAAACCGTTCTATAAATTGCCTCTTCCTTGTTAAAAAAAAAAGAAGGTGAAAATGGTATGAAGTTTGCACCAATGTCACTTTCAGAAATTAGTTTTTAAATGTCATCTTTTTTTATTTATTTACAGTTAAAATGTTTCAATGCTTAATTAAATGTTATAACTTCAGACAAGGAAGATGTAATAGTTGGTAACATAATGTATTATAAGATTGGTTTTACATATTGAATTTAAGAAGGGCATGTAGAAACTCTTACTAGATACAGTCAAATTTTTGTTACATTGATTTTCATTTTGCAAACAAATAAAAAGCTGGAATTGTATTCAGCATTCTTTTATTTCCATTAACAAAAAACAAAATAACAAATAGAGCATTTTGTTCATTTGTGAACGATTGAACAACTTTATTTTGTCATTCAGTTTATTATTGCAAATTAGTGAATGCATGGAAAATGGCAGCTTTGTAATTCCTTTGTAAAATGAATAGCAAATCAGTGAAAATTTTCACTTCCCTTTCTTAAAGGGACAGTCTACACGAGAATTTTTATGGTTTAAAAAGATAGATAATCCCCTTATTACCCATTTCCCAGTTTTGCATAACCAACACAGTTATATAAATACAGTTTTTACCTCTGTGATTTCCTTGTATCTAAGCCTCTGCAAACTGCCCCCTTATTTCAGTTCTTTTGACAGACTTCCAATTTAGCCAATCAAAACTGGCTCACTGGATCTCCACCTGCATGAGCACAGTGTAATCTATATGACAAACATGAACTAACACCCTCTAGTGGTGAAAAACTGTCAAAATGCCCTGAGAGAAGAGGCGGCCTTCAATGGCTTAGAAATTTGCATATGAACCTCCTAGGTTTAGCTTTCAACTAAGAATACCAAGAGAACAAAGCAAAATTGGTGATAAGAGTAAATTGGAAAATGGTTTAAAATTACATTCTCTATCTGAATCATAAAAGTTTATTTTGGACTAGACTGTCCCTTTAACATTATTTGAGATCGGTGTATATTACCAATATCCAAAACTGTCTAACACCTAGATTTCGACAAGTTTTGCGTTACGTTTTTAATGCTAAAAAGAATTGACATTTCAGCGTAAAAACAGTAATGGAGCCATTACGAGTCTTGTCGGTATAGCTATACCGCAAGCATTTTAGCCTCTAATGCAATGTCAATACCGCACTCAAAAAAATGGGATTTCCATAGCGCCGGTATTACAGGTTGTGCGGTGAGGCTAAAATGCTTGCGTTACAGCCTATATCGACACAATCCATTCTACTATCTGAAAGCAGAAAATATGAGTTTTGCACAACAAAAATGTTTCACAAAACTCATAACGAAACTGTTACAAAGTACACTAACACCCATAAACTACCTATTCACCTCTAAACCACCACCCTCCCGCATCGCAAACACTATTTAAAACTATTTAACCCCTAATCTGCCACCCACCAACATCCCTGCCACTATAATAAAGTTATTAATCCCTATTTTGCCACTCCCTGACACCGCCATAACTAAACCTATTAACCCCTAAACTGCCAGCCCCCAAACATCACCACTATTAGAGTAAACAATTAACCCCTAAACCTATCACCCCCTAACTTTAAATTAAAATTACAATATCCCTATCTTACCTGTGAAATTAAAAAAACCTAAGATTAAACTAACAATTAACCTAACATAACTATTATACTAAACTATTATACTAAAATTAAAATAACTACCAATTAAAAAAACTAAATTACAGATCTTTTTCATTGCCCTGAAAAAGGCATTCAGCTATTTTAAAAAAGCCCAAACCCTAATCTAAAAACAACCCAACCCAAAAAAGTTAAAAAAAAACTAACACTAACCCCCGAAGATCCACTCACAGTTTCTGAAGTCCGGACATCCATCTTCATCCAGGCAGCGAGAAGTCTTCATCCAGGTGGCATCTTCTATCATCATCCAGGTGGCGTCTTCTATCTTCATCCCGGTGGCGCAGAGTGAATCCATCCTTGAAGACATCCGGTGTGAAGTCCTCTTCATACGGTCACCACCGTACACTGGATCTTCAATGCAATGGAGCATTTTCAAAATGGTGTCCCTTGCATTCCTATTGGCTGATTTGATTCTTGAAATTCAAATCAGCCAATAGGATGAGAAATACTGAAATCCTATTGGCTTCTCAAATCAGCCAATAGGATGAGAGCTACTGACATTATATTGGCTGATTTGAATAGCCAATAGAATTTCATTAGCTCTCATCCTATTGGCTGATTTGAACAGCCAATAGGATTTCAGTAGCTCTCATCCTATTGGCTGATTTGAATTTTAAGAATCAAATCAGCCAATAGGAATGCAAGGGACGCACTCTCACTCCATCAGGCAACTGCCAGGGTGCTAGTGAGCTTCAATACGAACTAAAAACTCTGGTCATTTCAAAAGTAATCTTTTACTGTGAACAGTGACGTTTCGGAGACAAAGTATCCCGTTCCTATATATATATATATATATATATATATATATATATATATATATATATTGGGAGCCTTCCTGCTAAAAAATGGGATTAACAGAAGCATTGTCTTCTGATTATTTATACTTCTTAATTTTTGAGGTAAACTTCACAGTGCTGCTTTGCCTTGTTCACCAGAAGAGATATGGTTTTCATTTCTCCAATAGGTGGAAACTAGCATTGTTGGATTATCTTGTAGCATGAAATAGGTATTTTTGATTCTTTTAGGTTAAGATAATGCAACCCACAATTCACCGGGGATCATAACCTTTGGTTGTTTTGTTCGGGGAAATGGCTTTTAGCTATATGTGTATCTCAAGCAATTTTATGTTGAACATGACATACATATTGGCATGACTCAAAAAGACACACAATGCTGATGCATGCACTTTTTTCATGAAAAAAATGATGAGCATCATAATGTGAGGCTTACTAGCATGTGCTAGGCCTTTGTGTGCAAAATTACATTAAAATGAATGCATGTTATATGAAATGACACGGTGAAATCCCTTTGTCAAAGACAGCTAGACAATACTGACAAAAGATATTGTTAGGCACCCCTCCCCCACAATTCCTAGTCTCTAAATTATATAAAGCAAAACTGAAGTATATATAATTAATGCGCATAACATTTGTCCAGGCAATAAAACATACATCCTGTACTTGTCTACTAGAGAGTAGCGGAGTCCATCCTACCTACAGAACAGAATAAAGAAAAATAATGTTTCAGGAATAGAAGGGATTTTGCATTCACCAGAAAAGGTTTTAGTTTAACATTTTGAGATTTTGCCCGTCTTCTTTAATCAAGAACAACTATTTATTCATAACAGCTACTAAGGTGAGCCAAGATATATCTTTTATGGCCAACATATTTGTGCAAATTTATTTAGTAGTCATTTTAAAAATACAGATAAACTGATCAGCATCTATCAATAAGCAAATAACTGTTTTGTCGCTTCTTTAATTTCATTCCACTGAAGTTTTTGATATCACACATTTTAGAAAAAAAGAATAAGTTGAGCTGAAAAAGCAGCATTCAATAAATTTGATTATACAAAGTAGAGCTTTTTTAAGCATAGTTTAATTGTGTTTTAGAGTTGTACTGGAAAATGTACCGACTGATTAAATAATAATCTAAAGAGACATAAAATGCATATAAAAGGCTAGATTACAAGTGGTGCGGTAAAGTTAACGCAGATCTTGATAGGCAACCTTGCGACTGTGCTAACTTGCGGATTTATTACAAATAAAATTTAAACAGGTACGCTTGAGCACAAACATAATTAACGTTTGCTGGATTAGCGCAAATAAAGACAGCGTAAAGTGTAAGTGGTTAAAAAATGTGCACCAAACACAACATAAGTACGTTACAGTTTCTGCTAAAAAAATATTCATATAAATATTAATTTAAAAAATAATTAGGCTTAAAAATAATAAGGTATATGACAAGGTGTTTAACTGGAAAGGGCTATAATTAATATATATACACATGTGTTTAAGTATGTGAATTTGACATTATAAACTACTGGCAGAGATCATTTTTTCATGAGATTCAGGATTTTTATTTAAATTCTCAAATTAATTTTCATTAAGATTTGTACTGCTATTTGGTTTAATGTCTTATTGGATATTGTGTTTTTATGTTTTAATGAATATCCATACCAAGGTTTAATTATCCTAGTGATTAGACATATCTCTAAATATTGCTTGTATTGAGAATATCTATGTCATCTTATTTATATGTATCTCCCTTTTATCTATAATTACTTGCTCCCTTTAAGGAACTCATGGCTAGATTACGAGTTTTGCATTATGAGGGGTGCAGTGCTAACTTGCACGTTATTGTTACTGCTCACTTACCTACAGCGCTGATATTACAGGTTTTTATAAACCCGGCGTTAAAATACAAGAAGTGAGCGTAGAGCAAACTTGTGCTCCAAACCGCACTCCAATACCAGCTCTGCTTAAGTCAGAGGTGAGCTGGTTGTACGTGCTCGATTTGGGGAGAGCCGGCTGAAAAAAAGCCTAACACCTGCAAAAAAGCAGCGTAAAGCTCCGTAACGCAGCCCCATTGATTCCTATGGGTAAACTAAATTTATGTTTACAACTAACACCCTAACATGAACCCCGAGTCTAAACACCCCTAATCTTACACTTATTAACCCCTAATAGGCCGCCCCCGACATCGCCGACACCTACATTATACTTATTAACCCCTAATCTGCCTCTCCGGACAACGCCACCACTATAATAAACATATTAACCGCTAAACTGCCACACCCCTGCATCAAACATTAGTTAAATATTATTAACCCCTAATCTGCCGCCCCTAACATCGCTGCCACCTACCTACATTTATTAACCCCTAATCTGCTGCCCCCAACATCGCCGCCACTATACAAAAGTTATTAACCCCTAAACCTAAGTCTAACCCTAACCCTAAAACCCACTAACTTAAATATAATTAAAATAAATCTAAAGAAAACCTACTATTAATAACCAAAATAATTTCTATTTAAAATTAAATACTTACCTGTAAAATAAACCCTAAGCTATCTACAATATAACTAATAGTTACATTGTATCTAGCTTAGGGTTTATTTTTATTTTACAGGCAAGTTTGTATTTATTTTTACTAGGTAGAATAGTTACTAAATAGTTATTAACTGTTTACTAACTACCTAGCTAAAATAAATACAAATTTACCTGTAAAATAAAAACTAACCTGTCTTACACTAACACCTAACCTTACACTACAATTAAATAAATTACCTAAATTAAATACAATTAACTAAATTAAATACAATTACCTAAATTACAAAAAAACACACTAATTTACACAAAATAAAAAACAAATTACAAGATATTTAAACTAATTACACCTAATCTAATAGCCCTATCAAAAAAAATAAAAAAAACCTAGCCTAAACTAAACTACCAATAGCCCTTAAAAGGGCCTTTTGCGGGGCATTGCCCCAAAGAAATAAGCTCTTTTACCTGTAAAAAAATACAAACAACCCCCAACAGTAAAACAAACTAATAGCCCTATCTAAATAAAAAAGCCCCCCCCCCAAATAAAACAAAACCTAGCCTAAACTATCACTAGCCCTTAAAAGGACCTTTTGTGGGGCATTGCCCCAAAGAAATAAGCTCTTTTACCTGTAAAAAAATACAAACAACCCCCAACAGTAAAACCCACCACCCACACAACCAACCCCCCAAATAAAACACTAACTAAAAAAACCTAAGCTCCCCATTGCCCTGAAAAGGGCATTTGGATGGGCATTGCTTAAAAGGGCATTTAGCTCTATTGCTGCCCAAACCCTAATCTAAAAATAAAACCCACCAAATAAACTCTTAAAAAAAGTAACACTAACCCCCGAAGATCAACTTACAGTTTCGAAGACCGGACATCCATCGTCAACGAAGCCGGGAGAAGTCCTCAACGAAGCGGCAAGAAGTCCTCAACGAAGCCGGGAGAAGTCGTCCTCCAGACGGGCAGAAAACTTCATCCAGACGGCATCTTCTATCTTCATCCATCCAGAGCGGAGCGGGTCCATCTTCAAGATATCGGGCGCGGAGCATCCTCTTCTTACGACAACTCCCGACGAATGAAGGTTCCTTTAAGTGACGACATCCAAGATGACGTCCCTTAGATTCCGATTGGCTGATAGAATTCTATCAGCCACAGGGAATTAAGGTTGAAAAAATCCTATTGGCTGATGCAATCAGCCAATAGGATTGAACTTCAATCCTATTGGCTGATCCAATCAGCCAATAGGATTGAGCTAGCATTATATTGGCTTATTGGAACAGGCAGATTAGGGGTTAATAAATGTATGTAGGTGGGGGCAATGTTAGGGACAGCAGATTAGGGGTTAATAATATTTAACTAGTGTTTACAATGCAGGAGTGCGGCAGTTTAGGGGTTAATATGTTTATTATTGTGGCGGCGATGTGGGGAGCGGCAGATTAGGGGTTAATCATTTTATTTTAGTGTTTGCAATGCGGGAGGGCCTTGGTTTAGGGGTTAATAGGTAGTTTATGGGTGTTAGTGTACTTTTTAGCACTTTAGTTATGAGTTTTATGCTACAGCTTTGTAGTGTAAAACTCATAACTACTGACTTTAGAATGCGTTATGAATCTTGCGGGATAGGCTGTACCGCTCACTTTTTGGCCTTCAAAAAAAAGCCGGCGCTATGAAAGTCCCATTGAAAAAAGACTTTACGAAAATTGCGTAAGTTAATTTGCGGTACGGCCAAAAAAGTGTGCGGGACAGCTGTACCTACAAGACTCATAATAGAAGCGGTAGTGAAAAAGCAGTGTTATGAGCCTTAACGCTGCTTTTTTACTCATAACGCAAAACTCGTAATCTAGCCGTCAGTTAATAACATAGAGCAGTCACTACATGTTAAAATTACAACTGGAGAATAGAGTTAATAGTGATTTGACATGTTTTCAAAAATGTTTGTATTGAGAGTATACAAAATCATTTTATTCATTTACTTATCTCATTCACAACTATTTGTTCCCTTTAAGACACAAAAGGCTAGATTACGAGTTGTGCAGTAATCTGGAAAAGCAGCGTTAACAGGTCCTAATGCTGCTTTTTAACTACCGCTGGTATTACGAGTCTTGCAGGTTTAGGGGCACCGCATACTTTTTTGGCCTTATCCCAAACCGACTAAAGTAAACTTTGTAAAGTCTTTTTTCTATGGGACTTCCATATTGCCGGTATTACTAGTCTGTCCTGGGAGGCCAAAAAGTGAGCGGTACACCCTCTACCTCCAAGATTCCTAACGAATTTGAAAGTCAATAGTTTTACACTACAACGCCGTAGCATAAAACTCATAACTAAAGTCCTAAAAAGTACACTAACACCCATAAACTACATATTAATCCCTAAACCGAGGCCCTCCCGCCTTGCAAACACTAGTTAAATATTATTAACCCCTAATCTGCTGCCCCTAACATCGCCGCCACCTACATTATACTTATTAACCCCTAATCTGCCGCTCCATACATCGCCACAACCTACATTATATTTATTGACCCCTAATCTGCTGCCCCCAACATCGCCGACACCTACCTACATGTATTAACCCCTAATCTGCCATCCCCAACGTCGCCGCCACTATACTAAATTTATTAACCCCTAAACCGAAGTCTAACCCTAACACCCCCTAACTTAAATATAATTTAAATAAATCTAAATAAAATTCCTATAATTAACTACATTATTCCTATTTAAAACTAAATACTTACCTATAAAATAAAGCCTAAGCTAGCTACAATATAACTAATAGTTACATTGTATCTATCTTAGGGTTTATTTTTATTTTACAGTCAAGTTTGTATTTATGTTAACTAGGTAGAATAGTTACTAACTATTAATTAACTATTTAATAACTACCTAGCTAAAATAAATGCAAATTTACCTGTAAAATAAAACCTAACCTAAGTTACAATAACACCTAACACTACACTACAATTAAATAAATTACCTTAATTAAATACAATTAAATAAATTTAATTAAATTAGCTAAATCACAAAAAAATTTTTTTACAGAAAATAAAAAAAAATTACAGATCTTTAAACTGATTAGACCTAATCTAATAGCCCTATCAAAATAAAAAAGCCCCCCCAAAATAAAAAAAAAACCCTAGCCTAAACTAAACTACCAATAGCCCTAAAAAGGGCCTTTTGCAGGGCATTGCCCCAAAGAAATCAGCTCTTTTTCCTGTAAAAAAAAATACAAACACCCCCCCAACAGTAAAACACACCACCCACACAACCAACCCCCCAAATAAAATACTAACTAAAAAAACCTAAGCTCCCCATTGCCCTGAAAAGGGAATTTGTATGGGCATTGCTCTTAAAAGGGCATTTAGCTCTATTGCGGCCCAAAGTCCCTAAACTAAAAAATAAACCCACCCAATACACCCTTATAAAAATCCTAACACTAACCCCCGAAGATTCACTTTCCGGGAGAAGTCTTCATCCAAGTGGCAAGATGTCCTCAACTAAGCCTGCAGACGTGGTCCTCCAGACGGGCAGAAGTGGTCCTCCAGACGGGCAGAAAGATGGCATCTTCTATCTTCATCCTTCCAGGGCGTGGAGCAGGTCCATCTTCAAGACATCCGACGCGGAGCATCCTCTTCTTCCGACGGATTCTTCGTAATGAATATCCCTTTAAGTGACGTCATCCAAGATGGCATCCCTTAGATTCCGATTGTCTGATAGAATGCTATCAGCCAATTGGAATTAAGGTAGAAAAAATCCTATTGGCTGATGCAATCAGCCAATAGGATTGAGCTGGCATTCTATTGGCTGTTCCAATAAGTAGAGGATTCTCTGCGTCGGATGTCTTGAAGATGGACCTGCTCCACGCGCGGAATGATGAAGATAGAAGATCCCGTCTGGATGAAGACTTCTGTCCATCTGGAGGACTACTTCTGCCCGTCTGGAGGACCACTTCTCCCGGCTTCGTTGAGGACATCTTGCCGCTTGGATGAAGACTTCTCCCGGTAAGTGAATCTTTGGGGGTTAGTGTTAGGATTTTTTTAAGGGTGTATTGGGTGGGTTTATTTTTTAGATTAGGGACTTTGGGCTTCAATAGAGCTAAATACCTTTTTAAGGGCAATGCTCATACAAATGCACTTTTCAGGGCAATGGGGAGCTTAGGTTTTTTAGTTAGTATTTTATTTGGGGGGTTGGTTGTGTAGGTGGTGGGTTTTACTGTTGCGGGTTGTGTGTATTTTTTTTTACAGGTAAAAAAGCTGATTTCTTTGGGACAATGCCCCACAAAAGGTCCTTTTAAGGGCTAGTGATAGTTTAGGCTAGGTTTTGTTTTATTTGGGGGGGGGCTTTTTTATTTAGATAGGGCTATTAGATTAGGTGTAATTAGTTTAAAGATCTGTAATTTGTTTTTTATTTTCTGTAATTTAGTAGGTTTTTTTTGTGATTTACCTAATTTAATTTAATTTATTTAATTGTATTTAATGTAGGGAATTTATTTAATTATAGTGTAAGGCTAGGTGTTATTGTAACTTAGGTTAGGTTTTATTTTACAGGTAAATTTGTATTTATTTTAGCTAAGTAGTTATTAAATAGATAATAACTATTTAATAACTACTCTACCTAGTTGAAATAAATGCAAACTTGCCTGTAAAATAAAAATAAACCCTAAGCTAGATACAATGTAACTATTAGTTATTTGTTTATTTATTTTATAGGTAAGTATTTAGTTTTAAAAAGGAATAATTTAGGTAATGATAGGAATTTTATTTAGATCTATTTAAATTATATTTAAGTTAGGGGGTGTTAGGGTTAGGGTTAGACTTAGGTTTAGGGGTTAATAAATTTAATATAGTGGCGGCGACATTGGGGGCAGCAGATTAGGGGTTAATAAGTGTAGGTAGGTTGCGGCGACAATGGGGGTGGCAAATTAGGGGTTAATAAATATAATGTAGTTGTCGGCGATGTTGGGGACAGCAGATTAGGGGTTCATAAGTATAATGTAGGTGGCGGCGGTGTCTGGAGCAGCAGATTAGGGGTTAATAAATATAATGCAGGTGTCGGTGATGTCAGGGGCGGCAGATTAGGGGTTAATAAGTGTAAGATTAGGGGTGTTTAAACTCGGAGTTCATGTTAGGGTGTTAGGTGTAAACATAAAATGTGTTTCCCCATAGGAATCAATGGGGCTGCGTTACTGAGTTTTACGCTGCTATTTTGCAGGTGTTAGACTTTTTCTCAGCTGGCTCTCCCCATTGATGTCTATGGGGAAATCGTGCACAAGCATGTATGACCAGCTCACCGCTGACTTAAGCAGTGCTGGTATTGAAGTGAGATATGGAGCTAAATTTTGCTCTACGCTCACTTCTTGTCTTTTAACGCCGGGTTTCTGAAAACCCGTAATCCCAGCGCTGCAGGTAAATTAGCGGTGACAATATCGTGCAAATTAGCACCGCACCACTCATAACGCAAAACTCGTAATCTGGCCGTTAGATATTAACATAGAGCAGTTACAGCATGTTATAACTATAATTGGAGAACATAGTAATCAATGTTTAGTTCAAGTTAATGAGTACATTTGTGTTATATATAGATCAAATACAATCAGGTCAATTAAGGGTTAATCCTAGGCCAATCCCTCCCTTCTTGTTTTAACCTATTAGAGTGTGTTAGATGGTTTATAGGTCTGCCACAGGTGTAGAAAATGTATGTCTATGATTACGGTGTTCTAACACCTAAACAGGTCAGACGTTTTTCTGGTTGGTCTTTAGGATTTTTTACTATCTTCTATGTGCTGTTTTATCTATGCACTAATAAAGTTTGATTTTTTTACTTTATTACTTTTTGTCTAAGGCTCCATGGACTATCTTTTTCTTGTTTACACTAAGTGGTTTTCGGGGAACAACTCCACACAGTAGCCTTAGCTGTGTCTGCTAGTCTATTTTTCCTGCAGCTGGGTTTTGGGAGCGGGGGTTTCCTGTGACGTCAGCACACTGTTACTGTTACGTGCTATGTGATTGGCTCTGGCATTGCCATGTGATCGGATCGAGGTGGAAGGCCGTTGCAAGGAAGAAAAGTGGGACACTACTTCCCTGGTGCTTGTTTGAGCTGAAGTTCTCCTGAAACCGGACTAGCCGTCACCTATGCACCGAATACTGGAGTGGGTGAGTAAAACTTCCCTGTTGCTGTTACATTGCTTGTTATACCCGGATTATGTACTGACGCACTTATACCAGTGATCAGTCATAGGCAATCAAGGATCTTTTGAGAGCGTTTGTATACATGCTGGGGTTTTTGATGGACACATTTTACCTGATGATATTCCATTCATAAGCCTCACCCAGGGTGCAGGACGTTGTCTCAGAGTGTGCTGAATTGACTGGCTATTATTGTATTAATGTGACCGGCAATTTCTGTCTACTTTGCTTCATTCATCTAATTCATTTATATATATATATATATATATATATATATATATATATATATATATATATATATATATATATATATATATATACAGGGAGTGCAGAATTATTAGGCAAATGAATATTTTGACCACATCATCCTCTTTATGCATGTTGTCTTACTCCAAGCTGTATAGGCTCAAAAGCCTACTACCAATTAAGCATATTAGGTGATGTGCATCTCTGTAATGAGAAGGGGTGTGGTCTAATGACATCAACACCCTATATCAGGTGTGCATAATTATTAGGCAACTTCCTTTCCTTTGGCAAAATGAGTCAAAAGAAGGACTTGACAGGCTCAGAAAAGTCAAAAATAGTGAGATATCTTGCAGAGGGATGCAGCACTCTTAAAATTGCAAAGCTTCTGAAGCGTGATCATCGAAAAATCAAGCGTTTCATTCAAAATAGTCAACAGGGTCACAAGAAGAGTGTGGAAAAACCATGGCGCAAAATAACTGCCCATTAACTGAGAAAAGTCAAGCGTGCAGCTGCCAAGATGCCACTTGCCACCAGTTTGGCCATATTTCCGAGCTGCAACATCACTGGAGTGCCCAAAAGCACAAGGTGTGCAATACTCAGAGACATGGCCAAGGTAAGAAAGGCTGAAAGACAACCACCACTGTACAAGACACACAAGCTGAAACGTCAAGACTGGGCCAAGAAATATCTCAAGACTGATTTTTCTAAGGTTTTATGGACTGATGAAATGAGAGTGAGTCTTGATGGGCCAGATGGATGGGCCCGTGGCTGGATTGGTAAAGGGCAGAGAGCTCCAGTCCGACTCAGACGCCAGCAAGGTGGAGGTGGAGTACTGGTTTGGGCTGGTATCATCAAAGATGAGCTTGTGGGGCCTTTTCGGGTTGAGGATGGAGTCAAGCTCAACTCCCAGTCCTACTGCCAGTTTCTGGAAGACACCTTCTTCAAGCAGTGGCTGGCAAGAAAGGGTATAAAAGAAGAAAATCTAATGACATGGCCTCCTTGTTCACCTGATCTGAACCCCATTGAGAACCTGTGGTCCATCATCAAATGTGAGATTTACAAGGAGGGAAAACAGTACACCTCTCTGAACAGTGTCTGGGAGGCTGTGGTTGCTGCTGCATGCAATGTTGATGGTGAACAGATCAAAACACTGACAGAATCCATGGATGTCAGGCTTTTGAGTGTCCTTGCAAAGAAAGGTGGCTATATTGGTCACTGATTTGATTTTGTTTTGTTTTTGAATGTCAGAAATGTATATTTGTGAATGTTGAGATGTTATATTGGTTTCACTGGTAAAAATAAATAATTGAAATGGGTATATATTTGTTTTTTGTTAAGTTGCCTAATAATTATGCACAGTAATAGTCACCTGCACACACAGATATCCCCCTAAAATAGCTATAACTAAAAACAAACTAAAAACTACTTCCAAAACTATTCAGCTTTGATATTAATGAGTTTTTTGGGTTCATTGAGAACATGGTTGTTGTTCAATAATAAAATTAATCCTCAAAAATACAACTTGCCTAATAATTCTGCACTCCCTGTATATATATATATATATATATATATATATATATATATATATATATATATATATATATATATATATATATATACACATATGTGTATACACATACTGTATGTATTTATGTGGTTATATTTGTATATAAGTATATAGATACATATATACACACATAATCACATATATACACATTCATATACATATATAAACACTTTGGTGCCCTTTCCCCTCAAATACCTTAAAACTTGTAAAATCCTTTTCCAATAATTTTTAATATTTAATAATGTATTTTACTATGTATTTAATTAAAATATTTTACATTCCAATGTTATTCACTTAGAAGAAAATATTCCTTATATTTTTAAATATATATTTCTACATATATGTCTGTATATATTTATACATGTATCTATTCATATAGATAAATAGGTATAGATTTATATTTTACAAAAAAAAATATAATGTATATATAGAAATAAATATTTTAAAATATAAAGAAAATGTATTTCTATGTGAACATTGGGATATAAAATATTCATCACTATTTTTGGCTTTAGCGCAGTTGGTCTAACGTGGTGTCAGGTTAGCGCGTGAGCAATAAATGCTTTTTTTAACAGTGGCCTCCATTGAAGTAGTCACGATATCTGAAGTCCTGAAGTTAGCACGCATTGGGTTTCACTCTCGTGCTATCTTTTTACTTTTAACTTGTAATACGTGCACTAACCTGCCCGTGGTGTTAAGTGTTTACTTTGAGCGTAGTTAGCATGCAAATAAAAAAAAATAGCGAGCCACTTGTTATCTGGCCTAAAATGTTTAATTATGAAAGGTAAAAATGCTTTGCAAAGTACAATAATTTTTCTGTAATTTAATACTGGAACCTTAATTAGAAAAAAAGAAGAAAAGAAGGCGCTCCAATGGTGTAAAAACTTTGAGTTCAGGCCCCTTGAATAACAAGTCCCCCTTGTATAGGATACTCATAAGATAATAGCACCTATCTCAAAGTGCAAATGAGGCAATCAAGAGCTCCCCAGCTAGCTCACCTCTGGTCACCAATGGATTGAAAATAGCCACTAATATTTTCTGAAATCCCCCAGTGATCATCAATCACCATCCAGGATAACAGTATGGCCAACAACACTTCCCAAGCAAAAACTTGGAAGTTATTTATTAAAATGTGCAATACACGGGGGGCGGAGTCTAGCCACGCTGGAAGATGGCTGCTAGTTAGAAGGGCTCCCATCTTCCATACCGGCTTTTAACAAGTTCCAAGGACATGATCCCAGCAATCTATCCCCTTTACCCTGCAAAACATCTGCTTTAACCTACAGTAAGGGATTGAGGAGCATCTAGGTTGCCACATACCCACTAACAATGGAGAACCACCTGGGGCCTTTAGCTGCATCGGAGGCAGAGCCGACTTGAGAGGTGCGTCAGTACAGAGGAGCTCCCTGCTTATAATAGCTCCACTATAACTCTGATCGCTTCTTCATCAGCCGAGATAACCTTTTGGGGGAAACTGCGGTCCCTACATAACGACCGGCTACACGGAGTGCACGCTGCTAAGCACAACCGAGATCTCGCAGCCCTCAGAATCCCGCGATCACATTTACCACTAAGACCCGCTCCAGAGCAGGTAATCAGTCATTGACTACGGGAGCTTGGGCACGCAGGTGGGGATTGCTAGAGTGGAAAGAACAACATCTCCCTCCACATAAATGAAGCTAGCTTAGACATTTAAATCATAAAGGTTCACAATAAAAAGTTTAATCGATGTTGGGCTTTGGGAAATACCCTTGTTTATTGTAAGTGGTGGCCTTTAAAAACAGGTGGTGAAAACTGAAAACACAGAGGTTCTAGTTGCCGAACATAATAACTTCCAGCAATATTGCTCACTGTGAGACCGCATGGTCTAAATAACACAACAGAAGGAGCTTCTTCTTTTTCTTTTTCTCTACACCTCATTCCAGCTGCTGGGGGTTAATCCTGCTCTAACACTTCAACGTACATTTGAAAGGTAATGCCTTGCAAAAGGCAAAACAAAGGAGATAAGACCCCTGCAACAAAAACTCTAAACCAATATTTAAAACCCTGTGATCAACAGACCCTTTTTCACACTGAGCCTGCTATAGACACGCAAACACAAATGTCTACCTCTTCACAGCAAGAGGACTCAGAGAGCAGCCCTTACATTACAAAAACATGACATTATTCATTTATCATCAAAGGATGACATTAAGGTTGTTCTACACGAGATGAGAGCCCTTTTTGGAGACCTGAGAAAAGATCTGGGGGCTATTGATAAAAGAGTTACATCCCTTGAGACACAACAAAATGCCCTACAAACAGAAGTTAAAACTAACTCCGCGAGTATTTTAGAACATGACAGCAAAATTCAAAACATATCTGATAAATTGGAGGACCTAGAGAACCGATGCCGTCGGAACAACCTCCGAATAAGAGGAGTGTCCGAGACCATTTTCCCCCCAGCAATAAGGGATATCTCCAGGCCCTGTTTCGAATTATAAAGAATGACCCCTCTGCAGAGGATATTCAAATAGAGAGAGCTCATAGAGCTATAAGACCAAAGCCTCCCGCTAAAGCACCCCCGAGAGACATAATTGTTAAGTTTCTCAGATACAAAGATAAAGAGGAACTATTGCGGTGTGCTAGAGAGAAAGGCCCCATTACACACGTGGGCGAAGAAATACAACTGTTTTCTGATTTATCCCCCATAACGCTACAAAAACGAAGGGACTTAGCCCACATCACCTCCACCCTGAAGAACCACAAAGTTCGCTATAGATGGGGTTTTCCAGTATCTCTAATAGCCACTAATAACAACAGAACAGCAATCCTCAGACCAGATTCGGATCCTAAACTTTTTTTCAAAGAACTATCTCTACCATACACCCAAGATGACATCGGCTCCCTGCCCAGATCTAGAGATGACCTGTCCAGAAGAAAAGGGACAAGCAACAACGATAGATCAACTTGACTTCAACACCCACAGACTTTCACTGAACACTCTCCTTAAGACCATGCAAGCCTTGCGTTGCTCCCATTGAACAGAGTCTTGAAATAACTGTATACAGTATTAGACACTGAGACTGTCTCCTGTAGGAGCTACTAGCGCAGCCCCTCTGCGTTCATTAACCAAAGGAATTTGGCTTCATCCCTTCAGTATCCTTTTCTAACTTTTTTACAATTGCTAAAGTTTAAGTATTTTACTGTTCTGTTTAACAATTATAATGTTTGATGTTTTTTCTAGGTTTGTCTCCTCAGCTGGTCATATATAGCCGGTCTGGAGCTGAGAAAATTATTTTAGCGATACGGCAATCCACTTAGTTTACTAAATGTGTTATGCATGAGTTAAATGCTTGTATTTATTTTAAGATTTGGTTGTTATTGACACTGTTTCTGGAGGGTAATGTGATTTCAAACAATCTGAACGCCCTATGAAACTTCCCCTGTTCTTGAGAGCTTAACCACTTAGAGCCAAAGTACACTCTAATTATATTGACTTACACCCCCTTTTTTATTATCTGGACTACCACTGACTCATAGTTTAGACACCCAGAAGTAATACACCACGACGGTGGAACTGATCAAATAATTTACTTCCTATCAAGAGGACACATAGGGCATAACTCACACTTCTTTCTGTAGTCCCTCACATCCTGGTATAGGTTAAAAATATTTTTTATTTTTTTTCTCAACATACCCTCCTCCCCACCCTCCACCACTATATCCCTCACAAGGCATCCGTGTTCTCATTTCCTCTTCACCCCATTATTTGTTTCCCTCTCATGTCCTTGAAGAACGTAAGATCTACATAGTTATATTTCAATAAGCCGGTTATGGAGATACTTCCCCCTGTTTCTCCTTTCTTTTTATGGGTTACTGTTTCTTAAGTGACCATTCTCTTTGACCTTTTAATAGACAAAGGATTTACTTAATATTACTGTTCAAAGGAACAAGTTTGTTTTGTCTTTACCTCTTTCTTTTCTTTCCTTTCTCATTATCACTCAATAAGTTATCTCTTTTCTCCCCTCTCCTTTAATCTCCTCTTTCACCCTCCTCCCTCTCTTTTTTTTTTTTTTTCTCTCCCTCTTCCACAACAGAAAACATGCCGCCTCGGTTGAGTAGGTTCCAAGACCATTCCTTCCAAATGACATCTATAAATGTAAAAGGCCTCAATAGTCCTGGGAAGAGGTCGCTGGTTCTTAGAGAGTTGAATAAAACTGGCAGCCAAATCCTGATGATCCAAGAGACGCACTTTTAAAAAGGTAAAGAACCCAAGTGGTCCCCTCCACATTACCCCATAACCTATTTTGCTTCAAGCCCAAATAAAAAAAGTGGGGTGGGAATCCTGATTCATAAAACTTTACCAATACTAGTAACACAATGTATCAAAGACCCAGAGGGTCGATATGTACTACTCTTGGGCTCCCTTTTTGGGCAACAAATTACACTAGTAAACGTATATGCCCTTAACCAAAATCAGAACAGCTTCTTTAAAAAAATTTCAAATCTACTTTTAGATCATGCCAAAGGGGTAGTGTTTCTAGCAGGAGACTTTAATATCTCATTTGATCCTACCATAGACGCATCCAGAGGATCTTCCAGTGTGCCTAAATCGGTCATACGATCAGTCAAAAACTCCCTGAACAACCTCACACTCCATGATACTTGGAGAATACTGCACCCAAACACGAAGGACTACACATTCTACTCCCCCCCACATAATTGCTACACGCGAATAGATCATATATTCACAGATTCCAATGGCCTCACCCTTTTAGACCAATGCAGAATAGGAAACATTACCTGGTCGGATCACGCCCCGGTTACTTGCTCAGTTATTTGGCCGGGTCTCCCTATCACGTCTAAGACATGGAGGCTAGATGATGCACTACTAGACAACCCAATAATCTTAGAAGATGTAGGAAAAAAACTATCAGAATACTTCTTAGCAAACACCAACACTGCCTCAACACCCATGGTAGAATGGGAAGCCCACAAATCTGTAATAAGGGGACTATTTATCAAGCACAGAGCCAGAATCTCAAAACAATCTAGGGAATTACACTCCCTTGAAAAAGATCACACAAGCACTTTTAAACACAAGAAAGGATCTTAAACACTTTTTAGTCGATACACACCAACGCAATGCCCTATACCTTAAACAGTACTATTACGAGGGAGGTAATAAACCCGGAAAAATCTTAGCAAGACAACTTCGCAGAAAACAACTGTCAGCATATACTCATTCCCTAAAAACAAAGGAGGGGACACTCACTCATGATAGTAAAACCATAGCCTCTATCTTCCGGGATTACTTTAGCTCACTTTATGGTATCAATAAATCAGATACAGTGTCCCACCCTAATAAAGCCCTATCTGATGTAACGCTTGATACAGAAATCTACTTCCGAGACCTTAATCTCCCTACTCTAAATAAGGAAGCGAGGACACACCTAGAAACCCTCATCTCACTAGAGGAACTACACCAGGCCATCAAAGACACCCCGACGGGCAAAAGCCCTGGACCTGACGGATTTTCGTCCAGGTATTATAAAACATTTAAACACATCCTCACCCCCCATCTCCTTAATCTCTTTAATAACCTAAGGGACAACCCTACACTGTCTAGATCATTACTAGAAGCCCACATCACTGTTATCCCCAAGCCTGGAAAGCCAGCCATATGCCCAGAGAATTTTAGACCAATCTCACTCATAAATTCTGATATGAAACTACTTGCTAAGATCCTAGCCAACAGGCTAAATAAATACCTCCCAAATCTAATTTCTACAGACCAGGTGGGCTTTATTCCCGGGCGGGAAGCCCGAGACAACACCATCAAAATTTTAAATTTAATAAATCACGCCAAAGTTACAAACACCCGTTTAGTTCTCTTTGCAACTGATGCCGAAAAGGCTTTTGATAGAGTCAAGTGGTCCTTTTTACGCAGAGCGATGGAGGAAATGGGCATTCCGACCTCCTTTTTGAATATGTCCCTCGCCCTATATTCACACCCGAACGCCCAAATAAGAATCAATGGCACCCTTTCAGACCCCTTTAATATCCATAATAGCACCAGGCAGGGATGCCCACTATCACCCTTGCTTTTTGCCATCACCATGGAAGTATTAGCCCAAAAAATTAGAAACAACCCAGGCATCAACGGGATAACGGTAGGCTCTACTGAATATAAACAAGCTCTTTACGCCGACAATGCTCTGTTCTCATTGACAGGGGCTGAAACCTCTGTCCCAGAGCTTCTCGCCGAGCTTGATCTCTATGGCAGAATCTCAAATTTCCAGTTAAATATCACCAAGTCGGAAATACTCAACATAAATGAAAACCCGAAGGTTATACAATATTTAAAAGACAAATATAATATCCCCATCGCACAAAAGAAACTCAAATATCTAGGGATATTTCTAACCCCGGCCGGACAGGATCTATTCAAATTTAACTATTCAACACTAAAAAACGAAATAACAAGAGATTTATCGATCTGGAAAAATAAGCAGTTATCATGGCTTGGGAGAATAGGAGTTTTAAAAATGAATGGTCTTCCTAGACTCCTATACCTGCTTCAGACCCTACCCATCTCACTACCTGAAGATTATATCTCTCATTTACAGAAAGTTGTTGAACAATATATCTGGGCTGGTTCCAGAGCCAGAATACCAAAAAAGACCATGTATCTTCCTAGAGAGGGGGGGGGGGGGTCTCGGAGTACCTAACATACAAGCATATAAACAAGCAATAACTTTACAACACATAGTCGAATGGGCGAATAACACAGACGATAAAGCCTGGATACAAATTGACAGACAGATTTTTAGACTAAATAATGTAGCCACAATGGCTTGGACCACTCCTCAAAGGAGACCCAAGACACTACACTTGTATCATCTCACATCGGGCATTCTTTCAGATTGGGATAGAATTCTAATCTCCACAACACATATCTCTTCTAGATATTCCCCACTCTCCCCACTCATCGAGAACGTTGAGCTACCCTACCATCGACTAGGCATTACGCTTCATCAACCTTATAGTCTTCGGGTAGGCTCCATACATTACGCCACTGTAAGTGGCAAATATAAAAATCAATCTGACTTGATGGAAACTCATGGGGAAGTATTCTCCTCATGGTTTCTTTACCACCAACTGCTTCACTTTATTTCTTACAATAAACACAAAAGAGACCTGGGCAGGGAAACAACCACATTTGAAAAACTATGCATACAAGCAAATCCCCCAACACATCTTATCTCTAAACTCTACAAACTTCTAAATAATCCAAATAATTCGATCCTCCCTACATACACATACGCCTGGAATAGGGAACTTGGATGTGAGATAGATGAGGAGACATGGCAGAAAGCTTTCAAATTGTCCAAACAATCATCAGTATCATCGGTAGTACAAGAAATTCACATAAAGCTAGCCTGCAGGTAGTATTTAACACCATCACGCTTACACAAAATCTTCCCCGCATTGAGTAGTACCTGCTGGAGGGGTTGTGGGGAGGTGGGATCTCTGCTCCACATTTGGTGGACTTGCCCCACATTAGACACATACTGGAGAGACATCTTTACATCTATTTCTGAGGTTCTTTCTACTCAGATCTCCCCTGATCCGGGAACTATCCTGTTCCTCTCTCTACCCAAACTAGTTGGCCTGGGTAAACTATCTCTGCTGTTGTTAATGCTCACAGCCGCCAAAAAGTTAATCCCCAAACACTGGAAATCTAAAAACATCCCTACAGTAGCAGAATGGAGAACGTCGGTGAACGATCTCCTGCAACTAGAGAGATACCATTACCTTAAAACGCATAGACTAGAAATATACGAAATGATGAAATCCATATGGAATAACACTATCTGATTCCTCTCATTTTGAGACCTGGCGACTGGAACCTACGTGATTGATTTGCGACTACCTCCCCCCCTTTTTTTTCTTTTTTCTCTTCTTTTCCTTTCCCTTCTCCCCCTCTTCCCAGTAATCTCATTGTCTTATCTCTTTATTTCTTGTCTCAGAGGAACTCTCTCCTCACCTTCCTTTATTCAATAAAGAAACCCTCAACATTCTTGAATATAAATTCTTAGGCCTAGATTTGGAGTTTGGCGGTAGCCGTGAAAACCAGCGTTAGAGGCTCCTAACGCTGGTTTTAGGCTAACTCCGGTATTTGGAGTCACTCAAAAAAGGGTCTAACGCTCACTTTTCAGCCGCGACTTTTCCATACCGCAGATCCCCTTACGTAAATTGTGTATCCTATCTTTTCAATGGGATTTTTCTAACTCCGGTATTTAGAGTCGTGGCTGAAGTGAGCGTTAGAAATCTAACGACAAAACTCCAGCTGCAGAAAAAAGTCAGTAGTTAAGAGCTTTCTGGGCTAACGCCGGTTCATAAAGCTCTTAACTACTGTACTCTAAAGTACACTAACACCCATAAACTACCTATGTACCCCTAAACCGAGGTCCCCCAACATCGCCGCCACTCGATTCAATTTTTTTAACCCCTAATCTGCCGACCGCCACCTACGTTATACTTATGTACCCCTAATCTGCTGCCCCTAACACCGCTGACCCCTGTATTATATTTATTAACCCCTAATCTGCCCCCCACAACGTCGCCGCCAGCTACCTACAATAAATAACCCCTAATCTGCCGACCGCAAAGTGCCGCCACCTACATTATAGCTATGTACCCCTAATCTGCTGCCCCTAACACCGCCGACCCCTATATTATATTTATTAACCCCTAATCTGCCCCCCTCAACGTCGCCTCCACCTGCCTACACTTATTAACCCCTAATCTGCCGAGCGGACCGCACCGCTACTATAATAAAGTTATTAACCCCTAATCCGCCTCACTAACCCTATAATAAATAGTATTAACCCCTAATCTGCCCTCCCTAACATCGCCGACACCTAACTTCAATTATTAACCCCTAATCTGCCGACCGGAGCTCCCCGCTATTCTAATAAATGTATTAACCCCTAAAGCTAAGTCTAACCCTAACACTAACACCCCCCTAAATTAAATATAATTTTAATCTAACTAAATTAATTAACTCTTATTAAATAAATTATTCCTATTTAAAGCTAAATACTTACCTGTAAAATAAATCCTAATATAGCTAAAATATAAATTATAATTACATTGTAGCTATTTTAGGATTAATATTTATTTTACAGGCAACTTTGTAATTATTTTAACCATGTACAATAGCTATTAAATAGTTAAGAACTATTTAATAGCTACCTAGTTAAAATAATTACAAAATTACCTGTAAAATAAATCCTAACCTAAGTTACAATTAAACCTAACACTATACTATCATTAAATTAATTAAATAAATGCCTATAATTACCTACAATTAAACTTAACACTACACTATCAATACATTAATTAAATACAATATCTACAAATAACTACAATGAAATAAACTAACTAAAGTACAAAAAATAAAAAAGAACTAAGTTACAAAAAATAAAAAATATTTACAAACATAAGAAAAATATTACAACAATTTTAAACTAATTACACCTACTCTAAGCCCCCTAATAAAATAACAAAGACCCCCAAAATAAAAAATGCCCTACCCTATTCTAAATTAATAAAGTTCAAAGCTCTTTTAACTTACCAGCCCTGAACAGGGCCCTTTGCGGGGCATGCCCCAAGAAGTTCAGCTCTTTTGCCTGTAAAAAAAAACCATACAATACGCCCCCAACATTACAACCCACCACCCACATACCCCTAATCTAACCCAAACCCCCCTTAAATAAACCTAACACTAAGCCCCTGAAGATCATCCTACCTAGTCTTCACCTCACCAGGTATCACCGATCCGTCCTGGCTCCAAAATCTTCATCCAACCCAAGCGGGGGCTGGTGATCCATCATCCGGTGGCTGAAGAGGTCCAGAAGAGGCTCCAAAGTCTTCATCCTATCCGGGAAGAAGAGGCGATCTGGACCGGCAACCATCTTGATCCAAGCGGCATCTTCTATCTTCATCCGATGACGACCGGCTCCATCCTGAAGACCTCCACCGCGGACCCATCTTCTTCCGGCGACGTCCAACTGAAGAATGATGGTTCCTTTAAGGGACGTCATCCAAGATGGCGTCCCTCGAATTCCGATTGGTTGATAGGATTCTATCAGCCAATCGGAATTAAGGTAGGAATATTCTGATTGGCTGATGGAATCAGCCAATCAGAATCAAGTTCAATCCGATTGGCTGATCCAATCAGCCAATCAGATTGAGCTCGCATTCTATTGGCTGTTCCGATCGCCTCTTCTTCCCGGATAGGATGAAGACTTTGGAGCCTCTTCTGGACCTCTTCAGCCACCGGATGATGGATCGCCAGCCCCCGCTTGGGTTGGATGAAGATTTTGGAGCCAGGACGGATCGGTGATACCTGGTGAGGTGAAGACAAGGTAGGATGATCTTCAGGGGCTTAGTGTTAGGTTTATTTAAGGGGGGTTTGGGTTAGATTAGGGGTATGTGGGTGGTGGGTTGTAATGTTGGGGGGGGGTATTGTATGTTTTTTTTTACAGGCAAAAGAGCTGAACTTCTTGGGGCATGCCCCGCAAAGGGCCCTGTTCAGGGCTGGTAAGGTAAAAGAGCTTTGAACTTTATTAATTTAGAATAGGGTAGGGCATTTTTTATTTTGGGGGTCTTTGTTATTTTATTAGGGGGCTTAGAGTAGGTGTAATTAGTTTAAAATTGTTGTAATATTTTTCTTATGTTTGAAGATATTTTTTTATTTTTTGTAACTTAGTTCTTTTTTATTTTTTGTACTTTAGTTAGTTTATTTCATTGTAGTTATTTGTAGATATTGTATTTAATTAATTTATTGATAGTGTAGTGTTAGGTTAAATTGCAGGTAATTGTAGGTATTTTATTTAATTAATTTAATGATAGTATAGTGTTAGGTTTAATTGTCACTTAGGTTAGGATTTATTTAACAGGTAATGTTGTAATTATTTTAACTAGGTAACTATTAAATAGTTCTTAACTATTTAATAGCTATTGTACCTGGTTAAAATAAATGCAAAGTTACCTGTAAAATAAATATTAATCCTAAAATAGCTACAATGTAATTATAATTTATATTGTAGCTATATTAGGATTTATTTTACAGGTAAGTATTTAGCTTTAAATAGGAATAATTTATTTAATAAGAGTTAATTAATTTCGTTAGATTAAAATTATATTTAATTTAGGGGGGTGTTAGTGTTAGGGTTAGACTTAGCTTTAGGGGTTAATACATTTATTAGAATAGCGGTGAGCTCCGGTCGGCAGATTAGGGGTTAATAATTGAAGTTAGGTGTCGACGATGCTAGGGAGGGCAGATTAGGGGTTAATACTATTTATTATAGGGTTAGTGAGGCGGATTAGGGGTTAATAACTTTATTATAGTAGCGGTGCGGTCCGGTCAGCAGATTAGGGGTTAATAAGTGTAGGCAGGTGGAGGCGACGTTGTGGGGAGCAGATTAGGGGTTAATAAATATAATATAGGGGTCGGCGGTGTTAGGGGCAGCAGATTAGGGGTACATAGGGATAATGTAAGTAGCGGCAGTTTACGGAGCGGCAGATTAGGGGTTAAAAAAATATGCAGGGGTCAGCGATAGCGGGGGCGGCAGAATAGGGGTTAATAAGTGTAAGGTTAGGGGTGTTTAGACTCGGGGTACATGTTAGAGTGTTAGGTGCAGACGTAGGAAGTGTTTACACATAGCAAACAATGGGGCTGCGTTAAGAGCTGAATGCGGCTTTTTTGCAGGTGTTAGGTTTTTTTTCAGCTCAAACAGCCCCATTGTTTCCTATGGGGGAATCATGCACGAGCACGTTTTTGAGGCTGGCCGTGTCCGTAAGCAACTCTGGTATCGAGAGTTGAAGTTGCGTTAAAAATGCTCTACGCTCCTTTTTTGGAGCCTAACGCAGCCTTTATGTGGACTCTCAATACCAGAGTTATTTTTATGGTGTGGCCAGAAAAAAGCCGGCGTTAGCTACGCGGGTCCTTACCGACAAAACTCCAAATCTAGGCCATAGATTGTATATACAAAAAGTAAAATTGTTAAGTCACTAAGGGACCAAGATGTATTGCAAGTTAACAAAGTGTAATTTATCTAACTTCCCTTATTCTATGTATTAATAATAGGCAACACTCACTGTTTAATAGATATATAGGTTGCATCATGGCATAACCCATGTTGCTTCATAAAGATGTACTTTGTGATTTCCGTTTATGTCATTATGTATTATAAATCTATGTTGTCGATAAGAATTTCTTAATAAAGATATAAAATAAAAAAATGTGCAATACACAATTAAAATGATTCCGGACACGTTTTATATTTTTTATTTTATTTTTCTATTGTGAGAAGCTAAAGTGCAGACAGTGAACACTCCTTGTTTTGATGCTAGAATGCCAAGTGGATACTGAATAAGATTCAATTATATGAAGAGACAGATAAAGGTTCTCCATATGCAAGAGTTTTGAGTTTTCTTTTTCAATGACCTTGACCTCTTAAAAAACATATTTGTTTGCTGAATGGGACAGTCTACACCAGAATTTCTATTGTTTTAAAAGATAGATAATCCGTTTATTACCTATTCCACAGTTTTGCATAACCAACAGAGTTATATTAATATACTTTTTACGTCTTTGATTACCTTGTAACTAAGCATCTTCTGACAGCCCCCTGATCACATGACCTTTTATTTATTATCTATTGACTTGCATTTTAGCCAATTAGTGCTGTGTTGTGCTGACTCTTAAATAACTCCATGGGTGTGAACAAAATGTTATCTATATGACCCACATTAACTCACAGTCTCCTTTTGTGAAAAGCAAATAAAAAAGCATGTGATAAGAGGCTGTCTGTAGTGGATTAGAAACAGGCAGAAATTTAGAGGTTTAAATGTTATAAAGTATATTAGTATAAATGCGATGGTTGAGCAAAGCTGGAGAATAGGTAGTAAAGGCATTATCTATCTTTTTAAATAATAACAATTTTAGTGTTGACTGTCCCTTTAAAGATATGTACTGCCCGTTCACATCAGATTTCTCAGTGTTAATATTTTCAGCCTGATTAGTTTTAAAAAATAAAAAAACGGTACGCTCAGTAAATGTTTAAACAAACACAAACATTACCAGGTTTATAATTACACAATAAAAGTTGAAATAAGTATTGCAAATATATGTATAAATATTTAGTAATTAGTTTTTATACAACCGGAATAATTCCCATAGTTACATGTGAGCAAAAAGGGGTTTATCACATATGTACCGCTGGTATTATGAGCTGAAAGTAAACATAATAGCTTGAGTGCAATCATAATTTACACAAGAATGATTACCATGTCCACAGAGCTCTGGTTAACTGTTTCGCTAACAAAAAGTGACAGAGATCTCAGGTGTTAGAAAATAAAGACAGGTGGGGGGCTTTAACTTTGAGATTATATATATATATATATATATATATATATATATATATACAGAACAAAAGAAAGAGTGCACTCGCCAGGACTTTTCAGAAATGTATTCCAAATATGTGAACGTTTTCGGGGGTTTAGCCCCTTCCTCAGACATACAAAATAATAATGTTATTTTGTATGTCTGAGGAAGGGGCTAAACCTCTGAAAACGTTCACATATTTGGAATAAATTTCTGAAAAGTCCTGGCGAGTGCACTCTTTCTATTGTTCTATTTGCCTATCTGTTGCACCCTGGGCACCATTGACTTGTTTTCTGGAGTGCTTGTCTACTACAATAAATCTTGACTTGCCTTTTCACAAATCCTGAGAGTGCATATCCTTATTATTCTATTGTACTTCAATACATGTATTTATATGTGTGTACATACAGGGAGTGCAGAATTATTAGGCAAGTTGTATTTTTGAGGATTAATTTTATTATTGAACAACAACCATGTTCTCAATGAACCCAAAAAACTAATTAATATCAAAGCTGATTAGTTTTGGAAGTAGTTTTTAGTTTGTTTTTAGTTATAGCTATTTTAGGGGGATATCTGTGTGTGCAGTTGACTATTACTGTGCATAATTATTAGGCAACTTAACAAAAAACAAATATATACCCATTTCAATTATTTATTTTTACCAGTGAAACCAATATAACATCTCAACATTCACAAATATACATTTATGACATTCAAAAACAAAACAAAAACAAATCAGTGACCAATATAGCCACCTTTCTTTGCAAGGACACTCAAAAGCCTGCCATCCATGGATTCTGTCAGTGTTTTGATATGTTCACCATCAACATTGCGTGCAGCAGCAACCACAGCCTCCCAGACACTGTTCAGAGAGGTGTACTGTTTTCCCTCCTTGTAAATCTCACATTTGATGATGGACCACAGGTTCTCAATGGGGTTCAGATCAGGTGAACAAGGAGGCCATGTCATTAGATTTTCTTCTTTTATACCCTTTCTTGCCAGCCACGCTGTGGAGTACTTGGACGCGTGTGATGGAGCATTGTCCTGCATGAAAATCATGTTTTTCTTGAAGGATGCAGACTTCTTCCTGTACCACTGCTTGAAGAAGGTGTCTTCCAGAAACTGGCAGTAGGACTGGGAGTTGAGCTTGACTCCATCCTCAACCCGAAAAGGCCCCACAAGCTCATCTTTGATGATACCAGCCCAAACCAGTACTCCACCTCCACCTTGCTGGCGTCTGAGTCGAACTGAAGCTCTCTGCCCTTTACCAATCCAGCCACGGGCCCATCCATCTGGCCCATCAAGACTCACTCTCATTTCATCAGTCCATAAAACCTTAGAAAAATCAGTCTTGAGATATTTCTTGGCCCAGTCTTGACTTTTCAGCTTGTGTGTCTTGTTCAGTGGTGGTCGTCTTTCAGCCTTTCTTACCTTGGCCATGCGCACCTTGTGCTTTTGGGCACTCCAGTGATGTTGCAGCTCTGAAATATGGCCAAACTGGTGGCAAGTGGCATCTTGGCAGCTGCACGCTTGACTTTTCTCAGTTCATGGGCAGTTATTTTGCGCCTTGGTTTTTGCACACGCTTCTTGCGACCCTGTTGACTATTTTGAATGAAACGCTTGATTGTTCGATGATCACGCTTCAGAAGCTTTGCAATTTTAAGAGTGCTGCATCCCTCTGCAAGATATCTCACTATTTTTGACTTTTCTGAGCCTGTCAAGTCCTTCTTTTGACCCATTTTGCCAAAGGAAAGGAAGTTGCCTAATAATTATGCACACCTGATATAGGGTGTTGATGTCATTAGACCACACCCCTTCTCATTACAGAGATGCACATCACCTAATATGCTTAATTGGTAGTAGGCTTTCGAGCCTATACAGCTTGGAGTAAGACAACATGCATAAAGAGGATGATGTGGTCAAAATACTCATTTGCCTAATAATTCTGCACTCCCTGTATGTATTTATGTATTTATATGTGTATATATGTATTTAAAGATATATGCACATATGAACACATACAGTCGTATGCAAAAGTTTAGGCTCCCCTGACAATTTCCATGATTTTCATTTATAAATAATCGAGTGTTTGGATCAGCAATTTCATTTTGATCTATCAAATAACTGAAGGACACAGTAATATTTCAGTAGTGAAATGAGGTTTATTGGATTAACAGAAAATGTGCAATATGCATCAAAACAAAATTAGACAGGTGCATAAATTTGGGCACCCCAACAGAAATACTGCATCAATATTTAGTAGAGCCTCCTTTAGCAGAAATAACAGCCTCTAGACGCTTCCTATAGCTTGTAATGAGTGTCTGGATTCTGGATGAAGGTATTTTGGACCATTCCTCCTTGCAAAACATCTCCAGGTCAGTTTGGTTTGATGGTTGCCGAGCATGGACAGCCTGCTTCAAATCACCCTACAGATTTCCAATGATATTCAGGTCTGGGGACTGGGATTGCCATTCCAGAACATTGTACTTGTTCCTCTGCATAAATGCCAGAGTAGATTTTGAGCAGTGTTTTGGGTTGTTGTTTTGTTGAAATATCCAGCCCCGGCATAACTTCAACTTTGTGACTGATTCCTCAACAATATTCTCAAGTATCTGCTGCTATTGATTGCAATCCATGTGACCCTCAACTTTAACAAGATTCCCAGTGCCGACACTTGCCACACAGCCCCACAGCATGATGGAACATTCAGCAATTTTTACTGTGGGTAGCAAGTGTTTGTCTTGGAATGCTAGGTTCTTTTGCTGCCATGCATAACACCCCTTTTATGACTAAATAACTCAATCTTTGTTTCATCAGTCCACAGCACCTTCTTCCAAAATAAAGCTGGCTTGTCCAAATGTGCGTTTGCATACCTCAAGCGACTCTGTTTGTCGCATGTGTGCAGAAAAGGCTTCTTCCGCATCACTCTCCCATACAGCTTCTCCTTGTGCAAAGTGTGCTGAATTGTTGAACAATGCACAGTGACACCATCTGCAGCAAGATGATGTTGTAGGTCTTTGAAGGTGGTCTGTGGGCTGTTTTTGACCATTCTCACCATCCATTGCCTCTCCGATATTTTACTTCTGGCATTAACAAGAACTGTGCCTCACAGTGGACACTGACAGCTTAAATCTCTGCAATAGCTTTTTGTAGCCTTCCCCTAAACCATAATGTTGAAAATTCTTTGTTTTCAGGTCATTTGAGAGTTGTTTTGAGGCCCCCATGTTGCCACTCTTCAGAGGAGAGTCAAAGAGAACAACAACTTGCAATTGGCCACCTTAAATACATTTTCTCATGATTGGATGCACCTGTCTATGAAGTTCAAGGCTTAATGGGCTCACCAAACCAATTGTGTGTTTCAATTAATCAGTGCTAGGTAGTTACAGGTATTCAAATCAACCAACTGACAAGGGTGCCTAAATTTATGCACCTGTCTAATTTCGTTTTGATGCATATTGCACATTTTCTGTTAATTCAAACAACCTAATTTCACTACTGAAATTTTACTGTGTCCTTCAGTTATTTGATAGATCAAAATGAAATTGCTGATCCAAACACCCAACATACGACTATAAATACATATGTATACATATATAGACATATTAAGAAGTGCATTGGAGCCCTTTACAGTCAAGTAGATGAAAACATGTAGAAGCATATTTATGCAATATTCATATTTAATGAAGTGCTATACTGTGTATTTACTGTAAATGTCTTATTCCAATGTTATTCACATTGTAGAATATGTTCTATGCATTTTAATATAAAAATCCCTAAATATATCTGTATATAACTTTACCTATATATATATATATATATATATATATATATATATATATATATATATATATATATATATATATAGTACTGGGAGCAGCCAGCCACCAAAAAAGGGTTGCTGAACTGAGAATGGAGTTTATTGGGCAGCCAAAAAGTAAACCAATGGTGTAAATAAGGAATAACACCTATGACTTGATCACTTGTCTACTGGTGACAAGGGTTTCTTGTCTTTTAGCCATTCACATCAAGACTATCTTGCCTATACAACCATTTTGGAGTTATATAGACTTTCAATGATTTTTAAATTAAAAACATGTTTTATCATTATGTAAAGCTTTTATTATCTGCTTTTTATCATTGTTTTTCAATTAATTGTATAAATAAATTGTATTTGCACATAGGTCAGCTGGGTATTACACATTAAGATATGATAGTAGCACTACATCAGATGGTTTCTAATACTATTGATTGGAATGCTTTTGTTTTGAAATGAAAATTTAGTTAGGAGTGAAATATGTATAAATAGGAAATAATATAGGCTCAACTTTGTCATATGGTTAGTACCAAATATATTTAAACATTACTTCTTGCTTTTACCTGTGGCTAACATTACATCTTGGTATAATCTTTTCGCTGGCTCAATGCAATTTGTCATACCTTGGTTCATTCAATTTGTTTTTTCACTTGCATCATCCACACGTACCTTTTATTACCTGCTCAATCTAAGGTTATTCCATAGAATTGTTAACCTCTTCAAGCAGCAGCGGAATAGCTACACAGCAGCTTGGACTTAAATAAAGTTAAAGTAATAGCTAATGCCATTGCTGCAGCCCATAAGTAGCATAACAAAAAACTATTTGCTGACAGAACAATTAATCCAATGACAAAAACATTGTTAAATCACAATTGAATAGTGCAAATTTAAAGTCTGTCATGCCTGCATAAAAGTATTTTCCCATCTGCAGAATAGCCTAGAAGCATCAACTGACTTTTTAATGGTTTATTTGTTTAATAATTAAAGGAACTTTTAAACAAATACAAAGAATACAATAAAAGTAATTATTTATTTTCATTTGTTCAAATCTAAACGTACATGTCTATTAAATATATTTATTAAGTGTTTGGTTCATTTCTATTTTTAAATATACATCATGCAGTCATTGGTGTCCAGAGGGTGGGGGCAATAGGGGGCAATAGGGGGCACTTGACCCCCCCCCAGACCCTGGAATTTGAAAGCATGCAGCATTTGCTCCAGGTCACTGTAAATGATAATAGTAGGGCCAGTGATGGTACAGATACAGAGGTCCCAGTGACTGCCAAACTGTTTATATACATTTTTTACCTCACATTGCAGCTGTACCTATTGCAGCACAGCTGCTTTACTGTCATGTCCAGTACTGTTTCAGCACAGTCTGCTTGTTCCCTTATTCTAAAGTTCCTGTGCAGTGACTCACAAAAACAGGAGTAGCTTGTGCTTCTAAATGCTGCTGAGGGAATGGAGGTGCAGAACAGGTGTGGGAGCCAGCTAATGCTCAGAATGAAGTCCAGCTCTTGGAATTGTGAAGTAGGAGATAGAATGTCAGCGACTGGCATGTACGTGTCAATGTTAAAGTGAGTTTTATATGTATGTGTGTCACTGTAAGCAAGTGTGTAAGTTTGTTCCTTTGTGTGAATGTGTGTGAGTGTGTGTGTGTGTGAGCGAGTGTGTGTGTGTGTTTGTTCCTTTTTGTGTGTGTTTGTTTCTTTTTGTGTATGTGTGTTTGTTCTTGTTTATACTAGAAAAACAGAAGAAGGCGCCACAATAGTGTGAAATCAATGGTGATCAATGCCCACGCATATAACCAGAATCACTTACTAGATACTGTATATCCTCACAAGCTGTATATCCTCACGAACTGTGTAACGACACACTGGACCCAGGATCTCCGATCTTATCTGTCAGCCGCTCAGGAAAATGTCCGCTCACAAGTGCCCAAGAATTACAAGTGGATAAGTTTGTGTAAAAACTCAGTGATGACAAGTGGTTTAAAATCCAACAGTAAAAGTTTATTTAAAACCAAATACACAACGCGTTTCCCGGTTTATCAACCGTTTCATCAGGTCTATAGGACTCAAATGTCATCACGGCTTATAAAACAAATTCGGCGTCTCAAGCCGATGAATGTGCATGTGCGTTAGGAAAATGAATCAATAGAGTCCCTACAATGAGCCGGCTTGTTGATGATAGGATAACAAGAAGGGTGTGTGGTCCCAACCCATCTAACAGCTGATCTCTCACAATGCTAACTGTCATAGAGGACAGCCGATCGCAAACTCTAATGTAGCTTATACGGTTAAACAATATCACACTCTGCAACAATGGATATACTGTTCGAAACTTATTTGTTCTAGCTCGCCCTAATCTTGATGTTATACAAACAAATATATATTATATTACTATCAACCGCACGAGACCGCAAACTACACAACATAGTATATACAATAATACATAATAATATACTTGCTATATAAAAAAAAAAAAAAACAGCCTCAATAAGGAGCCTGTCTCAGACTCTAATACAAACGTGGTCTCCCAAAAAATGGAACGATGGTATTATAAACTAGCCCTATCTCTAACACTGGAATATACTACAGTAGTCAGACATCTGGAAATGGACTAAAAATATAATACAAATACATAATATTATATATGTCTGCAATATTTCGAAATATACCTAAATAATATTGTATAAACAAAAATATAATATACAATATAAAATATAATATAAGGGATAATCTGTGTTTAATATCATGCATCAATGATAATATTATTCGATAGACCTCTAGTGAACTATGCAATGGATATATAAAAATTATATGATGACCAACTATCTTGGATTCCCTATATTCCTACTAGATAAGCCGGTAACTTACATCCATACTAAAATAAATGTATCTTATAAGATACATCTAACATATATATATATATATATATATATATATATATATATATAAATAAGCAAACATAATGAATATATACTATTATTAATACCATGGAGGGACCAAATGGTATCATGGTTGTTATTAGGTATTAATCCTACATATTCTCAAGATTTATATGAAACCCAATGTATGACAGGTAACAAATACATATCCAAATCGAAAATGAAAAAATATTGATAATCTCAAAAATATGCCTATATTAAAACTAAAACCGGCTCAGAGGTCAACTATTGTTTCATGACCCTTTACAAATCTTGTTAAGACCAATATACAGACACACATATGTAATATTACAAATATGGAACTCAATTGAAGGCAGCCATGTCTATGTTTTCGTTCAGACCATGTGGTTTAAGAGTTTTAAGCTTCCTTATCCAATAGGTCTCTCTTTGTCGTAAATAAATAAACCTATTTCTACCCCATTTGGGTGCTATATATTCAATGGGAAAAATCTTGAAGGTATTTACTTCTCCTGCATGAAATTTATCTTTATGGGGGGCCACACTATGGTTCACCAGTTCTTTCTTCAAATTTCTCATATGTTCCCCCCACCTCTTTTTCAGAGGTCTCAAACGGCTAGATTTGGAGTTTTGTCGGTAACGAGCCGAAAAACTAACGCCCGCGTTTTACTGGCCGCACCATAAAAATAACTCTGGTATCGAGAGTCCACATAAAGGCTGCGTTGGGCTCCAAAAAAGGAGCGTAGAGCATTTTTAACGCAGCTTCAACTCTCGATACCAGAGTTGCTTACGGACGCGGCCATCCTCAAAAACGTGCTCGTGCACGATTCCCCCATAGGAAACAATGGGGCTGTTTGAGCTGAAAAAAAACCTAACACCTGCAAAAAAGCCGCGTTCAGCTCCTAACGCAGCCCCATTGTTTGCTATGCGGTAACCCTTCCTACGTCTGCACCTAACACTATAACATGTACCCCGAGTCTAAACACCCCTAACCTTACACTTATTAACCCCTAATCTGCCGCCCCCGCTATCGCTGACCCCTGCATATTATTATTAACCCCTAATCTTCCGCTCCGTAAACCGCCGCTACTTTCATTATCCCTATGTACCCCTAATCTGCTGCCCTAACATCGCCGACCCCTATATTATATTTATTAACCCCTAATCTGCCCCCCACAACGTCGCCTCCACCTGCCTACACTTATTAACCCCTAATCTGCCGAGCGGACCTGAGCACTACTATAATAAAGTTATTAACCCCTAATCCGCCTCACTAACCCTATCATAAATAGTATTAACTCCTAATCTGCCCTCCCTAACATCGCCGACACCTAACTTCAATTATTAACCCCTAATCTGCCGACCGGAGCTCACCGCTATTCTAATAAATGGATTAACCCCTAAAGCTAAGTCTAACCCTAATACTAACACCCCCCTAAGTTAAATATAATTTAAATCTAACGAAATAAATTAACTCTTATTAAATAAATTATTCCTATTTAAAGATAAATACTTACCTGTAAAATAAACCTTAATATAGCTACAATATAAATTATAATTACATTGTAGCTATTTTAGGATTTATATTTATTTTACAGGTAACTTTGTATTTATTTTAACCAGGTACATTAGCTATTAAATAGTTAAGAACTATTTAATAGCTAAAATAGTTAAAATAATTACAAATTTACCTGTAAAATAAATCCTAACCTAAGTTACAAATAAACCTAACACTAGACTATCAATAAATCAATTAAATAAACTACCTACAATTAACCTAACACTACACTATCAATAAATTAATTAAATACAATTGCTACAAATAAATACAATTAAATAAACTAGCTAAAGTACAAAAAAAAAATATCTAAGTTACAAAAAATAAAAAAATATTTACAAACATAAGAAAAATATTACAACAATTTTAAACTAATTACACCTACTCTAAGCCCCCTAATAAAATAACAAAGACCCCCCAAAATAAAAAAATGCCCTACCCTATTCTAAATTACTACAGTTCAAAACTCTTTTACCTTACCAGCCCTGAACAGGGCCCTTTGCGGGGCATGCCCCAAAGAATTCAGCTCTTTTGCCTGAAAAAAAAAACATACAATACCCCCCCCAACATTACAACCCACCACCATCATACCCCTAATCTAACCCAAACCCCCCTTAAATAAACCTAACACTAAGCCCCTGAAGATCTTCCTACCTTATCTTCACCCTGCCAGGTTCACCGATCCATCCTGAAGAGCTCCTCCGATGTCCTGATCCAAGCCCAAGCGGGGGGCTGAAGAGGTCCATGATCCAGATGAAGTCTTCATCCAAGCGGGAGCTGAAGAGGTCCATGATCCGGATGAAGTCTTCTATCAACGGCATCTTCAATCTTCTTTCTTCCGGATCCATCTTGCAGACCTCCGACGCGGAACATCCTCTTCTCCCGACGCCTACTAGCCGAATGACAGTTCCTTTAAGGGACGTCATCCAAGATGGCGTCCCTCGAATTCCGATTGGCTGATAGGATTCTATCAGCCAATCGGAATTAAGGTAGGAATATTCTGATTGGCTGATGGAATCAGCCAATCAGAATCAAGTTCAATCCGATTGGCTGATCCAATCAGCCAATCAGATTGAGCTCGCATTCTATTGGCTGTTCCGATCAGCCAATAGAATGCAAGCTCAATCTGATTGGCTGATTGGATCAGCCAATCGGAATATTCCTACCTTAATTCCGATTGGCTGATAGAATCCTTTCAGCCAATCGGAATTCGAGGGACGCCATCTTGGATGACGTCCCTTAAAGGAACCGTCATTCTGCAGTTGGACGTCGCCGGAAGAAGATGGGTCCGCGGTGGAGGTCTTCAGGATGGAGCCCGTCGTCATCGGATGAAGATAGAAGATGCCGCTTGGATCAAGATGGTTGCCGGTCCGGATCGCCTCTTCTTCCCGGATAGGATGAAGACTTTGGAGCCTCTTCTGGACCTCTTCAGGCACCGGATGATGGATCGCCAACCCCCGCTTGGGTTGGATGAAGATTTTGGAGCCAGGACGGATCGGTGATACCTGGTGAGGTGAAGATAAGGTAGGATGATCTTCAGGGGCTTAGTGTTAGGTTTATTTAAGGGGGGTTTGGGTTAGATTAGGGGTATGTGGGTGGTGGGTTGTAATGTTGGGGGGGGGGGTATTGTATGTTTTTTTTTTACAGGCAAAAGAGCTGAACTTCTTGGGGAATGCCCCGCAAAGGGCCCTGTTCAGGGCTGGTAAGGTAAAAGAGCTTTTAACTTTAGTAATTTAGAATAGGGTAGGGCATTTTTTATTTTGGGGGGCTTTGTTGTTTTATTAGGGGGCTTAGAGTAGGTGTAATTAGTTTAAAATTGTTGTAATATTTTTCTTATGTTTGTAGATATCTTTTTTAATTTTTGTAACTTAGTTCTTTTTTATTTTTTGTACTTTAGCTAGTTTATTTCATTGTATTTATTTGTAGGAATTGTATTTAGTTAATTTATTGATAGTGTAGTGTTAGGTTAATTGTAGGTAATTGTAGGTAGTTTATTTAATTAATTTATTGATAGTATAGTGTTAGGTTTAATTGTAACTTAGGTTAGGATTTCTTTTACAGGTAAATTTGTAATTATTTTAACTATTTTAGCTATTAAATAGTTCTTAACTATTTAATAGCTATTGTACCTGGTTAAAATAAATACAAAGTTACCTGTAAAATAAATATTAATCCTAAAATAACTACAATGTAATTATTCGTTATATTGTAGCTATATTAGGATTTATTTTAAAGGTAAGTATTTAGCTTTAAATAGGAATAATTTATTTAATAAGAGTTAATTTATTTAGTTAGATTTAAATTATATTTAACTTAGGGGGGTGTTAGTATTAGGGTTAGACTTAGCTTTAGGGGTTAATACATTTATTAGAATAGCGGTGAGCTCCGGTCGGCAGATTAGGGGTTAATAATTGAAGTTAGGTGTTGGCGATGTTAGGGAGGGCAGATTAGGGGTTAATACTATTTATGATAGGGTTAGTGAGGCGGATTATGGGTTAATAACTTTATTATAGTAGCGCTCAGGTCCGCTCGGCAGATTAGGGGTTAATAAGTGTAGGCAGGTGGAGGCGACGTTGTGGGGGGCAGATTAGGGGTTAATAAATATAATATAGGGGTTGGCGGTGTTAGGGGCAGCAGATTAGGGGTACATAAGGATAATGTAGCTGGCGGCGGCGTGCGGACGGCAGATTAGGGGTTAATAAGTGTAGGTAGCTGACGGCGACGTTGTGGGGGGCAGATTAGGGGTTAATAAATATAATACAGGGGTCGGCGGTGTTAGGGGCAGCAGATTAGGGGTACATAAGGATAACGTAGGTGGCGGTCGGCAGATTAGGGGTTAAAAAATTGAATCGAGTGGCGGCGATGTGGGGGGACCTCGGTTTAGGGGTACATAGGTAGTTTATGGGTGTTAGTGTACGTTAGAGCACAGTAGTTAAGAGCTTTATAAACCGGCGTTAGCCCAGAAAGCTCTTAACTACTGACTTTTTTCCTGCGGCTGGAGTTTTGTCGTTAGATGTCTAACGCTCACTTCAGAAACGACTCTAAATACCGGAGTTAGGAAGATCCCATTGAAAAGATAGGATACGCAATTGACGTAAGGGGATCTGCGGTATGGAAAAGTTGCGGCTGAAAAGTGAGCATTAGACCCTATTTTGAGTGACTCTAAATACCGGCGGTAGCCTAAAACCAGCGTTAGGAGCCTCTAACGCTGGTTTTCACGGCTACCGCCAAACTCCAAATCTAGGTCTATGTTCTTCCAATGTATTGAACCCCACGTTTACATTGTAATAAGTAAATAACGAATGCAGAATCACAAGTAAAATGTGATGTAATATTAAACCTTTCCTTAGTGGAATGGGACATATATTCTGTTTTATTACCTACAGTATACATGCAAAGACCACAGTTGTCTTTTCTGCATCTAAAGAAACCATATTTGGTCCCTAAAAAAGTGCTAGTGCTCTGTTTATTGTTCACTTTATTTATGGTTTTTTTCATTACAATCTTACTCGGTGCTAGCTTGTTTTTCAGGGTCTGTGCCCTCCTGAATGTACATATGGGATTATCATCAAGTATTTCTTTTAAAATTGGATCCCCTTTCAAAATAAACCAATATTTTTGTATAGTGTTCTTAATCCCTATCTAATTAATCCCTAATCGGCTATCCTCTATGACAGTTAGCATTGTGAGAGATCAGCTGTTAGAAGGGTTGGGACCACACGCCCATCTTGTTATCCTATCATCAACAAGCCAGCTCATTGCAGGGACTCTATTGGTTCATTTTCCTAGCGCGCATGCGCATTCATCGGCTTGAGGTGCCGAATTTGTTTTATAAGTCGTGATGACATTTGAGTCCTATACACCTGATGAAAAGGTTGATAAACCGGGAAACGCGTTGTGTATTTGGTTTTCAATAAACTTTTACTGTTGGATTTTAAACCACTTGTCATCACGGAGTTTTTACATGAACTTATCCACTTGTAATTCTTGGGCACTTGTGAGCGGACATTTCCTGAGCGTCTGACAGATAAGATCTGAAAGGTTGGCTGATCGGAGATCCTGGATCCAGTGTGTCGTTACACAGTTTGTGAGGATATACAGTTCGTGAGGATAGCTCGCTGGACAGCTATTAATGGTTCAGTCTGCACCTGTGGCACTTCTCAAGTGCTTTTTATCTAGTAAGTGATTCTGGTTATATGCGTGGGCATTGATCACCATTGATTTCACACTATTGTGGCGCCTTCTTCTGTTTTTTTCTAGTATCTACAGATCATCGCTGGTGGCCTATCAGTATTGGAAGAAGTTTCAGCAGCCGCATTTCACACAGCTTGTGGACATTTGTTTTGGAGTGAGATCCTGGGAAATATTGGGTCTGATTTGAACTGCATATCTTTTTTGTATTTTACAGTGCATAGGACATGCACATTCTCTACACTATAACAGCATTTTTTGCTTTTAATCTGATATATATGGGTTCTGTTTTTTAACACATTGGCTTTATCACAGTTAGTGTTTGTATACCCTGTGCTTAATATCTGCATAATTTTGTTCTATACGGTCATTTATTGATATTTTCACTCGATATATTCGAGTTATATATGTTATTTGCTTGATTACAACAAGGCAATTTCAGAATATTAGTTTGCAATTTTAGATACATTGATTTCGAGTATCATTCCTCATACTTTAGTCTCTATTGCAGTTCTATTATAATAGGTATCCAGAAATTGGGTATTTTGCTGTTAGATTAAGGCATTTATAACCTTCACTAATATTAGGCACCTTCAACTATATATCACTTTTTTGTTCTTGTTCATGTGTGTGTGTGTTTGTACCTGTTTTGTGTATGTGTGTGTGTGAGTGAGCAAGTAATTGTGTGTGTTCCTGTTTGTGTATGAGCAAGAGTGTGTGTTTGTTCCTGTGTGTTTGAGTGTGAGCAAAAGTGTGTGTTTTATGTGTGCGAGCAAGAGTGTGTGTTTGTTTTTGAGTGTGTATATGTGTGTGAGCAAGAGTGTGTCAGAAAGAGTGTGAGTTTGTGTGTGTGTATATCAGAGTGTAAATTTGTTAATTTGCATTTAAGAAAAGAGTGTGTTTGTGTGTTAGAAAAAGTATGAGTTTGTGTGTGAGAGAGAGTGTGTTTATTTGTGTATGTGAGAAAGAGTTTGTGTTTGCTCGTGCAGAAACAACTGCATCTGCAGCATAATACATTTACCCCATATATCGGTTCAGATATCTAATTTAGGCTGTGTGACCATGTATCTGACCTGATCTCTCAGAGCGTACTGCTGAGCTGATGTCTCATTTGGATATATATTTTGCACAAATGGGGTATGGAAAGGGATGGAATAGCATGTATGTAAACTAAACTATTACTTACACATATAGCTAGCAAACAATTGCTACTATTTTGGTAAAAAATATTTAATTGTAAGCCACTCACCCTCACAAACCCTTTAAATAATTTTGCTACATAGATGATAGTTTCATCATATGGACAGAAGGAGAAAAAACCTCGAACATTTCATAAATCATTTAATCTATTTCATGTATAAATCAAGCTTAAATTTAACTTTTCTAGAGACTGTCAGCTTCCTGGATACAAAAATATCCATCACAAATGACAAATTGCACTCATCTGTATACAGAAAACCAACAGATGCAGCTACCTCCACAGCTCCAGATCCCACACCAATCACATTAAAAATCCATAATCAACAGTCAGGCTACCAGATATCACAGAATTTGCTCAGATACTAAGGACTGTTACAAACACCTCATCAAACTGTCCCAATCATTCAGAGAAAGAGGTTACAAAACAAGGGTTATAAATAAACAAATTAACTCTGCCCTCAATACCCCACGTGAACACTTACTACAATACAGGGAGAAGAAAAACATATCACGTATCCCACTAGTAGTCAAATATACAGCCACTACTCTTAGAGCATCCCACAATCAAAAAAATATTTCCAAAACCCTCAATCCTGGCATTCTGTCAACCACCTAACCTAAAAGAGAAACTGGTCCACAGGAAGCTACCCCTTGAGAAAAATAACACTCAGAATGGAACCAAGCGCTGCATTAAAGCTCTCTGTAAACTATGTCAACACATTTGTGAAAGCAGCACAGCAAATCAGAATAGTAAATTCTATAACAATAAAGTGGCATATTCATGTATATCTGAAAACGTGTTATATATGATACATTGCACTGCATGTGAAGGGGGATGTTATATTGGAGAAACAAGCCAAAAAAGGCACCTTCGGATGAACATACACAGACACTCAATCAAAAATCACAGTGAAACAAAATACTGTACCCCTGTTGGTCACCATTTCACCCAACCTGACCATTCCATCCAAAACCTCAAAATTAACATTCTCAGAGACAACTTCAAAAACATCATAGAAAGAAAAACCTTTGAAATGAAAATGATAATGCACTTTAACTTGCTAAATTCTGGACTAAATGCAGACTCTGGGTTCTTAACACATTATTACAATTTTTGTAATGTATTTTCATATAGTCAATTACATTGTATATTCCATACTCTTTATACATAGGTACACAGGTAAGCCTATGTCCACACTTTTGCCATTAGTATTATTCCTTTTTTTTCTTTCTTTCTTTCCTTTCTTCTTTTTTGAATATATTATATTCCCCAATATAAATAATTTCACATCTTTATACATATTGATTCCATGTTAATATATAACTTTTATGTCAGTATATTCTCTATGTAAAACTATATTTCACCTGTCTGTTCTCCTACACTGGACACTGGCTGCCGCTGTCACCTAAGCCCCCATCATGATTTTTTACAACACCCCCTCCTCTCCCTGCACTCAGACCTCTGTAACACTTTCTGCTCTTTTTATCTATCCTGTGTTTTAAGATATAGGGGCCAATTTACTAAAGTGCAGACGGACATGATAAAATGTAGCCGCACATTGATAAATGCTTGTGCAATGCCGCTAGCAGGGGATTTCAATCCGCTCGATCATATAGGATCAGACTGATTAAAGACCGCAGCCTCAGAGGCAGCGGACCAGTTATGGAGCAGTGGTCTTAAGACTGCTGCTTTATAACTTCTGTTTCCGGCGAGCCTGAAGGCTCACATGGAAGCAAAGGCATCAAGCTCCATTCGGAGCTTGATTATTCGGCACTATAATCTGTAAATTCCATTGAATTGATCAGTATTTCTTCAGACTTGAAAAAAGGCTTGTCTACTTATAAATGTATAGTTAGTCCAATAAAAAAGTATCATTGCTCAATGCAATACTCTTGTTATTTTGAGATAACAGAATTTATGCTTACCTGATAAATTACTTTCTCCAATGGTGTGTCCGGTCCACGGCGTCATCCATAACTTGTGGGAATATTCTCTTTCCCAACAGGAAATGGCAAAGAGCACAGCAAAAGCTGTCCATATAGTCCCTCCTAGGCTCCGCCCACCCCAGTCATTCGACCGACGGACAGGAGAAAAAACAGGAGAAACCATAAGGTGCCGTGGTGACTGTAGTTAAAGAAAGAAATTCATAAAACCTGATTAAAAAACCAGGGTGGGCCGTGGACCGGACACACCGTTGGAGAAAGTAATTTATCAGGTAAGCATAAATTCTGTTTTCTCCAACATTGGTCTGTCCGGTCCACGGCGTCATCCATAACTTGTGGGAACCAATACCAAAGCTTTAGGACACAGATGAAGGGAGGGAGCCAATCAGGTTACCTAAACAGAAGGCACCACGGCTTGCAAAACCTTTCTCCCAAAAATAGCCTCTGAAGAAGCAAAAGTATCAAATTTGTAGAATTTGGCAAAAGTGTGCAGGGAAGACCAAGTCGCTGCCTTACATATCTGATCAACAGAAGCCTCGTTCTTGAAGGCCCATGTGGAAGCCACAGCCCTAGTAGAGTGAGCTGTGATGCGTTCAGGAGGCTGCCGTCCGGCAGTCTCGTAAGCCAATCGGATGATGCTTTTTAGCCAAAAGGAAAGAGAGGTAGTAGTAGCTTTTTGACCTCTCCTCTTGCCAGAATAAACGACAAACAGAGAAGACGTTTGTCTGAAATCCTTTGTTGCTTCTAAATAGAACTTTAAAGCACTAACTACATCTAAATTGTGTAACAAACGTTCCTTCTTTGAAACTGGATTCGGACATAAAGAAGGCACAACTATTTCCTGGTTAATATTCTTGTTGGAAACAACCTTTGGAAGGAAACCAGGTTTAGTACGCAAAACAACCTTATCTGAATGGAACACCTGATAGGGCGGATTACACTGCAAAGCTGATAACTCAGAAACTCTTCTAGCAGAAGAAATAGCAACCAAAAACAGAACTTTCCAAGATAACATCTTGATATCTATGGTATGTAGAGGTTCAAACGGAACCCCTTGAAGAACTGAAAGAACTAAATTCAGACTCCAGGGAGGAGTCAAAGGTCTATAAACAGGCTTGATCCTGACCAAAGCCTGAACAAAAGCTTGAACATCAGGCACAGCTGCCAGTCGTTTTGTAACAAGACAGATAAAGCAGAAATCTGTCCCTTTAGAGAACTCGCTGATAATCCCTTATCCAAACCTTCTTGTAGAAAGGAAAGGATCCTAGGAATTTTGATCTTACTCCATGAGAATCCCTTGGATTCACACCAACAGATATATATTTTCCATATTTTATGGTAAATTTTTCTAGTTACAGGTTTTCTGGCTTGTACCAGAGTATCTATTACAGAATCCGAAAACCCACGCTTAGATAAAATCAAGCGTTCAATTTCCAAGCCGTTAGCTGGAGGGAAACTAGATTTGGATGTTCGAATGGACCTTGTACTAGAAGATCCTGTCTCAAAGGTAGCTTCCATGGTGGAGCCGATGACATATTCACCAGGTTTGCATACCAAGTCCTGCGTGGCCACGCAGGAGCTATCAAGATCACCGAGGCCCTCTCCTGCTTGATCCTGGCTACCAGCCTGGGAATGAGAGGAAACGGTGGAAACACATAAGCTAGGTTGAAGGTCCAAGGCGCTACTAATGCATCCACTAGAGTCGCCTTGGGATCCCTGGATCTGGACCCGTAACAAGGAACCTTGAAGTTCTGACGAGACACCATCAGATCCATGTCTGGAATGCCCCATAATTGAGTCAACTGGGCAAATATCTCCGGGTGGAGTTCCCACTCCCCCGGATGGAATGTCTGACGACTCAGATAATCCGCCTCCCAGTTTTCCACTCCTGGGATGTGGATCGCAGATAGGTGGCAGGAGTGATCCTCCACCCATTTTATGATTTTGGTCACTTCTCTCATCGCCAGGGAACTCCTTGTTCCCCCCTGATGGTTGATGTAAGCAACAGTCGTCATGTTGTCTGATTGGAATCTTATGAATCTGGCCTTTGCTAGTTGAGGCCAAGCCCTGAGAGTATTGAATATCGCTCTCAGTTCCAGAATGTTTATCGGGAGAAGAGACTCTTCCTGAGAACATAGCCCCTGAGCTTTCAGGGAGTCCCAGAAAGCGCCCCAGCCCACTAGACTGGCGTCGGTCATGACGATGACCCACTCTGGTCTGCGGAAGCTCATTCCCTGGGACAGGTGATCCTGGGTTAGCCACCAATGGAGTGAGTCTCTGGTCTTCTGATCTACTTGAATCACTGGAGACAAGTCTGTATAGTCCCCATTCCACTGTTTCAGCATGCACAGTTGTAATGGTCTTAGATGAATTCGCGCAAAAGGAACTATGTCCATTGCTGCAACCATCAACCCTACTACTTCCATGCACTGAGCTATGGAAGGTCGTGGAACAGAGTGAAGAACTTGACAAGCGTTTAGAAGTTTTGACTTTCTGACATCTGTCAGGAAAATCTTAATTTCTAAAGAATCTATTATTGTCCTCAAGAAAGGAACTCTTGTCGACAGAGACAGGGAACTTTTTTCTATGTTCACTTTCCATCCGTGAGATCTGAGAAAGGCCAGAACGATGTCTGTGTGAGCCTTTGCCTTTGAAAGAGACAACGCTTGTATCAGAATGTCGTCCAAGTAAGGTGCCACTGCAATGCCCCTTGGTCTTAGAACCGCTAGAAGGGACCCGAGTACCTTTGTGAAAATCCTTGGAGCAGTGGCTAGCCCGAATGGGAGAGCCACAAACTGGTAATGTTTGTCCAGAAAGGTGAACCTTAGGAACTGATGATGATCTTTGTGGATAGGAATATGTAGATACGCATCCTTTAGATCCACGGTAGTCATAAATTGACCCTCCTGGATTGTAGGTAAAATCGTTCGAATAGTTTCCATTTTGAACGATGGCACTCTGAGAAATTTGTTTAGGATCTTTAAATCCAGAATTGGTCTGAAAGTTCCCTCTTTTTTGGGAACTACAAACAGATTTGAGTAAAAACCCATTCCTTGTTCCACGGTTGGAACTGGGTGTATCACTCCCATTTTTAACAGGTCTTCTACACAATGTAAGAATGCCTGTCTCTTTATTTGGTTTGAAGATAAGTGAGACATGTGGAACCTTCCCCTTGGGGGTAGTTCCTTGAATTCCAGAAGATAACCCTGAGAAACTATTTCTAGTGCCCAGGGGTCCTGAACATCTCTTGCCCAAGCCTGAGCAAAGAGAGAGAGTCTGCCCCCTACTAGATCCGGTCCCGGATCGGGGGCTACTCCTTCATGCTGTTTTGGTAGCAGCAGCAGGCTTCTTGGCCTGCTTACCCTTGTTCCAGCCTTGCATCGGTTTCCAAGCTGGCTTGGTCTGTGAAGCATTACCCTCTTGTCTAGAGGCTGCAGAGTTGGAGGCCGGTCCATTCCTGAAATTGCGAAAGGAATGAAAATTAGACTTATTCTTGGCCTTGAAAGGCCTATCTTGTGGAAGGGCGTGGCCCTTACCCCCAGTGATGTCTGAGATAATCTCTTTCAATTCTGGCCCAAAAAGGGTTTTACCCTTGAAAGGGATATTAAGCAATTTTGTCTTGGAAGATACATCCGTTGACCAAGACTTTAGCCAGAGCGCTCTGCGCGCCACAATTGCAAACCCTGAATTTTTCGCCGCTAATCTTGCTAACTGCAAAGCGGCATCTAAAATAAAGGAATTAGCTAACTTAAGTGCGTGAATTCTGTCCATAACCTCCTCATACGGAGTCTCTCTACTGAGCGACTTTTCTAGTTTCTCGAACCAGAACCACGCTGCTGTAGTGACAGGAATAATGCACGAAATAGGTTGCAGGAGGTAACCTTGCTGTACAAAAATCTTTTTAAGCAAACCCTCCAATTTTTTATCCATAGGATCTTTGAAAGCGCAATTATCCTCGATAGGAATAGTAGTGCGCTTGGCTAGTGTAGAAACTGCCCCCTCGACCTTAGGGACTGTCTGCCATAAGTACTTTCTGGGGTCAACCATAGGAAATAATTTCTTAAATATAGGAGGGGGGACAAAAGGTATGCCGGGCTTCTCCCACTCCTTATTCACTATGTCCGCCACCCGCTTGGGTATAGGAAAAGCGTCAGGGTGCACCGGAACCTCTAGGAACTTGTCCATCTTGCACAATTTTTCTGGAATGACCAGGTTGTCACAATCATCCAGAGTAGATAGCACCTCCTTAAGCAGTGCGCGGAGATGCTCTAATTTAAATTTAAATGTCACAACATCAGGTTCTGCCTGTTGAGAAATTCTACCTGAATCAGAAATTTCCCCATCTGACAAAACCTCCCTCATGGCCACTTCAGATTGGTGTGAGGGTATGACAGAGCAATTATCATCAGCAGAGCAATTATCATCAGCGCCCTCCTGCTCTACAGTGTTTAAAACAGAGCAATCTCGCTTTCTCTGAAATACAGGCATTTTGGATAAAATATTTGCTATGGAGTTATCCATTACTGCCGTCAATTGTTGCATAGTAACAAGCATTGGCGCGCTAGAAGTACTAGGGGTCTCCTGCGTGGGCAAAACTGGTGTAGACACAGAAGGAGATGATGTAGAACTATGTCTACTCCCTTCATCTGATGAATCATCTTGGGCAACTTTATTATCTGTGGCAGTACTGTCCTTACTTTGTTTGGACGCTATGGCACAATTATCACACAATTTTGAAGAGGGAGACACATTGGCTTCCATACATACAGAACATAGTTTATCTGAAGGCACAGACATGTTAAACAGGCTTAAACTTGTCAATAAAGTACAAAAACCGTTTTAAAACAAAACCGTTACCGTCTCTTTAAATTTTAAACAGTGCACACTTTATTACTGAATATGTGAAAAACTATGAAGGAATTGTTCAAATTTAACCAAATTTTCACCACAGTGTCTTAAAGCATACAAAGCATTGCACCCCAAATTTCAGACCTTTAACCCTTAAAATGAGGAAACCGGAGCCGGGTACAGTTTTAACCCCTCTACAGTCCCAGCTACAGCCTTTGCTGCGACTTTACCAAACCCAGGGGGGTATACAATACCAAATGAAGCCTTCTAGGAACCTTTACAACTGCTTTCAGACCCACACACATGCAGCTGCATGTCCTGCTCTCAAAAGTAACTGCGCAGTAATGGCACGAAAATGAGGCTCTGCCTACTACAGAGAAGGCCCTTCCTGACTGGGAAGGTGTCTAAACCAGTGCCTGACGTAAAAAAACGTTCCCCAAAGTTTATAAAGTGTGAATTTCAACATAAAGCTGTATAAAATGCCCAAATAAAGCAATCGATCTAGCCCATAAAAGTGTCTACCAGTTTTATTGCCCATATTAAGCCCTTTATTCTGTTTGAGACTAAGAAAATGGCTTACCGGTCCCCATGAGGGGAAATGCCAGCCTTCCAGCATTACACAGTCTTGTTAGAAATATGGCTAGTCATACCTTAAGCAGAAAAGTCTGCCATCTGTTTCCCCCAACTGAAGTTATCTCATCTCAACAGTCCTATGTGGAAACAGCAAACGATTTTAGTTACTTCTGCTAAAATCATATTCCTCTCACAAACAGAACTCTTCATCTTTTTCTGTTTCAGAGTAAATAGTACATACCAGCACTATTTTAAAATAACAAACTCTTGATAGTAGAATAAAAAACTACAACTAATCACCACATACTCTTCACCATCTCCGTGGAGATGCTGCTTGTTCAGCAGGCAAAGAGAATGACTGGGGTGGGCGGAGCCTAGGAGGGACTATATGGACAGCTTTTGCTGTGCTCTTTGCCATTTCCTGTTGGGGAAGAGAATATTCCCACAAGTTATGGATGACGCCGTGGACCGGACACACCAATGTTGGAGAAATATATATATATATATATATATATATATATATATATATTGTATGTATCTTAGTGTGTCCGATTAAAAGCATGTACAATGAGGTTGTAGGCTAGAGACCCAGCGAAGAAGGGACCTTGACGGGGCCCTGGGCCTATCACCATTTGGCTAAACTCTGTAAGAAATACTTCCATTTTGCTTTTAATCTAGCTGTGTGCTTGCAAGACAGAGTGTGTGTGTGTGTGTGTGTGTAAATAAAGTGTTTTCTCATCATATTGCAGCCCTAGTTTTCAAATTGAATTTCTCAATCCCTGTCTTGTATCTAGGTATAAGCACTCACTTGACTTACTCTTTTGACACCAATGACCTACCATGTTTAAAATGATGTGCAGCTCATGTGTACAACATGCAAACTCTGTCTGCTTCACATGTTGCCACTAATATTATTATGCTTAGGAAGATTATTAATTTTTTGCCTCCCTCTGGAACAATTTCTGTGGACGCCCATGCATACAGTATATACACATCTTGCATTTCTTTTTATATAGTTTTTTTTTTGGGGGGGGTTGTTTCTTTTTTCTATACATTGGGTTATTTATTTATTCCCAAATACATTATTACAAATGCAATGTTTTACATTACAGAAGTTGGTCCTTCAGAAGGTTCTGCAACACATGAAAACTGCGTGCAAACAAATTTATCTATGAAGTGCAGGACAAGGGGCCCAATGGCACTACTGCGTGTTAATAGGGAATGTAATTACTTAGTGTTAAACGGAGGAGATTTTCTTAAATACACCTCCTATCTAAATTAGAAATGCGTGGTGCTGTGTACAGTGACTTAATGTAAAAACAATTGGAGATATGGATCTCCGTAGTTGTACACCTGGATAGCACTCAAATTCCATAGGTTATGGAATTAGAACCTCTGTTAAAGAGGAGGATACACTAAGAAAATAAATTAAAATATAACTTTTATTAGGACTTGTTTAAAAAATTAGGACAATTACATTTAAAATCACAGGAATAAATATCAACTTAGATTGAAGTAGCAAAGTGATATCCTACTAAGTATCGATTTCTAGTTGGTAATAATAGTCTTGCGGCTAGATTTAGAGTTTTGTCGGTAAGGACCCGCGTAGCTAACGCCGGCTTTTTTCTGGCCGCACCATAAAAATAACTCTGGTATTGAGAGTCCACATAAAGGCTGCGTTAGGCTCCAAAAAAGGAGCGTAGAGCATATTTAACGCAGCTTCAACTCTCGATACCAGAGTTGCTTACGGACGCGGCCAGCCTCAAAAACGTGCTCGTGCACGATTCCCCCATAGGAAACAATGGGGCTGTTTGAGCTGAAAAAAACCTAACACCTGCAAAAAAGCCGCGTTCAGCTCCTAACGCAGCCCCATTGTTTGCTATGCGTAAACACTTCCTAAGTCTGCCCCTAACACCCTAACATGTACCCCGAGTCTAAACACCCCTAACCTTACACTTATTAACCCCTAATCTGCCGCCCCCGCTATCACTGACCCCTGCATATTATTTTTAACCCCTAATCTGCCGCTCCGTAAACCGCCGCTACTTACATTATCCTTATGTACCCCTAATCTGCTGCCCCTAACACCGCCGACCCCTATATTATATTTATTAACCCCTAATCTGCCTCCCACAACGTCGCCTCCCCCTGCCTACACTTATTAACCCCTAATCTGCCGAGCGGACCACACCGCTACTATAATAAATTTATTAACCCCTAATCCGCCTCACTAACCCTATAATAAATAGTATTAACCCCTAATCTGCCCTCCCTAACATCGCTGACACCTAACTTCAAACATTAACCCCTAATCTGCCGACCGGAGCTCACCGCTATTCTAATAAATGTATTAACCCCTAAGTTACAATTAAACCTAACACTAAACTATCAATGCATTAATTAAATACAATATCTATAAATTACTACAATGAAATAAACTAACTAAAGTACAAAAAATAAAAAAGAACTAAGTTACAAAAAATAAAAAAATATTTACAAACATAAGAAAAATATTACAACAATTTTAAACTAATTACACCTACTCGAAGCCCCCTAATAAAATAACAAAGCCCCCCAAAATAAAAAATGCCCTACCCTATTCTAAATTACTAAAGTTCAAAGTTTTTTTACCTTACTAGCCCTGAACAGGGCCCTTTGCGGGGCATGCCCCAAGAAGTTCAGCTCTTTTGCCTGTAAAAAAAAAACATACAATACCCCCCCCAACATTACAACCCACCACCCACATACCCCTAATCTAACCCAAACCCCCCTTAAATAAACCTAACACTAAGCCCCTGAAGATCTTCCTACCTTGTCTTCACCATACCAGGTTCACCGATCGGTCCAGAAGAGCTCCTCCGATGTCCTGATCCAAGCCCAAGCGGGGGGCTGAAGATGTCCATGATCTGGTAGAAGTCTTCATCCAAGCGGGGCAGAAGAGGTCTTCCATCCGATTGAAGTCTTCATCCAAGTGGGGCAGAAGAGGTCTTCCATCCGATTGAAGTCTTCATCCAGGCGGCATCTTCTATCGACATCCATCTGGAGCGGAGCGGCAGCATCCTGAAGACCTCCGACGCGGAACATCCATCCTGGCCGACGACTGAACGACGAATGACGGTTCCTTTAAATTATGTCATCCAAGATGGCGTCCCTCGAATTCCGATTGGCTGATAGGATTCTATCAGCCAATCGGAATTAAGGTAGGAATATTCTGATTGGCTGATGGAATTAGCCAATCAGAATCAAGTTCAATCCGATTGGCTGATCCGCGTCGGAGGTCTTCAGGATGCTGCCGCTCTGCTCCAGATGGATGTCGATAGCAGATGCCGCCTGGATGAAGACTTCAATCGGATGGAAGACCTCTTCTGCCCCGCTTGGATGAAGACTTCAATCGGATGGAAGACCTCTTCTGCCCCGCTTGGATGAAGACTTCTACCGGATCATGGACATCTTCAGCCCCCCGCTTGGGCTTGGATCAGGACATCGGAGGAGCTCTTCTGGACCGATCGGTGAACCTGGTATGGTGAAGACAAGGTAGGAAGATCTTCAGGGGCTTAGTGTTAGGTTTATTTAAGGGGGGTTTGGGTTAGATTAGGGGTATGTGGGTGGTGGGTTGTAATGTTGGGGGGGGGTATTGTATGTTTTTTTTTACAGGCAAAAGAGCTGAATTTCTTGGGGCATGCCCCGCAAAGGGCCCTGTTCAGGGCTGGTAAGGTAAAAGAGCTTTTAACTTTAGTAATTTAGAATAGGGTAGGGCATTTTTTATTTTGGGGGGATTTGTTATTTTATTAGGGGGCTTAGAGTAGGTGTAATTAGTTTAAAATTGTTGTAATATTTTTCTTATGTTTGTAAATATTTTTTTATTTTTTGTAACTTAGTTCTTTTTTATTTTTTGTACATTAGTTAGTTTATTTCATTGTAGTTATTTGTAGATATTGTATTTAATTAATGTATTGATAGTGTAGTGTTAGGTTTAATTGTAGGTAATTGTAGGTATTTTATTTAATTAATTTAATGATAGTATAGTGTTAGGTTTAATTGTAACTTAGGTTAGGATTTATTTTACAGGTAATTTTGTAATTATTTTAACTAGGTAACTATTAAATAGTTCTTAACTATTTAATAGCTATTGTACCTGGTTAAAATAATTACAAAGTTGCCTGTAAAATAAATATTAATCCTAAAATAGCTACAATGTAATTATAATTTATATTGTAGCTATATTAGGGTTTATTTTACAGGTAAGTATTTAGCTTTAAATAGGAATAATTTATTTAATAAGAGTTAATTAATTTTGTTAGATTAAAATTATATTTAACTTAGGGGGGGTGTTAGTGTTAGGGTTAGACTTAGCTTTAGGGGTTAATACATTTATTAGAATAGCGGTGAGCTCCGGTCGGCAGATTAGGGGTTAATAATTGAAGTTAGGTGTCGGCGATGTTAGGGAGGGCAGATTAGGGGTTAATACTATTTATTATAGGGTTAGTGAGGTGGATTAGGGGTTAATAACTTTATTATAGTAGCGCTCAGGTCCGCTCGGCAGATTAGGGGTTAATAAGTGTAGGTAGGTGGAGGCGACGTTGAGGGGGGCAGATTAGGGGTTAATAAATATAATATAGGGGTCGGCGGTGTTAGGGGCAGCAGATTAGGGGTACATAGCTATAATGTAGGTGGCGTTTTGCGGTCGGCAGATTAGGGGTTAATTATTGTAGGTAGCTGGCGGCGACGTTGTGGGGGGCAGATTAGGGGTTAATAAATATAATACAGGGGTTGGTGGTGTTAGGGGCAGCAGATTAGGGGTACATAAGTATAACGTAGGTGGCGGTCGGCAGATTAGGGGTTAAAAAAATTGAATCGAGTGGCGGCGATGTGGGGGGACCTCGGTTTAGGGGTACATAGGTAGTTTATGGGTGTTAGTGTACTTTAGAGTACAGTAGTTAGGAGCTTTATAAACCGGCGTTAGCCCAGAAAGCTCTTAACTACTGACTTTTTTCTGCAGCTGGTGTTTTGTCGTTAGATTTCTAATGCTCACTTCAGACACGACTCTAAATACCGGAGTTAGAAAAATCCCATTGAAAAGATAGGATACGCAAATGACGTAAGGGGATCTGTGGTATGGAAAAGTCGCGGCTGAAAAGTGAGCGTTAGACCCTTTTTTGAGTGACTCCAAATACCGGCGGTAGCCTAAAACCAGCGTTAGGAGCCTCTAACGCTGGTTTTCACGGCTAACGCCAAACTCCAAATCTAGGCCTTGGTCTTTATATACATAGCCTTAAGACGGACTATTATCAATGTCTAGGTAAAAGGCGCAGGAAGTGGGGGGATTCAAATTGAAAGTCTAGTCAGTTGATGTATTTTGTTGGTAACGTGAATATAGTGATTATGGTATATAGTGGTATACAATTTACATAAATTTTTGATTATGTATAGTGTTATAATTGAGCAGAAGGTTTACATCTTAACTTTGACAACATATGGTTGTACAGGAAATAGTCAAATCGTTATAGCTAAATCCAGTAAATAATTTATTTCAATATTATCTGTTTAAGAGAAACCAGCTATAATTGTAATATGTTCTTAACCGGTAATACACGTATGTCCACCTATGTACTTAAAGGTGATCCCTCAGCCTTCAGAAATATTGTAACTGAGAATAAATTAACACCTTGGTATTGACTCAATGTGTTGGACTAGGTTCCATTGTTAATGTATTAGCCAGGTAGTGTTTTAATTCAATATTAGGTTTTATACAAAACCAGTTATAGCAGTTATAGTATTTAATTAAGTGATGCTGAGAATCGGTTCAGATAAATGCAGTCACAAGACCGTTCCGATTAAGTTTCACTTATAAAACTGCTACTTTCTACTAACTGGCTCTAGTGAGTAACACTGAACTAATCTCTGTACTTTCGGTCTAGATATTATTTGAAATGTACTTTTCACTAGTATCTGTAATATGCTCAGATCATCTATATTTATTGTGAAGTACGGATTATTCAATCACTATATACTATGTATAATTGCTTGCTAAAGGTCATGATTTGTTCCCTATATGAAGCAAATTGTGAGCTACGATTCAGGCTTGAAAATCACAAGCAACTTAATAATATGTGGGCTGAAATAACGCTTATCTAGCTCTCCATAGTAAGAGCAAAAATACTTGGGTTTAATAGTATCCCTGCCTTGGGGAATCAACAGTTAAATTACAACCGGCTTGATTCGTGCCGATTCTGCTAGCATTCAATTTTAGCTCCTAAATCCCACACTGCTTCATATTGCCATAGGTTCGCTTGCCGCTATCTCAGTAAATTACAACTCTGCATTACATTAAGTTAAGTTTTTTAAATAAGTTCTAAGTCACGATGTGACTAGTATAGTACACTAAGATGCAAAGTAATTATTTATTCTAAGTCGATTCCTGCTGAATTAAATTAAAAAACACAAATCTAAGGAGCCCATTTTCTCCCAAAATGGGCTCCTTAGATTTGTGTTTTTTAATTTTTCTCCCAAAATGGGCTCCTTAGATTTGTGTTTTTTTATTTAATTCAGCAGGAATCGACTTAGAATAACAAATTACTTTGCATCTTAGTTTACTATACTAGTCACATCGTGACTTAGAACTTATTTAAAAAACTTAACTTAATGTAATGCAGAGTTGTAATTTACTCAGATAGCGGCAAGTGAACCTATGGCAATACGAAGCAGTGTGGGATTTAGGAGCTAAAATTGAATGCTAGCAGAATCGGCACGAATCAAGCCGGTTATAATTTAACTGTTGATTCCCCCAGGCAGGGATACTATTAAACCCAAGTATTTTTGCTCTTACTATGGAGAGCTAGATAAGCGTTATTTCAGCCCACATATTATTAAGTTGCTTGTGATTTTCAAGCCTGAATCGTAGCTCACAATTTGCTTCATATAGGGAGCAAATCATGACCCTTAGCAAGCAATTATACATAGTATATAGTGATTGAATAATCCGTACTTCACAATAAATATAGATGATCTGAGCATATTACAGATACTAGTGAAAAGTACATTTCAAATAATATCTAGACCGAAAGTACAGAGATTAGTTCAGTGTTACTCACTAGAGCCAGTTAGTAGAAACTACTACTAGCAGTTTTATAAGTGAAACTTAATTGGAACGGTCTTGTGACTGCATTTATCTGAACCGATTCTCAGCATCACTTAATTAAATACTATAACTGCTATAACTGGTTTTATATAAAACCTAATATTGAATTAAAACACTACCTGGCTAATACATTAACAATGGAACCTAGTCCAATACATTGAGTCAATACCAAGGTGTTAATTTATTCTCAGTTACAATATTTCTGAAGGCTGAGGGATCACCTTTAAGTACATAGGTGGACATAAGTGTATTACCGGCTAAGAACATATTACAACAATTATAGCTGGTTTCTCTTAAACAGATAATATTGAAATAAATTATTTACTGGATTTAGCTATAACGATTGGACTATTTCCTGTACAACTTGTCATATGTTGTCAAAGTTAAGATGTAAACCTTCTGCTCAATTATAACACTATACATAATCAAAAATCGATGTACATGGTATACCACTATATACCATAATCACTATATTCACGTTACCAACAAAATACATCAACTGACTAGACTTTCAATTTGAATCCCCCCACTTCCTGCACCATTTACCTAGACATTGATAATAGTCCGTCTTAAGGCTATGGATTCACATTACATCCTAGGTCTGTATATAAAGACCAAGACTATTATTACCAACTAGAAATCGATACTTAGTAGGATATCACTTTGCTACTTCAATCTAAGTTGATATTCATTCCTGTGATTTTAAATGTAATTGTCCTTCTAATTTTTTAAACAAGTCCTAATAAAAGTTAAATGTTAATTTATTTTCTTAGTGTATCCGCCTCTTGTAACAGAGGTTCTAATTCCATAACCTAGGGAATTTGAGTGCTATCCAGGTGTACAACTACGGAGATCCATATCTCCAATTGTTTTTAAATTTATCTATGAATAGTCCAACAAATCCTTCTCATGTTGAAGGTATTTCTTTTTACAAAAGTTTTGGGAATGTATTTTAATTCAATAATTACAACTTTGATTTTAAATATATTTTTTCTTTTAATTGCAGCAGACATTGATCCAGTGTCAAGTTATGAAATTCAAGATACATTTTTGCAAACTTCCACGTGGAATTTCTTTATAGAAGATATGTTCTTTGAGTACTTGCATATAATGTTTTATGTTTGAGTCAAAAAAGAAAACTACCACTTTCATCAACAGATAGGGATACTGTTACTAAGATAGATATTTTAGTAAATTTAGTTTCTTAAGTTTTCATCTTATTGTCTGGATAAATTATAACTAATGTTGCATTTATTATGTTTAAACAATAAAATTACATTTTGAAAATATATTAGAAAATATTAATTGCAAAACCACTAGTAAATGAAATATAAACTAAATATAAATATAAAATGTAAAACCTTAAAAATTAAACAGTGCATAAATTGAAAAAGGAAAATAAAAAAGTCTATATTGGGGGTGGAGTTAACTGCAGAGCTGTGTAGACACAGCAAAAAGGAGCTCCGGAGAGAAATACTGATTTAAACTCATTTTAGCTCTACAGAGACTTGATAATTAAGTTAGTTCTTGCCCACGAGCTACAGGAGTTACATACTCTAGATAAGCATCTTTTAAAAAAAAGGGATCGTAAGAACCGCTTTCTCTCAAGAGACTGCTCTGTGGTGCGAGTGACTAAGTTTCACAGCTCAGGTCCTACCACCTGCCTGAGCAACACAGCTGTCTGGTTTTAGCTCCGGAGGGTCAGGGCTCCACTCCGGAGCAACAGCAGAGGTCAACATAACAGTTAAAGAGGACTGATCATTGGAGTGATTCCATAACACCACGAGTACCTGAGACTACCCACGCGGCATTCAGAGCCTGCAGAAAACCTCACGACAGCCTTGTGATTCGCAGAGGTTGAGTGGCGAGGTAGGGGCAGAACATCTGTTATTTTGGCATGGATAGGAACTGAGTGATAGCAGAGGACCCTGAAGGTGCCACAGTCTGAGTGGCGCGAAAAGACGCCATCTTACCCTCCCCTCTGTCGCTGCTGTCAGACGGCCTATCGAGGCCCACAAAATTCTAGTTTGCTACGGCCCAATCTTGACTCCCCTATACTGCATTGAGGGGCCCTATACTTGTCTGGTACTCATAGGATATACTGGGACAGCTTTTCCCCTGAGGTGCTCCCACGCTCCTAAGAAGGCCCCCATCTCCAGACAAGAGCTCAGAGGCCTTAGATTCAGGGTCGCACACTGCTTTTCCAATCAGGTGGTTATATGCTACAGAGCCACTTTCAGGACTGGGGTAAGATTACCGCACATCTACACTATCTACTCTGCCTCATTATTTTATAACCCCTATTGCACACGGAGGGCTAGTTAGGATAAAGGAGGGGTAAAGAAGGGGGTAAAAACAACAGGATATATTGAACTATATGAAATAACCCCCTAACGTATCCTGGCTTTAGAGGGTTGTGGTATTCCAAAGGCTCCCACTCACTTACGCTCTGCAGGTAAACAGACACCTGAGTATAACAGCCTGCTGAACAATATAACAATAAGCTTGCAGAAATACAGCAAGATATTTCCATCATACCATACATTTTTCTCTCCATCCTGAGATTTTACTACCCTGAGGCCTAGCCCTCCCTGGAGTCTCTTTTGGTCTTGCACTGAGACACATTGCCTTTTTTTTATTATTCTCAACTTGTTGCAAGTTAAATCCCCTCTCCTACCATTTCCCACTGGGGTCCTTCCAGTGGGTCATATCCTCTCTACCTGTCCCCACATTGTCATTAGATGACATCTTCCCATAGGAGAGAGGTACTTTTCAGAAGACTCCAGATGTTCCCTTGCTGAATATGACGTGCATTACAATGGCCTAGGGGAGCTGAGGAGGCCAAGAAGGAGGTGAGATGCTATAGGGTATATATATTTCCCACTAATCTGTCTACAAAGTGTTTAAAAACTAGGACAACCAAAACTGCAGCAGTCCAGTCACCATTATGTCTCAATCTAATAAGAAGAAGCCTAAGCCTGAGCCAACCAAGAAGAACCATTGTTTATCACTTTAAAGCTACCCCCAGAGAGGAAAGAAGTTCCTCCCCTAAAGATACTTATTCCCTAGATGACCAAGACACAGAAACGGTCTCTAAAATACACCCAGCCCAGACTCCGCCTCTTGACAATATGGCAGCCACCATAGTGGACACTGTCTCAAAACATATGAACAATCTCCAGGATACTCTTACTAAGGCCATCAAAGGATCTGCGGCAGAACTACGTAGGGATATGGCTGTGATAGGTGAAAGAACTGATGCTTTAGAACAAAAACATGAAGACTTAGCAGTGGATCATGATAACCTATTTTCATATTCCCAGAATCTGGCCACCCAAATCTCAGATTTGGAACTTAAACTCTCAGACCTCGAGGACAGATCCAAAAGAAATAACTTGAGGTTTCGAGTATCCGAAGAAATCACAACTGGAGATTTGGAAAAGTTCATTAAAGAATTCTGTGTCCTATTTCTGGCTGATCTGGACACCCCGAGCTTCCTCATAGACAGGCTCCACCGCACCCCAAGACCCCACAACATCTCTGCTGAAAAACCCAGGGATGTGTTAGCCAGAATCCATTTTTTCACCCACAAAGAAAGGATTTTAAGAGAAGAAGCAAACAAACCTTCATTACCGGAGAAGTTCCAATCTATTTTGGTCTTCCCAGATCTATCCCAATTTAAACTCCAGAGACGTAGATCATTCAATCCCTTCACACAAGTCCTAAGACAACACAATGTCAAGTATCGATGGGGCTACCCGACCAAGCTAATTGTCAACAGAAATGGGGCTCTATACATGGTTCCTAATATCAATGAAGGGATGGATCTCCTCAAAAAATGGGACCTTCAGAGACTACCATCTAAACATAATGAGGCAAACCCCTCGTCTTCACTGCTTCAAGCTACAGCCCAAGAATGGGCCCCTCTCCCCCAGCGACCTGTTCTGAGGAGAAACTCGGAGGACTCTTGATCCTCCCATAGGGTCTAAACCTTAAATGAGACCACTTGACTGGATTGTTCATAATATTTGTCTGGAATTATTAAAAATCATATCAACATATAGGTTACTTAGACAGCAGAAAGCTCCTACAATGGGTTCTAGAACCTAAATGTGTGAAATGTTTAATATCATGCTTTTTCTTATCTTTCAGGTCTTCCAAATCTTTTGGTGAACTTATTCTACTGTATAGACAAGTATATTATGAATGGTAATGTTTAAATCTTACATGTATATCCCCTTCTCTCTGACAGGGAGAGGAATCTAGTTAATTATTTTTCCAACAGTCATCTAGCTTACACTAGCTACTGTAACCTCTCATGAAAAAGAGACTAGGCCCTTTGTAGGCACTTCAGTGCACCCACACCACAACCTAGGATGCATAATGTAGTTCCCCCCTATCCTGGGCTTTACTAAATTCTAGTAGTTTAATAATAACCCTAGTCACACCCCGGATATCTTTGTAAATTTTATAGTCAAATCAGCCCCACATCCCTCAAACAACTTATTGTTCCATACTCCCCTTCCCTGTCCGTCACAATTTATAATGGATCTCTTTTATTCCCCCAAATATTATTTCTTAGACCTGATTTACGGAGAAGAGAAAGTCTATAATCTTTTGCTTATTATGCTCTTGCCCATGTTTGACACTAGTTGATAGGTTGATGTGATGTTATATATGTTATTATGTGTTTTATTGTTTGTCCTAGTTCTGCCAATATGTATCCTTACTTGTTAGCTAGTACTTAGATGGTGTTCCCCATCACTACCAAATGTCTCAAGCTCATAAAGGTATTGCGTAGATTAGTGAGGGGTTCATACCCATCTTAGTCCTCTAGCATTGAGTCTCCTGACTCAATAGTCATTCTCAACATACACCTCCTGAAGCCCCCTCTACCCCTCACCGGCAGTAGTGAAATTGTTACCCAGATTTAGGATCTAATTTGAGATCCTTAACCCCCCTCCCCCCACTTTGCAACTTCTCATCCTGATGAGATCAAGGAATTAACATACCCGTTGGGTTTACCTGTATATTCCTTGTTAGATTGTGAATAGTGCCACCAAATTTTCCTAGTACGGATTATACCTAGGTTTTAATCTAGATTAATAGTCCACATTATTGTTGCATCCCGTTTCATTTGTTTTTAATTCTTCTCAGACTGGGAACTCCCCCTCTGGAATTCCTCCCTGAGACTACCTTCCAAGCTAACATATTATTTCTTGTCCTGCAGTTGGTTCCAATACGTGTTGCAGATAAGACATGACATCTGACACCCCTGAGTTATCACTCCGGAGAATCACGTTACAGGTAGGTGGAGTTGAGGTTTCCTTCCCTCTAATTCTTCTTTCCTTTTCTCTACTACTCCTCTTACCAAGCCCTGGCCCCTCTCCTTTTCCATTTCCCCCAAGATGTGGCCTACTCCAGCTAATATTACCTTCGTCTCTCTGAATTGTAAGGGACTTAATTCCTCCACCAAGCGAAGTCTTTTGGGCAACTTTATGAAAACTAATAATGTCAAGGTAGTGTTTGCCCAGGAGACTCACTGGTTAAACAACCCTCCCTCTATATTTAAATTTTTACTAATTTTGTTTTGGCCTCCCACTCTGATAAGACCAGAGGAGTAGCAATCCTTATTCACCGACTTGTGTGCTACGAGAAAATTTACCTTGAAACAGACGCTGAGGGTAGGTATCTTATCCTCATATGTAAATTAGATGGCCAAGTCTACACATTAGTCAACGTGTATGCTCCTAATCAGAATCAGCCTAGGTTTCTTAAGAATATGTTACATAATATAAGCAGACTAAAGACTGGGAGACTTTTGCTAGGTGGGGACTTCAATAAGATTTGGGATCCTTTCCTAGATCTAGGAGTTAGACAAGGCAAAACTGTCGACTCATACATAGTGATGTTGCGAATTGTTCGCCGGCGAATAGTTCCCGGTGAACATAGCATGTTCGCGTTCGCCTTGGCGGGCGAACATATGCGATGTTCGATCCGCCCCCTATTTTTCATCATTGAGTAAACTTTGACCCTGTACCTCACAGTCAGAATACACATTACAGCCAATCAGCAGCAGACCCTCCTACCTCCTGGACAGCATCCATTTTAGATTCATTTGGAAGCTGCATTCTTAGTGAGAGGAGGGACAGTGTAGCTGCTGCTGATTTAATAGGGAAATCGATAGCTAGGCTAGTGTATTCATTGTCCACTACAGTCCTGAAGGACTCATCTGATCTCTGCTGTAAGGACAGCACCCCAAAAAGCCCTTTTTAGGGCTAGAACATCAGTCTGCTTTTTTTGTTTTTTTTTCCTGTGTAATCTAATTGCAGTTGCCTGCCTGCCAGCATGTGTGTCAGGCTCACAGCGTATACTGTGCCCACTTGCCCAGTGCCACCACTCATATATAGTGTAACAGTAGTGTACATTTAAAAAAAAAAAAACTTTTTTGACTGTGAAATACTAGCAGACAGCTGCCAGTACCCAAGATGGCCGCCAATAAGGCAGATGGGGAGGGTTAGAGAGCTGTTTTGGGGGGATCAGGGAGGTTGGGGGCTAAGGGGGGATGCTACACCACCGCATATGTAAATATGCTAAAAAAATAAATAAAAAAAAATTAAAAACCTTTTATTTTAGTACTGGCAGAAGATGGCGGGGACAATTGTGTGGTGGGGGAGGGAAGGGAGCTGTTTGGGAGGGATCAGGGGGTCTGATGTGTCAGGTGGGAGGCTGATCTCTACACTACAGCTAAAATTAACCCTGCAAGCTCCCTACAAGCTACCTAATTAACCCCTTCACTGCTAGCCATAATACACGTGTGATGCGCAGCAGCATTTAGCGGCCTTCTAATTACCAGAAAGCAACGCCAAAGTCATATATGTCTGCTATTTCTGAACAAAGGGGATCCCAGAGAAGCATTTACAACCATTTGTGCCATAATTGCACAAGCTGTTTGTAAATAATTTCAGTGAGAAACCTAAAATTGCGAAAAAAATTAAGTTTTTTTCAAATTTGATCGTATTTGGCGGTGAAATGGTGGCATGAAATATACCAAAATGGGCCTAGATCAATACTTTGGGTTGTCTACTACACTACACTTAAGCTAAAATTAACTCTACAAGCTCCCTACATGCTCCCTAATTAACCCCTTCACTGCTGGGCATAAAACACGTGTGGTGCGCAGTGGCATTTAGCAGCCTTCTAATTACCAAAAAGCAATGCCAAAGCCATATAAGTCTGCTATTTCTGAACAAAAGGGATCCCAGAGAATCATTTACAACCGTTTATGCCATAATTGCATAAGTTGTTTGTAAATAATTTCTGTGAGAAACCTAGTTTGTGAACAAGTGAACAATTTTTTTTTTATTTGATCGCATTTGGCGGTGAAATGGTGGCATGAAATATACCAAAATGGGCCTAGATCAATACTTTGGGTTGTCTACTACACTACACTTAAGTTAAATTAACTCTACAAGCTGCCTACATGCTCCCTAATTAACACCTTCACTGCTGGGCATAAAACACATGTGGTGCACAGTGGCATTTAGCAGCCTTCTAATTACCAAAAAGCAACACCAAAGCCATATAAGTCTGCTATAATGGCATGTCTGGCACACAGTGTTGGGGCAAGGGTCCATCTGACCACTGATACCTGGTCTGCAAAGCATGGTCAGGGCAGGTATATCACCTACACTGCGCACTGTGAAGCGGGCGTAACCCTTACACGTAACCCTTACACTACCTGATCGATGCAACATCATACCTGATGTTTTAAAGCACGTTATTCCAAATAATTTTGGAATGTAAGGTGATTTATACCATTTATGGATTAAAACCAGACTCTGCATCAACTATGTAATTTTCCATGGGAGTTTTGCCATGGATCCCCCTCCGGCATGCCACAGTCCAGGTGTTAGTGCCCTTGAAACAACTTTTCCATCACTATTGTGGCCAGAAAGAGTCCCTGTGGGTTTTAAAATTTGCCTGCCTATTGAAGTCTAGACTCTATGGCGGTTCGCCCGGTTCGCCGGTTCACAAACTTTTGTGGAAGTTTGAGTTCTCCGTTCGCGAACCCAAATTTTTAGGTTCACGACATCACTACTGATACACTCTTTCCACAGCAAAAAAAATCAGAGACCTTATCTCACAATATAACCTTTATGACGTCTGGAGAGCTTGCCATCCAACCACCAAAGACTATACGTATTTCTCCAGACCCCATAACTCCTATTCAAGACTTGATTATTTTTTCACAGATACTTGGACGCTAAATATAATTAGAGACTCTAGGATTAGGTCATGTTTCTGGTCTGACCATGATGCCCTCCTAATTTCATTATACTCTGGTCTGGGCTCCTCTCCAGGACCGAGTTGAAAACTTCCGGACTCATTGTGGGCTAACCCTGATTTTCAACCTCTGATTCGAAACTCCATACAGGAGTATCTGACCCACAACAGAAATTCCACTCCCTCCCACCAAACAATATGGGCAGCCCTCAAAGCCTACCTTAGAGGAGGCTGTATTCACAAGCAATCGTCTATTAAAAAATAAAAGGGGCCTCTTTCGGCCTCTTGGTGGCCGAATTGCGTACTAAAGTAGGGCTTAACAAACTTGGTCCCTCCCCTGCATTAGCAGCAGAAGTTGAGGCCCTACGTAATCAAATTAAGGAGATAGAGTTGACCAGGTTTCGAGAGGCAATATGCAGATTTAAGCAACTCTTATACTATCAAGGTAACAAAGCCTCTACCTATTGAGAAGTTGAGAGGCAGAGTTGCTTCTTCCCGTATTTCGTCCATACACAACGGGAACTCTCGGGTGACTTCCCCCAGAGGTATTGGGGAGACCTTTGCAGCTTTCTATTCCAACCTATACAACTTACATCAAACTGAGCAGGAGATTGTTTCCCCCTATGATAACATTTGAGCCTTCCTAGAGGGGCTAAACCTGCCCACCTTGTCCCAGAGTGAGGTAGATCTACTGCTGGCACCTTTCTCGGCCTCCCAGTTGAAGATAGTGATTACCCAACTTCAGAATGGAAAGGCTCTGGGTCCGGATGGATTCCCAGCCATGTTCTACAAGACCTTCAGGCCTGACCTCTCGCACTTGCTTCTCCAGACTTTTGCGGAGGCCAGAGAGAAAGGCTCATTCAGAAGCGAACTCCTAGAAGCAATGGTTCTTACTATTCCGAAACCCAACAAAGACCCTTCCCAATGTGGGAGTTACCGCCCCATTTCCCTCATTAATATTGATGTAATATTGATTAATATTGATGTAAAACTTTACTCTAAGTTATGGGCAAATAGATTACTCCCAACCTACTGCATTCAGATCAGGTAGGATTTACCCTGGGAAGAGAGGGCCACGATAATACTAGGCGCAACTTAAACATTTTCTCAGAGGCTCATTGACTGGAGATCCCCATGCTGGCCCTGTCACTTGATGCTGAAAAAGCATTTGACAGGGTCAGATGGGAGTATCTTTGGGAGGTTCTTTTTAGCTTTGGGTTCCCGAGGGAGATAGTTCTGGCTATCCAGGCCCTATATAGTTCCCGAGCACAAAAGCTAGAGGTCTGGGCTTCTGTTCTTCGAGTTTCCCCATTACAAATGGAACGAGGCAGGGTTGCCCTCTTTCGCCCATCGTTTTTTCGCTCTAGCAATCGAACCACTGGCTCAGGCCATTAGGAACTCCCCTTTGATTAGAGGAGTCCCACTAAGTCATCGAGAGGAGGAGGTAGGGGGTGGAGGAGAAAAGATTGCATTGTTTGCTGACGACATTACCCTCTTTTTGACTAACCCCCTGGGATTCCTCCCGGCGCTATTTGTGATTCTCTCTCACTTCAGTTCCCTAAGCTTCTATAAACTTAATCTTGCCAAAACGGAAGCTCTGGCAATCCATATCCCGCAATTCAAACTAGAGATCCGCCAAGAATCCTACCAATTCCACTGGGCTTCAAATACTATCACCCATTTAGGAGTACAATTAGGCCCGAATATAGAGGTATTTCGGTCAAAGAATTACGACAAACTCCTATCGAAGATTAGAGCGTCGCTCAATTCATGGACCTTCTGAGAAGTCTCTTGGATGGGACGCATGGCATCAGTCAAAATTACCATTTTGCCGAAGATACTATATTATTTTCACTGCCTCCCACTTAATCTCCCCCGAACTCTCTTAGATAAGTGCAATGCTCTGATAGCCAGATACATCTGGCAGGGGAAAAAGCCAAAAACCTCCAGGAAAATACTGCAGAGGTCCTACCACCTGGGGGCAGTGTCTCTTCCCAACATTACCATCTACTATGAGGCAGCTAGACTATCTCACATATCTTATTGGGGGTTGTCGGACCAGTCGCAAGGCTGGAAGAGGGTCGAACGGTTCTCCCTCCCTCAGGGCATCACCCTTGGTGACCTACCCTGGATCCCGGACTACATGATTAATAGTTCACTAATCCCGAACCCAGTAATCAAACAAACCCTAGACTGCTGGAAAAATATCAGACACTACTCTGAAATAGCTTCGCATCCTTCCCCACTTCACTCCATTGTTGGCCTACTTAGAGGTCTTCCAGACTCACATATCTCCCAGTGGAGACAATGGGATCTATTAAGGGTCTCTGACCTTTATCTTCAAAATATTTTACAGCTAACCGAACCGGGGATTCAGTGAGATACAACTCCCTACATGGTTCCCATTTGAAAGATTTAAACTGCACAAATTCCTCCACAGTTGGGGATTTCCGGCATCAGATCCCAGGGCCTTAACCAGCTGGGAACAGAAATGCAAATCGGGCTCATCTTTGTCGAGGTCCTTATCCATTCATTACTCACTAATCATGAAAGATGTATGTGTGGGTGAGGCTTTGAAATTGAGGGCATGGGAGCAGGACCTGGGAACTCAAGTTTCGGAAAAGATTTGGTCCCAAGCGTTCTTGCTCACAAAGAAGACACTTCATTGCGCCAACTCGTTAGAGTTATATATTAAAGTTTTCCTTAGATGGCACTACACCCCGTTGAGATTGGCTCAGATGGCCCCGTTTCATTTGTCCTCGTGCTGGAGAAATTGTAGTCTGGTGGGTACGGATCTTCACATTTGGTGGTCATGCCCAGCCCTCGAAATGCTGTGGAAAGAGGTTTCACTTGCGCGCAAAGAATAGTCTTTCAACTTGTAATTTGTGTGTTAATATTTTATGTTTGGGACATTAATATTTCATAGAAGACAGTAGCCATGGCTTTCTAATTTTTCAAAAGTGCATTTTTTTATGGAATTGACAGATTTTTTAATATTCCACTTTTGTTGGCGAAATAAATTCTCACTGTTCTGAATGTAGAGAATATAGAGACCCCATTATATCAAACATGTGCAGACTCCCTTTACACCAAAGCATCGCTGTTCACACAGCTTATAAGCTTAGCTAGGGTTAGTGCAGTGATTCAGAAACATCCCAGGACAGCCTGTTTCGTGGTGTTTGCCACTCATCAGCTGGGAGAAGGTTTAAATCACTGCTGGGTGAATTTGATTTCTGGGCAAAATACAACAACATTTAAAATTAGGGATAGGCAAAACGTGAGTTTAAAATCCTCCACTACACACAAAATATAGAGAAAATAACTCATTGTGTAGTTCATGAACAAATATAAATAGACCAGAAGGTTTGTTTTTCCCACTGAAAACCTCTGAGTTACTTTGTTTCCAAAGCAGCAAAGGATTATGGGTAATATATGCAAATGCGTTTCACAATGACACACTTTTTTACTTCAAATCTGCTTTTACACAGACTCCCTTTACGCCAAAGCATCGCTGTTCACACAGTTTATAAGATTAGCTAGGGTTAGTACAGTGATTCAGAATCATCCCAGGACAGCCTGTTCCGTGGTGTTTGCCACTCATCAGCTGGGAGAAGGTGTGAATCACTGCTGGGTAAATTTGATTTCTGGGCAAAATACAACAACATTTAAAATGTATATATATATATATATATATATATATATATATATATACACAGTATATATAATTGTAGAAAAGGAGGGCACTCACAGGAATTATTAATTCCAACAATTGATAATGTCTTTTTTCAAAACATCAAATGTTATACATGAATAGTCATAGTCAATGTTTCAGCTTGTAAGCCGTTCTCCCTGAGGAAAAATTAATAATAATTAATAATTGTTAATTTTTCCTCAGGGAGAACGGCTTACAAGCCGTATTAAGATAAAAACCTGTTTTGAAGAAGGCTCAAAGAAAGATGTGAAACGTTGACTATGAACATTTGATGTTTTGAAAATAAACATCATTAATTGTTGGAATTAATAATTCCTGTGAGTGCCCTCCTTTTCTGCAATTATCTATACATGACTTTTGAGGATTGCACCCAGGTTATCATTACACCACAGAGGTTGGAGTGCTGGGCCACTGGCTATTTGACATGATATATATACATATACAGTATATATATATATAATGTATACATATTTAGACATGCATGTGTATGTATCTTTATGTTAAAGCTCTTTGCCTCTCTTTGCCTGCCTTTTTTCTAACTTAACTTTTTATGCAATAATTTGTTTATAACAATTTTTATTAGATAGTTTAATATGAGCGTAACTTTTAAATTTAATTTTGATGTGTTTTGTGCAACTTTTTTGACTCAGTTAACCAGAGTTCTGAAGCTGCTCTATACTAATGTGCGTTAAATTAAATTGTGCTCAAGCAAATGTGATTACTTTCAAACTGTAATACACACGCTGCTTCCAAAGCACCCAAAGAGTTGTGATAAACCCCTTTTCACTTGCGCAACAGTTATCGTGCCACTTGTAATATAGTCCTTTGATGTGTAAACAGTGATTATGCAAAGGAAGAAAGGTGTGGTGTTTGTCACGATTGTGAATCTAATCAGAAAGAGAATGTGGTTGAACATCCTAAATAAAAAAGAAATGCTACAATAGCAACAACAAATACATTGGAAGAATGTATATCCAATCTACTGCCATTGTTTCCTGTAAATAGCACAACAGAGCTGGACAGTAAAAATAAAATAAAACAAATTCTACAATGTACTAGGATAGATTAAAAAATCCACAAGTAACAGGGTCTGAGATTATTGGAGAGAGTGTACAGACTCCCTCTGTGCTGAATAGTGCACAAGAAGACCCTAATACAAAGCATGCCAGAAAGCTTAAATCTCTTATTTAGTCATATAATCCAAATTTGTATATGTTGGATAATTTTAGTAAAGGTAGATTAGAATATAGCCGTGCATGTTAGACGCTTCTCTCACCAGTCATGTATAAATCTGTCATTTAATAAATCCACCCCTTTTATAAGACTGACCCAGTATTTAGAAAGGGTTGTTTTTTTTCTCACAAAAATGAGGTAGAAAAATAAGAGAATATTTAAAATGCTTTCATTTATTTGTTACTGTTTTATCATTTGTTTTTAACACTATGTATAATAACATGTATAATATGTGAATTCCTACACATAGATAGGGTTATATGTACTTGTCAAAAATGAACTTGTCAGTGAGTGGTAAGAATGTGTACTTCCAACACTATAAAAAGCAGAATGTTCTTCCACCTATAAGGTGGCTTTGGGGCTTCTAATTCAATGTACGAACTTGAAAAATAAAAACCTGATGCAGGCTACAGGCATCCAGAGAGGAAAGTAAACAAGCCCCCATGGGGTGCTTAAAGTTACACACACATAAACATATATACTATATGGCCAAATTAGTGTGTGGACACTTGGCCATAACACCTATATGACATTTTGGACATTTCATTTCAAAACCATGGGCATAATTATAGAGTTAGCTCCCAATTTGCGGCTATAACTGATGTCACTATTCTGGGAAGGCTTTCTGTAAGATTTTGGTGTGTGTCTTTTGGAATTTGTGACCATTCAGCCAAAAGAGCATTTTTGAAGGCAGACACTAATGTTGGACAAGAAACTCTGGATTGCAATCAGGTTTCAATTAATTCCAAAGGTGTTCAGTGGAGTTAAGGTCACGGTTCTGTGCAGGCCACTTGAATACCTCCACACCAAATTTGTCAAACCATGGACCTTGCTTTGTGCACAGTTATGCTAGAACAGAAAAGGACCTTCCCTAAATGGTTGCCACAAAAGTTGGAAGCACCAAAATGTCTTTATATCCTGTAGCATTAGGACAACTATTCACTGAAACTAAGGAGTCTAGCCCAAACCCCAAGACCAGCATTGTGAATGTTGTTGTGAGACTTGTGCACAGCTGCTTGCCCATGGAAACTCATTCCATGAAGCTGACAGTGCACAGTTCCATTCAGAGGTAGTTTGGAACTCTGTAGTAAGTAATGCAACAGATAATAGGCAATTTTTAAGCTCATGCCCTTCAGCACTTGCCGGCACAGCTCTGTGGCATAGGTTGTATCTTATTTCAGCACAACATTTAATATCACTGAGTTCTTCAGTAAGACCCATTGCCCTGCCAGTGTTTGTCTATGGAGATGTCATGTAGTGAAGTGTTATGTACAGCGCCAATACAGGCTAAGGGATAAATATAAACACTAAAAAATGAGATGTATACCTGCTAAGGCTAAAAAGGATTTAATACAAATGGAATAGTGTTTTGTTACAAATAATGGATAAAAATAATGGATAAAAACAATGGTAAGGTGGAAGAGTCTCTATAAAAACTCACAATGCGTGAATGACAATTGGATCCAGGGTATTTGGATGAGAAAACATACAGGCACGTGGAGGCCACACACACTATTGAAAAAAATTGGAAAAAAATATGTGAAAAAAATAGGTCAAAAAATTATAAAAGTGATGTTCAACAAATGTTAATAAAGATCAAAAAAATCTTTATTAACATTTGTTGAACATCACTTTTATAATTTTTTGACCTATTTTTTTCACATATTTTTTTCCATTTTTGCCTTGTGTCACCTCATCCAATTTTTCACATTTTGTCACTCATTGGTACCTACTCACCGGTGATTTATTTTTGTTCATTTTTTGTTCCTTTTTTATTCTTTTTTGCACTGCAGTGTCATCAGGACTGTTCAAATTATTATTTTTTGTGTATCATTTTTTGTGCATTATCATCATTTTTTGTGAATTTTTGATTATTAGTTTACATACAGTGTTCATACGTTCATACTTTTATTATCACATTTGGCTTCACATTTGGCTGCTCACTACTTATGCTGTAAAAACACTCTGCACATTTATGCACATTTATGTTGCACATTTATGTTGCATAAACACTTTGATATTTGCTTATTTGTTTATTCGCACTCACACGTGGATTTTACAATATTATCATTTCAGTTTTCTCATCCAAATACCCTGGATCCAATTGTCATTCACGCATTGTGAGTTTTTATAGAGACTCTTCCACCTTACCATTGTTTTTATCCATTATTTTTATCCATTATTTGTAACAAAACACTATTCCATTTGTATTAAATCCTTTTTAGCCTTAGCAGGTATACATCTCATTTTTTAGTGTTTATATTTATCCCTTAGCCTGTATTGGCGCTGTACATAACACTTCACTACTAGTTCTTTCCCTTGGGGGTTGGTTAGACCCTTTTATTTGTATTCAGCTTCAAGGGATTGTCTTAGCGCTTGGCTACCACACCATATTCTCTATGGAGATGTCATGCACCTGTTAACAGTGGGTAAGGCTGGAAACCCAGAACTGAATATTTAAAAGGGAGGTCCACATATTTGTGTGTGTGTATACACATATGTGTGTGTGTGTATATATATATATATATATATATATATACACTGCTCAAAAAAATAAAGGGAACACTAAAATAACACATCCTAGATCTGAATGAATAAAATATTCTAATTAAATACTTTGTTCTTTACATAGTTGAATGTGCTGACAACAAAATCACACAAAAATTAAAAAATGGAAATCAAAATTTTCAACCCATGGAGGTCTGGATTTGGAGTCACACTCAAAATTAAAGTGGAAAAACACACTACAGGCAGATCCAACTTTGATGTAATGTCCTTAAAACAAGTCAAAATGAGGCTCAATAGTGTGTGTGGCCTCCACGTGCCTGTATGACCTCCCTACAACGCCTGTGCATGCTCCTGATGAGGTGGCGGATGGTCTCCTGAGGGATCTCCTCCCAGACCTGGACTAAAGCATCCACCAACTCCTGGACAGTCTGTGGTGCAAAGTGAAGTTGGTGGATGGAGCGAGACATGATGTCCCAGATGTGCTCAATTGGATTCAGGTCTGGGGAACGGGAGGGCCAGTCCATAGCATCAATGCCTTCGTCTTGCAGGAACTGCTGACACACTCCAGCCACATGAGGTCTAGCATTGTCTTGCATTAGGAGGAACCCAGGGCCAACCGCACCAGCATATGGTCTCACAAGGGGTCTGAGGATCTCATCTTGATACCTAATGGCAGTCAGGCTACCTCTGGCGAGCACATGGAGGGCTGTTCGGCCCCTCAAAGAAATGCCACCCCACACTATTACTGACCCACTGCCAAACTGGCCATGCTGGAGGATGTTGCAGGCAGCAGAACGTTCTCCACGGCGTCTCCAGACTGTCACGTCTGTCAAATGTGCTCAGTGTGCCCCTGCTTTCATCTGTGAAGAGCACAGGGCGCCAGTGGCGAATTTGCCAATCTTGGTGTTCTCTGGCAAATGTCAAACGTCCTGCACGATGTTGGACTGTAAGCACAACCCCCACCTGTTGATGTTGGGTCCTCATACCACCCTCATGGAGTCTGTTTCTGACCGTTTGAGCAGACACATGCACATTTGTGGCCTGCTGGAGGTCATTTTGCAGGGCTCTGGCAGTGCTCCTCCTGTTCCTCCTTGCACAAAGGCGGAGGTAGCGGTCCTGCTGCTGGGTTGTTGCCCTCCTACGGCCTCCTCCACGTCTTCTGATGTACTGGCCTGTCTCCTGGTAGCGCCTCCATGCTCTGGACACTACGCTGACAGACACAGCAATCCTTCTTGCCACAGCTCGCACTGATGTGCCATCCTGGATGAGCTGCACTACCTGAGCCACTTGTGTGGGTTGTAGACTCCGTCTCATGCTACCACTAGAGTGCAAGCACCACCAGCATTCAAAAGTGACCATAACATCAGCCAGAAAGCATAGGAACTGAGAAGTGGTCTGTGGTCACCACCTGCAGAACCACTCCTTTATTGGGGGTGTCTTGCTAATTGCCTATAATTTCCACCTGTTGTCTATCCCATTTGCACAACAGCATGTGAAATTGATTGTCACTCAGTGTTGCTTCCTAAGTGGACAGTTTGATTTCACAGAAGTGTGATTGACTTGGAGATACATTGTGTTGTTTAAGTGTTCCCTTTATTTTTTTGAGCAGTGTATATATATATATATATATATATATATATATATATATATATATATATATATTAATAACTGAAGCTTGCGTTTTGTAGTAATTGTAAACAAACAATTTATTTGACTATTAGGGAAAATGGAACAAATAATATATTCATGTTTGTCCAAAAATGGGTTATGGGATGTAAAATATTAGCTTAAGGGTTAATTCAATAGCCGTGCATTCCCGCTCAGTAATGGTTATTATTTAAGACTACGGTCTCTATTTCTAATTGATATTTCTAATTGATATTTTACCATTAGTAATCCAAACCTGCACTTTATATATTATTACCCAGTAAGCTTGATACAATTTAATTATTTTCAGCTCATAACCTTAAAGGGCCACTAAACCCAAAATCTTTCTTTCATGATTCAGATAGAGAATAGAAATTTAAACAACATTACAATGTACTTCCATTATTTATTTTGCTTCATTTGTTAGATATCTTTAGTTGAAGAAAAAGCAATGCACATGGTGAGCCAATCACACGAGGCTTCTATGTGCAGCAGCTACTGAGCATATCTAGATATGCTTTTCAGCAAAGAATATCAAGAGAATAAAACAAATTAGATAATATAAGTAAATTAGAAAGATGTTTAAAATTGCATTTTCTTTCTAAAACATAAAAGAAAAAATGTGGGTGGCATGTCCCTTTAACAAATATTGAACTAGCACTCCAGCTCTAACTAAACTATTTGTCGGCAGTGTTTTTAAGCTTTTTTGTGCTTGCAACATTAGTCATTTTGCACCTATTTGCTAATAGTTTTTTTTTGTATATGTTTATACTATATTATGCTGCAGCACACTTTTGGATGCATGACTCTTTAACCCCTTAAGTACAAGGCCATTTTTCAATTTCTTTCCCTTAAGGACCAGGGCTATTTTTACATTTCTGCAGTGTTTGTGTTAAGCTGTAATTTTCCTCTTACTCATTTACTGTACCCACACATATTATATACCGTTTTTCTCGCCATTAAATGGACTTTCTAAAGATACCATTATTTTCATCATATCTTATAATTTATGCAAAACAGAATGAGAAGCAGTCTGCCAGGAACGAACAGCAGCATCAATAGCTTGTTCTATGGCCCGGTTGCCACCTGGTAGTAGCTTCTTTCTGCCCAATTGTGCTTTTCACAGGGGAAAACTTTCCTGTAGTATATCAGTCTGATCCCGCCAACATGGTCAGTCCAGGCCAGAAAATACCAGGCAATTCTCCTCTGAACAAGGAACATGACAACCCCAGACGATCGTTTCGGCCTCCTTTGGGCCTCGTCAGTGAGGTGCAGCCATCTCCCTCTAAGCACATTGGGCAAGGAGTCCACGTCTGGTTTCCCCCATCACCCTTAGGGAGACTATCCCCAGGGTCATATTTACATATGCAAAACAGAATGAGAAGCAGTCTGCCAGGAACAAAAAGCAGCATCAATAGCTTGTTCTATGGCCCGGTTGCCACCTGGTAGTAGCTTCTTTCTGCCCAATTGTGCTTTTCACAGGGGAAAACTTTCCTGTAGTATATCAGTCTGATCCCGCCAACATGGTCAGTCCAGCCCCGAAATACCAGGCAATTCTCCTCTGAACAAGGAACATGACAACCCCAGACGATCGTTTCGGCCTCCTTTGGGCCTCGTCAGTGAGGTGCAGCCATCTCCCTCTAAGCACATTGGGCAAGGAGTCCACGTCTGGTTTCCCCCATCACCCTTAGGGAGACTATCCCCAGGGTCATATTTACATATGCAAAACAGAATGAGAAGCAGTCTGCCAGGAACGAACAGCAGCATCAATAGCTTGTTCTATGGCCCGGTTGCCACCTGGTAGTAGCTTCTTTCTGCCCAATTGTGCTTTTCACAGGGGAAAACTTTCCTGTAGTATATCAATCTGATCCCGCCAACAAGGTCAGTCCAGCCCCGAAATACCAGGCAATTCTCCTCTGAACAAGGAACATGACAACCCCGGACGATCGTTTCGGCCTCCTTTGGGCCTCGTCAGTGAGGTGCAGCCATCTCCCTCTAAGCACATTGGGCAAGGAGTCCACGTTTGGTTTCCCCCATCACCCTTAGGGAGACTATCCCCAGGGACATATTTACATATGGACCAGGGCTATTTTTACATTTCTGCGGTGTTTGTGTTTAGCTGTAATTTTCCTCTTACTCATTTACTGTACCCACACATATTATATACCGTTTTTCTCGCCATTAAATGGACTTTCTAAAGATACCATTATTTTCATCATATCTTATAATTTACTATAAAAATTTTTTATAAAATATGAGGAAAAAATGGAAAAAAACACACTTTTTCTAACTTTGACCCCCAAAATCTGTTACACATCTACAACCACCAAAAGACACCCATGCTAAATAGTTTCTAAATTTTGTCCTGAGTTTAGAAATACCCAATATTTACATGTTCTTCGCGTTTTTCGCAAGTTATAGTGCAATAAGTACAAGTAGCACTTTGCTATTTCCAAACCACTTTTTTCAAAATTAGCGCTAGTTACATTGGGACCCTGATATCAGTCAGGAATCCCTGAATATCCCTTGACATGTATATATTTTTTTTAGAAGACATCCCAAAGTAATGATCTAGGCCAATTTTGGTATATTTCATGCCACCATTTCACCGCCAAATGAGATCAAATAAAGAAAAAATTCACTTTTTCATAATTTTTTTCACAAACTTTAGATTTCTCACTGAAATTATTTGCAAACAACTTGTGCAATTATGGCATAAATGGTTGTAAACGCTTCTCTGGGATCCCCTTTGTTCATAAATAGCAGACATATATGGCTTTGGCATTGCTTTTTGATAATTAGAAGGCCGCTAAATGCTACTGCGCACCACACATGTATTATGCCCAGCAGTGAAGGGGTTAATTAGGGAGCATGTAGGGAGCTTCTAGTATTAATTTTAGCTTTAGTTTAGTGTAGTAGACAACCCCAAGTATTGATCTAGGCCCATCTTGGTATATTTCATGCCACCATGTCACCGCCAAATGCGATCAAATAAAAAAAAATGTAATTTTTTTTACAATTTTAGGTTTCTCACTGAAATTATTTACAAACAACTTGTGCAATTATGGCATAAATTGTTGTAAATGCTTCTCTGGGATCCCCTTTGTTCAGAAATAGCAGACATTTATGGCTTTTGTGTTGCTTTTTGGTAATTAGAAGGCTGCAAAATGCTGCTGCGCATCACACGTGTATTATGCCCAGCAGTGCAGGGGTTAATTAGATAGCTTGTAGGGAGCTTGCAGGGTTAATTTTAGCTTTAGTCTAGAGATCAGCCTCCCACCTGAGAGATCCCACCCCCTGATCCCTCCCAAACATCTCTCTTCCCTCCCCCACCCCACAATTGTCCCCGCCATCTTAAGTACTGACAGAAACTCTGCCAGTACTAAAATAAAAGGCTTTTTTTTTTTTTTTAATGATTTTTTTTTATTAAAAAAATATCTGTTTAGCTGTGATGGACCCCCCCCCTTAGCCCCTAACCTCTCTGATCCCCCCCAAACAGCTCTATAATGCTTGCCCACATCCTATTTGCTGCCATCTTGGGTACTGGCAGCTGTCTGCCAGTACCCAATTTGCCTCCAAAAAAATGTTTATTTTTTTGTTTTTTTGTATATAATTACATTTTTGCTGTAGTGTAGCTGCCCCCCCTAATACCCTCCTCCCTCTCCCCCTCCCAGATCCTTTTGAAAATTATTTCCCCCCCCCTCCCTCTCCCTCTCTCCCATTCATTAATTCATTGGTGGCAGTGGCTGTTACGCGATCGCGCGCGCTCCATGCAGGCCCCCGCATGCTCCTGGCACCCGGCGTGCACATTGCACATTCAGGAACCGGATGCCGGGTAGCGATGGGCCGCCCACCCGCCTCCCTGCAGCTGCTTCCACCCACCAACGATCGGGCCCATCGCTACCGGTGCAGAGAGGGCCACAGAGTGTCAATGTCGAGGCATCACAGCAATACCTTGAAAGTGGCTGGAAGCGATCAGGTTCGCTTCCAGACGCTTTAAACCCTGATGTCGTACAGGGTACGTCGCTGGTCTTTAAAGACCAGGTTGTGTGCGACGTACCCTGTACGACATGCATCATTAAGGGGTTAAATATATATGATATTTCTAATAAACAAGTCCGCCCAAAAGAGATATAATATTCACAGTGTTCCTTTGGACCACCTTTTTTCTTTCACAAAAAATATTATTTCTATATAGATGAGAATAAATACTATGGCCTGTGTTTTTGTTTTTTGTTTGTTTGTTTGTTTGTTTGTTAATAATCTGTAAAAAAAAATGTATGAATTAGACATTTAAAAGTCACAAAGAGCTCTCGAACTTTAAAGTATGCTTACCTTTTCTGGAACTACACTTTTTCCATCCCATGCATAACCTCTTTTTGTAAAATAGTTTACAGTTGCAAACTCAATCAACGCAGAGAAGACAAATGCATAGCACACTGCAATGAACCAGTCCATAGCTGTTGCATAAGCAACTTTTGGAAGAGAATTTCGGGCACTGATACTTAAAGTTGTCATGGTAAGCACCGTTGTCACACCTGTAGATAGAAACATCCCATTAGTCAGTAGTGATAAATCATTCCTTTAGATAAAAATGACAACAGGCAATTACCATTTGCATTACATCGAAATAGAGTAAGAAATTAATTATTTATATTAACATTTCCTGTAATGCTTCCCTTTACAAATATGTATTTTTTATTACTGCATATTGATTAATCACAATTTCAAAATATGCTGCATATATTTCTTGTTTTAAGGGTAGAAAGAGACCGGTATTTTAAATATATACCTCATTTCAACCAAAACCTCTACTAAAAAGTCAAGAAAATGTAATGGGTCAAATAGACATTAGGAGAAGTATATATTTAAATTCCACTAAAAACACAGTTAATGCTCCACCACTTTTTGTTATATTTTTATTTAAGCCCATGTTTATTTGTCCTTCAAACATTTAGATTTTTTTCTAAACTAAAGCACTACTGGTCAACTTCCTAACACATGAGAGGTGCGGCCACAAATACATTTATGGGTATGAAACACTAAAATAATTATTTATTTCCTAAAAAATGTCCAGTTGCGCATTTCCAGAATTAGTCATGGTTGCAGGGTACCTGTTGTCCACTACGTCCTCATCCAAGAGTTGTGACCACCTTTTAGTTACACTTGCTCCTGTGCCACAAAAACGATGGCAAACATTCTAAGTTCTGTTTTACCCCAGGGGCCACAAAGACTAGTGGAAAGGACTGTATTTGGCCCACTGGCTTCCAGTTGGACATCACTAAATAGTGAAAAAAAAAATAATCTTGCCAAGTTCATTTTGCAACAGAGCACCCAATACAAAGTACCCTATAGATATATAAGTCAGTTATTGAAGGGCACTCTCAGGCTCTTTATATATATTATTATTTTTATTTATAATCCATTAAAAAAAAGAGAGTCAAACGTTGATTTTTCTGCTTAAGCATAAGCCCTTCTTAAGACATCATTATTTTTGCTATTCCATCATGAACTGCAGTTTTACCCCCGAGCTCTCGGCATAGCAGCGTGACATCAACTTTTGACTATTTTTAATAGATTATAAATAAAAATAATCTTTTCTATAAAGCCCTTCAATAATTGACTTTTGTATTGATGCAAAATAAGGATGCACCTGTGCTAAATTAAGAAGTAGGAGTGAGTGCATGGCAATGGCTAAGTTAAATATATATATATAATAATCAATATATATCAATAATATGATATATAACATAAATGAATGTATGTTTGAGAGAAATAATGTACAACATATAGAAGGTATTATTAGCAGACATATATCTTATAAAACCACCTTTGATTGTAATTATTTAACTTTTTTTTTTGGCTACAGTAATGAAACAAAGAACAAAAATACTGCAAGATTTTACAAGGGAATACCTGTCAGTAAACATTTTTGCAACACATTCATATTGCTAGCAATAAAGGGCACTTGCTAGTTGCATAAAAACAACTTACATACTTCTTGAGTCTTTTTCAGAAAAAAATATGTTTTAATTGATTTAAAAATCAAAGTTCCAGTGTTCTTCAACGGTCTACTGAAATACGATGTCAAACTACAACATCAAATACCCAGTAGAGAATACAGTTTACATTTTATTTCGGAGAGCATCTGAACATTTGCTGCACATCACATGCTGGCTTGTTACCTTGACAACTGTAGATATTAATATATTAAATCTACTGCAGTATTTTCACTGCATAGCTCATTATAAAAATAGTTGAAATAAGCAGGAACCTTATATTGCCAGTTAACAAATAATTTATTTTACAGAAAATGCTACTCTAAAAGAATCCTCTGATTTATATTCCTTTTGGAACTATTAAATCCACGCTTACAGTTAGTATTAATGAGCATCTAAATATTAAACAGAGAAGCCTATTGACTTGTCTTCAAAGATGTAAAAGTGGCCATTTAAAGGGACTTTAAAGTCATTTTTATATATGTTTATTATATAGCAGCAATTAAGAAAAGCATTGCAAAGATCAGCATTAAAAATAAATATGCAAGTATTTATGAATAAATTACTGCTTTATATCCATTTAAAACTGTGCTGTCATTAATTAATTTTGCATGGCTTTGTTACCAAGTATATACTGCTTAAAAATTATTTAGAGTGTGCTTTAGTTAACTCGATTAAGGATAGGCTACGTGTGTGCACAGCTCAGTGTGTCAGTTATTGTATAGTGTTGTATGGTAATCATTTTTTGTATGTGCACTGCTCAGGGTGTCAGACTTATTGTATAGTGTTGTATAGAATTTAATCATTTTGTGTATGTGCACAGCTCAGCATGTCAGATTTATTGTATAGTGATTCAATAATTACTAATTGCTGTTTGATCTTAATCCTGTTTTTGGTTATCCTCACTGTGTATTTATTTTTTATTTTTTTTATTTTATTGACAAGTTTGATGTTTTACAGAAAATATGAAATCAACATTGTAAACAAAAAGTAGGTACATGAAAATAAACTGTAAAATACTGATGGAATAATAACACCATGTACTTTTGCTGTATTCCCACATATCCAGCAGTTCATAATATCTATAACACTATACAATAAACTTGAGAAATGCAAAATGAGGATCTGGTAAACTGTCAATTAAGTTATAAGTAAAGGTAGGATAATCCTACTCTTAGGAATATTGTTTGAAAGCAGAAGCAGGACATGTGGGCTATGTTAACTGATTGCTCTTTCTATACCCCAATGGGAAAGACCTCTTTTGGATCTCACAACAAAATAGGAAATCTGAAATGGTAATAATGGGGATAACTTGTTGAGAACTAGTATTTAACAGTCTATATGAGTATTGTAAATATAATGTCAAATATATAGAACAATAAAATAAAATAAAAAATAAAAAAAAACATAAGAAATATCACGAACAATCAGAACTTGATTAAATGTCATAGGTTACAACAGCTAGCATGAGAATATCAACTGTTGGAGTAAATGCAATCCATGAAGACAGACAAAGAAGTGATTTAAAAGAAGGAGGGGAGGGGAAGGGAAGGGGAGGAGAGGGAAAAAAAGGGGGTAAGAGGGTGCTTTAAATAGTTCTGTTCCAAATTGCCAAGATCATTTCGTGAGTGTTCAGTTTATCAATTTTGAGATAATGATATCTTTCTAGTGTAATAAGTACAGAGACTTGTTGTTTCCAATCCACTACAGAAGGTACACATTGTAGCTTACATCTCTTAGGTATGAGTTTTTTAGCTCCTGTCAGCATTATTAGGAGAAGTACCAGCTTAGCTGGGTCTTCTATTTTGGGTAGCGAGCAAAACAATATACTTTCTGGGGTATTTGGTATATGTGTATCTAGCAAATCTGAAATGAAAGAAAAGATTCCTGTCCAATAGGTATGTAATCTTGGGCAGGACCACCAAATATGGATAAGGGATCCCTCCTCGCCACATCCCCTCCAGCAAGTGTTGCTCAGAGAGGGAAATATTTTATGGAACTTAGATGGTGTGAGGTACCAACTGCTCATAAGTTTTATGTGAATTTCTTGTATGGTAGCAGAGACTGAGGAATGCTTTGTGAGTGTAAAGGCTTTTGACCAAGAATAAAAATCGATCTCTTGAGGTAGCTCTCTATTCCATGCTAAGGTGTACGATGAGGTGTCCCGGGGCAACTGATAGGGTACAGAGTTTTTCAAAGTGCGTAAGTTCCCATCCTAGATTTTTCTTGTGTTTTTGGTGTGAGATGTAATGGAGTAGCTGGTTATAGCTAAGCCACAAAAAGAAAATCTCTCTGTGAACTTCAGCCAACTGAGTCTGTGTTTTAATGATGTTATTTTCCGTGAGGAATTGCATAGAGCCTGTTTTTAGACTGTAGGGTTGTTTAATACGGGAGCCCATTGTACAGTATGGGAGATCCGTATTCTCAATTATAGGAGTGAGGGGAGAGTATCTGGAAGATATTTGCGTACTGGTTGCTAAGATCCTATCCCATTTAGCTAGCGTTTCTGCTGTAATTACATACCTATGTAGGCTTTTTGGTCTATGTGATGGGGATGTCCATGCTAATGTGCCTATGTTGTTCACCATAAAGATTTGCCTATCTAGATGTATCCATGCCTTATTAGTGTTATTGTGGGACCATTCGATTATATGTTGAAGAAAAATGGCACTTCTATATGCCAACAAATTTGGTACTCCCAGACCTCCCCTGTCTCTTGTCATGTACATAGTCTTCCTCGGGACTCTGGGTTTTATGTTTGCCCAAATATATCATTCAATTATGGTTTATAACTGGTTAAGATAACCTTACTGCATGGGAATTGGTAGCGCTTGAAGGACATATAGAATCCTCGGAAGAACATTCATTTTAATTACTCCTATCCTACCTAGCCACGACAAAAGTTTGTTCTTCCAGATAGATAGATCTCTAATAATTTCATTTTTTAGAGGGGTATGATTATGTTTAAAAAGATCTTGCAAGGAAGATGTTAAAAATATCCCCAGATATTTGAGTTTGTGTTGATCTATTTGAATATGGTATTCCTCTTTTAGCTTTTGTATATAATGAATCTGAGTATTAATATTCATTTATTTAAATTAAGGAGGAAGTTGGAGACTTCTCCATAAGATTTTAGTTCTTTTAGCAATTCAGGTATAGAGGTTTTCACCTCCGTTAGAGTGAAAAGGACATCATCCGCATACAATGCTTGTTTGAATTCAGTATCTCCAACCACTATTCCTTTAATTTTCATGTTCAACCTATTTTTTTGGGCCAATACTTCGATGGATATGGCGAATAACAAGGGTGAGAGTGGGCAGCCCTGCCTCGTCCCATTACTAATGTGGAACGTGTCTGATAACAAACCATTGACCCGTACTCTCGCATTTGGGGCTGAATAAAGGGCTATTGACATATTTAAAAAGGATTTTGGTATCCCCATCTCGCACATTGCCCGCTGCAGAAAAGGCCAACCAACCCTATCGAAGGCTTCCGCATTGGTCAAGAACAGGACCATTGGAACCCCTGTCACTTTTGCATGATTCATTAATTATATGACTTTGGTGATGTTGTCCCTCGCCTCCCTCCTGGGCACAAACCCCACCTGATCACTGGAGATCAAGCTGGGTAACAATTTATTTAGTCTATTTGCTAAAATCTTGGCCAATATCTTCATGTCAGTATTAATCAAAGAGATAGGTCTAAAATTTCCTGGGCATGTGGCCGGTTTACCCGGTTTGGCTAACACTGTGATGTGCGCTTCAAGAAGTGCCCCAGATAGTGCAGGGTTGTCCCTTAGTTTGTTAAACAAGAGTAACATATGTGAAGCTAGAACTCCTGTCAAAACGTGGTTTAGAAAGGAGCGCCAAATCTTGGCGAGGTCTGGTGCGGTATAGGTGTGAAAATATGGTATTCTGTCTGAGAAATTGTATAGCGCTATAGCTCAGCTACAATTATGGTAGTTGTGCTGTATAGATGTGTAGGTTTTGATATCTAGATATAAGATCTAAGAGTGGCACAGTTGATACATAAAAGCATTTAATACATATTAAACATATAAAACAAGGGTGTCGTTTAAAATATATTTTAACAGAACGGCAAGAAATAATGTGTAAAAACACATAAACACATAAATATCTATAAAAACACGCATGTTTTGCTTTTTAGCTGTATGTATAATGTCTCATAAAATTCGTCTCATATATAGTTGTGTTGGCATAAATCTGAAAATAATAATAAACAATAAAAAATAATAAAAAACAATAAAAAGTAAATAATGTCCAATAATCCCTTCTCAAAGTTAAGAGATATATAAAAAAAGGTTAAGTAGTGTCCAAAAATCCCTTCTCAAAGTTAAGAGATATAAATAGATTTTCACATGTGTATCCAAAAAATAAACTGTCCAAATTTAAGTGTTGTCCAAAAACGTGGTATAAATGAATAGTGCAAATCCAGCAGATTCAAAAGTTCTATTAAAAAAGCTTTGCAAAAAACATTTCAAAGAGACATTTAAAAAACATCAAAATGAAGGTAGAAAAAAAGGTCTATCAAAATATGGTGACAAAGAATAATCCGTGAAGTCAATCCAAAATAGTGATAAAAATAAGTCCAAAAAAGATGTAAAATATCCAAAAGATAAAAAACAAAAAATAAATGATTAGTATGTGCACAAACTAGTGAGAGTGATCCCAAAAAGGGGGCTTATGTGGAGGGGTTATGTTTCCATGTAGAAAAATTATTTGCTGTATAAAAAGAAAAAAGAAAAAATAAAAATAAGCAAAAATACAAAAATATAAATAAAAATAATCCTAGGGAATCTTCAAACCCTGAAAATAAAAGATAATAACAATAGTGTAATACTGTATTATAATTCAACAATCAAGGAATAAATAGCTCACCATAGCTCTGTCAACGCGTTTCGGCCCTCAAGAGAGGCCTTTATCAAGACTATAGTATGGTGTGGGTGAGCTGAAGACTTTATACCTTTCTCTAACCAATCAAATTGCATTGAAATTGCGCCAAATTTTTGCGCCAAAATTTCGCGCCAAAAATGTGGTACCGGAAGTGTTGAGCCGGAAGTGCTCATCTGTATATTAAAAAAAAAAAAAAAAAACGCCATCGAAATCTTTGAGACGATGGTATGCAACGACTTGAAGAAAATCAGTCAGAATCAACTAATGAAACACAAACAAAATCTATCTAAGAGCCAGATGCTAACCATCAAAGCACTGGAAAAGAACAGAAACTTAGTGATCAAACCCGCCGACAAGGGGGGCGGCATAGTAGTCCTGGATAAAGAAGACTACTACACAGAATGCAGACGAATCTTGTCAGACACCAAGACCTACGAAATTATGAGGAACAACCCCACAGATGGTTTCAAGAAGGAAATGGACAGGATTCTAGGAGAGGCACATAACAACAAATTACTGAACCATAAAGAATTCAGATACATAAGCGTGGAGCATCCCATCACTCCCGTCTTCTACTACCTCCCGAAAATCCATAAGACCCTCCACAACCCTCCGGGAAGACCCATCATATCCGGCATAGGGTCTCTAACCAGTAATCTGTCTGAATATCTAGATAAGAACTTACAGAAATATGTGACACAACTACCATTGTACGTGAGAGATTCCACACAGATTCTGAACAGTCTGGAGAATACAGAATGGAAAGAGAACTACCTACTCGCCACCTGTGACGTCACCTCCCTATATACCTGCATACCACACAAAGGAGGTCGAGAAGCTGTAGAGTACTTTCTCAAGAAGGACCACACAGTGCCGGCACTACAGAAGACATTCATTCTGGAAGGGATTAACTATATTCTAACGCACAACTATTTCCACCACGATGGGAAATTTTATAGACAGCTGTGCGGCACCGCCATGGGGACTAGGTTCGCGCCGAGCTATGCGAACCTTTACATGGGCAAATGGGAACACATATTTTGGGAGTCGTGCCCAGCCGGCGCGGACCTAGTCTCCTACTACAGGTACATAGATGACATCCTCCTGATATGGAAAGGCTCCAAAGAAGATTTAGAACACACTATAAGGGTTATGAATAACAACACCAACAACCTGAAATTTACCTACGAGATCAGTGACAAGGAAATCACATTCCTCGATCTAAGAATTACCATCAAAAATGGGAAACTTCAGACTTCAACATTTTTTAAACCTGTGGATTGTAACAACTATGTCCACAGGGACAGCTGCCATCATTTCAAATGGAAGGAGAATATACCAAAGGGACAGTTACTAAGATTGAAAAAGAACTGTTCGGACCCCATTTTATGGGAAACCCAGGCGGAAGAACTGAAAAAACGCTTTCTTGAGAGAGGATATGAAGAGGAAAAACTCCACAAAGATATAGAAGAAGTCAGGCAAAAGGATCGCAAGGAACTTCTCAAGTATAAAGACAAGAGAATTAGGAGAGACATGAACACTGACTCCATAGAGGTTGCCTTTATCACGCAGTACAGCGAAAACAGGAGAACCATCGAGAAAATAATAGAAAAGCACTGGCATCTACTGAAGGATGACGACACAATTGGCGAAACACTCATCAACAGACCGAAATTTATCTATAGAAAATCAGATAACCTTAAGAACATTCTATCTCCTAGCATTCCACGCCCAACAACACCTCAGACAAGAGATATATCCGGGAAACCCATAAAAGGTTTTTTCCCATGCCCGAGCTGCAAGGCGTGTAAGAGAGGCTTGAAAATCAAAAACTTTTCACCGCACAACTCCAGTATCAAACATGAAATAAAGGATCTGATCAGATGCAGCAGCAAGGGGGTAATTTACATAATACAATGCAAATGTGGACTACAATACGTCGGACAAACCTCGAGATGCCTAAAAGACAGAATACGGGAACATGTGCTACAGATTGAACATGGCAGCACAGACACCGCACTGTATAGACACTTTTCTATTAAACACAAAGGAAACATCAAGGATCTAAACTTCTATGGTATCCAGATAGTAAAGCCTAATTGGAGGGGAGGCAACTATGAAAAGAAGCTCCTAATCGCGGAATCCAGATGGATATTTGAGCTGGATTGTCTCTACCCGAAGGGTCTGAACAACAAGGAAGACCTCTCACATCTTTTAAGCTTGAAACACACATAAATTTGACTTCTGAATATCTATTCGGAAAACACTGCTGCCCTCATACAGAAGGAAAACAATAAAGAAAACATAACGTGGTCAATATATGACATGACAAGAACAAAATATATCTAATGAAGATGTCCTGCATAGATCCACACAAAGATCTATATTAGGATCTCTAAAGCCAATCTAATCATCTTTATTTTTATTGCTCTACTCAAATAGCCATAAGATGAGTTCCAACAAACCTTATTACACAAACAGAGAGACTATATAGATGCCAATAACATTAACAAGATATGATCCCCTAATATGTCAACAGCATATGAGATGCCAATAATATTAACAAGATATGATCCCATAATATGTCAACAGCATAAGAGACACTTGACTTAGCAACCTCTCCATCTGGGAAATATCTAACAGAATAAGTTAGAAAGTAACCGAAGCCTGACTCTTCATAAGAATATAAACACAATTTAAAATGTGTATAGAGGTAACATAATCCCAATACCAACAACATGATTACACCTCATAACAAATTTAAATTCACAATTCCCCAAAAGACAACTAATCAATTAGATCGATAAAAGTACCCATTGATCTCACAATCTACATAAATACATTCATATACTTGTATGAGACAAGTTTCCTTCACATCCACATCAGATTTCAAAAAACTCCTATCATAGTGCGCACACGGTTAACTAATTTTTATACCAGGCACATTTAGATAGAAAATAAGACTTCCAATACCCAATATTGCACATGACAAAAAGAGAATACAGGTTGATACAAATGTACTCCTTCTATAGATTTTCTAACCAATCATAGATGCATTGTAAAAAAGTTTTTCTTTATACTACATATCTTTTATATTTTTATCCTAAAAAGTTTTTTAGAAAGTTTCCAAAAGTTCCTTTAAGGTTTTTAGATCTCTATTTATTAGATTATGTATTTTTCGATATATATATATATATTTTCCAATATATATAAACTGTGTATTTTACAATATACACTCTCTGTACCGTGATCCCTACATTGATTTTGTTCACTAGACAAATACCAAGGTTAACACTTTTTGTCCCTTTGAATTTGAATAGGCTAGGATACACACCACTTCCGGTTTAACCATGACCGGTAAGGTGCAACATCCGGCTCAATCTTACCGGATGTTAAAGTATCTTACTTTTTCCGGCTACTTCCGGTTCAGAAACGTACCGGTATTTTGTCATATATTTCATGCCAAGTTGTAAAACTGGCTCTACATGTGGGATAACTGCTTTCTGCCCCTCCGGATCTGATTGGTACAGAGTAAATACCACTTCCGCCTCACCCATAACATCCGATATAGCTTAACCCGGATGTTTACATCTCAGCGGCCATTTCCGGTTAAAAAAACACCGGCAAACCATAACATTTGACCCCACAGCTAACTACTAAGGCACATAACACGAATAAACACATTAGGAACAACATAGACAATGTTTAATAAACATAGACATAGACAAATTCTAAATAAAAGCCTTATCTAAATGATACAGAGACAAATGTGAACTTTTTTTTTTTTTTTTTTTTTTTTTAATATACAGATGAGCACTTCCGGCTCAACACTTCCGGTACCACATTTTTGGCGCGAAATTTTGGCGCGAAATTTTGGCGCAAAAATTTGGCGCAATTTCAATGCAATTTGATTGGTTAGAGAAAGGTATAAAGTCTTCAGCTCACCCACACCATACTATAGTCTTGATAAAGGCCTCTCTTGAGGGCCGAAACACGTTGACAGAGCTATGGTGAGCTATTTATTCCTTGATTGTTGAATTATAATACAGTATTACACTATTGTTATTATCTTTTATTTTCAGGGTTTGAAGATTCCCTAGGATTATTTTTATTTATATTTTTGTATTTTTGCTTATTTTTATTTTTTCTTTTTTCTTTTTATACAGCAAATAATTTTTCTACATGGAAACATAACCCCTCCACATAAGCCCCCTTTTTGGGATCACTCTCACTAGTTTGTGCACATACTAATCATTTATTTTTGTTTTTTATCTTTTGGATATTTTACATCTTTTTTGGACTTATTTTTATCACTATTTTGGATTGACTTCACGGATTATTCTTTGTCACCATATTTTGATAGACCTTTTTTTCTACCTTCATTTTGATGTTTTTTAAATGTCTCTTTGAAATGTTTTTTGCAAAGCTTTTTTAATAGAACTTTTGAATCTGCTGGATTTGCACTATTCATTTATACCACGTTTTTGGACAACACTTAAATTTGGACAGTTTATTTTTTGGATACACATGTGAAAATCTATTTATATCTCTTAACTTTGAGAAGGGATTTTTGGACACTACTTAACCTTTTTTTATATATCTCTTAACTTTGAGAAGGGATTATTGGACATTATTTACTTTTTATTGTTTTTTATTATTTTTTATTGTTTATTATTATTTTCAGATTTATGCCAACACAACTATATATGAGACGAATTTTATGAGACATTATACATACAGCTAAAAAGCAAAACACGCGTGTTTTTATAGATATTTATGTGTTTATGTGTTTTTACACATTATTTCTTGCCGTTCTGTTAAAATATATTTTAAACGACACCCTTGTTTTATATGTTTAATATGTATTAAATGCTTTTATGTATCAACTGTGCCACTCTTAGATCTTATATCTAGATATGAAAACCTACACATCTATACAGCACAACTACCATAATTGTAGCTGAGCTATAGCGCTATACAATTTCTCAGACAGAATACCATATTTTCACACCTATACCGCACCAGACCTCGCCAAGATTTGGCGCTCCTTTCTAAACCACGTTTTGACACATATTTTCTAAAAGTGGGCATCTGGGGACCCACTATAGACAGGAGCTATAGGTCCACACTTTCAGCGCTGTAAGAAAACATTGAATCTATGAAGCTAGAACTCCCTCACAGTTTTTATAGTAATTTGATGTAAAACCATCTGGGCCAGGGCTTTTGCCTGAAGGGGTATCTTTAATGGGCTGGTGAAGTTCTTCTTTCGATATTGGGGCGGCTAAAGAATCAGCTGCTTCTCTGTCTAAAGTTGGGAGCTTTAAATCTTTAAAATATTGGTTGGTTGAGGGAACTGTGTATTTTTTTATCTATATTTTCTTTAAAGTAAAGGTAAACTCGATCGGTATGGAACATATTTATGTACATAGTATAAAAAATAAACCCCACTTTCATTCATAATTTTTTTTTTTTTTAATGTTGAAATAAAAGTTTTATTATAGATAATAGTTCCGATTTTCACATACCTCTTCTCCTCCCAACGCAGATATACCACTTTTTTTCTTTGTGTGATGTTTCCTCAGCTGCCCAATTGATTTTCTGGCTGATTTTCTCCCCACACAAAACGCCCCTTTGAGCCACAGCGCATGCGCTTCATTTTTTTTCTTATGGATTTTCTACTACCTCCCGAAAATCCATAAGACCCTCCACAACCCTCCGGGAAGACCCATCATATCCGGCATAGGGTCTCTAACCAGTAATCTGTCTGAATATCTAGATAAGAACTTACAGAAATATGTGACACAACTACCATTGTACGTGAGAGATTCCACACAGATTCTGAACAGTCTGGAGAATACAGAATGGAAAGAGAACTACCTACTCGCCACCTGTGACGTCACCTCCCTATATACCTGCATACCACACAAAGGAGGTCGAGAAGCTGTAGAGTACTTTCTCAAGAAGGACCACACAGTGCCGGCACTACAGAAGACATTCATTCTGGAAGGGATTAACTATATTCTAACGCACAACTATTTCCACCACGATGGGAAATTTTATAGACAGCTGTGCGGCACCGCCATGGAGACTAGGTTCGCGCCGAGCTATGCGAACCTTTACATGGGCAAATGGGAACACATATTTTGGGAGTCGTGCCCAGCCGGCGCGGACCTAGTCTCCTACTACAGGTACATAGATGACATCCTCCTGATATGGAAAGGCTCCAAAGAAGATTTAGAACACACTATAAGGGTTATGAATAACAACACCAACAACCTGAAATTTACCTACGAGATCAGTGACAAGGAAATCACATTCCTCGATCTAAGAATTACCATCAAAAATGGGAAACTTCAGACTTCAACATTTTTTAAACCTGTGGATTGTAACAACTATGTCCACAGGGACAGCTGCCATCATTTCAAATGGAAGGAGAATATACCAAAGGGACAGTTACTAAGATTGAAAAAGAACTGTTCGGACCCCATTTTATGGGAAACCCAGGCGGAAGAACTGAAAAAACGCTTTCTTGAGAGAGGATATGAAGAGGAAAAACTCCACAAAGATATAGAAGAAGTCAGGCAAAAGGATCGCAAGGAACTTCTCAAGTATAAAGACAAGAGAATTAGGAGAGACATGAACACTGACTCCATAGAGGTTGCCTTTATCACGCAGTACAGCGAAAACAGGAGAACCATCGAGAAAATAATAGAAAAGCACTGGCATCTACTGAAGGATGACGACACAATTGGCGAAACACTCATCAACAGACCGAAATTTATCTATAGAAAATCAGATAACCTTAAGAACATTCTATCTCCTAGCATTCCACGCCCAACAACACCTCAGACAAGAGATATATCCGGGAAACCCATAAAAGGTTTTTTCCCATGCCCGAGCTGCAAGGCGTGTAAGAGAGGCTTGAAAATCAAAAACTTTTCACCGCACAACTCCAGTATCAAACATGAAATAAAGGATCTGATCAGATGCAGCAGCAAGGGGGTAATTTACATAATACAATGCAAATGTGGACTACAATACGTCGGACAAACCTCGAGATGCCTAAAAGACAGAATACGGGAACATGTGCTACAGATTGAACATGGCAGCACAGACACCGCACTGTATAGACACTTTTCTATTAAACACAAAGGAAACATCAAGGATCTAAACTTCTATGGTATCCAGATAGTAAAGCCTAATTGGAGGGGAGGCAACTATGAAAAGAAGCTCCTAATCGCGGAATCCAGATGGATATTTGAGCTGGATTGTCTCTACCCGAAGGGTCTGAACAACAAGGAAGACCTCTCACATCTTTTAAGCTTGAAACACACATAAATTTGACTTCTGAATATCTATTCGGAAAACACTGCTGCCCTCATACAGAAGGAAAACAATAAAGAAAACATAACGTGGTCAATATATGACATGACAAGAACAAAATATATCTAATGAAGATGTCCTGCATAGATCCACACAAAGATCTATATTAGGATCTCTAAAGCCAATCTAATCATCTTTATTTTTATTGCTCTACTCAAATAGCCATAAGATGAGTTCCAACAAACCTTATTACACAAACAGAGAGACTATATAGATGCCAATAACATTAACAAGATATGATCCCCTAATATGTCAACAGCATATGAGATGCCAATAATATTAACAAGATATGATCCCATAATATGTCAACAGCATAAGAGACACTTGACTTAGCAACCTCTCCATCTGGGAAATATCTAACAGAATAAGTTAGAAAGTAACCGAAGCCTGACTCTTCATAAGAATATAAACACAATTTAAAATGTGTATAGAGGTAACATAATCCCAATACCAACAACATGATTACACCTCATAACAAATTTAAATTCACAATTCCCCAAAAGACAACTAATCAATTAGATCGATAAAAGTACCCATTGATCTCACAATCTACATAAATACATTCATATACTTGTATGAGACAAGTTTCCTTCACATCCACATCAGATTTCAAAAAACTCCTATCATAGTGCGCACACGGTTAACTAATTTTTATACCAGGCACATTTAGATAGAAAATAAGACTTCCAATACCCAATATTGCACATGACAAAAAGAGAATACAGGTTGATACAAATGTACTCCTTCTATAGATTTTCTAACCAATCATAGATGCATTGTAAAAAAGTTTTTCTTTATACTACATATCTTTTATATTTTTATCCTAAAAAGTTTTTTAGAAAGTTTCCAAAAGTTCCTTTAAGGTTTTTAGATCTCTATTTATTAGATTATGTATTTTTCGATATATATATATATTTTCCAATATATATAAACTGTGTATTTTACAATATACACTCTCTGTACCGTGATCCCTACATTGATTTTGTTCACTAGACAAATACCAAGGTTAACACTTTTTGTCCCTTTGAATTTGAATAGGCTAGGATACACACCACTTCCGGTTTAACCATGACCGGTAAGGTGCAACATCCGGCTCAATCTTACCGGATGTTAAAGTATCTTACTTTTTCCGGCTACTTCCGGTTCAGAAACGTACCGGTATTTTGTCATATATTTCATGCCAAGTTGTAAAACTGGCTCTACATGTGGGATAACTGCTTTCTGCCCCTCCGGATCTGATTGGTACAGAGTAAATACCACTTCCGCCTCACCCATAACATCCGATATAGCTTAACCCGGATGTTTACATCTCAGCGGCCATTTCCGGTTAAAAAAACACCGGCAAACCATAACATTTGACCCCACAGCTAACTACTAAGGCACATAACACGAATAAACACATTAGGAACAACATAGACAATGTTTAATAAACATAGACATAGACAAATTCTAAATAAAAGCCTTATCTAAATGATACAGAGACAAATGTGAACTTTTTTTTTTTTTTTTTTTTTTTTTTTTTTTAATATACAGATGAGCACTTCCGGCTCAACACTTCCGGTACCACATTTTTGGCGCGAAATTTTGGCGCGAAATTTTGGCGCAAAAATTTGGCGCAATTTCAATGCAATTTGATTGGTTAGAGAAAGGTATAAAGTCTTCAGCTCACCCACACCATACTATAGTCTTGATAAAGGCCTCTCTTGAGGGCCGAAACACGTTGACAGAGCTATGGTGAGCTATTTATTCCTTGATTGTTGAATTATAATACAGTATTACACTATTGTTATTATCTTTTATTTTCAGGGTTTGAAGATTCCCTAGGATTATTTTTATTTATATTTTTGTATTTTTGCTTATTTTTATTTTTTCTTTTTTCTTTTTATACAGCAAATAATTTTTCTACATGGAAACATAACCCCTCCACATAAGCCCCCTTTTTGGGATCACTCTCACTAGTTTGTGCACATACTAATCATTTATTTTTGTTTTTTATCTTTTGGATATTTTACATCTTTTTTGGACTTATTTTTATCACTATTTTGGATTGACTTCACGGATTATTCTTTGTCACCATATTTTGATAGACCTTTTTTTCTACCTTCATTTTGATGTTTTTTAAATGTCTCTTTGAAATGTTTTTTGCAAAGCTTTTTTAATAGAACTTTTGAATCTGCTGGATTTGCACTATTCATTTATACCACGTTTTTGGACAACACTTAAATTTGGACAGTTTATTTTTTGGATACACATGTGAAAATCTATTTATATCTCTTAACTTTGAGAAGGGATTTTTGGACACTACTTAACCTTTTTTTATATATCTCTTAACTTTGAGAAGGGATTATTGGACATTATTTACTTTTTATTGTTTTTTATTATTTTTTATTGTTTATTATTATTTTCAGATTTATGCCAACACAACTATATATGAGACGAATTTTATGAGACATTATACATACAGCTAAAAAGCAAAACACGCGTGTTTTTATAGATATTTATGTGTTTATGTGTTTTTACACATTATTTCTTGCCGTTCTGTTAAAATATATTTTAAACGACACCCTTGTTTTATATGTTTAATATGTATTAAATGCTTTTATGTATCAACTGTGCCACTCTTAGATCTTATATCTAGATATGAAAACCTACACATCTATACAGCACAACTACCATAATTGTAGCTGAGCTATAGCGCTATACAATTTCTCAGACAGAATACCATATTTTCACACCTATACCGCACCAGACCTCGCCAAGATTTGGCGCTCCTTTCTAAACCACGTTTTGACACATATTTTCTAAAAGTGGGCATCTGGGGACCCACTATAGACAGGAGCTATAGGTCCACACTTTCAGCGCTGTAAGAAAACATTGAATCTATGAAGCTAGAACTCCCTCACAGTTTTTATAGTAATTTGATGTAAAACCATCTGGGCCAGGGCTTTTGCCTGAAGGGGTATCTTTAATGGGCTGGTGAAGTTCTTCTTTCGATATTGGGGCGGCTAAAGAATCAGCTGCTTCTCTGTCTAAAGTTGGGAGCTTTAAATCTTTAAAATATTGGTTGGTTGAGGGAACTGTGTATTTTTTTATCTATATTTTCTTTAAAGTAAAGGTAAACTCGATCGGTATGGAACATATTTATGTACATAGTATAAAAAATAAACCCCACTTTCATTCATAATTTTTTTTTTTTTTAATGTTGAAATAAAAGTTTTATTATAGATAATAGTTCCGATTTTCACATACCTCTTCTCCTCCCAACGCAGATATACCACTTTTTTTCTTTGTGTGATGTTTCCTCAGCTGCCCAATTGATTTTCTGGCTGATTTTCTCCCCACACAAAACGCCCCTTTGAGCCACAGCGCATGCGCTTCATTTTTTTTCTTATGGATTTTCTACTACCTCCCGAAAATCCATAAGACCCTCCACAACCCTCCGGGAAAACCCATCATATCCGGCATAGGGTCTCTAACCAGTAATCTGTCTGAATATCTAGATAAGAACTTACAGAAATATGTGACACAACTACCATTGTACGTGAGAGATTCCACACAGATTCTGAACAGTCTGGAGAATACAGAATGGAAAGAGAACTACCTACTCGCCACCTGTGACGTCACCTCCCTATATACCTGCATACCACACAAAGGAGGTCGAGAAGCTGTAGAGTACTTTCTCAAGAAGGACCACACAGTGCCGGCACTACAGAAGACATTCATTCTGGAAGGGATTAACTATATTCTAACGCACAACTATTTCCACCACGATGGGAAATTTTATAGACAGCTGTGCGGCACCGCCATGGAGACTAGGTTCGCGCCGAGCTATGCGAACCTTTACATGGGCAAATGGGAACACATATTTTGGGAGTCGTGCCCAGCCGGCGCGGACCTAGTCTCCTACTACAGGTACATAGATGACATCCTCCTGATATGGAAAGGCTCCAAAGAAGATTTAGAACACACTATAAGGGTTATGAATAACAACACCAACAACCTGAAATTTACCTACGAGATCAGTGACAAGGAAATCACATTCCTCGATCTAAGAATTACCATCAAAAATGGGAAACTTCAGACTTCAACATTTTTTAAACCTGTGGATTGTAACAACTATGTCCACAGGGACAGCTGCCATCATTTCAAATGGAAGGAGAATATACCAAAGGGACAGTTACTAAGATTGAAAAAGAACTGTTCGGACCCCATTTTATGGGAAACCCAGGCGGAAGAACTGAAAAAACGCTTTCTTGAGAGAGGATATGAAGAGGAAAAACTCCACAAAGATATAGAAGAAGTCAGGCAAAAGGATCGCAAGGAACTTCTCAAGTATAAAGACAAGAGAATTAGGAGAGACATGAACACTGACTCCATAGAGGTTGCCTTTATCACGCAGTACAGCGAAAACAGGAGAACCATCGAGAAAATAATAGAAAAGCACTGGCATCTACTGAAGGATGACGACACAATTGGCGAAACACTCATCAACAGACCGAAATTTATCTATAGAAAATCAGATAACCTTAAGAACATTCTATCTCCTAGCATTCCACGCCCAACAACACCTCAGACAAGAGATATATCCGGGAAACCCATAAAAGGTTTTTTCCCATGCCCGAGCTGCAAGGCGTGTAAGAGAGGCTTGAAAATCAAAAACTTTTCACCGCACAACTCCAGTATCAAACATGAAATAAAGGATCTGATCAGATGCAGCAGCAAGGGGGTAATTTACATAATACAATGCAAATGTGGACTACAATACGTCGGACAAACCTCGAGATGCCTAAAAGACAGAATACGGGAACATGTGCTACAGATTGAACATGGCAGCACAGACACCGCACTGTATAGACACTTTTCTATTAAACACAAAGGAAACATCAAGGATCTAAACTTCTATGGTATCCAGATAGTAAAGCCTAATTGGAGGGGAGGCAACTATGAAAAGAAGCTCCTAATCGCGGAATCCAGATGGATATTTGAGCTGGATTGTCTCTACCCGAAGGGTCTGAACAACAAGGAAGACCTCTCACATCTTTTAAGCTTGAAACACACATAAATTTGACTTCTGAATATCTATTCGGAAAACACTGCTGCCCTCATACAGAAGGAAAACAATAAAGAAAACATAACGTGGTCAATATATGACATGACAAGAACAAAATATATCTAATGAAGATGTCCTGCATAGATCCACACAAAGATCTATATTAGGATCTCTAAAGCCAATCTAATCATCTTTATTTTTATTGCTCTACTCAAATAGCCATAAGATGAGTTCCAACAAACCTTATTACACAAACAGAGAGACTATATAGATGCCAATAACATTAACAAGATATGATCCCCTAATATGTCAACAGCATATGAGATGCCAATAATATTAACAAGATATGATCCCATAATATGTCAACAGCATAAGAGACACTTGACTTAGCAACCTCTCCATCTGGGAAATATCTAACAGAATAAGTTAGAAAGTAACCGAAGCCTGACTCTTCATAAGAATATAAACACAATTTAAAATGTGTATAGAGGTAACATAATCCCAATACCAACAACATGATTACACCTCATAACAAATTTAAATTCACAATTCCCCAAAAGACAACTAATCAATTAGATCGATAAAAGTACCCATTGATCTCACAATCTACATAAATACATTCATATACTTGTATGAGACAAGTTTCCTTCACATCCACATCAGATTTCAAAAAACTCCTATCATAGTGCGCACACGGTTAACTAATTTTTATACCAGGCACATTTAGATAGAAAATAAGACTTCCAATACCCAATATTGCACATGACAAAAAGAGAATACAGGTTGATACAAATGTACTCCTTCTATAGATTTTCTAACCAATCATAGATGCATTGTAAAAAAGTTTTTCTTTATACTACATATCTTTTATATTTTTATCCTAAAAAGTTTTTTAGAAAGTTTCCAAAAGTTCCTTTAAGGTTTTTAGATCTCTATTTATTAGATTATGTATTTTTCGATATATATATATATATATTTTCCAATATATATAAACTGTGTATTTTACAATATACACTCTCTGTACCGTGATCCCTACATTGATTTTGTTCACTAGACAAATACCAAGGTTAACACTTTTTGTCCCTTTGAATTTGAATAGGCTAGGATACACACCACTTCCGGTTTAACCATGACCGGTAAGGTGCAACATCCGGCTCAATCTTACCGGATGTTAAAGTATCTTACTTTTTCCGGCTACTTCCGGTTCAGAAACGTACCGGTATTTTGTCATATATTTCATGCCAAGTTGTAAAACTGGCTCTACATGTGGGATAACTGCTTTCTGCCCCTCCGGATCTGATTGGTACAGAGTAAATACCACTTCCGCCTCACCCATAACATCCGATATAGCTTAACCCGGATGTTTACATCTCAGCGGCCATTTCCGGTTAAAAAAACACCGGCAAACCATAACATTTGACCCCACAGCTAACTACTAAGGCACATAACACGAATAAACACATTAGGAACAACATAGACAATGTTTAATAAACATAGACATAGACAAATTCTAAATAAAAGCCTTATCTAAATGATACAGAGACAAATGTGAACTTTTTTTTTTTTTTTTTTTTTTTTTTAATATACAGATGAGCACTTCCGGCTCAACACTTCCGGTACCACATTTTTGGCGCGAAATTTTGGCGCGAAATTTTGGCGCAAAAATTTGGCGCAATTTCAATGCAATTTGATTGGTTAGAGAAAGGTATAAAGTCTTCAGCTCACCCACACCATACTATAGTCTTGATAAAGGCCTCTCTTGAGGGCCGAAACACGTTGACAGAGCTATGGTGAGCTATTTATTCCTTGATTGTTGAATTATAATACAGTATTACACTATTGTTATTATCTTTTATTTTCAGGGTTTGAAGATTCCCTAGGATTATTTTTATTTATATTTTTGTATTTTTGCTTATTTTTATTTTTTCTTTTTTCTTTTTATATAGCAAATAATTTTTCTACATGGAAACATAACCCCTCCACATAAGCCCCCTTTTTGGGATCACTCTCACTAGTTTGTGCACATACTAATCATTTATTTTTGTTTTTTATCTTTTGGATATTTTACATCTTTTTTGGACTTATTTTTATCACTATTTTGGATTGACTTCACGGATTATTCTTTGTCACCATATTTTGATAGACCTTTTTTTCTACCTTCATTTTGATGTTTTTTAAATGTCTCTTTGAAATGTTTTTTGCAAAGCTTTTTTAATAGAACTTTTGAATCTGCTGGATTTGCACTATTCATTTATACCACGTTTTTGGACAACACTTAAATTTGGACAGTTTATTTTTTGGATACACATGTGAAAATCTATTTATATCTCTTAACTTTGAGAAGGGATTTTTGGACACTACTTAACCTTTTTTTATATATCTCTTAACTTTGAGAAGGGATTATTGGACATTATTTACTTTTTATTGTTTTTTATTATTTTTTATTGTTTATTATTATTTTCAGATTTATGCCAACACAACTATATATGAGACGAATTTTATGAGACATTATACATACAGCTAAAAAGCAAAACACGCGTGTTTTTATAGATATTTATGTGTTTATGTGTTTTTACACATTATTTCTTGCCGTTCTGTTAAAATATATTTTAAACGACACCCTTGTTTTATATGTTTAATATGTATTAAATGCTTTTATGTATCAACTGTGCCACTCTTAGATCTTATATCTAGATATGAAAACCTACACATCTATACAGCACAACTACCATAATTGTAGCTGAGCTATAGCGCTATACAATTTCTCAGACAGAATACCATATTTTCACACCTATACCGCACCAGACCTCGCCAAGATTTGGCGCTCCTTTCTAAACCACGTTTTGACACATATTTTCTAAAAGTGGGCATCTGGGGACCCACTATAGACAGGAGCTATAGGTCCACACTTTCAGCGCTGTAAGAAAACATTGAATCTATGAAGCTAGAACTCCCTCACAGTTTTTATAGTAATTTGATGTAAAACCATCTGGGCCAGGGCTTTTGCCTGAAGGGGTATCTTTAATGGGCTGGTGAAGTTCTTCTTTCGATATTGGGGCGGCTAAAGAATCAGCTGCTTCTCTGTCTAAAGTTGGGAGCTTTAAATCTTTAAAATATTGGTTGGTTGAGGGAACTGTGTATTTTTTTATCTATATTTTCTTTAAAGTAAAGGTAAACTCGATCGGTATGGAACATATTTATGTACATAGTATAAAAAATAAACCCCACTTTCATTCATAATTTTTTTTTTTTTTAATGTTGAAATAAAAGTTTTATTATAGATAATAGTTCCGATTTTCACATACCTCTTCTCCTCCCAACGCAGATATACCACTTTTTTTCTTTGTGTGATGTTTCCTCAGCTGCCCAATTGATTTTCTGGCTGATTTTCTCCCCACACAAAACGCCCCTTTGAGCCACAGCGCATGCGCTTCATTTTTTTTCTTATGGATTTTCTACTACCTCCCGAAAATCCATAAGACCCTCCACAACCCTCCGGGAAGACCCATCATATCCGGCATAGGGTCTCTAACCAGTAATCTGTCTGAATATCTAGATAAGAACTTACAGAAATATGTGACACAACTACCATTGTACGTGAGAGATTCCACACAGATTCTGAACAGTCTGGAGAATACAGAATGGAAAGAGAACTACCTACTCGCCACCTGTGACGTCACCTCCCTATATACCTGCATACCACACAAAGGAGGTCGAGAAGCTGTAGAGTACTTTCTCAAGAAGGACCACACAGTGCCGGCACTACAGAAGACATTCATTCTGGAAGGGATTAACTATATTCTAACGCACAACTATTTCCACCACGATGGGAAATTTTATAGACAGCTGTGCGGCACCGCCATGGAGACTAGGTTCGCGCCGAGCTATGCGAACCTTTACATGGGCAAATGGGAACACATATTTTGGGAGTCGTGCCCAGCCGGCGCGGACCTAGTCTCCTACTACAGGTACATAGATGACATCCTCCTGATATGGAAAGGCTCCAAAGAAGATTTAGAACACACTATAAGGGTTATGAATAACAACACCAACAACCTGAAATTTACCTACGAGATCAGTGACAAGGAAATCACATTCCTCGATCTAAGAATTACCATCAAAAATGGGAAACTTCAGACTTCAACATTTTTTAAACCTGTGGATTGTAACAACTATGTCCACAGGGACAGCTGCCATCATTTCAAATGGAAGGAGAATATACCAAAGGGACAGTTACTAAGATTGAAAAAGAACTGTTCGGACCCCATTTTATGGGAAACCCAGGCGGAAGAACTGAAAAAACGCTTTCTTGAGAGAGGATATGAAGAGGAAAAACTCCACAAAGATATAGAAGAAGTCAGGCAAAAGGATCGCAAGGAACTTCTCAAGTATAAAGACAAGAGAATTAGGAGAGACATGAACACTGACTCCATAGAGGTTGCCTTTATCACGCAGTACAGCGAAAACAGGAGAACCATCGAGAAAATAATAGAAAAGCACTGGCATCTACTGAAGGATGACGACACAATTGGCGAAACACTCATCAACAGACCGAAATTTATCTATAGAAAATCAGATAACCTTAAGAACATTCTATCTCCTAGCATTCCACGCCCAACAACACCTCAGACAAGAGATATATCCGGGAAACCCATAAAAGGTTTTTTCCCATGCCCGAGCTGCAAGGCGTGTAAGAGAGGCTTGAAAATCAAAAACTTTTCACCGCACAACTCCAGTATCAAACATGAAATAAAGGATCTGATCAGATGCAGCAGCAAGGGGGTAATTTACATAATACAATGCAAATGTGGACTACAATACGTCGGACAAACCTCGAGATGCCTAAAAGACAGAATACGGGAACATGTGCTACAGATTGAACATGGCAGCACAGACACCGCACTGTATAGACACTTTTCTATTAAACACAAAGGAAACATCAAGGATCTAAACTTCTATGGTATCCAGATAGTAAAGCCTAATTGGAGGGGAGGCAACTATGAAAAGAAGCTCCTAATCGCGGAATCCAGATGGATATTTGAGCTGGATTGTCTCTACCCGAAGGGTCTGAACAACAAGGAAGACCTCTCACATCTTTTAAGCTTGAAACACACATAAATTTGACTTCTGAATATCTATTCGGAAAACACTGCTGCCCTCATACAGAAGGAAAACAATAAAGAAAACATAACGTGGTCAATATATGACATGACAAGAACAAAATATATCTAATGAAGATGTCCTGCATAGATCCACACAAAGATCTATATTAGGATCTCTAAAGCCAATCTAATCATCTTTATTTTTATTGCTCTACTCAAATAGCCATAAGATGAGTTCCAACAAACCTTATTACACAAACAGAGAGACTATATAGATGCCAATAACATTAACAAGATATGATCCCCTAATATGTCAACAGCATATGAGATGCCAATAATATTAACAAGATATGATCCCATAATATGTCAACAGCATAAGAGACACTTGACTTAGCAACCTCTCCATCTGGGAAATATCTAACAGAATAAGTTAGAAAGTAACCGAAGCCTGACTCTTCATAAGAATATAAACACAATTTAAAATGTGTATAGAGGTAACATAATCCCAATACCAACAACATGATTACACCTCATAACAAATTTAAATTCACAATTCCCCAAAAGACAACTAATCAATTAGATCGATAAAAGTACCCATTGATCTCACAATCTACATAAATACATTCATATACTTGTATGAGACAAGTTTCCTTCACATCCACATCAGATTTCAAAAAACTCCTATCATAGTGCGCACACGGTTAACTAATTTTTATACCAGGCACATTTAGATAGAAAATAAGACTTCCAATACCCAATATTGCACATGACAAAAAGAGAATACAGGTTGATACAAATGTACTCCTTCTATAGATTTTCTAACCAATCATAGATGCATTGTAAAAAAGTTTTTCTTTATACTACATATCTTTTATATTTTTATCCTAAAAAGTTTTTTAGAAAGTTTCCAAAAGTTCCTTTAAGGTTTTTAGATCTCTATTTATTAGATTATATATTTTTCGATATATATATATATTTTCCAATATATATAAACTGTGTATTTTACAATATACACTCTCTGTACCGTGATCCCTACATTGATTTTGTTCACTAGACAAATACCAAGGTTAACACTTTTTGTCCCTTTGAATTTGAATAGGCTAGGATACACACCACTTCCGGTTTAACCATGACCGGTAAGGTGCAACATCCGGCTCAATCTTACCGGATGTTAAAGTATCTTACTTTTTCCGGCTACTTCCGGTTCAGAAACGTACCGGTATTTTGTCATATATTTCATGCCAAGTTGTAAAACTGGCTCTACATGTGGGATAACTGCTTTCTGCCCCTCCGGATCTGATTGGTACAGAGTAAATACCACTTCCGCCTCACCCATAACATCCGATATAGCTTAACCCGGATGTTTACATCTCAGCGGCCATTTCCGGTTAAAAAAACACCGGCAAACCATAACATTTGACCCCACAGCTAACTACTAAGGCACATAACACGAATAAACACATTAGGAACAACATAGACAATGTTTAATAAACATAGACATAGACAAATTCTAAATAAAAGCCTTATCTAAATGATACAGAGACAAATGTGAACTTTTTTTTTTTTTTTAATATACAGATGAGCACTTCCGGCTCAACACTTCCGGTACCACATTTTTGGCGCGAAATTTTGGCGCAAAAATTTGGCGCAATTTCAATGCAATTTGATTGGTTAGAGAAAGGTATAAAGTCTTCAGCTCACCCACACCATACTATAGTCTTGATAAAGGCCTCTCTTGAGGGCCGAAACACGTTGACAGAGCTATGGTGAGCTATTTATTCCTTGATTGTTGAATTATAATACAGTATTACACTATTGTTATTATCTTTTATTTTCAGGGTTTGAAGATTCCCTAGGATTATTTTTATTTATATTTTTGTATTTTTGCTTATTTTTATTTTTTCTTTTTTCTTTTTATACAGCAATTAATTTTTCTACATGGAAACATAACCCCTCCACATAAGCCCCCTTTTTGGGATCACTCTCACTAGTTTGTGCACATACTAATCATTTATTTTTGTTTTTTATCTTTTGGATATTTTACATCTTTTTTGGACTTATTTTTATCACTATTTTGGATTGACTTCACGGATTATTCTTTGTCACCATATTTTGATAGACCTTTTTTTCTACCTTCATTTTGATGTTTTTTAAATGTCTCTTTGAAATGTTTTTTGCAAAGCTTTTTTAATAGAACTTTTGAATCTGCTGGATTTGCACTATTCATTTATACCACGTTTTTGGACAACACTTAAATTTGGACAGTTTATTTTTTGGATACACATGTGAAAATCTATTTATATCTCTTAACTTTGAGAAGGGATTTTTGGACACTACTTAACCTTTTTTTATATATCTCTTAACTTTGAGAAGGGATTATTGGACATTATTTACTTTTTATTGTTTTTTATTATTTTTTATTGTTTATTATTATTTTCAGATTTATGCCAACACAACTATATATGAGACGAATTTTATGAGACATTATACATACAGCTAAAAAGCAAAACACGCGTGTTTTTATAGATATTTATGTGTTTATGTGTTTTTACACATTATTTCTTGCCGTTCTGTTAAAATATATTTTAAACGACACCCTTGTTTTATATGTTTAATATGTATTAAATGCTTTTATGTATCAACTGTGCCACTCTTAGATCTTATATCTAGATATCAAAACCTACACATCTATACAGCACAACTACCATAATTGTAGCTGAGCTATAGCGCTATACAATTTCTCAGACAGAATACCATATTTTCACACCTATACCGCACCAGACCTCGCCAAGATTTGGCGCTCCTTTCTAAACCACGTTTTGACACATATTTTCTAAAAGTGGGCATCTGGGGACCCACTATAGACAGGAGCTATAGGTCCACACTTTCAGCGCTGTAAGAAAACATTGAATCTATGAAGCTAGAACTCCCTCACAGTTTTTATAGTAATTTGATGTAAAACCATCTGGGCCAGGGCTTTTGCCTGAAGGGGTATCTTTAATGGGCTGGTGAAGTTCTTCTTTCGATATTGGGGCGGCTAAAGAATCAGCTGCTTCTCTGTCTAAAGTTGGGAGCTTTAAATCTTTAAAATATTGGTTGGTTGAGGGAACTGTGTATTTTTTTATCTATATTTTCTTTAAAGTAAAGGTAAACTCGATCGGTATGGAACATATTTATGTACATAGTATAAAAAATAAACCCCACTTTCATTCATAATTTTTTTTTTTTTTAATGTTGAAATAAAAGTTTTATTATAGATAATAGTTCCGATTTTCACATACCTCTTCTCCTCCCAACGCAGATATACCACTTTTTTTCTTTGTGTGATGTTTCCTCAGCTGCCCAATTGATTTTCTGGCTGATTTTCTCCCCACACAAAACGCCCCTTTGAGCCACAGCGCATGCGCTTCATTTTTTTTCTGATCCCGATGCATATTCTGATCCCCTGCAAAGCATTGGGAATGCGCACCACTTCTGATTTCAGTGGCGAGCTTGGAAGACTACATAGAGATCGGGTGGGACCGCTCTCTATGTCACAGAATCAATATACTAACTAGGAAATTGAAAGGGGCGGAGAAGGGAGCGGTAAGGAGATAAAACCAACAAACAAAATAAAAATATTTAGGAATCATCTTTAAAAAGATTAAGTTAGCGACTTGATTATATATACTGTATTGAAGCTAACTACCTATCCCACACAGCCCTACTTTACCATCACTTTAAGTATAAAAATATGCATTGCGCATATAAATGTGAATTCAAGAAAATGTAAAAAACAAGGAAATGAATTAGTAAAAAAGTACATTAATGCCTAGTTTAAGTTCTTAATCAAACGTTAAAAACAAGGAAATTCCAAACTTAAACCGCCCCTGCCCTGGGTGTTTTGCATGATATCATCAATGACATCACCAATTATAGTACACATTACATTGTTGATGACAACATCAATTACATCACTAGTGACATCACCTAAGACATCATCAATGCCATCAATAGTGATATAACCCATGACATCATCCTATAAATCAGAGAAATTATATTTTTATTAAATCATCAATGACATAACTAGTGACATTACCTATGACATGATCAATGGCATCAGTAGTGACATAACCAATGACAATTTTCTACACATCAGAGAAATGTGGAAAAATGTATTACAATGTATCTCAGATTATATTATGCAATATTGTTTATGACATCACAATAACATTTCTCTGATCTGTAGGGTTATGTCACTACTGATGTCATTGATAAAGTCATAGGTGATATCATTAACAATGTCACGCGTGATGAAATCAGTGATGTAATTGATTATGTCAAGCAAAGCACCCAGGACAGGGACAGTTTAACTTGGGAATTTCCTTTCTTTTTAATGTTTGATTACGAACATTAACTCTAGGCATTAACATAAGTTTTCTGTCAAATATATATATATATATATATATATATATATATATATATATATATATACTGTATATACTGTATATATGTCTGTACATGTATACATATGTATTTATGTCTTTCATGCCCATGCCTGGAGTTTCTCCTGGGACCTCCAGTCTCTAGCCAGTTGCCTTTCCTCCTAAGCCATTGGGGAAATCAGGCTCTGTTTAAGAATTTCTTATTATACTGCCTGCTCTGGCTGGCTCTCTGGCTTCACCTGCCTGTCAGCTGCAGGCAGTTACCCAATCAACACTCTATAAAAGCTGCTTCCTGCTTCCTTTGTTTGCCCGTGTATATAAATATATATTTAATAATAAAAAGCCATTTTTTTTCCTATGTGAAGAACATTGGAATGTAAAATATGTGTAATGAGAATCAGGCTTTCATAACTATGGGATAAGATGGTCATGTTAACGCACATTCAGGTAGATTATGAGTTGTGCGTTCGTGTTTTAACGCTGAAAAAATTGTAATTTCAGCGTTAAAACAGCCAAACAGCCATTTTGATGCTTTTTAATGGGATTCCCATAGCACTGCCATTCCAAGTTTTGCAGTGAGGCTAAAAAGCTTGCGTTACAGCCTATAACGACAAGTTCTGTATCGCCATCTGAGAGCAGTAGTTATGAGTACACTAACACCCATAAACTACCTATTAACCCCTAAACCGAGGCCCTCCCTCATCCAAACACTAAATTAAAGTTATTAACCCCTTATCTGCCGCTCCCGACATTGCCGCCACAAATAAAATGTATTAACCCCTATTCCGCCACTCCCAAAATCATTACCACCATACTAAAGTTATTAACCCCTATTCCCCCGCACCCCAACATTGCCCACACTATAATAAATATATTAACCCCCATTCCACCGCTCCCCGACATTGCCACAACTAAGTAAAGTTATTAACCCCTAAACCTCTGGCTTCCCACATCACTACCACTAAATAAACCTATTAAACCCTAAACCGACAGTCCCCCACATAGCCAAACAATAAATTAAACTATTAACCGCTAAACAAAACAACCCCCTAACTTTAAATTAAAATTACAAGATCCCTATCTTAAAATAAATAAAAACTTACCTAAGAAATTAAAAAAACTAAGTTTAAACTATAAATTCAACTAACATTACTATTATAATAAAACTAAAATAACTATCAATGAAATCAATTAAATTAATTAATTAAAACCTAACCCTACTAAAAAAATGTAATCTACAATTACAAAAAATAAAAAAATACTAAATTACAAAAAATAAAAAAATACTAAAGTACAAAAAATAACAAACAAAATGATCCAAAATAAAAAAGTTACACCTAATCTAATAGCCCTATCAAAAAAGCCCCCCCAAAATAAAAACACCCCCTAGCCGACAATAGACTACAAATAGCCCTTAAAAGGGACTTTTGTAGGGCATTGCCCTAAATAAATCGGCTCTTTTTCCTGAAAAAAATACAGACCCCACCAACAGTAAAACCCACCAACCAACCAAACCCCCAAAATAAAAAAAACCTAACTCTAGAAAAACCTAATATACCCATTGCCCTGAAAAGGGCATTTGTATGCGCATTGCCCTTAAAAGGGCATTCAGCTATTGTTCCTACACTTAAAAGGGCATTCGGCTCTTTTAAGAAATGCCCAAACCCTAAAAGAAAACACCCCCAAAAAAACCTTAAAAAACCTAACACTAACCCATCTTTAGGTACTCACAGTTGCTGAAGTCCTGCTTGAATCATCTTCATCCCGGTGGGTCCATCTTCATCCAGGCAGCTCCATCTTCATTCATCACGGTACCGGCATCTTATTCATTCCTCTGGAGGCGGAGCAGTCGATGTGCAGTGGCGGAGGTCTAGGCTAAGGTCCAAGGCGGAGGTTCAGGTGAAGGTCCAAGGCGAAGGTCCAAGACAGAGGTCCAGGCGGAGGTCCAAGGCAGAGGTCCAGGCGGAGGTCCATCGATCCGACGTGGAGGTCCTCTTCATGCGATCGTCCGCCGCCCACTGAGGACTGAAATGCAAGGTACCCCTTTTATACTGTGGGTACCATTGCAATCCTATTGACTGAACAATTTAAATCAGCCAATAGGAATAAGGGCTGCTAGAATCTGATTTGAACAGCCAATAGGATTTAACCAGCTATCATTCCTATTGGCTGATTTGAATACTGTTAGGGGGTGTTTGTTTTTCTTTTTTACAAAAAGAGCTGATTGCTTTAGGGCAATGCCCTACAAAAGGCCCTTTAAAGGGCCCTTCGTAGTTTTTATAGAATAGGGTTTATTATTATTTTGTTGTTTTTTTTAAACAGGGTATTAGAATAGGAATATTTTTTATTGTTTAGATAATGGTAGGTTTTTTATGTTTTGTAATTTTAGTGTTTTTTTATTGGTAGGTTTTTTATTTTTGTAATGTTAGATTTTAGTGTTAGGCAGCTTAGGTTTTATTTCACAGGTAAATTTGTATTTATTTTAACTAAGTAGTTAGTAAATAGTTAATAACTAGACTACCTAATTAAAATAAATACAAACTTACCTGTGAAATAAAAATAAAACCTAAGCTATTAGTTATATTGTAGCTAGCTTAGGTTTTATTTCACAGGTAAGTTTGTATTTAGTTTTAAATAGGTATTATTTAGTTAATAATTGTAACTTAAATTTAGCTCTATTTTAATTATGTTAAAGTTAGGGGGTGGTAGGGTTACGGTTAAGGTTAGGTTAAAGGTTACGGTTAGGGTTAGGTTTAGGATTAGGTTTAGGGGTTAATATAGTTTAGGTTTAGGGGTTAATATAGTTTAATTTAGGTTGTTGTGATGTGGGGGCTGGCGCTTTAGGGGTTAATAGGTTTATTTAGTGGTGATGATGTTGGGAGTGGCAGAATAGGGGTTAATAGATTTATTATAGTGTGGGCGATGTTGGGGTGCGGGGGAATAGGGATTAATAACTTTAGTACAGTGGCAGCGATATCGGGAGCAGCAGATAAGGGGTTAATAGATTTATTTCAGTGGCGGCGATATCGGGAGTGGCAGATTAGGGGTTAATAGATTTATGTAGGTGGCAGCGATGTTGGGGGTAGCAGATTAGGGGTGTTTAGACGTGGGGTTTATGTTAGGGTGTTAGGTTTAAACTTAACTTTTTTTCCTCATAGACATCAATGGGGCTGCGTTACGGAGCTTTTCATTCCGCAATCACAGGTGTTAGTTTTTTTATAACACTCTCTCCCCATTGAGGTCTATAGGGAAAGCGTGTACAAGCATGTCAAAGCAGCACTTGTATTTTGTGAAGTATGGAGCTCAATGCAACCATATTGCAACGCACAAAGCAGCTGTTTAAAAACATGTAATGGCAGCGCTATGGAGGGTGGAATAACACAACCCTCACACCCACCCGCAAAACTTGTAATCTAGGTGATTAAGAATTGCTATTTTCAATGTGTGTTGTTGAAATATTAAATATTAAATATGTTTTAAAAATAATAAAAATGATTTGAAATTTTAATACATACTGTAAAATAATCTAAATAATCCATAGAATATATCTATATTTTTTACAGTTTGTATAATGATTTAAAATCATTTTTATTAATTTGTTTAATAGTTTAAATTTAATATTTCAATAATGTTCATGAAAGATAGCAATTCTTCATATGTGCTAACCTGACACTGCGTTAGTCCTAAATTGAGAACTTCAAGTAGAAATATCAGATACTGTGCATGTAAAATATATATTGATACCTATATATCTATAGGAAGAGATATTTAGATAAGAAATATATTTTTACAATAAAAAGAACATTTTCCTTTAAGAGAAGAACATTGAAATTTTAAATATGTACAGTACATATACAGTGAAATGCATAAATACTTGAATACATATGTACACACATATATATATACATATTTCTATATACATACATATACATATTTAGAAATGTGTATGCAGGCCTTTTTTCCCCAAACACTGAAGACCTCATATCTTTGAGCCCTTATAACTTTTTAATGCAATTTTTTTTAATCATTTTTATCTGACAGTGTTATTTTGAGTGTAACTGTACTGTTAAATGCATTTTCAATGTGTTTTTTTTTACAGCTTTTTTCTCCCGTAACAGTTAACTAGAGCTCGGAAGTTGTGCTAACCCAATGCTCATTCAGGTTGATTCTGCTCAAGCGAACGTGTTTACGTTCAACTCATAATATGTGCGCTATTTCCATTGTGCACAGAGAGCCATGAAATACCCCTTATCACTTGCGCACTACATTTAATCTAGCCCTTCATTTGTGGATATTAGAATGGATGACCATCCAATAAATAACATTCAAATAAAAGACCAAATATGACCTTTTATTGTTTGTGCCATTCAAAATATTTACAGGATATTAAATTAAAATTTACATTAAACGCTATTAAAGAAAAAAAAATACAAAATAAATAGGCATTTAAATGTAGAGCTGTGTGTTACATTTGTAGGCAACATTTAAATTGTGTTTCTGACAGGCTTGGAAAAGGACAATCAACATTGAAGGGTAAATTTATTAATGTGAGAGCAGACATAATACAATATAGCGTATCATGTCCGCCGCACATCGATAAATGCCGACAGCATATGCTGTCGGCATCTATCATTGCACCAGCAGTTCTTTTGAACTGCTGGTGCAATGCCGCGATACAGAGCTTGATATATCGGCCCCTGAAACTGAACATTAAAATGTAGATTCTCACAAGCTATCCACTAGATTTAGAGTTCTGCAGCCAAAGGGGTGGGTTAGCTACACATGCTTTTTTTCTCCCGCACCTTTTAAATACCGCTGGTATTCAGAGTTCACAGAAGGGCTGCGTTAGGCTCCAAAAAGGGAGCGTACAGGCGTATTTACCGCCACTGCAACTCTCAATACCAGCGGTGCTTACGGACACGGCTAGCTTCAAAAACGTGCTCGTGCACGATTCCCCCATAGGAAACAATGGGGACGTTTGAGCTGAAAAAAAAACCTAACACCTGCAAAAAAGCACCTAAGTCTGCACCTAACACCCTAACATGTACCCCGAGCCTAAACACCCCTAACCTTACACTTATTAACCCCTAATCTTCCGCTCCGTACACCGCTGCCACTTACGTTATCCCTATGTATCCCTAATCTGCTGCCCCTAACACCGCCGACCCCTATATTATATTTATTAACCCCTAATCTGCCGCCCCCAACGTCGCCACCACCTACCTACACTTATTAACCCCTAATCTGCTGACCGGACCTCACCGCTACTATAATAAAGTTATTAACCCCTAATCCGCCTCACTCTCGCCTCAATAACCCTATAATAAATAGTATTAACCCCTAATCTGCCCTCCCTAACATCGCCGCCACCTAACTTCAAGTATTAACCCCTAATCTGCCGACCAGACCTCACCGCTACTCTAATAAATTTATTAACCCCTAAAGCTAAATCTAACCCTAACACTAACACCCCCCTAAGTTAAATATAATTTTTATCTAACAAAATAAATTAACTCTTATTAAATAAATTATTCCTATTTAAAGCTAAATACTTACCTGTAAAATAAACCCTAATATAGCTAAAATATAAATAATAATTATATTGTAGCTATTTTAGGATTTATATTTATTTTACAGGTAACTTTGTATTTATTTTAACCAGGTACAATAGCTATTAAATAGTTAATAACTATTTAATAGCTACCTAGTTAAAATAATTACAAAATTACCTGTAAAATAAATCCTAACCTAAGTTACAATTAATCCTAACACTACACTATCAATAAATTAATTACATAAAATACCTACAAATAAATACAATTATATAAACTAACTAAAGTACAAAAAATAAAAAAAGAACTAAGTTACAAAAAATAAAAACATAGTTTACAAACATTAGAAAAAGATTACAACAATTTTAAGCTAATTACACCTACTCTAAGCCCCCTAATAAAATAACAAAGCCCCCCAAAATAAAAAAAGGCCCTACCCTATTCTAAAATAAAAATAGAAAAGCTCTTTTACCTTACCAGCCCTTAAAAGGGCCTTTTGTGGGGCATGCCCCAAAGAATTCAGCTCTTTTGCCTGAAAAAAAAACATACAATACCCCCCCCAACATTACAACCCACCACCAACATACCCCTAATCTAACCCAAACCCCCCTTAAATAAACCTAACACTAAGCCCCTGAAGATCTCCCTGCCTTGAGTCGTCTTCACCCAACCAGGCACCGATGGATCAAAAGAAGACATCCGGAGTGGCAGAAGTCTTCATCCTATCCGGGCAGAAGAGGACATCAGGATCGGTAGACATATTCATCCAAGCAGCATCTTCTATCTTCATCCACCCGGAGCGGAGCGGAGCCATCTTCTTCCAGCCGACGCGGATCCATCCTCTTCTACCGACGCCTACTCGCCGAATGACGGTTACTTTAAATGACGTCATACAAGATGGCGTCCCTCGAATTCCGATTGGCTGATAGGATTCTATCAGCCAATCGGAATTAAGGTAGGAAAATTCTGATTGGCTGATGGAATCAGCCAATCAGATTCAAGTTCAATCCGATTGGCTGATCCAATCAGCCAATCAGATTGAGCTTGCATTCTATTGGCTGATCAGAACAGTCAATAGAATGCACGCTCAATCTGATTGGCTGATTCCATCAGCCAATCAGAATTTGCCTACCTTAATTCCGATTGGCTGATAGAATCCTATCAGCCAATCGGAATTCGAGGGACACCATCTTGGATGATGTCATTTAAAGGAACCGTCATTCGGCGAGTAGGCATCGGTAGAAGAGGATGGATCCACGTCGGCTGGAAGAAGATGGCTCCGCTCCGCTCCGGATGGATGAAGATAGAAGATGCCGCTTGGATGAAGATGTCTACCAGTCCGGATGTCCTCTTCTGCCCGGATAGGATGAAGACTTCTGCCGCTCCGGATGTCTTCTTTTGGTCCATTGGTGCCCGGTTGGGTGAAGACGACTCAAGGTAGGGAGATCTTCAGGGGCTTAGTGCTAGGTTTATTTAAGGGGGGTTTGAGTTAGATTAGGGGTATGTGGGTGGTGGGTTGTAATGTTGGGGGGGGGTATTGTATGTTTTTTTTTACAGGCAAAAGAGCTGAATTCTTTGGGGCATGCCCCGCAAAAGGCCCTTTTAAGGGCTGGTAAGGTAAAAGAGCTTTTCTATTTTTATTTTAGAATAGGGTAGGGCATTTTTTTATTTTGGGGGGCTTTGTTATTTTATTAAGGGGCTTAGAGTAGATGTAATTAGCTTAAAATTGTTGTAATCTTTTTCTAATGTTTGTAAATTATTTTTTTATTTTTTGTAACTTAGTTCTTTTTTTTATTTTTTGTACTTTAGTTAGTTTATTTAATTGTATTTATTTGTAGGTATTTGTATTTAATTTATTTATTGATAGTGTAGTGTTAGGTTTAATTGTAGATAATTGTAGGTATTTTATTTAATTCATTTATTGATAGTGTAGTGTTAGGTTTAATTGTAACTTAGGTTAGGATTTATTTTACAGGTAATTTTTTAATTATTTTAACTAGGTAGCTATTAAATAGTTATTAACTATTTAATAGCTATTGTACCTGGTTAAAATAAATACAAAGTTGCCTGTAAAATAAATATTAATCCTAAAATAGCTACAATATAATTATAATTTATATTGTAGCTATATTAGGGTTTATTTTACAGGTAAGTATTTAGCTTTAAATAGGAATAATTGATTAAATAAGAGTTAATTTATTTCGTTAGATAAAAATTATATTTAACTTAGGGGGGTGTTAGGGTTAGACTTAGCTTTAGGGGTTAATACATTTATTAGAATAGCGGTGAGCTCCGGTCAGCAGATTAGGGGTTAATAATTGAAGTTAGGTGTCGGCGATGTTAGGGAGGGCAGATTAGGGGTTAATACTATTTATTATAGGGTTAGTGAGGCGGATTAGGGGTTAATAACTTTATTATAATAGCGGTGCGGTCCGGTCGGCAGATTAGGGGTTAATAAGTGTAGGCAAGTGGAGGCGACGTTGAGGGGGGCAGATTAGGGGTTAATAAATATAATATAGGGGTCAGCGGTGTTAGGGTCAGCAGATTAGGGGTACCTAGGGATAACGTAGGTTGCGGCGGTCGGCAGATTAGGGGTTAAAAAATTTTATTAGAGTGGTGGCGATGTGGGGGGACCTCAGTTTAGGGGTACATAGGTAGTTTATGGGTGTTAGTGTACTTTAGAGCACAGTAGTTAAGAGCTTTATGAACCGGCGTTAGCCCAGAAAGCTCTTAACTCCTGGCTTTTTGCTGCGGCTGGAGTCTTGTCATTAGATTTCTAACGCTCACTTCAGCCAAGACTCTAAATACCAGCGTTAGAAAGATCCCATTGAAAAGATAGGATACACATATGGCGTAGGGGGATCTGCGGTATGGAAAAGTTGCGGCTGCAAAGTGAGCATTAGACCCTTTCCTGACTGACTCTAAATACCAGTGGGTGGCCAAAACCAGCGTTAGGAGCCCCTAACGCTGGTTTTGACGGCTAATGCAGAACTCTAAATCTAGGCGTATGAAAATAAACATTTTTTTTCTTTTGGTAAATTTGAAACATTAAACTTAGTATTCATTTAAGACAATAAAAAATAAATTTTAGCCATTTTATATCTGGTGGTGATCATCTGCATTATGAAATATGTTTTGTCTGCTTTTTGATTATGCTATTGTAACAAAACATATGCTATTACAAATTATTTGTTTATATCATGATTAGATTGTGTAATACATTTTTTTTATTATTATTTTTCTTATAACAGTTATTTTACTTTCAAAAAAGACAAATTGAGTATGCTAGAGCCCAGGCCAATTTACTTGAATTTCTAAAGAAATAATTAGCTCTGTAACATACTGGGTTGTGAATTACCCGTAGATGCTGCTATATAAATTATATAAGATAATATATGTATGTGACTTCAATGTACTTCTATAAAGGGCATTTTATAAAAATGAACACTATGTCAAAATTTATAAAATATATTAAAGGTACAAATCCGGAATTCTCAAATCCAGAATAAAATAATAAAATAAAAATAAAACTATTAAAAATGAAAAAAAGATTTTGTGTTCAAAAATCTGATTATAAAAAGCTCTCTGAGTTTGAGAAATTCTGTAAGAAATCTCTCCAGTACTATGAAGCCCTGTCCTAATGCTATAAAGGTTATTTTTTCTTTGAAAACAATGTGTCTCGCATGGCGGTGTTCCCAGGTTTTAATTATGTAAAGGGTGGGCATGCATAACCTTAGGGCTCACAAAAATTAACATTTTTAAACTTTGTATAAAACAAATAAATGAAATACTGAAATCAAAATATGGCGTTACAAAATTGTATTCTTTAATCACATTAAAAAACCGTAACACAATTGTTCTACAAAAATCGCATTTCATGAAAAAAATACAATTCTTATTGAAATTGTGCAAGAAAGAATGATTTACTGTAAGGTGCACCGTGGAAATTGTAATGAAAGTACACTGCACATGCAAAAAAAATGCTGTGAAATGGAAATTTATAGTATTAAAAATCAAAGCATAATATTTTACTCATTGTAAAATGAGTACAAATAAGGTACAAAATATTAAAAATTATCGCCTAGATTTAGAGTTTTGCGGCCAAAGGGGTGCGTTAGCTACGCATGCTTTTTTCTGGCCGCACCTTTTAAATACCGCTGGTATTTAGAGTTCACAGAAGGGATGCGTTAGGCTCCAAAAAAGGAGCACATAGCATATTTACCGCAACTGCAACTCTCGATATGCGGCCAGCTTCAAAAACGTGCTCGTGCACGATTCCCCCATAGGAAACAATGGGGCAGTTTGAGCTGAAAAAAAGCAGCGTTCAGCTACTAACGCGGCCCCATTGTTTCCTATGGGGAAACACTTCCTAAGTCTGCACCTAACACCCTAACATGTACCCCGAGTCTAAACACCCCTAACCTTACACTTATTAACCCCTAATCTGCCGACCCCGCTATCGCTGACCCCTGCATATTTTTTTAACCCTTAATCTGCCGCTCCGTACACCGCCGCAACCTACATTATCCCTATGTACCCCTAATCTGCTGCCCCTAACACCGCCGACCCCTATATTATATTTATTAACCCCTAATCTGCCCCCCACAACGTCGCCGCCAGCTACCTACAATAATTAACCCCTAATCTGCCGACCGCATCTCACCGCTACTATAATAAAGTTATTAACCCCTAATCCGCCTCAATAACCCTATAAGAAATAATATTAACCTCTAATCTGCCCTCCCTAACATCGCTGACACCTAACTTTAATTATTAACCCCTAATCTGCCGACTGGAGCTCGCCGCTACTATAATAAATGTATTAACCCCTAAAGCCAAGTCTAAACCTAACACTAACACCCCCCTAAGTTAAATATAATTTAAATCTAACAAAATAAATTAACTCTTATTAAATAAATTATTCCTATTTAAAGCTAAATACTTACCTGTAAAATAAACCCTAATATAGCTACAATATAAATTATAATTATATTGTAGCTATTTTAGGATTAATATTTATTTTACAGGCAACTTTGTATTTATTTTAACCAGGTACAATAGCTATTAAATAGTTGATAAATATTTAATAGCTAAAATAGTTAAAATAATAACAAAATTACCTGTAAAATAAATCCTAACCTAAGTTACAATTAAACCTAACACTACACTATCATTAAATAAATTAAATACAATACCTACAAATAACTACAATTAAATAAACTAACTAAAGTACAAAAAATAAAAAAGAACTAAGTTACAAAAAATAAAAAAATATATACAAACATTAGAAAAATATTACAACAATTTTAAACTAATTACACCTACTCTAAGCCCCCTAATAAAATAACAAAGACCCCCAAAATAAAAAAAATGCCCTACCCTATTCTAAATTAAAAAAGTTCAAAGCTCTTTTACCTTACCAGCCCTGAAAAGGGCCATTTGCGGGGCATGCCCCAAATAATTCAGCTCTTTTGCCTGTAAAAAAAAACATACAATACCCCCCCAACATTACAACCCACCACCCACATACCCCTAATCTAACCCAAACCCCCCTTAAATAAACCTAACACTAAGCCCCTGAAGATCTTCCTACCTTATCTTCACCATGCCAGGTTCACCGATCCGTCCTCCGAAGTCTTGATCCAAGCCTCCGAAATCTTCATCCAAGCCCAAGCGTGGGCTGGCGATCCATAATCCGGCTGAAGTCTTCTATCAAGCTGCGGCTGAAGAGGTCCAGAAGAGGCTCCAAAGTCTTCATCCTATCCGGGAAGAAGAGGAGATCTGGACCGGCAACCATCTTGATCCAAGCGGCATCTTCTATCTTCATCCGATGACGAACGGCTCCATCTTGAAGACCTCCGGCACGGATCCATCTTCTTCTTCCGACGTCCAACTGAAGAATGAAGGTTCCTTTAAGGGACGTCATCCAAGATGGCGTCCCTCGAATTCCGATTGGCGGATAGGATTCTATCAGCCAATCGGAATTAAGGTAGGAAAATTCTGATTGGCTGATGGAATCAGCCAATCAGATTCAAGTTCAATCCGATTAGCTGATCCGATCAGCCAATCAGATTGAGCTCGCATTCTATTGGCTGATCGGAACAGCCAATAGAATGCAAGCTCAATCTGATTGGCTGATCGGATCAGCCAATCGGATTGAACTTGAATCTGATTGGCTGATTCCATCAGCCAATCAGAATTTTCCTACCTTAATTCCGATTGGCTGATAGAATCCTATCAGCCAATCGGAATTCGAGGGACACCATCTTGGATGACGTCCCTTAAAGGAACCTTCATTCTTCAGTTGGACGTCGGAAGAAGAAGATGGATCCGCGCCGGAGGTCTTCAAGATGGAGCCGTTCGTCATCGGATGAAGATAGAAGATGCCGCTTGCATCAAGATGGTTGCCGGTCTGGATCTCCTCTTCTTCCCGGATAGGATGAAGACTTTGGAGCCTCTTCTGGACCTCTTCAGCTGCCGCTTGATAGAAGACTTCAGCCGGATTATGGATCGCCAGCCCCCGCTTGGGCTTGGATGAAGATTTCGGAGGCTTGGATCAAGACTTCGGAGGACGGATCGGTGAACCTGGCATGGTGAAGATAAGGTAGGAAGATCTTCAGGGGCTTAGTGATAGGTTTATTTAAGGGGGGTTTGGGTTAGATTAGGGGTATGTGGGTGGTGGGTTGTAATGTTGGGGGGGTATTGTATGTTTTTTATTACAGGCAAAAGAGCTGAATTATTTGGAGCATGCCCCGCAAATGGCCCTTTTCAGGGCTGGTAAGGTAAAAGAGCTTTGAACTTTTTTAATTTAGAATAGGGTAGGGCATTTTTTTATTTTGGGGGTCTTTGTTATTTTATTAGGGGGCTTATAGTAGGTGTAATTAGTTTAAAATTTACAGAATGTTTTCTGTAAATATTTTTTTATTTTTTGTAACTTAGTTCTTTTTTATTTTTTGTACTTTAGTTAGTTTATTTAATTGTAGTTATTTGTAGGTATTGTATTTAATTTATTTAATGATAGTGTAGTGTTAGGTTTAATTGTGACTTAGGTTAGGATTTATTTTACAGGTAATTTTGTTATTATTTTAACTATTTTAGCTATTAAATAGTTATTAACTATTTAATAGCTATTGTACCTGGTTAAAATAAATACAAAGTTGCCTGTAAAATAAATATTAATCCTAAAATAGCTACAATATAATTATAATTTATATTGTAGCTATATTAGGGTTTATTTTACAGGTAAGTATTTAGCTTTAAATAGGAATAATTTATTTAATAAGAGTTAATTTATTTTGTTAGATTTAAATTATATTTAACTTAGGGGGGTGTTAGTGTTTAGTTTAGACTTGGCTTTAGGGGTTAATACATTTATTATAGTAGCGGCGAGCTCCGGTCGGCAGATTAGAGGTTAATAATTTAAGTTAGGTGTCGGCGATGTTAGGGAGGGCAGATTAGGGGTTAATACTATTTCTTATAAGGTTATTGAGGCGGGAGTGAGGTGGATTAGGGGTTAATAACTTTATTACAGTAGCGGTTAGATGCGGTCGGCAGATTAGGGGTTAATTATTGTAGGTTGCTGGCGGCGACGTTGTGGGGGGCAGATTAGGGGTTAATAAATATAATATAGGGGTCGCCGGTGTTAGGGGCAGCAGATTAAGGGTACATAGGGATAATGTAGGTCGCGGCGGTGTACGGAGCGGCAGATTAGGGGTTAAAACATTTTAATAGAGTGGCGGCGATGTGGGGGGACCTCGGTTTAGGGGTTCATAGGTAGTTTATGGGTGTTAGTGTACTTTAGAGCACAGTAGTTAAGAGCTTTATAAACCGGCGTTAGCCCAGAAAGCTCTTAACTACTGACGTTTTTCTGCGGCTGGAGTTTTGTCGTTAGATTTCTAACGCTCACTTCAGCCACGACTCTAAATACCGGCGTTAGGAAGATCCCATTGAAAAGATAGGATACGCAAATGGCGTAGGGGGATCTGCGGTATGGAAAAGTCGCTGCTGCAAAGTGAGCATTAGACCCTTTCCTGACTGACTCCAAGTACCAGTGGGCGGTAAAAACCAGCGTTAGGAGCCTCTAACGCTGGTTTTCACGGCTACCGCCCAACTCTAAATCTAGCCGTATATAAACTAACCTTTGGTTGCATTTATAAATTGTATTATGACATTTATAGATTACCTAAATTACAAAAAATATTGTTGTTTACACTTGGTCCCATTTTACAGATGCAAATATACAAATATTCTAAAACCCAAACTATTCCGAAATCAATACCTTTCCAGTCCCAAGCAATTTTGTACCTGTAATATCGTTTGTCAAACTGCAAAGTACTAAATTACTGTATAAATATTATTATAATGAATCTAAATTGTTGGTTAGTGTATCAGATAATTCGTAAGTTTTTAGGTTGTTTTTTAAAGGAATTTATAGAGTTTATCAGAAATAAAGATAGCTGGACAAAGTAAAACATGACAGCTAATAAAATGGCTATTCTAAAGTAAAATTAAATGCTTTAATTTGTTATAGCATTTTTTATTTCATTAAATACTTTAGAAAACTATGGCCAAGATTACAAGATGGTTTGATTGCAAGTCATGTGCTCTTGATATTCTAAAAGAACTTACAAATTTAGCTATTAAATCTATATCTAAAACAACCTGTTTATGTGGACATCAAAGAAATACTAATAGCTATTTTTATTATATGAAGAGATCAAGGTAAATAAATGCAATTATTAAAACTCATGTTGCTACTAAGCCATTTAAAAATTATTTTCAACTGACATTGAAAAGACTGAACATGATCAAACAGAACACATGCATTATAGCCAATCAGGATCAAGTTATCAATATGCAGACAGGCTGGTTTACGGCTATGCCGTTTGGTTTTAGATTTTAGTTATCTTTTTTTAATTTATGTAACTTTTGATTCTGACTTTTAAAATACTGGTTGGAAATGTGGAGATTTGTCAATAGAACGTAATGTCTAAGCCAGTGGTGGAATACTCTTAAGGCTCTTTCACCCATAAAGGACTAGATTACAAGTGCGGCAGTATTTAATGCTGCCACTCAAGCGCAAACTCAGCTAGAAGTTCGGTTTTTGCACGCATCATGTCAAGTTTGTATTACAAGTTGAAAGTAAACCGGTTTCACTAGCGCGCTTTGATTGTAAAAAGGTGAACTTCAAATATAGCATGTGCATTATTGTATTGCCCCATAGAAGTCAATAGAGCAATAAAAAAAATCAACCTACTCTTGCGCAAACCTGCATATTCTCAAGTGCTCTAACCTGACATCAAAATATGAATATTTCACATTCCAATGTTCTTCACATAGCAGAACATGTTCTATTTATTCATAAATACATATCTCTACATATATCTGATGGTATTTTGGTACAATATATATCAATACCTATTTATATACATAATTATATATAGGTATAGATATATAGCTATATACAGATCTATATAGGAATATCTATTTAGAAATACATAGAACATATTCTGCTATGTGCATAACATTGGGATATGAAATATTTATCGTAAATACACAGTATATCACTTTATTAATATGAATATATGAATATTGCATAAATATGATTTTACATGTTTTTATCTGCTTGATTGCAAAGGGCTCCATTGCATATATATATATATATGTTTCTATATATATATATATATATGTGTGTTTTTTTGTATGTGTATATATGCCTAAAGAGACATGTATAAGTAGGTATTTCTAACACCTGAGATCTCATATCTTTGAGCTCTTATAACTTTATTGTGCACTTTTTTTAAAACAATATTTCTATTAGATGATGTTATTATGACTGTAATTGTACTTTGTAATGTATTTTTGATGTGTTTTGTGATTTTTGTTTTTGTTTTGTGAAACAGTTAACCAGAACTCTTAAGACACAGTAATTATTCTAGCATAAATCAATATTGCTCTCTGTAATCTAATTTGCTTTGATAACTCAGAAGCTCCAATCAGGGCTGGGCTAAGAATAAAAAGAAGCCCTGGAAACAAATGAGGACCAGTTTTATCTCCGAATGGAGCTTGATGCCCCTGTTTCCGCGTGAGCCTTCATGCTCGCCAGAAACAGCAGTTATGAAGCAGCGGATTAAAGACCGCTGCTCCATAACTTGTCCGCCTGCTATGAGGCTGCAGACATCAAGCTAGCAGGTGATTGGCCGCAAATCTGCAGGGGGCGGCATTGCACAAGCAGTTCACAAGAACTGCTTGTGCAATGTGATAAATGATGATAGTGTATGCTGTCGGCATTTATCGATGTGCGGTGGACATGAAACGCTACATGAAATCATGTCCGTTTGCACTTTCATAAATCGGCCCCATAGAATGCACACATTTTTCTTAAGGGGATTTCAGGGATACTCCTTCCACCAATTATGTTTTTTGTTTTATTTAGAATTCAATTATATTAGTTTGCAATAAAAAAAAAAAAAAAATGTTTTTATATAGGCACCCAACAACCTCATTTCATTCAAGAATCCCTTTCACAGTGTGAAAATAATTATCCATAGTATTATCTGGAGAAGACACTCAAAAAAGTGTGTCACTCTGTCTCAATGTGGGACTTAACTAGAGACTAGAAACCATTCAAAGGGGGTTTACTAAAATGGTACATTGTGCAGGAAATAAAACTTACAAGAAAATTCTTTGTGACTTTAATATGTACAGCTGAGTGGAGAAAAGAGGCGATATAGCTGCCTTACCTCACCAGCAGCACCACCCTTTAAATTGTAGCTGGCCGGCACCAGCTGCTGCAGCCCACGGGGAAATCTCCTAGTATCCTAGTTGACGTTTCCAGTCTTGTTAGCAATGCACTACTATGAGCTAGATGCTAAATGGTGGCTGCACATATATACCTCTTGTCATTGGCTCACCTGATGTGTTTATTGAGCTCTCTGTATCACATTTTTGCTCCTTCAACAAAGGATACCAAGAAAATGATGCAATTTTTTATAATAGATATTAATTGGAAATTTGTTTAAAATTGTATGCTCCAAAATGGTTTTCACACTGAATTCCATTGAATAAAAAACTGAAATTGTACTTAAAGGGACAGTAAAGGTTTAGAATAATGTTATATAATTCTGCACACAGTGCAGAATTATACAACATTATTTCAGCGGTAACTTCGAAAATAAAAGTATTTCACAATTTTGCTGTGTAACGTTGGACTCCGCTCCAGGATCTACTGAGCGAGTCTTGAATATCCAAAGTGCTTCACGGGTTTGCTGGCTAGTCACAAGTCAAAGCAAAGTGCTTTGGATATCCAAGACCCGTTCAGTAGATCCTGGAGCGGAGTCCAACGTTACACAGCAAAATTGTGAAATACTTTTCATTTTCGAAGTTACCGCTTAAATAATGTTATATAATTCTGCACTGTGTGCAGAATTATATAACATTATTCTGAACCTTTACTGTCCCTTTAAGCATAATTAGCATGTTATAAATCTACTATTCGTAGAAGAGTAAAGATATTTAAAGGGACTAAACCCAAATGTTTTATTTTGTGATTAATATAGAGCATGAAATTTTAAGCAACTTTCTAATTTACTCATATTATCAAATTTTCTTCATTCTCTTGGTATCTTTATTTAAAATGCAGAATGTAAGTTTACATGCTGGCCCATTTTTGGTGAACAACCTGGGTTGTTCTTGCTGATTGGTGGATACATTCATCCACCAATAAAAAGTGCTTTCCAGAGTTCTGAACCCCAAAAAAAGCTTAGATGCATTCTTTTTCAAATATATCAAGAGAATGAAGAAAAATTGATAATAGGAGTAAATTAGAAAGTTGCTTAAAATTGCATGCTCTATCTGAATCATGAAAGAAAACATTTGGGTTCAGTGTCTCTTTAAGAAAATGACTGGTGAACATTAACTCAAATGACAGACATAACTGGGGAGGAGCAAAGTAGAAAGTTCCAGAGACAAATGTATATAAAAGGTTATATTAATTATAGGAATGATTAGTGGCTGTGGATACAAATTATTCACAGCAAATATGGGTATAGCTAAAGGCACATTTGATGTGTTGTTGAATGCAGAGGCAGGTGCATTCAGTAAATATTAAGTTACCGGGGCGTAAAATTCCATTTGTTCTGTATAAGCATAATAGATACAGGTAAATAAGCACTACATTGAAAACCAATCAAATAATTGTATTAAAAAGCTTTTAACTCTATGATATTATTAGCAAGGTTTTTCTGGGTTTTCAAAATCTAGATTCTAGGGATGCATGTCTTGATAACCTAGTCTCATTTACTGTAGCCATTCTGAATTCATTTGTAAATTATCTTGAAAGCTGCTGTTAGCAATCCGTATGTGTGATTGCCTTTTGGATAACAAATAGTCTAGTATAGCATACTCCAGTATAAGGCATTGAAAGAAAAAAAACAAACAAAAAACACTGCCATGGTAAATTGCAGCAAAGAGATACAAAATAAAAGATTTATCAGATATTAATATATAATATAATATAATAATAAGTTCTGACAGGTGTAAATACTATAGACAGTATAAAAATAACTATACAGCAACTAGGGTATCAATAATGCCCAAATATATAACTGATTTATTAAATATCAAAATATAACATTAGTTATTGAAATATTTAAATTAATTTAAAGTTAACCAAATGGTCTGCTGCACCAGGAGATAAAGGCCTCTATTTAACAAAGTCTGGCCGACCTAATCCGACACTGTGGATCAGGTCCGCCAGACCTCGCTGAATACAGAGAGCAATACGCTCTCCGTATTCAGCATTGCACAAGCAGCTCACAAGAGCTGCTGGTGCAACGCCGCCCCCTGCAGACTAGCAGCCAATGGGCCACCAGCAGGGAGGTGTCAATCAACCCGATCGTACTCGATCGGGTTGAATTCCGGCGATGTCTGTCCGCCTGCTCAGAGCAGGCGGACATGGTTATGGAGCAGCGGTCTTTGTGACCGCTGCTTCATAACTGCTGTTTCTGGCGAGCCTGCAGGCTCGCCAGAAACACGGGGCATCAAGCTCCATTCGGAGCTTGATAGATAGGCCCCATAGACACAATGGGGTAGATAATAAATTAAGCACAACATATTACTTTTGTGAAAGCGATATTTGTGCTCCACAGAGTAATACCAGCACATGCAAATGTGCGCTGGTATTACAAGTTGAGCACAATGCGACTGAGAGTTTGCGTTCACATTGCTGGGAAACGTGCTCAAGAGAGCATGATTCTATAGGCTCCATTTGGAATCTCCTCATGCCGTGAGACATGACATGAGAACAAGCGCAGCGAAAGGGGTAAGTCGCACAGCAATGGCAGCAAATTGTAAATATACATATTAACACATAAATATATATGTATATACAGTAAGCACATACATATATATCTACAGGGTTCCCAATAGACCGCAGTGTAAAGGCACTTTTCAGTGCTGCTTTGTTTCAAACATCCCACACCCGCCAACTTTAAACCTTAATAACTGGTTATTGCAGTTATTTTATTAAAGAAATACAATTCTACTATCTTTATTTTTTAATAATGTATATACACTATAGTTTGGGGGCATTTAGTGGACAGCTTGCGGTAGAAATAACTAGCCACTTGTAATGGCTGGTTATTTATTATGTGCCTGTTTGCGGCACATGGTGAACTGCTGAACCCCCTTGAACCATACCAGATGACAGTCTTTTGTGGATGGATATAGAGGTAGAGACTGTTGACCCCTGTGCAACTACTTTCCGGAACATGGTGTTCGCATGGGTGAGTGATTTAAAATTGGCATTCAGCTGGACAAGCTGGAACAAACATCAGCGTCTTCAGATAATTTAAAGGTACAGTACGGACCATCCAAGGATGGGTCAGGTATGTGAAAGAGCCTGATACAGGTATCCGTAAGCCTTCTTAAAGCCGAATTACTGAGACTCTGCCCTTATCACCCTAGCGACTTGGTTGCAATGACACTACCTAAATACTGGGACTTTGAATTAATAAATACGGAATGTTGAATGAGCTCCCTCTGTCTTTACTGCATCTCCTATGTCTATAGAATTTCATCCACTCAAGGAGGACTTTTGATCTTATGATCTCAATTTTTTCATCTTTAAGAGATCTAATTAAATGTGCACATGTTGTTGGACACTAGTAGTTATTTTACTATACCTCCCGGGATGGTAATGTTAACATAGTAATTTTATGACTAGTCACCCTATGTTGAAGTCTTTGGTACTGTGGTTAAAAGTGGTAATAAAATAAATGACCATATATATATAGTATGGTTCTTTAAATCCTTGTGTTTTTCTCCCTCTGTCTCACAACCCTTTATTGGAGTTATATTTAATTTTGGCATTATAAATCAGTGCTGGCTATAATAGACTTAGTGGTTCTCATGAACCTATCTCTTATTTAATTTTATTTATATATATATATATATATATATATATATATATATATATATATATATATATATATATATATATTGTACCAAAAAAACATCAGATATATGTAGAAATATTTATTTATGAATAAATATAACATATTCTTCTATGTGAAGAACATTGGAATGTGAAATATTCATATTTTCATGTCGGTTTAGCGCACATGAGAATATGCGATCAAGTACATAAATTGTCTTTCTATGGGGGTTGCTTTTTTACAGCACAATCTCACTGCCAGCGGGGAGACCACAGTATTTTAGGAAGCCAGCAGCATGGAGGGAAGATCTAATAGTGCAATCCTGCCACTCGCGGCAAGACCAGCGCTATTATAAGAAGATAATCCCCTAATGACCAGTGACGTACAAAGTACATCGTAGTCATTAAGTGGTTAATAAGTAGGTTTGTGACCTTACAATAGTCAATTTTATATACATAGGTGGATTTAACATATAAATAAATTATTGCATATATTGATGTATATTTTTTAGTTTTATCCACAATTTATCTATCAGTTTTGAAGGATGTTATTTGCTGGTTAAGGTAAAATTAAATGTATCATTAAATGCGGATGGAATTGTTTAGTAGCTAACCAGGTGGAAATAGAATGAAAAACAAATAAAATATTCAATAGCGAATAATCAGAATCTTTTATTCGTGGTAACTCTATTTTATTTCCAATGGAAAATATAAAAGGTCCTAAATATTAAGATTTTAAGCATTATGTATGTGCATTCAGATCCTTTGTTAGATCTGAATACAGAAGAAGGTGGCCGCTCATGGTATTCAGCTCTCTTCGAAGCTGGATATGGAATAACATTGCTGTCAAAAATGCAAGTGTGTGTGATTCTTTATCATTGTACATAAAATGTGGTATAATACAAAAAATTCCAGCATAAATCAAAAATACCATAAAAAATAAATGCTAGTTCCAATTTTTTTTAAAGGACTTTTGATGTCACAGCAAGTCAGTTCAGCAATTCACCTGGAAACTAGCTACTTTTGACATTTAGCATGTAACATACACCATGGCTTAACATTATTATTTATTATACTTTATTTAAGAAGCGCCATCATATTCTGCAGCGCTGCCCATGGATACAGTTCATTTAAATAAAACAATAATATAAAACTTCTAAGAGACAGGACACAATTTACTTACAAACACATACAGGAGGAATTGAGGGCCCTATTCCCGTGGGAACTTACAATCTAGAAGGGTAGGAGGTTGAGAAACAGGAGGTGAGGACTGCAAGATTGAGAAAGATGTTAATGCAGAGTTAGATGAGGCAAATATTGTTAGGTAAGATAAATATTATTGAGTTGGGTGGTAGGCTTCTCTGAACAGAAAAGTCTTCAGTCAAAAATGATTATTCTCATTTGCATCATACAACACTATGCAGAGGAATATTGATTTTTATGTTTTAATTACAGTTTTCTTGGTAGCAGGAAAACTGTTTGTAGCATGTGGTCTTTCAGAATATACATTTTTATGTTGTCATTTAAAATACAAAATACTTTAACATGCCTAATGTGCTAATTCTGCCTTGTGTTATACAATTATGCACATGCATATGTTACATGCCTAAAGTGCTTATTCTGCCTAGTGTTATACAATAATGTAACAATACAATAAAATGTGCTTTACATGCCTACAGTGTTTATTCTGCCTTGTGTTATACAATAATGGAATAATACCATACAGCATGCTTTAAATGACATACGCCTAGATTTAGAGTTTGGCGGTAGCCGTCAAAACCAGCGTTAGAGGCTTATTCTGCCTAGTGTTATACAATAATGTAATAATACAATAAAATGTGCTTTACATGCCTACAGTGTTTATTCTGCCTTGTGTTATACAATAATGGAATAATACCATACAGCATGCTTTAAATGACATACGCCTAGATTTAGAGTTTGGCGGTAGCCGTCAAAACCAGCGTTAGAGGCTCCTAACGCTGGTTTTTACCGCCCGCTGGTATTTGGAGTCAGTCATTAAAGGGTCTAACGCTCACTTTCCAGCCGCAACTTTTCCATACCGCAGATCCCCCTACACCATTTGCGTATCCTATCTTTTCAATGGGATCTTTCTAACGCCGGTATTTAGAGTCTTGGCTGAAGTGAGCGTTAGAAATCTAACGACAAAACTCCAGACGCAGAAAAAAAACAGGAGTTAAGAGCTTTTTGGGCTAACGCCGGTTGATAAAGCTCTTAACTACTGTGGTCTAAAGTACACTAACACCCATAAACTACCTATGCACCCCTAAACCGAAGTCCCCCCACATCGCTGCCACTCGATTCAAATTTTTAACCCCTAATCTGCTGCTCCATATACCGCCGCCATCTACGTTATCCCTATGAACCCCTAATCTGCTGCCCCTAACACCGCCGACCCCTATATTATATTTATTAACCCCTAATCTGCCCCCCCAACGTCACCGCCACCTACCTACAATTATTAACCCCTAATCTGCCGACCGGACCGCGCCGCTATTATAATAAAGTTATTAACCCCTAATCCTCCTCACTCCCGCCTCACTAACCCTATAAGAAATAGTATTAACCCCTAATCTGCCCTCCCTAACATCGCCGACACCTAACTTCAATTATTAACCCCTAATCTGCCGACCGCACCTCACCGCTACTATAATAAATGGATTAACCCCTAAAGCTAAGTCTAACCCTAACACTAACACCCCCCTAAGTTAAATATAATTTAAATCTAACGAAAAAATTAACTCTTATTAAATAAATTATTCCTATTTAAAGATAAATACTTACCTGTAAAATAAACCCTAATATAGCTACAATATAACGAATAATTATATTGTAGCTATTTTAGGATTAATATTTATTTTACAGGCAACTTTGTATTTGTTTTAACCAGGTACAATAGCTATTAAATAGTTATTAACTATTTAATAGCTAAAATAGTTAAAATAATTACAAAATTACCTGTAAAATAAATCCTAACCTAAGTTACAATTAAACCTAACACTACACTATCAATAAATAAATTAAATACAATACCTACAATTATCTACAATTAAATAAACTAACTAAAGTACAAAAAATAAAAAAGAACTAAGTTACAAAAAATAAAAAAATATTTACAAACATTAGAAAAATATTACAACAATTTTAAACTAATTACACCTACTCTAAGCCCCCTAATAAAATAACAAAGACCCCCAAAATAAAAAAATGCCCTACCCTATTCTAAATTTAAAAAGTTCAAAGCTCTTTTACCTTACCAGCCCTGAAAAGGGCCATTTGCGGGGCATGCCCCAAATAATTCAGCTCTTTTGCCTGTAAAAAAGAAATACAATCCCCCCCCAACATTACAACCCACCACCCACATACCCCTAATCTAACCCAAACCCCCTTAAATAAACCTAACACTAAGCCCCTGAAGATCTTCCTACCTTATCTTCACCATACCAGGTTCACCGATCCGTCCTCTGAAGTCTTCATCCAAGCCCAAGCGGGGGCTGGCGATCCATAATCCGGCTGAAGTCTTCTATCAAGCGGCGGCTGAAGAGGTCCAGAAGAGGCTCCAAAGTCTTCATCCTATCCGGGAAGAAGAGTAGATCCGGACCGGCAACCATCTTGATCCAAGCGGCATCTTCTATCTTCATCCGATGACGAACGGCTCCATGTTGAAGACCTCCGACGCGGATCCGTCCTCTTCTTCCGACGTCCAACTGAAGAATGAATGTTCCTTTAAGGGACGTCATCCAAGATGGCGTCCCTCGAATTCCGATTGGCTGATAGGATTCTATCAGGCAATCGGAATTAAGGTAGGAAAATTCTGATTGGCTGATGGAATCAGCCAATCAGATTCAAGTTCAATCTGATTGGCTGATTGGTTCAGCCAATCAGATTGAGCTCGCATTCTATTGGCTGTTCCGACTTCAGCCAGATTATGGATCGCCAGCCCCCTCTTGGGCTTGGATGAAGATTTCGGAGGCTTGGATGAAGACTTCAGAGGACGGATCGGTGAACCTGGTATGGTGAAGATAAGGTAGGAAGATCTTCAGGAGCTTAGTGTTAGGTTTATTTAAGGGGGGTTTGGGTTAGATTAGGGGTATGTGGGTGGTGGGTTGTAATGTTGGGGGAGGGGATTGTATTTCTTTTTTTACAGGCAAAAGAGCTGAATTATTTGGGGCATGCCCCTCAAATGGCCCTTTTCAGGGCTGGTAAGGTAAAAGAGCTTTGAACTTTTTTAATTTAGAATAGGGTAGGGTATTTTTTTATTTTGGGGGTCTTTGTTATTTTATTAGGGGGCTTAGAGTAGGTGTAATTAGTTTAAAATTGTTGTAATATTTTTCTAATGTTTGTAAATATATTTTTTTATTTTTTGTAACTTAGTTCTTTTTTATTTTTTGTACTTTAGTTAGTTTATTTAATTGTAGTTATTTGTAGGTATTGTATTTAATTTATTTATTGATAGTGTAGTGTTAGGTTTAATTGTTACTTAGGTTAGGATTTATTTTACAGGTAATTTTGTAATTATTTTAACTATTTTAGCTATTAAATAGTTAATAACTATTTAATAGCTATTGTACCTGGTTAAAATAAATACAAAGTTGCCTGTAAAATAAATATAAATCCTAAACTAGCTACAATATAATTATAATTTATATTGTAGCTATATTAGGGTTTATTTTACAGGTAAGTATTTATCTTTAAATAGGAATAATTTATTTAATAAGAGTTAATTTTTTTCGTTAGATTTAAATTATATTTAACTTAGAGGGGTGTTAGTGTTAGGGTTAGACTTAGCTTTAGGGGTTAATCCATTTATTATAGTAGCGGTGAGGTGCAATCGGCAGATTAAGGGTTAATAATTGAAGTTAGGTGTCTGCAATGTTAGGGAGGGCAGATTAGGGGTTAATACTATTTCTTATAGGGTTATTGAGGCGGGAGTGAGGCGGATTAGGGGTTAATAACTTTATTATAGTAGCGGTGAGATGCGGTCGGCAGATTAGGGTTAATTATTGTAGATAGTTTGCTGCGACGTTGTGGGGGCAGATTAGGGGTTACTAAATATAATATGGGGTCGGCGGTGTTAGGGGCAGCAGATTAGGGGTACATAGGGATAATGTAGGTTGCGGCGGTGTCCGGAGCGGCAGATTAGGGGTTAATTGTGTAATGCAGGGGTCAGCGATAGCGGGGGCGGCAGATTAGGGGTTAATAAATGTCAGGTTAGGGGTGTTTAGACTCGGGGTACATTTTAGGGTGTTAGGTGCAGACTTAGGAAGTGTTTCCCCATAGGAAACAATGGGACCGCGTTAGGAGCTGAACGCTGCTTTTTTGCAGGTGTTAGGTTTTTTTTAAGCTCAAACTGCCCCATTGTTTCCTATGAGGGAATCGTGCACGAGCACGTTTTTGAAACTGGCCGCGTCCGTAAGCACCGCTGGTATTGAGAGTTGCAGTGGCGGTAAATACGCCTGTACGCTCCCTTTTTGGAGCCTAACGCAGCCATTCTGTGAACTCTAAATACCAGCGGTATTTAAAAGGTGCGGCCAGAAAAAAGCATGCGTAGCAAACGCACCCCTTCTAACGCAAAACTCCAAATCTAGGCCTAAGTGTTTATTCTGCCTTGTGTTATACAATAATGTAATAATACCATACAACATGCTTTACATGCCTAAAGTGCTTATTCTGCCTTGTATTATACAATAATGCACTAATACCATACAGCATGCTTTACATGCCTAAAATGCTTATTCTGCCTTGTGTAATACAATAATGTAATAATACCAGCATGCTTTACATGTCTAAAGTGCTTAATCTGCCTTGTGTTATACAATAATATAATAATATTATACAACGTGCTTTACATGCCTAAAGTGCTTATTCTGCCTAGTGTTATACACTAATGTAATAATACCATACAACATGCTTTACATGTCTAAAGTGCTTACTCTGCCTTGTGCTATACAATAATATAATAATACCATACAGCATGCTTTACATGACTAAAGTGCTTATTCTGCCTTGTGTTATACAATAATGTAATAATACCATACAATGTGCTTTACATGCCTAAAGTGCTTATTCTGTCTTGTGTTATACAATAATATAATAATACCATACAGCATGCTTTACATGTCTAAAGTGCTTATTCTACCTTGTGTTATAGAATAATGTAATAATACCATACAACATGCTTTACATGCCTAAAGTGCTTATTCTGCCTTGTGTTATACAATAATGTAATAATATCATACAACATGCCTTACATGACTAAAGTTCTTATTCTGCCTTGTGTTATACAATAATGTAATAATTCCATAGAACATGCTTTACATGCCTAATGTGCTTATTCTGTCTTGTGTTATACAATATTATAATAATACCATACAGCATGCTTTACATGTCTAAAGTGCTTATTCTGCCTTGTGTTATACAATAATGTAATAATACCATGCAGCATGCTTTACATGACTAAAGTGCGTATTCTGCCTTGTGTTATACAATGTAATACCATACAATCACCTAGATTAAGAGTTTTGCGTTAGACGCTATGCGGTGCTAACGAGCAGTTTATGCTCACCGCTCACTTACAGACAGCGCTGGTATTACGGGTTTTTACAAACCCGGCGTTAACAGCAAAAAAGTGATCGTAGAGCAAAATTTTGCTTCACATCTCACCTCAATACCAGCGCTTCTTACGTTAGCGGTGAGCTGGCTGAATGTGCTCGTGCACGATTTCCCCATAGGAATCAATGGGGGAGAGCTGGCTGGAAAAAAACCTAACACCTGCAAATAAGCAGCGTTTAGCTCCTAACGCAGCCTCATTGATTCCTATGGGGAAAATACATTTATGTCTACACCTAACACCCTAAAATGAACCCGAGTCTAAACACCCCTAATCGTACATTTATTAACCCCTAATCTGACGCCCCGACATAGCTGACACCTACATAATATTGATTAACCCCTAATCTGCCTCTCCGGACACGGCCGCCACCTACATTATACTTATGAACCCCTAATCTGCTGCCCCCAACATCGCCGACACCTACATTATATTTATTAACCCCTAATCTGCCACCCCCAATGTCGCCGCAACCTACCTACACTTCTTAACCCCTAATCTGTCGCCCCCAACGTCGCCGCCACTACTATATTAAAGTTATTAACCCCTAAATCTAAGTCTAACCCTAACCCTAACCCCCCTAACTTAAATATAATTTAAATAAATCTAAATAAAATTACTATTATTACCTAAATAATTCCTATTTAAAACGAAATACTTACCTATAAAATAAACCCTAAGCTAGCTACAATATAACAAAGTTACAAAATATAACAAAGTTACATTGTATCTAGCTTAGGGTTTATTTTTATTTTACAGGCAAGTTTGTATTTATTTTAACTAGGTAGAATAGTTATTAAATAGTTATTAACTATTTAATAACTACCTAGTTAAAATAAAGACAAATTATTAAGTTATATTTACACCTAATACTACATTATAATTAAATTAATTCCCTAAATTAAATACAATTAAATAAAAATGAATAAAATTATCTAAAGTACAACCCCCCCACTAAATTACAGAAAATAATAAACAAATTACAAGATTTTTAAACTAATTACACCTAATCTAATCCCCCTAACAAAATAAAAAAGCCCCCCCAAAATAAAAAAATCCCTACCCTACACTAAATTACAAGTAGCCCTTAAAAGGGTCTTTTGCGGGGCATTGCCCCAAAGTAATCAGCTCCTTTACCTGTAAAAAAAAGTACAAATCCCCCCCAACATTAAAACCCACCACCCACACAACCAACCTTACTCTAAAACCCACCCAACCCCCCCCTTAAAAAAACCTAACACTAACCCCTTGAAGATCACCTTACCGGGAGAAGTCTTCATCCAAGCCGGGCGAAGTGGTCCTCCAGACAGGCAGAAGCCTTCATCCAGACGGCATCTTCTATCTTCATCCATCCGGCGCTGAGCGGGTCCATCTTCAAGACTTTTGGCACGGAGCATCCTCTTCCATCAAAGTCTTCTTACTAAATGACGGTTCCTTTAAGTGACGTCATCCAAGAAGGTAGAAAAAATCCTATTGGCTGATGCAATCAGCCAACAGGATTGAACTCCAATCCTATTGGCTGATCCAATCAGCCAATAGGATTGAGCTGGCTTTCTATTGGCTGTTCCAATCAGCCAATAGAATGCCAGCTCAAATCTATTGGCTAATTGTATCAGCCAATAGGATTTTTTCTACCTTAATTCCGATAGATAGAATTCTATCAGCCAATCGGAATTGAAGGGACGCCATCTTAGATGACGTCACTTAAAGGAACCGTCATTTAGCAAGAAGACTTCGATGGAAGAGGATGCTCTGTGCCGGATGCCTTGAAGATGGACCCTCTCCTCACCGGATGGATGAAGATAGAAGATGCCGTCTGGATGAAGACTTCTGCCCCTCTGGAGGACCACTTCGCCCGGCTTGGATGAAGACTTCTCCCAGTAAGGTGATCTTCAAGGGGTTAGTGTTAGATTTTTCGTTGAGGACTTCGGCCCGGTTGGGTGAAGACTTCTCCCGGTAAGGTGATCTTCAAGGGGTTAGTGTTAGGTTTTTTTAAGGGGGGTTTGGGTGGGTTTTAAAGTAGGGTGTGTTGTGTGGGTGGTGGGTTTTAATGTTGGGGGGATTTGTACTTTTTTACAGGTAAAAGAGCTTATTACTTTGGGGCAATGCCTCCTCAAAAGGCCTTTTTTAGGTATATTTGTAATTTAGTGTAGGGTAGGACTTTTTTTATTTTGGGGGGCTTTTTTATTTTGTTAGGGGGATTAGATTAGGTGTAATTAGTTTAAAAATCTTGTAATTTGTTTATTATTTTCTGTAATTTAGTGTTTTTTTGTACTTTAGATAATTTTATTTATTTGTATTTAATTGTATTTAATTTAGGGAATTAATTTAATTATAGTGTAGTGTTACGTGTAATTGTAACTTAGATTAGGTTTTATTTTACAGGTAAATTTGTCTTTATTTTAACTAAGTCATTATTAAATAGTTAATAACTATTTAATAACTATTCTACCTAGTTAAAATAAATACAAAGTTGCCTGTAAAAATAAAAATAAACCCTAAGTTAGATACAATGTAACTATTAGTTATATTGTAGCTAGCTTAGGGTTTATTTTATTGGTAAGCATTAAGTTTTAAATAGGAATTTTTTAGGTAATAATAGTAATTTTATTTAGATTTATTTAAATTATATTTAAGATAGGGGGTGTTAGGGTTAGGGTTAGACTTAGATTTAGGAGTTAATAACTTTAATATAGTGGCGGTGACATTGTGGGCGGCAGATTAGGGGTTAATAAATGTAGGTAGGTGTTGGCGATGTTAGGGACAGCAGATTAGGGATTAATAATATTTAACTAGTGTTTGCGATGCAGGAGTGCAGCATTTTAGGGGTTAATATATTTATTATAGTGGCGTCGATGTCCGGTTTGGCAGATTAGGGGTTAAAAAAATTATTTTAGTGTTTGTGATGTGGGAGGGCCTCAGTTTAGGGGTTAATATGTAGTTTATGTGTGTTAGTGTACTTTTTAGCACTTTAGTTAAGAGTTTTATGCTACGGCGTTGTAGTGTAAAACTCTTAACTACTGACTTTAAAATGTGGTACCAGTCTTGACAGGAGAGGGTGTACCACTCACTTTTTGGCAGACTCGCAATACCTGCGCTATGCAAGTCCCATTGAAAATATAGGATACGCAATTGACGTAAGTGTATTTGCGGTATTTCCAAGTCTGGCCAAAAAAGTGAGTGGTACACCTGTACCTGCAAGACTCGTAATACCAGCGGGCATTAAAAAGCAGCGTTAGGACCGGCCAACGCTGCTTTTTAAGCCAAACGCACAACTCATAATCTAGCCAAATGTGTTTTACATGCCTACAGTGCTTATTCTGCCTTGTGCTATACAATAATCTAATAATACCATACAGCATGCTTTAAATAACTAAAGTGCTTATTCTGCCTTGTGTTATACAATAATGTAATAATACAATGCAACATGTTTTACATGCCTAAAGTGCTTATTCTGCCTTGTGTTATACAATAATGTAATAATACCATACAACGTGCTTTGAATGCCTAAAGTGCTTATTCTGCCTTGTGTGATACAATAATGTAATAAGACCATACAGCATGCTTTTCATGGCTAAAGTGCTTATTCTGCCTTGTGTTATACAATAATGTAAAAATACCATACAACATGCTATACATGCCTAAAGTGCATATTCTGCCTTGTGTTATACAATAAAGTAATAATACTATACAGTACACTAAAAGTACTATACAGCATGCTGCTTAAATCCTATTGGCTGATTTAAACAGCCAATAAGATTAAAGCAGCTCTCATTCTATTGGCTGATTCATCATCCAATAGAATAAGAGCTGCTTAAATCCTATTGGCTGATTTGAACAGCCAATATGATTTTAGCAGCTCTAATTCCTATTGGCTGATTCAAATTTTTCAGTCAATAGGAATCCAAGGGACGCCATCTTGGATCCCGTCCCTTGCATTGAAGATTCAGTGTACGGCGGTGACAGTATGAAGAGGATGCTAAGTGCCAGAATGTCTTCAGGATGGACCCGCGCCTCCAGGATCAAGATAGAAGATGCCGCCTGGATGAAGACTTCTCACTGCTTGGATCAGGACTTCGCTGCCAGGATGAAGATTGAAGAGGCCGTCTGAATGAAGACTTCTCGCTGCCTGGATCAGGACTTCAACTCTGGGATGAAGATCGTTCAAGCGGACTTCATAAATTGTAAGTGGATCATCAGGGGGTAAGTGTTAGGCTTTTTTAAGGGTGTTTTGGGTGGTTTTTTTTTTTTTAGTTTAGGGTCTGGGCAGTAAAAGAGCTAAATGCCCTTTTAAGGGCAATGCCCATACAAATGCCCTTTTCAGGGCAATGGGTAGCTTAGGTTTTTTTAGATTTCAGATTTTTATTTTGGGGGATGGTTGGGTGGTGAGATTTACTGTTGGGGGTCTTTGTATTTTATTTTACAGGTAAAAGAGCTAATATCTTTGGGGCAATGCCCCACAAAAGGCCAATTTAAGGGCCATTGGTAGTTTATTGTAGGCTAGGGTTTTTTTTTATTTTGGGTGGGCTTTTTTACTTTGAATGGGCTATTAGATTAGGTGTAATTATTTTTTATTTTAGATCATTTCATTTGTTATTTTCCGTAATTTAGTGTTTGTTATTTTTTGTAACTTATTTTTTTTAATGTGTAGTTTAGTTTTATTTAATTGTTAGTTAGTTTAATTTTAGTATAATAATTATATTAGTTTAATTGTTAGTTTAAACTAAATTTTTTTAATTTGACAGGTAAGTTTTAATTTAATTTAAGATAGGGAAATTGTAATTGTAATCTAAAATTAGGGGGACATTAGGTTTAGGGGTTATTAGTTTAATTTAGTTTATTGCAATGTGGGGGCTTTAAGTTTAGGAGTTAATAGTTTAATTTAGTATATTTGGTTTTGAAGGCTTGCGGTTTAAGGGTTAATAGGTTTATTATAGTGGCTTGCGGGTTAAGGCTTAATAACTTTAGTATAGCAGGGACGATATAGGCGGACGGCAGATTAGTGGTTAATACATTTTTAAATAGTTGTTTGTGATGCGGGAGGGCGGCGGTTTAAGGGTTAATAACTTTAGCATAGTGGTGACGATGTCGGGGAGAGGCGGAATAGGGGTTAATATTTTTTTTAGTGGCGGCGATGTTGGGAGCAGCAGATTAGGGGTTAATACATATAGTGTTTGCAATTCGGGAGGGCCTCGGTTTAGGGGTCAATAGGTAGTTTATGGGTGTTAGTGTACTTTTAAACACTTTAGTTATGAGTTTTATGTTACAGCTTTGTAGCGTAAAACTCATAACTACTGACTTTAGATGGCGGTACGGATCTTGTCATTTTAGGCTGTAACACTCGCTTTTTAGTCGGAACGCAAAACTTGTAATACCAGCGCTATGGGAATCCCATTAAAAAACGTCATTTTTAAGAGTGTGGTACTGATGTTGCGTTACAGGCTAAAAAGCTTGCGGTACAGCTATACCGACAAGACTTGTAATGGCTGTTTTAATGCTGAAAATACCATATTTTCAGCATTAAAAGACGAACGCACAAACTTGTAATCTAGGTGATTATGCTTTACACTCCTAAAGTGCTAATTCTGCCTTATGTTTTACATTAATGCACTAATACCATACAGCATGCTTTACATGCCTAAAGTGCTTATTCTGCCTTATGTTATACATTAATGCACTAATACCATACAGCATGCTTTACATGTCTAAAGTGCTTATTCTGCCTTATGTTATACATTAATGCACTAATACCATACAACATGCTTTACATGCCTAAAGTGCTTATTCTGCCTTGTATTATACAATAATGCACTAATACCATACAACATGCTTTACATGCCTAAAGTGCTTATTCTGCCTTATGTTATACATTAATGCACTAATACCATACAGCATGCTTTACATGCCTAAAGTGCTTATTCTGCCTTATGTTATACATTAATGCACTAATACCATACAACATGCTTTACATGCCTAAAGTGCTTATTCTGCCTTATGTTATACATTAATGCACTAATACCATACAGCATGCTTTACATGCCTAAAGTGCTTATTCTGCCTTATGTTATACATTAATGCACTAATACCATACAACATGCTTTACATGCCTAAAGTGCTTATTCTGCCTTGTATTATACAATAATGCACTAATACCATACAACGTGCTTTGCATGACTAAAGTGCTTATTCTGCCTCTTTTGTAACTGTAATATACTAAATAATATTGATTTTGTCAGCTATTTCTCCATATTTAATTAAACGTGAAACAGACTGCTGTGACCTCACAAGTTCTTTATCAAAATGGGTGCTAGCATTTATTTTGAGAGTACAAAAAACTCTACTTCCAAAAGAAAAAATTGTATTGTATTTGCAAAAAAAGAGTGTACCTAAAAAAAGACAAGTGTAACAATAAAATATATTTCCAAAAAAAAAAAAAAATAGTATTTGTACATTTAGATTTGGTTTATATGTCAAAATTTATGTAATATGATAAAGAATCACACACACTTGCCTTTTTGTCAGCAATCTTATTCCATAGCCAGATTTCTTCTTGAAAAGTACAACACACTAAGGTCTAGATTTGGATCTTATCACAAGTCTTTGTCATATACATCTATCTCTGTACCAAGTGCTATGGCATTTTGCAGTGCTATACAAATAAACAATGATAATAATAATAATAATGCACAGGCTTAAAGGGATTGTCAAGTCTAAATTTTTTTTGATTCAGATAAATCATGCAATGTTAAAAAAAACTTTCGAGTTTACTTTTATCACAAATTTTGCTTTGTTCTCTTGGTATTCTTAGTTGAATGCTAAACCTAGGAGGTTCATATGCTAATTTCTTAGACCTTGAAGGCCGCCTCTTTTCTGAATGTATTTTGACAATTTTTCACCACTAGATGGTGTTAGTTCACGTGTGTCATATTGATAACAGTGTGCTCATGCACTTGGAGTTACCTAGGAGTCAGCACTGATTGGCTAAAATGCAAGTCTGCCAAAAGAACTGAAATAAGGGGGCTGTTTGCAGAGGCTTCAATACAAGATATTCACAGAGGTAAAAAGTATATAAATATAACTGTGTTGGTTATGCAAAACTAGGGAATGGTTAATAAATGGATTATCTATCTTTTAAAATAATAACTTTCTGGTGTAGACTGTCCCTTTAAGCAGATGTACATGAGCAGTTAGAGGAATGCTAAAGTCAAAATCCATGAGTGAGACATAGCACAGAATTGTAAACAACTTTCAAATTCTCTTCCATTATCACATTTTTGCACAAAATTCTTCATGTAAATATTATTTTTTTAACTTTTGGGCTAGATTTAAGAAGCAGCGGATACGATCAGGATGTTTGATGGCCCCTACTAGCGGCCACGAATATACAGGGGGCGGCATTGTACATGCATTTCACAAGAAATGCTTGTGCAATGTTAAATGCCCACAGCGTATGCTGTCGGCATTTACTGATGTTGGCATACATGATTCGCTACAGCGAATCATGTCCACCTGCATTTAATAAATTGACCTCAATGGCGCATATTTATCAAGCTCCGATAAATAAGAAGCCCTGAAAACAAATGAGGACCAGTTTTATTTCCCATTGAATCCATAGGGCCCGAATTATCAAGCTCCGAATGGAGCTTGATGCCCCTGTTTCCGCGTGAGTCTTCAGGCTCGCCAGAAACAGCAGTTATGAAGCAGCGGTCAAAGACCGCTGCTCCATAACCTGTCCGCCTGCTCTGAGCAGGCAGACAGACATCGCCGGAAATCAACCCGATCGAGTATGATCGGGTTGATTGACACCCCTCTGCTGGCGGCCCATTGGCCGAGAGTCTGCAGGGGGTGGCGTTGCCCCAGCAGCTCTTGTGAGCTGTTGGTGCAATGCTGAATACGGCGAGCGCATTGCTCGCCATATTCAGCGAGGTCTGTCAGACCTGATCCGCACTGTCGGATCAGGTCCGACAGACCTTGATAAATATGCCTCATAGGCTGTATACATTTTGATTAGTTAAAGATTGAATTTAATGGAGAAAGCTGTAAGTTAAAAGGCAAACAAAACACAAAACTTACCGAACACCGTCCTTGCAGGAACAGACTCTCGGTTTAACCAAAAGGAGACTTGAGACAAAATTACTGTCATAATACATGGCAGGTAGGTTTGAATAACAAAGTAACCAATCTTTCTCTTCAAATGGAAGTGGGTTGTCATCACAATGTATTCACCTAAAAAGAGGAAAACTGCACATTAGTTATTTTAGTCGTTTATTTAAAAGAGACTTCAAACATGCAATTGTAGTGCTGTTTTAGAACTTGATTTAGTTCTTGTCTACTGGATATATCATACCAAAGAACATGGGTAAAATCCCTATGTTAAAATAGATCCTAATTATCTGATTTCTTTGAGACTCTTAACAGAAAAAAAGTTGTTGCCGTATTGGTCGCACAGAGAACCTGTAGTAGATTGTGATACTTTTAAATGGACAAACAAAATCAAGTTTTTTTTTTTATTTAAGCTTTCAAGACACTTAAAGGGACAGTTTACCCAAACTTTTTCTCCACTTTAATTTGTTTCCAATGATCCATTTACCCGATGAAGGGCTAGCTTCCATTGAGCCATTAAAAATGGAGCTGTAAGCTACTGAAGCGGCCGACAGCTAAAAGTAATTTACGGCTCCATTTTAGTACCAGGTTTATAATAATAATAATAATATTTTGCGATCTATATAGCGCTTTTCTCCCTTTGAGACTCAAAGCACTTTACAAAGATACCAACATAAAGACATAAAAGTTAGGAGTTTCTGAAGGTCAGATAAGCAGACTGAATGCCTGATGGAAATGGTGGGTCTTTAGCTTTTTTTAAAAAGTCTATAAGGACGGTGCCTCTCTGATTGCGAACACTAAAGAGTTCCAGAAATTAGGGGCAGCGTGGCCAAATGCTCTGGAGCCTGAGTTTGTCCTTATTCTTGGCACTGAGAGGAGGGATGTGCTGGCGGGATGGGATGTAGGGTGTCAGGAGCTTTCAGGTACTGTGGGCCTTGGTTGTTTAAGGCTTTGAAGGTCAGCAGGCCAATTTCAAAATATGTTCGCCATTTAATTGGAAGCCAATGCAGGGAGTGGAGAACAGGTGTCATGTGGCAGGAGCAAGTTTGATTGGTCAGTAGTCCGCCTGCTGCATTTTGTACTGTCTGAAGGTGATAGAGTTCTTTTTTTGGGAGGCTCAAGTAGAGTGCAATGCAGTAATCTAGCCTAGAGGATACAAATGCATAGATTAATGTTGGTTTCCATTGAAAAGTTTTCCGCTTTGCTAGCGGTCGCTCTTTTGGTGTAGGTGTAAGTTAGAGTTGTCTTAATGCTTCCACCTGATGCCGGATTTCTAAAACTTTAATAGGTTTAATAGGTTACTATAGTAACCCGACCTTACACTACATTTGATCGCATATACGCATATATATTTTACCCATTGCTCGCTGTTAGAATAAAATCAAACACCTAATGCATGCACAATATCTACCTCTCAATCGCAACCCCCACCACAATAACTAATGTATTAACCCTTAATCTGCTAACCCCCATACCGCAAAGCATCTATTAAAGTTATTAAACCTTACAGCGCCATCCCCCCACAACGCAAACTATCTATTAAATATATTAACCCCTAATCCGCCATGCCCCCACAACGCAAACTACCTATTAAATCTATTAACCCCTAATCCGCACTACCCCCACAATGCACACTATCTATTTAAACTATTAAACCCGAATTCGTAATGCCTGCACACCGCAAACTATCTATTTAAACTATTAATCCCTAATCCGCAACATCACAATTAACCTAATAAAGCTATTAACCCCTAAACCACCAAACCCCACAATGCAAGTAATTAATCACTAAGCCCCTAACCTAACACCCCCTAAATTAACCCTATTACATAAATTAAAATAATCCTAAATTACAATTAAAATAAAAAAGCTAACATTATTTAAAAAAAAAAAAAAAAACTAAGTTTAAATTATGCTAAAATTACAGAAAATAAAAAAGTCTAACATTACATAAAATAATAAATAAAAATATAAAAAAAAAAAAATCCTAATTCCTATGAAAATAAAAAAGCCCCCCCAAAATAAAAACACCCCCATATCTAATACTTAACTACCGATAGCCCTAAAAAAGGGCCATTTGTGGGCATTGCCCTAAGTTAAACAGCTCATTTACCTTTAAAAAAACAGTAAAACCCCCCAAAAACAAAAAAAAACTAACACTAAAAAAAACCTACCCATTGCCCCTAAAGGGGCATTTGTATGGCCATTGCCCTTAAAAGGGCATTCAGCTCTTTTTCAGCGCCCAAATCCTTAATCTAAAAAATAAAAATAATCCTAACTCTAAACCCCAGATAGATACTCATGGTTCCTGAAGTCTGGTGGTGAAGTCTTCATCCAAGCGGCAACCTCTTCTATCTTCATCCAAGACCATGGAACTGAAGACCGGCGGCTGCGGAACCATGGATCGTGGAGGATCCTCTTCGTATGATCGTGGCTGTACACTGAATAGTGAATTTTAGGTACCCAATTAAATATGGCGTCCCTTGCATTCCTATCGGCTGATTTGATTCTTGAAATTCAAATCAGCCAATAGGATGAGAGCTACTGAAATCCTATTGGCCTTTAGGGGCAATAAGTAGTTTAGGATTTTTAGTGTTAGTTTTATTTTTATTTTGGGGGGGTTTTACTGTTAAGTTTTTTTAAAGGTAAAAGAGCTGTTTAACTTAGGGCAATGCCCTACAAAAGGCCCTTTTAAGGGCTATCGGTAGTTTAGTATTAGATTAGGGGGTGTTTTTATTTTGGGGGGACTTTTTTATTTTCATAGGGATTAGGTTTAATTTTTTAATTTTTTTATAATTTTGTTTATGATTTTATGTAGTGTTAGACTTTTTTCATTTTCTGTAATTTTACCTTAATTTAAACTTAGTTTTTTTATTTTTTAAGTAATGTTATCTTTTTTATTTTAATTGTAATTTCGGATTATTTTAATTTATGTAATGGGGTTGTTAGGTTTAGTGATTAGTTATTTGCATTGTGGGGTTTGGCTGTTTTAGGGGTTAATAGATTTATTAGGTTAATTGCAATGTGGGATAATGGCGGATTAGGGGTTAAAGGGCCATTATACACTCATTTTTTCTTTGCATAAATGTTTTGTAGATGATCTATTTATAAAGCCCATAAAGTTTTTTTTTTTAAAAAATGTACAATTTTGCTTATTTTTAAATAACATTGCTCTGATATTCAGACTCCTAAGTTTTATTTGAATACCGTCAGCTACCTTCTCCAGCTTGCTCCTGTTTGTGTAAAGGGTCTTTTCATATGCAAAAGAAGGGGGAGAAGGGAGTGTCTTATTTCCCACTTGCATTGGGTTTTCCAGCTACCTTTTCAACAGAGCTAAACTGAAAGCTTCTAAGTACGTTTTTAAACCATTTTATACTGGATTTTTATATCAGTATCTGTGCATCTTATTTTTTATAGTAGTGTCTGTTACATGCAGTTATATGAAAATGAGTTTATACTGTCCCTTTAATAGTTTAAATAGATAGTTTGCGTTGTGGGGGCATTGTGGATTAGGGGGTTAATAGATTTAATAGATAGTTGTGGGGCATGTTGGTTTAGAGGTTAATACATTTATTATAAATTGCGATGTGGGGGGATGGCGGATTAGGGTTTAATAGTTTAAATAGGTACTTTGTAATGTGGGCGCATGGCGGTTTAGTGGTTAATACATTTACTATAACTTGCGATGTGGGGGGATGGCAGATAGAGGGGTTTTGAAGTGTCGGGTTAGATTTCAATAGGAAAAAGGTCTCAAAGGGCACCTTTTTCCTGTTTTACACATAGTTGAGCTGTGTGTAATTTTTGTTAGTGTATCGGCAGCCTCCGACAGTGTATTTACGGTTTCTGCAGGCATTGGAAACCGGACATAATTTAAAGATTAGCTGCTTCCTATACTTTGTATGGGACACGATAATGTTTTTGGCAGCTGGAGTCCGGTTGCCGAAATTGGGTTTTAATGGGCCGATGGAAGCAGTCAATAAATGATATTGCTTCCGACAGCATATTTATTGGTTTGTGAGTGCACGCAAACTGAATTACGGCTCAATGAAAACGAGCCAGAAGTGTTTTAAATAGTCTACAAATAGCTCCTTTTACTTTTTTTTGGCATTTGGAATAGCTGACTTTTCCTGTGGTATCCTTACCTATTCTAAAAGTTTCTATACTTAATACTGTATAGTATAGGTTAATATAGTATAGTATAATATAGGTTAATATAGTATAGTATAGGTTAAAAAAACCCTGTGTAAACATAACCAGCTGAAGAAATTACACTCACTGTATGAGGTAGAAGAGATAAGCAATGCATGTTAAATTTCAGTTGTTGTAAATATTGTAAAGAAGCCTGTGTATCTACAGAAAGTGATAAACTAAGGATATGTGATTGCCCTGCATTCACAACCAATTGTGATGGGTTGTGGTTTCAATGACCAAAAACAGTAATTTCAAATACAAAAATAAACCTAAATGAACATTTAAAAAAAAAAAAAAAAAATGTTATACTCTGCAGCTGGTACAAAAAGTCATTGAAAACACATTAAGGTAAATACAATGTTACAATACATTGTCCCTTTAATTAAAATGCTTAATTTAATCTTGTGACTTATATAAAATAAGATAAACATGTTTAAAGTGCTACTGTATACTATGTAAATGTATTTGCAACCCAGCAACCTCTTTGTGTGACCACAGTTCCATAATACACCAATTCATTCATTTATTTATTTGTTGTAGTGGGTTTACTGATATTTATTTGCTTATATAATAATAATAAAATATATTCACCCTGTATGAGGGCATGGAAGGAGGTGGGGTCAAGTGTAGGTGAGAGGGGTGGAGTGTAGCAGGAGAGAAATAGGAGAAGAACAGGAAGTAGAACAGCAGTTTAAGAAAGGTGACAGAAAGAAGCTGACAGAAGAGAGACTCTAAACACTTACCTCATTGCGTCAGGTCAGGAGCTGCTGGCCAGGGTGGCGGCATTGGCGGAGAGCAGAGGAGCCCACTGGCTGGAAGAGCATTTGCTGGAGCAGGGAGTAGGACCAGATGAGGAGTCCAGCAGTACGGCAGGAAGGCCGCGGTCTTCCAGGAGGTCACATCGAACTAGCAGACTGAGTCCAAAGCTGCAGGCCAAGAGGCGGTCCAGGGCAGTGGTGAGGAGCAGGAACGTGTTGCGGGATCCGGTGAGGAGATCAGGCCGGAGTCGGCAGGGCACAGCAGGAGAGAGCAGCGTGAGGGAGGAGGATGTTGCACAGGCCCGTGACGTCATCAGACATTGACCAGAAGCGAGTACGGCGACCGGGCAGGAGGAGACCGGCCTGCTTGCTGAAGATGGCGGTAGGAGTGTGAGGGAGACAGCTGGGGGCATAATGGCAGGGGGGCCAGATCAGAGAGATAGGGCCCCTCCTTTCCTGATAGCAGTAGATGGGGAGCGAGCATGGTAGAGGCAGAGCAGGGGGTTGAGGTTATAGGCAGGGACTTAGTAGCTGGTGGCAGTAAAGGGTGAGCTGCTAGGGGCAGAAGAGGAGGTAGGGGCAGAAGCCAGAGGGGTGGGGGACCTGGACCTGGACAGAGGGAAATAAGTAGGAGTAGGGACAGGGGGCAGAATCAAGGTGCAGGGAGAGGTAGGAGTGTGGAGCAGGTGGGAGGGCAGGATGAGGGTGTGGCTATCTATAATGTGACACCCCTTTGTTCTTCAGGTGATCAGGACATGTTGGATGGCCTCCGCTGCAGTGCCGGCAGGGGGGTTCCACTGGCTTCAGTAATTCTGGACACGGACGTCGGTTCCATCTGGTTGGATACAGCCTACAGCGATCTGGACGGGGAAGATCTCAGTGAAGAACTACCTGCAGGACATTCTATGGCGGACCAGGTAGGAGAACTGGCTGCCTTGGCGCAACTGCTGCAGACACTATCACCCATACGGGGTTCTGGGGGGCAAAAGGGGGCCAGGACAAGGAATGGGGAGAGGGGGACACATGGGGGGAACACATCTGTCAGGGAGCTAGCAGTATGTTGACATCATCCATTTCCCAGGTGGAGAGGCACAGCCTAGCGGGACACAGCAGGGGTCAGAGAGATACAGGACATGAACAGCCTAGTGGGGGCCTCCTGCCAGAGGGAAGCACCCCCGAGAGGTGCCGGACTTACCCACATGGGGAAGGCTGAAAGGGACTGAGAATATCCGGACCAGGGACAGGAGATCTAGGTCTCCTCATGTCAGGAGCTCATCCAGGCGGGACACTTCAAGGAGGCGACACGAGTCGAGGAGAAGGGACACGGCGGTCCCATCTGCCCCAAGTGGAAAAAGGGACAGCCAGGGAGGTGTGCAATCAGGACCTAGAATGGCACCTACAGTAACAGGTGAGGCGGCTGGAGAGGCGGGGAGGGGCAGCTTGACTGGAGGTGTAAGTGGTGAGGGGATCTCAGGGGCTTTGATTAAGTGCCTGCAAGACCTGCTGCAGATAGTGGCAGGGCAATTGGGTAAGGGAGCAAGGGCAGGACCGATTGAGGTGGGGAGTGTTGCTGAAAAGGCATGGGTACTTTCAAGGGGACGGTCTACAGTGGTGGCGAAAGGGCCAGGAGCAGTAGGGACGGCACTTGTGCCAATGGTGGGGATGACAGGCATGGCGGGAGCTGGGTAAGCAGGGGCAGCCTTAAGGTTTCGGAGCAAGCTTTTAGATGACCATGTGTATGCTCCATTGGGCCTCTGGGCATTCATTTGACCCCAGAGTTGAAGGAACGTATTTGCAAGGGAGAGTATTTAGAAATATTCGCGTTGCTTCCCCTGAATCAGGTGTGGGAGGTGAAGGAGGACACCAAAGGGGATCAGACAAAAAAGGAGGAGGAGGAACATAAAAAATGTTACAGGAAGTTACCCAAAACCTTTGCTGATCAAGGGGCAGCATTATTTTGCTACTCAGTTGAGATCACGGGAGCTTATAGGATGTATGGGGGCATGGCATGGTGGCGGTACGACGACGAACAGTTTCATCAGCGCATCGCTGTCCGTCCTGAAAGGAGATTGGACGATAGGGATATGGGCATTTGGCTCAAGATAATGACCCCTCTGCACTCTGGCCAGTCCTTTCGGACCTCCTCAGTTGCAGGGAGCTCAGGTAGCGGCGTTTCAGCAGTGGCAATTAGGAAAGGGTTGTGTTTTCAATACAATGAAAGCACATGCAGGTTCGGAGCCTCGTGTAAACACAAGCACGAGTGCTCCAGCTGCGGGGGTGCCCTCTCCATGTCAAAGTGCTTCAAGAAAGGAAAAATGGGAGGAAAGGCCGGTGAATCTGTTGCTCAGAGCACGGACTCCAGTGAAGGTAAGAGAGATGTACAGTAGGGCATGGGGTAAGGAGGCTGACACAGAGCTGTTATTGACGGATTTTAGCTCTGGTTTCATGATTCCGTTTGAGGGGCAGGGCAGTGTTGACGTTTCTGAGAATCTCCATTAAGAGTTGTCCCCAAGAAGGTGCCTGGTCAATTTAGGTTGATTCACCATCTGTCTCATCGTAAAGGGAGTTTGGTTAATGACGGGATTGACCCCACACTGATGCAAGTCAGGTATGCCTCATTTGACAAGGCTGTCGCCTTGGTCAGAGAGGCGGGGAATTGAGCCCTCCTGGGAAAAGTGGACATTGAGGCTGCTTTCAGGCTGCTTCCGGTCTACCCTATTTTGCATCATTTGCTAGGGTGTTATTTTGAGGGGGGGTACTTTGTGGACTTATGCTTGCCCACAGGGTGCTCCATTTCGTGCGCGTATTTCGAGAAATTCAGCAGTTTCGGAGAATGGGTTGTGAAACGGCGCACTGGGGTCGGCTCAGTCATCCATTATTTGGATTACTTCTTGTTTGTGGGCCCTGCCGGGTCCCAGGTTTGCCAACATTTGATGTCAGTTTTTTCAGAGGTCATGGCTGTCTGGGAAATCCCAGTGGCTGCTGAGAAAACGGAGGGACTGGTAACTGAATTGAGTTTTTTGGGGATCCAAATAGACTCTGTGGCTGGGGGATGCAGGTTACCCTTGGATAAGGTGAGGGACCTGGTGGGGGTGTTGGAAGATTTTTTGGGTAGGAGGAAGGTGAAGCTGTGTGAGATGCAATCCCTGTTAGGTAAGCTTAATTTTGCTTGCTGTGTCATCCCGGGGGAAGGATGTTTAGCAGAAGGCTTTCCCTGGCGACGGTTTAGCAGCCGGAGCATAGAATTCGTTTGACAAAGGAGTTAAAGGATGATTTGGGAGTGTGGGTAAAATTTTTAGACATCTCAATGGAGTGACCATGGTGTAAAAGATTTTCGTTGCAGGGACTGACCTTGTTGTTGAAATGGTGGTAATTTTCTGGGCAGGATCCGGTTTTGATACTGTTGAGAAGGATCGAGGAATAGAAACAATTGGTTGTATCTAAGGCTGTTGTAAAACGGAGAGTGGCGGCTTTAGCCTTCCTGTGTAAGGTTATGGGGCAGGAGGATATCACAAAAGTTTTCGCGGTGCATATGGCAGTTCATAGCTTTTGTGTGGGGCGGGTTACAGTGGATAGTAGGCGGCCGGTGAGTTTTGATTTGCTTCACAGGGTGGTGGATCTATTGCCGAGCGTATGCTCATCGGAGTTTGAGGCAGCCTTGTTCAGGGCTGCTTTTGTTCTCGCCTTTTTAGGCGTCTTTAGGGTTTCTGAGTTGGTAGCTGTGAATAAATCAGGAACCGGTGGTTTACAGATTGGGGATGTGAGGATAGGAAAGGGTAGTCTCAAGATTTGGCTGCGCAGATCAAAGACGGACAGATTGGGGTGAAGGAAGCTAATACAGCTATACGCGGTAGGGAAGCGGCCAGTGGGAGAAGGGTCCTTTTTGGTTCATGAAAATGGGATGGCGTTATCGAGATTTCAGTTTGTGGCGATTTTCCGTAGAATTATTGGGTTGTTGGGTTTGCAGGTTAAAGAATTCAGTTTGCATTAGTTTGGATCGGGCCGGTGACTGAAGCGTTTGATAGAGGTTTGGGGGAGGATGTGATTAAGAGAATTGTGCGCTGGTGCTCTGAAAGTTTTAGGGGGTACGTGAGGCTATAAGGGCAGCGATCGCTTCTAGAAAAGGCACTCAGATGGGCTGGGTGGAGTCGGGTGTCAGTTTTAAATGGTTCAAGGTCAGGGGTTTACGGTGGAGTGAGGTGGTGAGGTTAGTGGTGGGCTATGCCCGTTTATTCAAGCTGCCTTCCATTCTGGTTATTCATGCGGGTGGGAATGACCTGGGTTTTATGTCTCAGAAAGATCTAATAGACTGTATAAAGAGAGACATATCTAGGCTGTGGCAGTTATTTCCAGGTCTCATTGTGGTTTGGTCCGAGTTTGCGTCGAGTTTGGTGAGGAAGGCGGCTTGGGATTTTAAGAGCTTGGAAAATTCAAGAAAGAAAGTGAACAGAGTTATCACAGGTTATGTAATGAGCCGGGGGGATTGGCATTTGCCATGTTGTTGTTGGGGTACATCTGAACGAGGTTGGGCAGCAGTTGTTTATATTTAACATCAAAGAAGGGGTTGAAAAGGCCTTAGCCCGGTTGGGTGGGGATCGGCCTTAGGCCTTGCTGTGGCGGGTGTTTGCCTATTTTAGGTCAATAACTGGCTAGTGGTACCTCCTGCTGGGTTGCAGAGGAGAGATTCAGTCTTTTATTTAAGGGAGCGAGTGGACTCCCTCCTCATGTGGACCAGCGAAAAGTTGGGGTCAAGTGTAGGTGAGAGGGGTGGAGTGTATCAGGAGAGAAATAGGAGAGGAACAGGAAGTAGGACTGCAGTTTAAGAAAGATGACAGAAGGAAGCTCCCTCCCTCCCTGAATTTTAGGTAGGATTTAGTGAACGTCACAGTATTCTAGTGGCGGGTGTTTGCCTATTTTAGGTCAATAACTGGCTAGTGGTACCTCCTGCTGGGTCACAGGGGAGAGATTCAGAACTGTGGGGCATGTGCCTGGATCCTGCAACATGCGTGTTTGGTCGGTAAGGATTCTTGTTAAAGTTTATGTTGTTATTTATGATATTTATTAAGTATTTAATAAAATTGGGCTGCAGCCTTTTCAACCCAGTATGGTTGTCAGTCTTTTATTTAAGGTCTCATGTCTCAAGTATAGTAACACATTATCTTATAAACGTATTTTACTGTGTATAATTAAGCATTTTATATTCAAGTCTTAAAGGGACACTGAAACCAAATGTTTTCTTTCGTGATTCAGATAGAGCATGCAATTTTAAGCAACTTTCTAATTTACTCCTATTATCATTTTTTCTTTGTTCTCTTGCTATCTTTATTTGAAAAAGAAGGCATCTAAGATTTTTTTTTTTATTTAGACCTCTGGACAGCACTATGTATGATGAATTTATCCACCAATCAGCAAGAACAACCCAGGTTGTTCACCAAAAGTGGGCCGGCATTTAAACTTACATTATTGCATTTCAAATAAAGCTACCAAGAGAATGAAGAAAAATTGATAATAGAAAATAAAAATTTAAAAAGTTGCTTAAAATCTCATGCTCTATCTGAATCACAAAAAAAAATAATGGGTTTAGTGTCCCTTTAACTAATTTCTAGTAAATGTGTTCAGTCATTTCTAAAAGAAACTTAAAAAAATGTATATATTTTTTTCTGCGTATATACACTTGAAACAATATTTTTACCTACATGCCCAATAGTTTAATCAATGCACAGTGTATACAATATGCAATATGTGTCATCTATAGAGATGGTTTATTTAAAATTGTAGAGGGAATAAAATTAACTTATTATAATATTATTATAGTGCTTGCTGTGGTTTACGGTTTTGAGGCATGTTTAACATGTCAGAAGTATGAAGACTGATGGATTTTTAGTGGAAAGGAAATATAATAAGATTATTATGTTGAAATATTGATTTTAAGACAAATGTAAAGGTAATGTGATCAAAGACAGATGCTCTGTAAAATGTGTTTGATTGGCTCTGATGATTCCGTTATTTGATATTCAAACACATATACATTTGTACAATAAAACATTTCTGAATTATTTTAATAAAATGAAGTTTAGAATTACTCAAAGTTCTTGTTTCAAATCATCTAAATGTTTTGAATGCAATAGATAATGCGAGTATTTAACCCCTTAAGGACCAGGCATTTCAGACTAAGGGGCCGATTTAACAAGCCCCAACTCTGGCCATCTCGCTCTGTTTCCGCGTTAAGAAGCAGCGGGTTTAAGATATATATATATATATATATATATATATATATATATATATATATATACAGTAAATATATATATATATATATATAGAGAGAGAGAGAGAGAGAGAGAGAGAAAGCGAGAGAGAGAACTAACTTATTGTATAGCCCATTAACAATCTGTTTGTTCCACAAAAAACCTCTAGATACATTGTTTCAAATACCTCAAATGATTCTGGGTAAAATATGCAAATAATGTTCATAAATGATGTTCCTTTTAACTTCAATCTGCTTATAGGCAGATTCCCTTTTAGCGATAACATTGCTGTGTACAAAGCTTTTTAGCTTAGCTGGGGTTAGTACAGTGATTCAGAACCATCCTAGTACAGCCGTTTCATGGTTTTTGCCACTCATTAGCTGGGAGTAGGCTGAATCACTGCTGGGTGTAGTCAATTTCCTAGCGAAAAAACAGCAACTTTTGAAATTGTGAGGAGGCAAAAAGTTAGATTAAATTCCACCACTTTGCACAACATGTAGTAAGAATAACTCATTGTGTAGCCCATTAACAAACCTAGACAAGTCAAATTACTTGTTTTTCCCATAGATGGAAAGGAACAGTATGAGGGAGTGAGGGATAACACTGATTTGGTTTTCTTTCTATAAAGGCATATATAGGTAACAATACAAATGTATACATATTTTAGATCAGTGTTTACAAACTCCAGTCCTTAGGACCATTAAAAGTCCAGATATTCCTTATATCTCAACTAGCGCACAGGTGAAATAATCAGCTGGTGGGTGAGCTGATTATTTCACCTGTGTTCTAGTTAAAGGGACAGTTTAGTCAAAATTAAACTTTCATGATTCAGATAAGAAATGAAATTGTTAACAACTTTCTAATTGACTTTTATCATTAAATTTGTTTTGTTCCCTTGGTGGTATTTTTGAAAATCCAAACCTAGGTAAGCTCAAACTGATTTCTAAACAGTTGAAAATGGCCTCTTAGCTCAGAGCATTTTGAATGTTTTTCACAGTTAGACAGTACTAGTTCATGTGTGTCATATAGATAACATTGTGCTCAATCCCATTGAGTTATTTAGGAGTCTACACTGGTTGGCTGAACTGCATGTCTGTCAAAAGCATTGAGATAAGGGGGCAGTCTTCAGTGGCTTAGATACAAGGTAATCACAGAGGTAAAACATATATTAATATTACTGTGTTTGTTAAGCAAAACTGGGGAATGGGTAATAATAAATGGATTATCTATCTTTTTAAACAATAAAAATTCTGGTGCAGACTGTCCCTTTAAGATATAATGAATATTTGGCCTATTAAGGGTCCCGAGGACTGGGTTTTCAGAACACAACTTCAGATATATAGATACCAAAAAACAACTCACTGTTTACTTAAAAAAAAAGAAAAAAAGACAGTTTTGGTAACTGAACATAAAAAACCTTGAAGAATGTCAATGCCAGTCATCATGTGAATTAAGCAAACTGCAACAATAACTGCAGAATAGATTTAAACATTATACGGACCAGCAGCCTTTAGTATCTATAAATAGAGGCAGTGCAAAACTATTTCTATAGTGATAGTGAATTCTGAAAATATGTTTTTAAGCTAAGATGACTGATAAAAAAAGCATAAAATTCTGTCTTAAGAGGATTTGAATAAGTTAAAAAAAATCTTGTCTAGACATTGCTGATTTATGCAGGGAGCATGCTAAATGCATTGTCATCTTTGCCATCCTGGAAGAATACATTTAAGATTTTTATTCATAGCTTATATACTTAATTTGTAAGATGAAAGTTGTAGTGGTGACGACTAAGAGAGAGTACAAAGGGCTTTTTTAAACCAATTGTTCATTAATTCAAATGTTTTGTCCATTGTAAATAAACAAAAAATAAATCATTTCAATTTAGCAAATCTTGTAGTAGAAACAATATTTTTTTGAAAGGCTGATAACTTAAATATGATCAGCTAGTAAAAATAAAGATAATTACAACTATATTTGAAAATTATTAGAAACCAGATAAATATTTGCCTTTTCAAAATTTCTGAATATTTCAAATTTCCAACTAATCATTAAGAAACTGAATTCTTCTTCTCAAGTAACCAGATACTGTATTTTTCATTATCAGAAGCTGGGTTTCAATCTGTACCAATAGGAAACATTCAAAATATCTATAAATGTCAATGAAGTGCCACAGTAAGTCAGATTCCATATAGGATAGATCGTGATGCTAAATATGAAGAATGAGGGAAGCCAAAACTTTAGAAAAGACCCATATTGTGTGTTAACAAATGGCTTCCAGCAAGAAAGAAGAAACACTTCCCACACAGTTTTGTGGGAGTGGGTAGTGCTCTTGGTTACGGAACCTGCTTTAGTTGTACATGTTGTGATTTGAAAGGGAACAACTGGGGTTGCGGTGAGGTGTGGTGGTATATGGGAATAGCTAATATTTTTTGTAATGATGTATGTAAAATATCTTATTTGAAGCTATCTGCTGTGACTAAGAATATAGAGTTGTAAGTGTCAATACACAACCTTATATATATATATATATATATATATATATATATATATATATATATATATATATATATATATAGAGAGAGAGAGAGAGAGAGAGAGAGAGAGAGAGAGAGAGAGAGAGAGAGAGAGAGAGAGAGAGAGAGAGAACCTCATATATATGCAAATGCCTTTAAGAATGTGCTATTTAAGGAAGGAAAGAGGCTGAGCTCTGTGAGCAGTGAACAAGTGCTGCTAAAGCACAAAACATGTCTGCTGTACAGGACTCCAGCAGTTTTTGTTTACTTATATGTTTGTGCTAGTGTCTGCTAGTGGTGACTGGCATCTATACGGCTATTTGCTATTTCAACATTAACTTTGACACTTATTCTGTTTTTATTGGTTTTATTGGATCTAATAAACTTTGGGATTTCGTTTTACCTAAGAAGTGCCTGGATATTCTTTGTTTCTATATATATATATATATATATAGTATCCCACAAAAGTGAGTACAGCCCTCACATTTTTGTAAATATGTTATTATATCTTTTCATGTGACAACAGTGAAGAAATTACACTTTGCTACTACTGTAAAGTAGTGAGTGTAAATGTGCTGTCCCCTCAAAATAACTCAACACACAGCCATTAATGTCTAAACTGTTGGCAACAAAAGTGAGTACACCCCTAAGTGGAAATGTCTAAATGGGGCTCACAGTGTCAATATTTTGTGTGGCCACCATTATTTTCCAGCACTGCCTTAACCCTCTTGGGCATGGAGTTCACCAGAGCTTCACAGGTTGCCACTGGAGTCCTCTTCCACACCTCCATGATGACATTACAGAGCTGGTGGATGTTAGAGACCTTGCACTCCCCCACCTACCATTTGAGTATGCCCCACAGATGCTCAATAGGGTTTAGGTCTGGAGACATGCTTAGCCAGTCCATCACCTTTACCCTCAGCTTCTTTAGCAAGGCAGTGGTCAACTTGGAGGTGTGTTTGGGGTCATTATCATGTTGGAATACTGCCCTGCGGCCCAGTCTCCGAAGGGAGGTGATCATGCTCTGCTTCAGTATGTCAAAGTACATGTTGGCATTCATGGTTCCCTCAATGAATTGTAGATCCCAAGTGCCGGCAGCACTTATGCAGGCCCAGACCATGACACTCCCACCACCATGATTGACTGTAGGCAAGACACACTTGTCTTTATACTCCTCACCTGGTTATTGCCACACACGCTTGACACATCTGAACCAAATAAGTTTATCTTGGTCTCATCAGACCACAGGACATGGTTCAAGTAATCCATGTCCTTAGTCTGCTTGTCTTAGTTTGCAGGCTTTCTTGTGCATCATCTTTCGAAGAGGCTTCCTTCTGGGACGACAGCCATGCAGGCCAATTTGATGCAGTGTACAGCGTATGGTCTGAGCACTGACAGGCTGACCCCCCCACCCCTTTAACCTCTGCAGCAATGCGGCAGCAATCATACATCTATTTCCAAAAGACAACCTCTGGATATGATGCTGAGCACGTGCACTCAACTTCTTTGGTCAACCATGGAGAGGCCTGTTCTGAGTGGAACCTGTCCTGTGAAACCGCTGTATGGACTTGCCTACCGTGCTGCAGCTCAGTTTCAGGGTCTTCGCAATCTTCTTATAGCTTAGGCCATCTTTATGTAGAGCAACAATCCTTTTTTTCAGATCTTTAGAGAGTTCTTTGCCATGAGGTGCCATGTTGAACTTCCAGTGACCAGTATGAGAGAGTGTGAGAGTGATAACACCAAATTTAACACACCTGCTTCCCATTCACACCTGAAACCTTGTAACACTAACGAGTCACATAACACCAGGGAGGGAAAATGGCTAATTGAACCCAATTTGGACATTTCCACTTAGGGGTGTACTCACTTTTGTTGCCAACAGTTTAGACATTAATGACTGTGTTTTGAGATTTTTTGAGGGGACAGCAAATTTTTACTGTTATACAGGCTATACAATCACTAATTTGCATTGTAGCAAAGTGTCATTTCTTCAGTATTGTCACATGAAAAGATATAATGAAATATTTATAAAAATGTGAGGGGTGTTCTCACGTTTGTGAGATACTGTGTGTGTGTGTGTGTGTGTATATATATATATGTATAAATAAATATATATATATATATATATATATATATATATATCCTCCGTGTGTGTCTGCACTCCCAATGCTGTGTAGTCATCAACCAGGGTGCAAAGTCAAACAAGTATACAGTCTATGTCCAATAAAGGACTGCACTCACTGGATTTAGTTTCAGAAACCTTCAAATCTTTATTGTGGTAACGTTTCGGGGTTCGCAGACCCCTTCCTCAGACCAGACAACAGTGCAAGTGAACAAAGTGTGCAATATATAGCACTAGCCCCACCCATCACAAACATCAAAATTGCGCCAAAAATCCATCACCATGGTAACACACAAACAAGGCCCCATGACCATACCAGAAAACACAATCAAAATACAAAATAAAACAAACTGCATATGCAAGTATTTTGCATAACCTCATAGTTGAACACTAATATGTACAATCATCAGAAGTAGTAGATATTCAGTAGTTACAATAGAATCACTGTAATTAGTTACTGATCCAGTTTAAGTAGCTTAAAGTATATTTAGACAAGCAATGATGGAAAACACACTAATCAAATAATCAAATAATCAAAGTAAACATCATGCAAGAAGAGGAATCTATCTATCAGTTGCACTGTTTAAAAACATATCCACCTCCCTGTATCCAGTTACAGGACTCAATCTTAAGGAAATATACACATAAGCCATATCATATAAACATTGCAACATAGATTAGGCATTTAAACTTCTAGCATTTGAACTAGATGAAAAATAAACAAATAATAAAAGTCAATCAGATATATATAGATATATATGAGGTCTGTTACTGCTAATTCAATGTCCCCCATATTTATCCCAAGGCTTGCTATGACCAATCCTATGTAAAAGTATGTGAGCTATAAGTACTAATCTGACATTCTGGCAGATACAAATATACAAAAATACAAAATTGTCAAGCCCCCTGGGCGCGCAGAGCAATGTGTTGTGTCCCATGCGAGTTGAATATAACAAAAAGGCCCGTAGTTCCCAGTGTCAGGGTTCTATGCAGGATGTCTTAGCCGGTGTATTATACCCTAGTGTTGGGAGCTAAGATAGATGTAAACATGGGTGCGTGTATTTACCTATGTAGCAAGTCTGTGTACCGAGTCTGTAGTGCATCAGTGAAACAGGCGCGGCTCAACCCGGTATAGCGTGAGTGAGCTTGGAGCACGACCGCATGGCTAATTAGCATAGCCTGTCAGTCAGTCAATGGGCGTAGCTAGGTCACGGAGTGACAGCGGAGCCTGTGATTAGAGTTATGCCGGGCTGCTACTATACCTATCTCTACTTGCATATGCAGTTTGTTTTATTTTGTATTTTGATTGTGTTTTCTGGTGGTATGGTCATGGGGCCTTGTTTGTGTGTTACCATGGTGATGGATTTTTGGCGCAATTTTGATATTTGTGATGGGTGGGGCTAGTGCTATATATTGCACACTTTGTTCACTTGCACTGTTGTCTGGTCTGAGGAAGGGGTCTGCGAACCCCAAAACGTTACCACAATAAAGATTTGAAGGTTTCTGAAACTAAATCCAGTGAGTGCAGTCCTTTATTGGATATAGACTATATATATATATATATATATATATATATATATATATATATATATATATATATATATATATACAGTATATATATAAACAAAAAATAAAAAAGCACCAATCCTTAATCTGAATTATCCAAGCTCCCACTACAGTAAAAATGTATATGCAGAGAGATGGTGCATGGATGTAGTAAAATATTAACTCAATAATAAAAAAAAATCAAATTTAGGACCACAAGCCTACCCTAACCAGCATTGGTTATAAAAAACAAATATAAAAAAAAAAACATTTTCATGCCAAAAAAGTTTTGTGATCTCTAGAAAATCATGTGTTGCATACTGTACATCTATATAAAAAAGTAAAAAATCAAAGCAACCACTCTTAAAGGGACATTATACACCAAATTTTTCTTTACATAAATGTTTTGTAGATGATCCATTTATATAGCCTGTGTTAAAAAAAACATTCCACTAAGACTCTTCCTCTTTCTCTTTAAGTTATTACAACTAAAAGGTTTAATAGATAACTTGAAGAATATAACCAAAACACAACAAATAATGATGAAGGCTGTAAAAAAAAAATAATCAAGGATTAATCAAAATTCGTTAAGATAAAGATTTGGAAAACATAACAGTGTTGAAAGGGACCTGTGCGGTAAATTTGATTTTTTTTCAGAAGCTTGATAGATTTTTAGGAAGTGAAAATATAAATAATGTTTTATTAGTAATGGAAACCTGGAAGCAAAACAAAAAACAGAAAATGCTTGACTCAGTGTCTTTAAGAAAAACAGGGAACCCCTGGGAGTTCGAAGTAACGGGAAGGGGACTTGACCGTTGGAGGAATTAGGCCTTGGGTGTGATTGGTTACTTTCTGTAGGGGGGCGGGCTTAGCACGCGCTGTTACGCATTTAAAGAAAGAGCGGGAGAATCTGTCATCAGAATAATTATCAAACCTTTCTAGAAAGTGCTGTGCTTGTCAGTTAGTAATTCTGCGATGGCGCATTTTGATGCGATTTTTGACCAACTTAAGTTGGAAGCTGCAAAAATGGGCCCTACCTGGCTCGAAGAAAAAATTACGTCCATTGCTTAGCCCGGTTGTCGAACCCAGAGTGGATATCGTGGAGGTGGCTCCGAAAACATTGAGGCGTTCGAGGCCTCCAGTTCGTTCTGATCCGGATTCTGAAGGGGGTAATAGCGGTCGGAGAAAATCCAGCCCCAGTCCGGGGTTAAAGGCGTCTGTGAGGAAGAAGTCAAGTTCTAGCTCCGGAAGTCGGCAGACCGGAGCGGAGTTTGCTGATAATGTGATGCAGTCCGGGAGCACTTGTTCCATTACGGAACAATTCACTGAGCCTGTAATGAAGGGTGATTCTTTGCCTAAGGGTAAGACGGCCAATTTAGGCCAGAAAGTAGTAATTAGAGGAAAAAAGCAAGCTAGTAAAAGTGACGGCCCGCCGAGGCCTATTTTTCCGTGTGGGGGTAATGAACAAGCGAGTATATATAGTTTAGGTAGCGCCTTAATGAAAAAGAAAGGTGAGGGTTTGATTGTATCAGGGCCGATTGAAATACCTCAGGCAGTTTCAGAACAGTTACATAATGTTTCTAAGTCGGCTCAGATTTTAAGACCTTGCAATAATATGGAAGATCAGGCTTATCGGCTGTTAGACGAGAGGGTGGAAAGGCCTGAAGCCAGCGATAGTCAGCATGATACCGAGGTTGATAACGGTGTGGTAGAATTAGATTTATATTTAGATTCTTCTGAGGAGGATTTTATTCATCCTTCTCCCAATGTAGTTAACACTATTAGCCAGTTTAATACGTCAGTCAGGGTCACGGGTGATCCAGCTTTAAAGGGCGAGTTAAGAAATTTGAGGGATAGGAATGTTGAAGTAATTAAAAATGTACCTGTCACTAATGATGTTTTTCTTTTAGATGGGAATGAAACTGGGTCACGGCCTGAGAATTCCCAGGGTTTTTTAATGGTGGGAAATGACGGCCTAAGTGGGGAGGCTTATGGCCTTCAGGAATCTTGGACGGAAAATATCAGGCTGGATATTGAGGACGGCGTTCCAGGGGTGGAACGTTTTAATGCAAAGGGAGAAGAAACAAGGGTGAGTACGGCCAACAATTTTAATTTTGGTCTTCAGGGCATGATGGGTCAGAGTATTAATAATACATTTCATAGCTCGGTTAACTCTGTTCAACGTCCAAACAGGTCTGGGATTGGGAGAATACAAGGTAGAGGTAGACAACGCAAGAGGTATGGGGATTTAAAGGGAGAAGGGTTTGAGGTCCCATCAGCTAAGAAGGGTAAGGGTGTTTCAGTGGATAGTAGGTTGGGTATGTCTACAGCTAGTAGGGGCATTGGAATTTGGGCACCTTCTGGGGGTTTGTCACATGTTTCTTTTTTACAGACGGAAAAAGGGCAGCAATTAATGACTAACACGGATCCCAGGGCTATTGGTTTCCAGAATACAGAGAAGGTTACGGCTGCATCTCAAAGGGTTCAGTCTGCAGTGACTCAGGACCCGAGTACAGGTAATGAGGGATCTGGTGTTGTGAATCTGAATGTGGGGGTTGATACAGTTGGTGTGCATGCTGATCCTTTATCTATAACTGTTGTAGCAGGTTTAAGGGGCTTGTTAGCCAAATTAGAAGGAGCAAAAGTCACGGGGGGAGTCGCCAATTCATGGGTTCCCACAGAATTGGCTAACCAAAATAGGGTATTAGGGATTGGTGGTGAGGGAATAAAGGATGTAGGGTCAGTACCTCAATCTCAAATGGTCGGTTTATCTCAGCAAAAGGGGGCTAATGTTGATAATAAAACGGCTGGGGGTCCTGAGCTGAAGATTGCTGACACGGCTTTGGCCAGGTCTTGTTTGTGTTCTATTGGGCCTTTGGGCATGCATTTGACGGTAGAGTTAAGAGAAAAGATATACAAGAGAGATTTTATTGAATTATTTTCCCTCCTTCCTCTTGATCAGTCTTTTGAGATACCTGAAGACTCAAAAAAGGATTCGGCCAAGAAGGAAGAGGAGGAAAGGAAAAGACGTTACAGAAAATTACCAAAAACATTTACTAACTGGTTCCAGGCTTTTCTTATTTATGCTAGTGTATTTTCTGTTAAGTTCCCTGATCAAGGAGCTGCCCTCTTTTGTTATTTAGATGAAATTGCAGCTGCTCAGAGAACATATGGTGGTATGGCTTGGTGGTATTATGATGAACAATTTAGACAACGTTTGTCGGTTAAGCCTGAGATGAAATGGGATGATCGTGATATGGGTCTATGGCTAAAAGTGATGACTCCGTTAAGGTCTTCGCAGCCCTTTCGAGGGAGTGCCGGCGGATCTCTTCAAAACGGTTCGTCGGCAACAGCCAAAAAAGGTTTCTGTTTTGCTTTCAATGAAAAGTTCTGTAAATGGGGAGCATCATGTAAATTCAGACACGAATGCTCTGGGTGTGGTGGATCCCACCCTTCCAGTAAGTGTTTCAAAAAGAACAAATTGGGAGGAACCCAGGAGCTCCCTGAAAAAGGGATTAACTCCGGTGAGGCTAAGCGGGATGGAGCTGTGGCTCGTACTTTACGCTAAACAGAAAGGTTGTGGTGATAAGGCCTTGTTGTTGCTACATGGTTTTGAGTTTGGTTTCAGAATTCCATCTTCAGGAGGCGTTGTTCATTACAGGGGTAACCTTAAGTCTGCTAGGGAATGGCCTGAGGTTGTTAGGAGTAAGCTTGAGAAGGAGGTTTCTTTGGGTCGAATGGCAGGTCCTTTTAAAATATCTCCTATCCCCCATTTGCGTATTTCTCCTTTAGGAGTGGTTCCTAAGAAAGAGCCTGGTAAATTTCGTTTAATTCACCACTTATCATTTCCAAAAGGTGGATCTGTTAATGATGATATTCCGGATGAATTATCGTCTGTGTCTTATACATCATTTGACATGGCGGTTAAGTTGGTTAGAGAGGCTGGGCAATTCGCTTTAATGGCTAAAGTAGATATTGAGGCGGCTTTCCGGTTACTTCCAGTTCATCCTTCTTCACATTATTTGTTGGGTTGTTGTTTTGAGGGTTTTCTCTACATTGACTTATGTCTCCCGATGGGTTGTTCTATTTCTTGTTCTCTGTTTGAATGCTTTAGTTCCTTTTTGGAATGGGTTGTTAAATTCAGGTCTGGATTTTCATCAGTAGTTCATTATCTGGATGATTTTCTTTTTGTTGGTCCCCATGATTCGGACGTTTGTTTGAAATTAAGGGATTGTTTTTATTCAATGGCATCTGATTTTGGGGTTCCTATTGCAATGGAAAAATCTGAGGGTCCAGTTACGGCCCTTAAATTTCTGGGTATTACAATAGATTCTGAAAGTATGGAATGTAGGCTACCTCTGGAAAAGATTGTGGATTTGTCAGAAATGATTCAGCAATTTTTGGCGGTCCGTAAGGTGACTTTGAAAAAAATGCAATCTTTACTTGGAAAGTTGAATTTTGCTTGCAGAATCATTCCTATTGGTAGAGTTTTTTCTAGAAGAATGTCATTGGCTACGTCTGGTGTTAGTAAGCCTCATCATTTTGTAAGGATTAAAAAAGGTCACAAGGATGATTTGAAAGTTTGGTTGGAATTCCTTAAAAATTTTAATGGTGTTGCAATATTCATGGAAGCTAGGGTCTCTAATGTTGATTTGGATTTGATAACTGATGCAGCTGGGGGTGTTGGTTTCGGGGCTTATTTTCAAGGGCATTGGTGTGCTGAAGTGTGGCCTCAAGAGTGGGTCAATTTAGGTTTAACCAAGAACCTAGTTTTCCTTGAGCTATTTCCTATTCTGGTGGCTCTGTTTGTGTGGGAAGTGGATTTGATGAATAAATCCATATTGTTTCATACAGATAATATGGGTGTTGTTTCTGCTATTAATTCTTTATCTGCATCATCATTACCAGTTTTGCGTTTATTAAGAGTGCTAGTCCTGAAATGTTTAAGTATGAATGTTTTCGTCAGGGCAAAACATATCCCTGGTAAGCTTAATTTGATAGCAGATTCTTTATCTCGTTCACAGTGGTCTCGCTTTCGAGAGTTGGCGCCTCAGGCGGACGTAGTTGGAGCGACGTTTCCCGTCCAACTTTGGAAGCTTGGGACGGAGGATTGGCTGAATTAATTAAAAAATCTTTGGCTCCAGGTACTTGGACATCCTATGTATCAGTTTGGAAGGAATGGGAAATGTGGTTATGTCAATCTGAAATTAAAGAAGGGTATGATGATGTCACGGGTTGCTTATTGGAATGGATGTGGCATTGGGGAAATGTGGGTTTGTCACCATCTAATATGGAAAGAAGATTGGCGGCCCTTGCTTTTAGATTTCGCTTATTAGGTTTGTCTGATGTTACAAAGGTTTTTTGGGTCCGTCAGGTTCTTAAAGGCTTGAAGAAAAAGACAAAGGTTAGAGATAAGAGAAGACCTATTACATTTTCTTTACTTCAAAAAATTTGGGTGGTATTAGCAGAGATTTGTGCATCAAGATTTGAATTAATATTATTTAGAACGGCCTTTGTATTGGCCTTTTTTGGGGCATTTAGAGTTTCGGAATTGGTAAGCCCTAGCAAAAAAGTTTCAGGCGGTTTACAAAAAGAAGATGTAATATGGAATGATAACAGAGTAGAAATATTACTGAGAAGTAGTAAAACGGACATATATGGGAAAGGCAAGAACATAGTGCTATTCCCTAGTGGTGGTGAAATATGTCCATGTCAGGTAATGATGCTTTATGGGTCCATACGGCCTTTGCAGGATGGCCCTTTGTTGGTTCATTCAGACGGTTCTTTTTTATCACAATATCAATTTAGAGCCATTTTAAGAGGTTCAATTGTTTTATTGGGTCTTAATCCTTTAGAGTTTGGATCTCATTCTTTCCGGATTGGAGCTGCTACTGAAGCCGCTATGTTAGGTCTCAGAGAGGATATAGTTAAAAAGATTGGTAGATGGGGTTCAAGTCATTATAAATCTTATGTTAGGCCTGATTTAAGGATATAAAAAAAAAAAAAAAAACCTTGAATAGAATGTATGTTTTGGAATGTTTGAGTTGTAATCATCCTGAACACTCCTTTTTCTCTTATTTTAGGTGTAAAGATCGTATGGGTGATGGGGCATTCGTTTATATACTGGGCCAATGCTGAGGCCAGTAAGAAAATGGGCGGCCTTCAGCTTGGGTGTCCTGTGGATCAATGGGAGGTCAAATGGTTTGGGATTAGGGGGATGTGCTGGGAACTCTTTTTTCCGTTGTTTCTAGATTTTGGCAGAATGTTTCCTCGTCCTCAGGTTTTGATAGTGCATTTGGGGGGAAATGATTTAGGTATGATTCCTCAAAAGGAACTAGTTAGAAGAATCAAAAGAGATCTGGGCAACATAAAGGAACTTTATCCTGAAATCAAAATAATTTGGTCACAGATTACTCCTAGGTTGGTTTGGAGATCAGCGAGGGATTATGATAGGCTAGAAAAGAGTCGTAAGAAAATTAACAAAATAATTAGCTCTTTTGTTAAGAGGTTGGGGGAGGTGTAGTTTTCCACCCAGATTTCGAAGTAGATGGGGCTGAGGAATTTTATTTAAAAGATGGTGTTCATTTTAACCAATTTGGGCTGCAGCTATTTATTTTCGATATAAAAGAAGCTTTGGGAAAAATATTGGGTTTGGCGGGACTGGGCTGTTCGGTCAGTCCAGTCGGTGGCGGGGGTGCTAGTTCCCAGACAAATATGGTACGCAATGTGGCCAAGTGATTTGGAGGATTTTAAGTAGTTGCCTCTCCATGGGGTGAGTGGACAACTGGTTTTATAGGGGCAAGGGGTTCCCTATTAAAGTTTAGGTGTACTTGGACGGACTCAACAGGGATATAGCTGAGTCCAGTTGTTGAATAACGGCCATCTTGTTTTTGTGGGTTTGGGAACTAGCACCGCTGTGGCTTATGTTTTATTTGTCAGTAATGTTATTTATGAACATCAGGTATGTTCTGTGAAAAAATGTTTGAAAATGTTTGAAAATATTTATTACTCAATATTTAAATTGTGATGTTAATAAAATGGCTGCGGCCAAATTTTATACCAAAGCTGTGTGTAACTCTTTTATTTATGTTATTATTTTAACTTATAATGGTTATAAGATTAAGGCCGGGGATTGACGACTTTAAAGGTCATGATTATTCTGTCACAAAGTTAGCATAATCTATAGACTTTATAAAAGTGTTTTTAAAAGATTATTGTCAAAATTGGCACACACTCTCAAAGTGATTGTCCACCCCTGATGTAGGGAATTAAAGAGCAAATTATTAAAAATAAATCTATAAGTATTAGCTTTGCTTTATATTCCTTAAACAATGTATATACAGTGAAAAAAAGTATTTCAGCATTTTCCTCCAAGATTGACATATGAAATGGATGTTAAAATAAAAGGCAAAGGAAGGTGACTGACTTGAGAGTTATGAGTAGTTAGGGTATGTTTAGTCTTAAAGATTTAATAATTTTACAACTGTAGACATGACAATCTTAAAGGGAGAATATCATCTAAAGTATGGCCCACTAATGCAAGATTAATGGATATAGATTGTATGTAAGACCAGCATTAAATAATTAATCTAAAGGTAAGTAGTTGAATCAGTGTTGAATCACAGGTACAATTACCACTGTTGTTCATGTCTGATGCCTTTGCATGAACTTCGTTTGGAGACACTTTTAACGGACATATTTTGACAACCGGGCTGTGTTTTGGAAAGCATTGGAGGGACACGCCAACTTTGACATCCTTGGAATACAGAAGGAGGCTGACATGAGACGATAAGTCTTGGGTGTTTTTGTTGCATATATGCTGAATTTTAACTTTTATCTTGTGAGTGGCCATTTGTCGTGTGTGTTATATTAAAACTGTTATTACTCTGCATTTGAGTCTGCGCTCCTGTCTTCTCTATTTTCAGAGAAAAACGTGTATGGCCCACTAAGAGATCACAGAATGCAAGATTAATGGATATAGATTGTATGTAAGACCAGCATTAAATAATTAATCCAAAGGTAAGTAGTTAATTATTTATGTTTTAGGGGCTGTATCTTTTCCAAGCACCACTATTTTAAATTACAATTGCGGTTACAATTTGGGTCCCTATAGCCCATGGTTTCTTGAGATAAGGCCCATTTCACTTAAAATAAAAGGAGAACAACATGATGTGTCAGTAGCTTGCAAAGTGTGATTCAATATCATAAAAGAAATAAGAGCCACAAGCTTGCACAAACACGAGCGCAGGATTGCAATGGGATATATGTATGTATTTCTATATATATGTGTATCAGTATTTATATGTGTATATGTCTGTAAATACATATATACACATATAAATACTGATACACATATATATAGAAATACATACATATATATATTTATATGCATAAATATATTTATACGTGTTCCTATGGATCCCTATGTAAAAGTACACTTTTTTTTTATAACTCCTGACATCTCATATCTTTGAGCCCTTATAACTTTTTATTGCAATTTTTTTAAAATCATTTTTTATTAGATAGTGTTATTATAAGTGTAACTGTACTTTTAATTGTATTTTTGATTAGTTTTGTGACACTTTTGTAACTCGAGTAATAGTTAACCAGAGCTCTGTCGTGGTAATCATTCTAGCATAAAATTGCGTTTGCCCTCGCGTTCACATTTAATTTCAACTTGTAATACGGGCGCAAATTAACTTGCACACAAATGGCCACAAAAACCTGATATTGCTTGCGCACAAATGATAGCGTGCCACTCGTAATCTAGCCTTTAGAGAATTGACTCATATATTTAAATATGCTTACATTCCGTTTGGCCAAAATACCCTTTTCTATTGTATTTTATTAAATAAAATTATTAACTTTACCATTATACCCTAAAGCTATAGTTATCTATTTATTTGATACCAAACAAAAGTTAAACACATCTATTCTCAGATATCACAGAGATGATGAAATAATCTAGATTATCAAGATTTATTATTTATTGATTTTATAGGAGAAAGCTTACTCCATCCTATTTAATCACAATGACGTCATTGAGGATAGATAATAAGGATTATGAAACCATTAATTTTTCTCATTATAATTCCTTTAGTCAACTTGAATCCACATGTTCTAGTTATTGATAGTGACTCAACTGTTTTAGGACTGTAACTAAGAACAACATGGTGTTGCGAATCATAAAAATGCATCTTTACAAAGCACTGCATCCATGACTCCAATTTATCACTTTTAAGTTCTTGAGGGTTCTGAATATTAATTTACCCCTTAAACTAGATTTGCCAAACCAGATGGTCCCTATTTTAATTACCAGACACAAGTTAACCAGATTTATTTCAAGGGTTAGAAATTGTTGCAAATTGTATACAAATAAAATACCTATTATAATTAATATATTGAAATATAACTAATAAAACTATTTTTTTGTGTGAAAATGAAGCCTCTACATACCTTTGTATAAACGTTGAAATTCTCATTAAAGGAGTGGTAACGACCGCCCATAAAAAGAGGCAGAGTTTATGCAAAACCAAATATGGAGCCCCATCCAATGGTGAAGCAGCTGCGGAAATTAATTTTAATATTTAAATGCTCTTATTTATGTGCACATTGCATGCGCACTTGTAATGTGAGGGATATGCAAGCGCACAATGTATAGAAACGCACAGCGGCCATATTTTCTTTTTATATTCATGGTCCATATAATAAAAATGATGTAACATGCTCCTTGGTCTAGGGGCACTTTGCATACTAACCTCTACCTTTCCTTCATCTACAACGTTTGCTCTTTCCTTATTGTGAAACTTCAGGGCCGCGGTGCACCACTCCCTCCGGCATCAATGTCACAATCCACGGGACCGCCCTGCACCCGGTACTTGGATCATGAATCTGCGCATGCGTTAGGCTGTGAGTTGATCTAATACGCATGCTTGCCACCATGATGTTTCTACCTAGGTAGAACATCGTTATAGGCCCCATGTTACCGGTTTAAAAGAGGGCTTTGCACAGTAATAATTTTACATTCAAAATTACAAGAAAATAATAGAAAAATTTAAACAAGTACCAATTACAAATATATTTAACATATGTAGATGTTTTAAGAGAGTTTACTATCCCTTTAAGTAAGGAATATAAGTAGCATTTTTCTCAATAATTAAAAGCATAACTTGTTACCACTGCTACCATTTATAATAATCCCATAATCATTATCCTAGATCAGGGTTGGTAACCTATAGAATGACTGCCCAAAGTGGCAATCAAAATAATTTTGCTGGCACTCTAATTCTAGGCTTCTACCATCCTACATGATTTTGGGATAGATTACTAGTGGAGCAATAACAGTTATGAGCAAGCAAAAAAGAGTTTATCAAGGGTGTTTGCAGTCGATTTTTCCGCTCACAATACAAGTTGAAAGTAAATGTGATTGCTTGAGTACATCTGAAGTTAATGCATGCTTCGGGTTAGTGCGACTTCAGAGCTCTGCTTAACTGTTTCACAAAACAAGAAAGTGTAACAAAACACATAAACAATAAATTTCAAAGTACAGTTACACTCTTAATAACACCATCTAATTGCAATTATTAAAAAATACAAAATGCTGAATAAAGTTATAAGGGCTCAGGTGTTCCAAAAAAAAGGCTGCAAAGGGCTTGAACATTGAGATACAAACATATACAGTACATGTCTAAAGATGTATATGTATGGAAAAACATCAAAGACATTTAAAGCACAGTTTTAATCATAATAATATTGTCTGATAAATATTTTTTTAAAACAATATTACATAACAAATTTATAAGGGCTCAAAGATATGAGGTCTTAGGTGTTAGAAAAAAAAGGAATGCAAAGGACTTTAATACAGATATACATACATACACATGTCTAAAGATGTATATATATGTATTTATGTATTTACAGACATATATACACATATCAATATACATAAATACATATGCAAAAAAAAATATACATATATAACTGCATTGGAACATTTTGCAATCAAGTAGCTGAAAACATGTGAAAGCATATTTACACAATATTCATATTCAATAAAGTGCTCATCTATGTATTTAATGTAAATATTTCACATTCCAATGTTCTTCACATAAGGGAACATGTTCTAAGTATCTATAAATATATATTCTTATACATATCTGTATATATCTATATATAGATTAAAAAAAAAAATAAATTATATTTTATTTTTATTTTAATAATGAAAATAGATCAACAGTACATACAGTTCAAAATAGGATACTCACATGTATCCGAGTAAATATATCAAGATTTTACATAGATGTTGTGTATCCCAAAGGGAAAAGGGAAAAGGGGAGGGGGAGTCAGTTATACCCATCGAGCCAGCCTGGGTATCCAGTACCTTACATATTGGTATATATATGAATATATTCAAACTTCAAGAGAGTCCAATTAGCAACACAAAAAATATATATATATAAATAAATAATATAGTCATCTCCCTCCCTCCCCCCCGCCCCACCCCCCCATCCTCTCCGAGCCAATTGGGCCTCCCGCTCGGGGCCTTCTCACTATAATTTTATATTAATAATATGTTCTATATTAACAGTGAAGTCTTTACCCTGGCTTAGGATAAAATCTTTCCAAACCCTTAAGTATGAATTGTCTTTTTTCCTTTCTAGCCTATAGTCATGGGCTGCGAGTATTGCAGTATCAGAAAGAAGTTTTTTTGCTTCCTTAACAGAGGGGACACGAGGTTTGGACCAATTATCAAAAAGAAGTTTTCTAAGATTAAGTATCGCTGTTAGGATAAATCTCTTTTTATTCCCCCATGTAGAACAGGGGGTCAGTAAGATTATAGAGTTTATTGAAAACCTTACTTTAACCCTTGTCATTTGTGAGAGTAAATATGCTACCTTATGCCAAAATTGGTTCACCTTCGGACACTCCCACAAGAGGTGTCCCAAATCTGGATCACTTAAGTGACACTTAATACAAAAATTCTTGACATTGCAATTCCACTTAGCTACCCGCCGCGGGGTGAGATAGTCTCTATTAATGATCCTAAACTGTGTTTCTCTTAGATAAGTTGAAGGAGAAATGGATAATGTTGTCCTTAAACTATTTTCTAGTTGATCTATAGGGTCTATCAAACTTAGTACTTTTCCCCAATGTAACCTTGCTCGTGCTATATATTTTTCTGTTTCCGCGGACCTTAGAATTTTATATATGGAGGATAGAGAACATTTTCCCCTTTTAAGATGATCCATTAATGGGTGTTCTTGGAAGATCTGGGGAAATAGATACAATAGTTTACGTATATAGTCTTTAACTTGCAAGAAGTAAAACATTTGTTTCTTCTGTACTGTAGGAAAAATATTTTAAAATTCTGCAAAGTTATAAAGTTTTCTAGTCTTAAAATCGTAAAACTCTGCAACCGAAAGAACTTTAATAGATGACCATAGACTAAAAGGATTAACTGAATTACCTAGTGGGAAATACCAGTTACCTTGAATAGGTAGCCATTTAGAGGCCGCAATAGAATGTCCTAGTAGCTTCATGGTATTTCTCCATGCTCTTAAGATATCTTTAAGTAAGGGATGGTTAGCAATTGTCTTGCCCAAAATCTTGTTTGATGCGTGTAATATAAAGCCCATAGAGTGGGGGGCACTAATCTGTTCTTCTAGATACCTATCAGATAAATTAAATGACTGAAACAGCCAGTCTATAGGAAGTCTTATTAAAGTTGCTAAATTATACCATTCCAAATTGGGTAGTGATAACCCCCCTCCCAAATATGGTTGGTACAGTAATTCTAGTTTTATTCTGGGTTTCCTCCCACTCCACAGGAAATATCTCAATGCCCGATTGAAACGCCATAGATCCATTTTTTTTATAAGAAGAGGAAGCATTCTACATGGATACAACATTTTTGGGACTATGAACATTTTATAAAGGTTAACTTTACCCAAAATTGAAACCGGCAACGCTGCCCAGCTTCTTAATTTTATCATAGTTTCTTGGAGGACTGTAAGAATATTATCGCAGTACCAGTCATCGGGATTAACAGAGAGTTTCAAACCCAGGTATTCCAAATCATTAGATTCAATAAATTCATAGGTCTGATGTTTATTCCCTCTATTCAACCAAATTACCTTTGATTTTGCCAGGTTGGTTTTATAGCCAGAGACGATCCCATAATCCTTCAAAAGATCTAGGACTAAATTAATAGTGTCTTTCGGGTTACTGACATACAGGAGTAAGTCATCGCAAATAAAGATACCTTTAGTACTTCCTTGCCTATATTAATTCCTATAAGAAGATCCCTCAATTTAATTGCCAATGGCTCCAAAACTAAATAAAAAAGTAGGGGTATATATAGATAATTATATATATGTGTGTGTGTATATGTATGTGTATAAGTATGTATTTTACAAAAAAAAAAAATAGAAATATGTAATTATGAATAAATAGAACATTTTATGCGAAGAAGATTGGAATGTGAAATATTAAAATTTCATGTTGGGTTAGTTTTACTTTTCGCGCTCCATTGAAGTCTATTACGTAGTACGTTAAACAGTTGCAATATTCGAACTTCTGCTTTTTGCATGCGTTGGGTTAGTGCTTTTGCAAAAATCTTTTTCTTTCAACTTATAATTTGCATGCTACCTAACAAACACACATAATAAATAGGCCCCATTATCTAGCCCTATATAACTATATAACTAATTGTTGATAAGAAGGGCTCCAATTATCAATAAGTGCGCAGGTTGTGGACATTCTTTGTGTGTTAGCTTGTGCATCATTGTCCCTGCATTTATGTCATAGGAGCACTGGTTGTAGAGAGGTTAAGAATAGTGATGTTGCGAATAGTTCGCCGGCAAATAGTTCCCGGTGAACATAGCATGTTAGCGTTCGCCGCGGCGGGCGAACATATGCGATGTTCGATCCGCCCCCTATTCGTCATCATTGAGTAAACTTTGACCCTGTATCTCACAGTCTGCAGACATATTTCAGCCAATCAGCAGCAGACCCTCCCTCCCAGACCCTCCCAGCTCCTGGACAGCAGCCATTTTAGATTCATTCAGAAGCTGCATTGTTAGTGAGAGGAGGGACAGTGTAGCTGCTGGTGATTTAATAGGGAAATTGATAGCTAGGCTAGTGTATTCAGTGTCCACTACAGTCCTGAAGGACTCATCTGATCTCTGCTGTAAGGACAGCACCCCAAAAAGCCCTTTTTAGGGCTAGAACATCATTTTTTTATTATTTTTTTTCCTGTGTAATCTAATTGCAGTTGCCTGCATGCCAAGCCATTTGCCCAGTGCCACCACTCATATCTGGTTTAACAGTAGTGTAAATTTAAAAAAAACAAAAAACTTTTTTGACTGTGAAACATCAGTCTGCTAGTGTAATCTAATTGCAGTTGCCTGCCTGCCAGCGTGTGTGCCAGGCCCACTTGCCCAGTGCCATCACTCATATCTGGTGTAACAGTAGTGTAAATTTAAAAAAAAAATACTTTTTTGACTGTGAAACATCAGTCTGCTTGGGTAATCTAATTGCAGTTGCCTGCCTGCCAGCGTGTGTGCCAGGCCCACTTGCCCAGTGCCACCACTCATATCTGCTGTTGACTGTGAAACATCAGTCTGCTAGTGTAATCTAATTGCAGTTGCCTGCCTGCCAGCGTGTGTGCCAGGCCCACTTGCCCAGTGCCACCACTCATATCTGGTGTAACAGTAGTGTAAATTTAAAAAAAAAAAACTTTTTTGACTGTGAAACATCAGTCTGCTAGTGTAATCTAATTGCAGTTGCCTGCCTGCCAGCGTGTGTGCCAGGCCCACTTGCCCAGTGCCACCACTCATATCTGGTGTAACAGTAGTGTAAATTTAAAAAAAAAAAAAACTTTTTTGACTGTGAAACATCAGTCTGCTAGTGTAATCTAATTGCAAATGCCTGCCTGCCAGTGTGTGTGCCAGGCCCACTTGCCCAGTGCCACCACTCATATCTGGTGTAACAGTAGTGTAAATTTAAAAAAAACAAAAAAACTTTTTTGACTGTGAAACATCAGTCTGCTAGTGTAATCTAATTACAGTTGCCTGCCTGCCAGTGTGTGTGCCAGGCCCACTTGCCCAGTGCCACCACTCATATCTGGTGTAACAGTAGTGTAAATTTAAAAAAAAAAAAAAAAATCGACTGTGAAACATCAGTCTGCTAGTGTAATTTAATTGCAGTTGCCTGACTGCCTGCCAGCGTGTGTGCCAGGCTCACAGCGTATACTGTGCCCACTTGCCCAGTGGCCCCACTCATATCTGGTGTAACAGTAGTGTAAATTTAAAAAAAGAAACTTTTTTGACTGTGAAACATCAGTCTGCTTGTGTAATCTAATTGCAGTTGCCTGCCTGCCAGCGTGTGTGCCAGGCCCACTTGCCCAGTGCCACCACTCATATCTGGTGTAACAGTAGTGTAAATTTAAAAACAAAAAACTTTTTGGACTGTGAAACATCAGTCTGCTTTTTTGTGTCAGGCTCGCAGCGTATACTGTGCCCACTTGCCCAGTGCCACCACTCATATCTTGTTTAAATGTAGTGTAAGTGTACATTTAAAAACAAAAAAAACTTTTTGGACTGTGAAACATCAGTCTGCTTTTTTGTGTCAGGCTCACAGCGTATACTGTGCCCACTTGCCCAGTGCCACCACTCATATCTTGTTTAATAGTAGTGTAAGTGTACATTTAAAAAAAAAAACTTTTTGGACTGTGAAACATCATTCTGCTTTTTTGTGTCAGGCTCACAGAGTATACTGTGCCCACTTGCCCAGTGCCACCACTCATATCTTGTTTAATAGTAGTGTAAGTGTACATTTAAAAAAAAAAAAAAAAACTTTTTGGACTGTGAAACATCAGTCTGCTTTTTTGTGTCAGGCTCACAGAGTATACTGTGCCCACTTGCCCAGTGGCACCACTCATATCTTGTTTAATAGTAGTGTAAGTGTACATTTAAAAAAAAAAAAAACTTTTTGGACTGTGAAACATCAGTCTGCTTTTTTGTGTCAGGCTCACAGCGTATGCTGTGCCCACTTGCCCAGTGCCACCACTCATATCTTGTTTAATAGTAGTGTAAGTGTACATTTAAAAAAAATATATATATTTTTAGACTGTGAAACATCAGTCTGCTTTTTTGTGTCAGGCTCACAGCGTATACCGTGCCCACTTGCCCAGTGCCACCACTCATATCTTGTTTAATAGTAGTATAAGTGTACATTTAAAAAAAAAAAAAACTTTTTGGACTGTGAAACATCAGTCTGCTTTTTTGTGTCAGGCTCACAGCGTATACTGTGCCCACTTGCCCAGTGCCACCACTCATATCTTGTCATACCTGATGTTTTAAAGCATGTTATTCCAAACAATTTAGGAATGTTAGGTTATTTATGCCCTTTATGGATTAAAACCAGACTCTGCATCAACTATGTAATTTTCCGTGGGAATTTTGCCATGGATCCCCCTCTGGCATGCCACAGTCCAGGTGTTAGTCCCTTGAAACAACTTTCCCATCACTATTGTGACCAGAAAGAGTCCCTGTGGGTTTTAAAATTCGCCTGCCCATTGAAGTCTATGGGGGTTTGCCGGTTCGCAAACTTTTGCGGGAGTTTGCGTTCTCAGTTCGCGAACCCAAATTTTTAGGTTCGCGACATTACTAGTTAAGAAGCACACTTACTTAGTCTGCAGTAAGAGGGTTTACATAAGCAAGCCTGCACTCAAGGGCTCCAAAGCAGACTCTGCTGTTTGGTAAATTGAGCTCATATTAATTAATAAAGAAAAACTATTATTTTTAATGTTTCTTTATTGTTCCTAAAAAAAGGAAACATAGGTACACAAGAGATCTTTTTAAAAGAGTTTTGGTTCACACAAAAGGTTTGTCATCCCTGTCCTAAATGCTAATAGTTGCTTAGCATAATACTTGTGCCTTTTTTTCTTACCACCATTGCTTAGTATCAACATTTATTTATAGTAAATTCAAATTGGTATTTTTTTAATAAAGATGTATTTATTCATTACTATTATATCCATATGTAGTTGCAGTAGAAGTAGTAGCAGCTGCAGCTAGTAGTTGTAACTGTGGTCAGAAAATCCTTGTAGGCTGGTCCAAGCAGCCAGCTGTAATAAGCTTCTACTATTGTGTTGTGCATTAGGGCTAGATTACAAGTGGTGCGCTAACTGTTATGCATACTGTAAAAAACACAAATCACATTACGCATTTTTTACATCCCTATGTTATTCACATAGAAAACATGTAATTTTTAGAATTAAATATGTATGTATGTATGTATGTATATATATATATATATATATATATATATATATTTATATATGATAATGTTAATGTAAAATAGATATCTACACCTAGATATCTATAGGAATAGATATAATAGAATAGGTACATAATTATAGAAATATGTATTTACAATAAAAATAACATTCGGCTAGATTACGAGTTTTGCGTTATGAGCGGCTCGGTGCAAGTTATTGTCACCGCTTACCTCCCTATAGCGCTGCTATTACAGATTTGCAAAAACCCGGCATTAGCAGGCAATATAGCAGTGTTGAGCAAAATTGAGCTCCATACCGCACCCAAATACCAGCTTTGAGCTGGTTTTACGTGTTTGTGCACGATTTCCCCATAGACATCAATGGGGAGAGCTGGCTAAAAAAAAGCCTAACACCTGCAATAAAGGAGCGTAAAGCTCCGTTACGCAGCCCCATTGATTCCTATAGGGAAAAAAAAGTTATGTTTACACCTAACACCCTAACATAAATCCAGAGTCTAAACACCCCTTATCTGCAGCCCCCGACATCGCCAACACCTACATTACACTTATTAACCCCTAATCTGCCGCTCCCGACATAGCTGCCACCTACCTACACTTATTAACCCCTAATCTGCTGCCCGTAACATTGCCACAACCTACATTACACTTATTAACCCCTAATCTGCTGCCCCCAATGTCGTCGCTACCTACCTACACTTATTAACCCCTAATCTGCCACCCCCTATGTCGTCGCTACTATACTAAAGTTATTAACCCCTAAACCTAACCCTAAGTCTAACCCTAACACCCTCTGACTTTAATATAATTAAAATAAATCAAAATAAAACTTACTATCATTAACTAAATTATTCCTATTGAAAACTAAATACTTACCTGTAAAAAAAAAACTAAGCTAGCTACAATATAACTAATAGTTATATTGTAGATATCTTAGGTTTTATTTTTATTTCACAGCTAAGTTTGTATTTATTTTAACTAGGTAGAATAGTTAGTAAATATTTATTAACTATTTACTAGCTAATTTTAATTTACCTGTAAAATAAAACCTAACCTGTCTTACACTAACACCTAATCTTACACTACAATTAAATACATTAATTAAATACAATTAACTAAATTACAAAAAAGCCAAAACACTAAATTACACAAAATAAAAAAGAAATGATCAAATATTTAAACTAATTACACCTAATCTAATAGCCCTATCAAAATAAAAAAGCCCCCCAATATAAAAAAAACCCTAGCCTAAACAAAACTGCCAATAGCCTTTTGCAGGGCATTGCCCCAAAGAAATCAGCACTTTTACCTGTAAAAAAATACAAACAACCCTCCAACAGTAAAACCCACCACCCACACAACCAAAACCACCAAACAAATTCCTATCTAAAAAACCTAAGCTCCCCATTGCCCTGAAATGGGCATTTGGATGTACATTGCCCTTAAAAGGGCATTTAGCTCTTTTTCAGCCCAAACCCTAATCTAAAAATAAAACCCACCCAATAAACCCTTAAAAAAACCTAACACTAACCCCCGAAGATCCACTTACAGTTTTTGAAAACCGGACATCCATCTTCAACTTAGCCTGGAGAAGTCTTCATCTAAGCGGCAAGAAGTCCTCAACGAAGCCGGAGAAGTCTTCATCCAAGCAGCAAGAAATGGTCCTCTAGACGGGCAGAAATCTTCATCCAGATGGCATCTTCTATCTTCATCCTTCGTGGAGCGGCTCCATCTTCAAAACATTTGACACGGAGCATCCTCTTCTTTCCACGGCTACTGAAAAATGAAGGTTCCTTTAAGGGACGTCATCCAAGATGGCATCCCTTGAATTCCGATTGGCTGATAGAATTCTATCAGCCAATCGGAATTAAAGTAGAAAAAAATCCTATTGGCTGATACAATCAGCCAACAGGATTGAGCTTGCCTTCTATTGGCTGTTCCAATCAGCCAATAGAATGCAAGCTCAATCTTATTGGCTGATTACATCAGCCAATAGGATTTTTTAAATTTTTGTGCAAACTGTCCTTTTAATACGGTCATGATATCGTGAAGTCCAGAAATTAGCATGTCAGGTTTTGCTCACGCACAATCTTTTTCAACTTGTAATATAAGTGCAACCCGACATGCACAAAAAGATTACTTATAGCACAGATATTGCTTGTGCGGTAGTGCTAAATAGCACACCACTTGTAATCTAGTCCATAGTATACTACAATTAAAAATATCAATCTGAGTGAGATCCAGTGACTAAAATGAAGTTGCTATGAAAAATCTGGTGTCTCTCATTTTAACAACAAGGATGGAGTGGGATCTTTCCCATATCCTCTTACAGAATGTATATTTGTGATAGAACTGCCAGTCCTATGAATACATCATTGGACAGACTGTGACACTGATGGAAAGTAACTACCATGTCCAGTTTTTACTTAGCATGATCTAACTAGGTACAGCCAGCAAAGTGTCAAGATAGCTTAAGTTTTACATTGTATACCCATACACAGATATGACTGTATAATACAACAGTATACTGCTACTGAAAATATCTCTATAAATATAGTATTCAAAATGTTATATTATTTAGCGTAACATAAAATGCATATTATGAGTATATGAGTACATTAGAATAAATAGTGCTTAACATACATACTTGTGGTTACATAGTTTGTGTGTATTAAATCAAAAGAATTAGCATGCGACTATCACAGAGAAATTAAAATAATTTTAAACGTACCCAGAATGGCTGTAATTAAGCACTAGATTGCACAAAGCAGTTATACAAAATAAATTGATCCTTTGCTAGTAAACTGAAAATAGTTCTGAGTACCAGAGACACTCAACTTGAAAATCCTTTTAAGTATTAGCTATTAGGGACATATGTGTATATATACACACAGGAGAGCACTCTCACTTCCAAAAATCAGACAGCGAGGGTGCTAGTGGCAGGTAGAATACAAATAACAAAAAAAGCTGGCACTCACTGGTCTTATATCAAAACACACTTTACTGTGATGTTTCGGATATATAAAATCCCCTTCCTCATACATAGTGTATTAACAACTCAAGCAATTTATAGAGCAAACAAACAATCAATCAATTACCCCACCCCCCAAAATGAGACAAAAAACTGCCAAACAGTAGTCATAGAAACCACATAAACATAGTCATGTGAACAATTGCTTGAGTTGTTAATACACTATGTCTGAGGAAGGGGATTTTATATCTCCGAAACGTCACAGTAAAGTGTGTTTTTGTTATAAGACCAGTGAGTGCCAGCTTTTTTTGTTATTTTTATATATATATATATATTATTAGATTTTAAACAATTTTCGGAAGTGAGTTACAAGGAAAATAGGCAAAATAAATAATAACAGTATATATTTTTACTATGCATACTTATGGCTAGATTTACTATCCCTGCAGGCAGACAGGTTAGCAAGTAGTAAAGCTATCCGCCTACAATCCTCACTTGTGATGTTGTTTTATCATTTCCATGTGCAATGCAACCAAATGTGCTAGTGCAGGGAATGCAGGGAATGCCAATCAACAAAATAAATAATTACTTCTTCAGATACAAATATTTTGAACAAATGTTTAACGTTCTTTATTCAATATTACCTTGTATTATTGATGTATTTGTATACTGCTTTAATAGATCTAGATGACATCACTGTATTAATCAGATATTTAAAAGAACAAGAGAAAGGATGACATAAAATATGTATTACAGAAATCCTTAAAAATAAAAAGGTTTCAACTTTCATGAAATAAATTTCTTCATGAGAAACTTAAAGGGACAGTCTACTTCAGACATATTATTGTTTAAAAAGATAGATACTCCCTTTATTATCCATTCTTCAGTTTTGCATAACCAACACTGTTATATTAATATACTTTTTACCTCTGTGATTACTTTCGCCTAGATTACGAGTCTTGCGTTAGCCTTAAAAAGCAGCGTTGAGAGGTCCCAACGCTGCTTTTTAACGGCCGCTGGTATTATGAGTCTGGCAGGTACAGGTGCAACACTCACTTTTTTTCCACGACTCGAGCATACCGCAAATTCCCTTACATCAATTGAGTATCCTATGTTTTTAATGGGATTTTCCTAATGCCGGTATTACGAGTCTTGGAGAAAGTGAGCAGTAAACCCTCTCCTGTCAAGACTCCTACCACATTTAAAAGTCAGTAGTTAAGAGTTTTATGAGCTAACGCCGTAACATAAAACTCTTAACTAAAGTGCTAAAAAGTACACTAACACCAATAAACTACCTTTTAACCCCTAAACCGAGCCCCCCCCCACATCGCAAACACTTAAATAAAGTTTTTAACTCCTAATCTGCCGACGGGACATTGCCGCCACTTCAAAAAATATATTAACCCCTAAATTGCTGCACTCCCGCCTCATAAACACTAGTTACATTTTTATTAACTCCTAATCTGCCGTCCCTAACATCGCCGACACCTACCTACATTTATTAACCCCTAATCTGCCGCCCCCAATGTCGCAGCAACTATATTAAATGTATTAACCCCTAAACCTAAGTCTAACCCTAACCCAAACACCCCCCCTAACTTAAATATACAGGTGGCTCTCAGTTTACGACGGTTCAATTTGCGCCGTTTCAGAATAACACCTTTTTTTTGCTATTGAAAAGCATTGACTGCTATTAAAAGCATTAGCACATGCATACATTAAAATAGCCAGTAGGTGGAGCTGTCCGCTTGTGTTGCAGCAAACACATGCAAACAAAAGCAAGCCAGACATGATCAATGGATCAGCTGTCAAAGGAACAAGATCTAGCAGCCACTTCCCTTAGCTGCAGACTCAATGCAGAGAACTGTTTGCAGAAAAAGGCAAGTAAAAAATGTTTTTGTTCATTAAACTTAGTTTGATGATGATGCAGTCTGTTGTGTGATTAAACACAGGCAGGCTTATCAGTGTATAACCAGACCTGAGCAATGGATCTGTTTTTAAAGGAACAAGATCTAGCAGCCACTTCCCTTAGCTGCAGAAAAATGCAAGTAAAAAAACGTTTTTCTACATTAAACTTAGTTTGATGATGATACAGTCTGTTGTGTGATTTTGCTTTTGTTCATTAAACTTAGATTGATGATGATACAGTCTGTGTTTGTGTGATAATTTCATTAGGTGCGGTTTAGCAAATGTTTTTGTTTATTAAACTTAGTTTGATGATGATACAATCTACAGTATATTTTTAGGTTTATAATGCTGTTTACCATTTAAAGTCTTCATTTCAAAGCTTTAAAAATAATGTATTAGGTGTTACTTATGACAATTTTGAGAGGGGCCTGGAACCTAACTCCCTCACTTCCCATTGACTTATAAACTGGGTTTCAATTTACAATGGTTTCAATTTACAACCATTCCTTCTGGAACCTAACCCCGGCGTAAACTGAGGGCTACCTGTAATTTAAATAAAACAAAATAAAATAACTACAATTAAATAAATTATTCCTATTTTAAACTAAATACTTACCTATAAAATAAACCCTAAGATATATACAAATATAACTTATAGTTACATTGTAGCTAGCTTAGGGTTTATTTTTATTTTACAGGCAACTTTGTATTTATTTTAACTAGGTACAATAGTTATTAAATAGTTATTAACTATTTAATAGCTACCTAGTTAAAATAAATCCGAACCTAAATTACAATTACACCTAACACTACACTATCATTAAATGAATTACCTAAACTAACTACAATTAAATACAATTAAATTAAATAAACTAAAGTACAAAAAAAACTAAATTACAACAAATAATAAAAAAATTACAAGAATTTTAAACTAATTACACCTAATCTAATCCCCCTAATAAAATAAAAAAAGCCCCCCAAAATAAAAAAAATTCCTACCCTATACTAGATTACAAATAGCCCTTAAAAGGGCCTTTTCTTTCATGTAATTAGCAAGAGTCCATGAGCTAGTGACGTATGGGATATACATTCCTACCAGGAGGGGCAAAGTTTCCCAAACCTCAAAATGCCTACAAATACACCCCTCACCACACCCACAATTCAGTTTTTACAAACTTTGCCTCCGATGGAGGTGGTGAAGTAAGTTTGTGCTAGATTCTACGTTGATATGCGCTCCGCAGCAAGTTGGAGCCCGGTTTTCCTCTCAGCGTGCAGTGAATGTCAGAGGGATGTGAGGAGTATTGCCTATTTGAATGCAGTGATCTCCTTTTAAGGGGTCTATTTCATAGGTTCTCTGTTATCGGTCGTAGAGATTCATCTCTTACCTCCCTTTTCAGATCGACGATATACTCTTATATATACCATTACCTCTGCTGATTCTCGTTTCAGTACTGGTTTGGCTATCTACTATATGTAGATGAGTGTCCTGGGGTAAGTAAATCTTATTTTTTGTGACACTCCTAGCTATGGTTGGGCACTTTGTTTATAAAGTTCTAAATATATGTATTCAAACATTTATTTGCCTTGACTCAGAATGTTCAACTTTCCTTATTTTTCAGACAGTCAGTTTCATATTTGGGATAATGCATTTTAATTTAACATTTTTTCTTACCTTAAAATTTGACTTTTTCCCTGTGGGCTGTTAGGCTCGCGGGGGCTGAAAATGCTTCATTTTATTGCGTCATTCTTGGCGCGGACTTTTTTGGCGCAAAAATTCTATTTCCGTTTCCGGCGTCATACGTGTCGCCGGAAGTTGCGTCACTTTTTGACGTTATTTTGCGCCAAAAATGTCGGCGTTCCGGATGTGGCGTCATTTTTGGCGCCAAAAAGCATTTAGGCGCCAAATAATGTGGGCGTCTTATTTGGCGCGAAAAAATATGGGCGTCACTCTTGTCTCCACATTATTTAAGTCTCATTTTTTATTGCTTCTGGTTGCTAGAAGCTTGTTTTTTGGCATTTTTTCCCATTCCTGAAACTGTCATTTAAGGAATTTGATCAATTTTGCTTTATATATATGTTGTTTTTTCTCTTACATATTGCAAGATGTCTCACGTTGCATCTGAGTCAGAAGATACTACAGGAAAATCGCTGTCAAGTGCTGAATCTACCAAAGCTAAGTGTATCTGCTGTAAACTTTTGGTAGCTATTCCTCCAGCTGTTGTTTGTATTGATTGTCATGACAAACTTGTTAAAGCAGATAATATTTCCTTTAGTAAAGTACCATTGCCTGTTGCAGTTCCTTCAACATCTAAGGTGCAGAATGTTCCTGATAATATAAGAGATTTTGTTTCTGAATCCATAAAGAAGGCTATGTCTGTTATTTCTCCTTCTAGTAAACATAAAAAATCTTTTAAAACTTCTCTCCCTACAGATGAATTTTTAACTGAACATCATCATTCTGATTCTGATGATTCCTCTGGTTCAGAGGATTCTGTCTCAAGAGGTTGATGCTGATAAATCTTCATATTTATTTAAAATGGAATTTATTCGTTCTTTGCTTAAAGAAGTCCTAATTGCTTTAGAAATAGAGGATTCTGGTCCTCTTGATACTAAATCTAAACGTTTAAATAAGGTTTTTAAAACTCCTGTAGTTATTCCAGAAGTTTTTCCTGTCCCTGATGCTATTTCTGCAGTAATTTCCAAAGAATGGGATAATTTGGGTAATTAATTTACTCCTTCTAAACGTTTTAAGCAATTATATCCTGTGCCGCCTGACAGATTAGAATTTTGGGACAAGATCCCTAAAGTTGATGGGGCTATTTTTACCCTTGCTAAACGTACTACTATTCCTACGTCAGATGGTACTTCGTTTAAGGATCCTCTAGATAGGAAAATGGAGTCCTTTCTAAGAAAAGCTTATCTGTGTTCAGGTAATCTTCTTAGACCTGCTATATCTTTGGCTGATGTTGCTGCAGCTTCAACTTTTTGGTTGGAAACTTTAGCGCAACAAGTAACACATCGTGATTCTCATGATATTATTATTCTTCTTCAACATGCTAATAATTTTATCTGTGATGCCATTTTTGATATTATCAGAGTTGATGTCAGGTTTATGTCTCTAGCTATTTTAGCTAGAAGAGCTTTATGGCTTAAAACTTGGAATGCTGATATGGCTTCTAAATCAACTTTACTTTCCATTTCTTTCCAGGGTAACAAATTATTTGGTTCTCAGTTGGATTCCATTATTTCAACTGTTACTGGTGGGAAAGGAACTTTTTTACCACAGGATAAAAAATCTAAAGGTAAAAACAGGGCTAATAATCGTTTTCGTTCCTTTCGTTTCAACAAAGAACAAAAGCCTGATCCTTCATCCTCAGGAGCAGTTTCAGTTTGGAGACCATCTCCAGTCTGGAATAAATCCAAGCCAGCTAGAAAGGCAAAGCCTGCTTCTAAGTCCACATGAAGGTGCGGCCCTCATTCCAGCTCAGCTGGTAGGGGGCAGGTTACGTTTTTTCAAGGAAATTTGGATCAATTCTGTTCACAATCTTTGGATTCAGAGCATTGTTTCAGAAGGGTACAGAATTGGTTTCAAGTTGAGACCTCCTGCAAAGAGATTTTTTCTTTCCCGTGTCCCAGCAAATCCAGTAAAAGCTCAAGCATTTCTGAAATATGTTTCAGATCTAGAGTTGACTGGAGTAATTATGCCAGTTCCAGTTCCGGAACAGGGGATGGGGTTTTATTCAAATCTCTTCATTGTACCAAAGAAGGAGAATTCCTTCAGACCAGTTCTGGATCTAAAAATATTGAATCGTTATGTAAGGATACCAACGTTCAAGATGGTAACTGTAAGGACTATCTTACCTTTTGTTCAGCAAGGGAATTATATGTCCACAATAGATTTACAGGATGCATATCTGCATATTCCGATTCATCCAGATCACTATCAGTTTCTGAGATTCTCTTTCCTAGACAAGCATTACCAGTTTGTGGCTCTGCCGTTTGGCCTAGCTACAGCTCCAATAATTTTTACAAAGGTTCTCGGTGCCCTGCTGTCTGTAATCAGAGAACAGGGTATTGTGGTATTTCCTTATTTGGACGATATCTTGGTACTTGCTCAGTCTTTACATTTAGCAGAATCTCATACGAATCGACTTGTGTTGTTTCTTCAAGATCATGGTTGGAGGATCAATTTACCAAAAAGTTCTTTGATTCCTCAGACAACGGTAACCTTTCTGGGTTTCCATATGGATTCAGTGTCCATGACTCTGTCTTTAACAGACAAGAGACGTTTAAAATTGATTACAGCTTGTCGAAACCTTCAGTCACAATCATTCCCTTCGGTAGCCTTATGCATGGAAATTCTAGGTCTTATGACTGCTGCATCGGACGCGATCCCCTTTGCTCGTTTTCACATGCGACCTCTTCAGCTCTGTATGCTGAAGCAATGGTGCAAGGATTACACGAAGATATCTCAATTAATATCTTTAAAACCGATTGTTCGACACTCTCTAACATGGTGGACAGATCACCATCGTTTAATTCAGGGGGCTTCTTTTGTGCTTCCGACCTGGACTGTAATTTCAACAGATGCAAGTCTCACAGGTTGGGGAGCTGTGTGGGGATCTCTGACGGCACAAGGAGTTTGGGAATCTCAGGAGGTGAGATTACCGATCAATATTTTGGAACTCCGTGCAATTTTCAGAGCTCTTCAGTTTTGGCCTCTTCTGAAGAGAGAATCGTTCATTTGTTTTCAGACAGACAATGTCACAACTGTGGCATACATCAATCATCAAGGAGGGACTCACAGTCCTCTGGCTATGAAAGAAGTATCTCGAATTTTGGTTTGGGCGGAATCCAGCTCCTGTCTAATCTCTGCGGTTCATATTCCAGGTGTAGACAATTGGGAAGCGGATTATCTCAGTCGCCAAACGTTGCATCCGGGCGAATGGTCTCTTCAGCCAGAGGTATTTCTTCAGATTGTTCAAATGTGGGAACTTCCAGAAATAGATCTGATGGCGTCCCATCTAAACAAGAAACTTCCCAGGTATCTGTCCAGATCCCGGGATCCTCAGGCGGAGGCAGTGGATGCATTATCACTTCCTTGGAAGTATCATCCTGCCTATATCTTTCCGCCTCTAGTTCTTCTTCCAAGAGTAATCTCCAAGATTCTGAAGGAATGCTCGTCTGTTCTGCTGGTAGCTCCGGCATGGCCTCACAGGTTTTGGTATGCGGATCTTGTCCGGATGGCCTCTTGCCAACCGTGGACTCTTCCGTTAAGACCAGACCTTCTGTCACAAGGTCCTTTTTTCCATCAGGATCTGAAATCCTTAAATTTAAAGGTATGGAGATTGAACGCTTGATTCTTGGTCAAAGAGGTTTCTCTGACTCTGTGATTAATACTATGTTACAGGCTCGTAAATCTGTATCTCGAGAGATATATTATAGAGTCTGGAAGACTTATATTTCTTGGTGTCTTTCTCATCATTTTTCCTGGCATTCTATTAGAATACCGAGAATTTTACAGTTCCTTCAGGATGGTTTAGATAAGGGTTTGTCCGCAAGTTCTTTGAAAGGACAAATCTCTGCTCTTTCTGTTCTTTTTCACAGAAAGATTGCTATTCTTCCTGATATTCATTGTTTTGTACAAGCATTGGTTCGTATAAAACCTGTCATTAAGTCAATTTCTCCTCCTTGGAGTTTGAATTTGGTTCTGGGAGCTCTTCAAGCTCCTCCGTTTGAACCTATGCATTCATTGGACATTAAATTACTTTCTTGGAAAGTTTTGTTCCTTTTGGCCATCTCTTCTGCCAGAAGAGTTTCTGAATTATCTGCTCTTTCTTGTGAGTCTCCTTTTCTGATTTTTCATCAGGATAAGGCGGTGTTGCGAACTTCTTTTGAATTTTTACCTAAAGTTGTGAATTCCAACAACATTAGTAGAGAAATTGTGGTTCCTTCATTATGTCCTAATCCTAAGAATTCTAAGGAGAAATCGTTGCATTCTTTGGATGTTGTTAGAGCTTTGAAATATTATGTTGAAGCTACGAAATCTTTTCGTAAGACTTCTAGTCTATTTGTTATCTTTTCCGGTTCTAGAAAAGGCCAGAAAGCTTCTGCCATTTCTTTGGCATCTTGGTTGAAATCTTTAATTCATCTTGCCTATGTTGAGTCGGGTAAAACTCCGCCTCAGAGAATTACAGCTCATTCTACTAGGTCAGTTTCTACTTCCTGGGCGTTTAGGAATGAAGCTTCGGTTGACCAGATCTGCAAAGCAGCGACTTGGTCCTCTTTGCATACTTTTACTAAATTCTACCATTTTGATGTATTTTCTTCTTCTGAAGCAGTTTTTGGTAGAAAAGTACTTCAGGCAGCGGTTTCAGTTTGAATCTTCTGCTTATGTTTTTCGTTAAACTTTATTTTGGGTGTGGATTATTTTCAGCAGGAATTGGCTGTCTTTATTTTATCCCTCCCTCTCTAGTGACTCTTGTGTGGAAAGATCCACTTCTTGGGTAGTCATTATCCCATACGTCACTAGCTCATGGACTCTTGCTAATTACATGAAAGAAAACATAATTTATGTAAGAACTTACCTGATAAATTCATTTCTTTCATATTAGCAAGAGTCCATGAGGCCCGCCCTTTTTTTGTGGTGGTTATGATTTTGTATAAAGCACAATTATTCCAATTCCTTATTTTATATGCTTCGCACTTTTTTTCTTATCACCCCACTTCTTGGCTATTCGTTAAACTGAATTGTGGGTGTGGTGAGGGGTGTATTTGTAGGCATTTTGAGGTTTGGGAAACTTTGCCCCTCCTGGTAGGAATGTATATCCCATACGTCACTAGCTCATGGACTCTTGCTAATATGAAAGAAATGAATTTATCAGGTAAGTTCTTACATAAATTATGTTTTCCCGGGCATTGCCCCAAAGTAATCAGCTCTTTTACCTGTAAAAAAAAATACAATACCCCCCCAACATTACAACTCACCACCCACCTAAAACCTAACACGACCCCCTTGAAGATCACCCTACCTTGAGATGTCTTCACCCAACCAGGCCAAAGTGGTCCTCCAGAGGGGCAGAAGTCTTCATCCAACTAATGTAATTGTATTTAATTGTAGTTAGTTTAGGTAATTAATTTAATGATAGTGTAGTGTTAGGTGTAATTGTAATTTAGGTTAGGATTTTTTTTACAGGTAAATTTGTACTTATTTTAACTAGGTAGCTATTAAATAGTTAATAACTATGTAATAACTATTGTACCTAGTTAAAATAAATACAAAGTTGCCTGTAAAATAAAAATAAACCCTAAGCTAGCTACTAGTTATATTGTAGCTAGCTTAGGGTTTATTTTATAGGTAAGTATTTAGTTTTAAATAGGAATTATTTAGTTAATTGTAGTAATTGTATTTAGAATTATTTAAATTATATTTAAGTTAAGGGGGGGTTAGGGTTAGACTTAGGTTTAGGGGTTAATAAGTTTATTATAGTGGCAGCGACGTTGGGGCGGCAGATTAGGGGTTAATAATTGTAGTTAGGTTGGGGTGGCATATTAGGGGTTAATGATATAATGTAGGTGTCGGCAATGTCGGGGGTGGCAGATTAGGGGTTAATAAGTGTAAGATTAGGGTGTTTAGACTTGGGGTTCATGTTAGGGTGTTAGGTGTAGACATAAATTTACTTTCCCCATAGGAATCAATGGGGCTGCGTTACGATCTGAACGCGGCTTTTTTGCAGGTGTTAGGTTTTTTTCAGCCGATTCTGCACCACTGATTCCTATTGGGAAATAGTGCACAAGCACGTTTAGCCAGCTCACCACTACCGTAAGCAGCGCTGGTATTAAAGTGAGATTTGGAGCTAAATTTTGCTCTTCACTCACTTTTTAGAGGCTAACGCCTGGTTGAAAAAAAAGCTTAATACCAGCACTGTTTGTAGGTAAGCAGGGAGCATAAACTGCTCGTTAGCCCCGCAAGCCTTACCGACAAAAACTTGTAATGTAGCCGTTTGTATCTAATCCTCTGCAGACTACCCCTTTATCTCAGTGCTTTTGACAGACATGCCGTTTAGCCAATCAGTGCCGACTCTTAAATTACTCCACTGGAGTGAACACAATGTTATGTATATGACACACATGAACTAGCGCTGTCTAACTGTCAACATTTTTAAAAATGCACTTAGATAAGAGGCAGTTCAACAGCTTAGAAATTAACATATGATCCTACCCAGGTTTAGCTTTCCACAAAGAATACCAATAAAGTAAAGCAAATTTGATGATAAAAGTAAATTGGAAAGTTGTTTAAAATTGCCTGTCCTATCTGAATCATGAAAGTTTAATTTTGACTACACTGTCCCTTTAAGTATGTGTTTTAATATACTGTTGCAATGACATGCAAACTACTAAAATAAAATTGTGTAATTGTTTTGTTATAAAAATAGTTTCAAATCAGAAAATGGTAGCTTAGAAGAGAAATGCATTGATAAAGATTTGTATCTGGATAGCTCTGTGTTGTATCTTTAAAAAATACTGAATAATAGTAGATACATGACTTTGTAAAATATACAATTTGCATTCAAATTTTGTTTTAATGTAATTTTCCTCTTATTGCATTGTATGAGTTTTAAAATTTGTGTTCTAGCACTGGGTCATATAATTGTTGAATATTAATACAAAATGTAGTAGGAGTGAGGTGCCCGGATAATGGGAATAAACTGCAGAGTATTTGAAATTTGCTGTATTTTTTTTGTCTGGAATAGTACAGCCAAAGTCTCAACTGTTTAGAGACCCAACTGACATTTCATTGCATTTCATGATAATGAAAAATACAGAAGTAGATACAAATTCAGCTAAGACTCTAATCAGATAAACAAAGCATAAAGCATCATTACTACATTAATGTGAACTTTTCATATTATAGGTATTCAAATTCATATTCTTTCCACTTATCTATCTATCTATTGGGTACTTATAGAGTGCAAACTAATCACCTGTTAGGGTCTCAAGGCGCTAAGGGAAGCAGTTAGGAGGAGGAGGGGAGGGGATGGGCGTTCAGTTGAAGAGCCAGGTTTTGAGGTCCTTTCTGAACTTTGTATGGAAGGTGGATTGTCTGAAGTGCAGCAGGAGGGTGTTCCATGTCTTTGCTGCTATGTGGGAGAATCCGCTTGCTGTGGATTTGCTGATGCGGGGGATGACTGCGAGAGCTTGGTCGGCCAATCTGAGTTGTCTGCAGGGGGTGTAGAAATGTACGCGGTGGTTGATGTATTTGGGTCCGATGTTGTGTAGGGCCTTGTACTCGTGGGTAAGGAGCTTGAAGGTGATTCTCTTGTTGATGGGGAGCCAATGAAGGTTCCTTAGAATTCTATCAGCCAATCGGAATTTAAGGGACACCATCTTGGATGATGTAATTTAAAGGAACCTTCATTCAGTGTTAGCCGTCGGATGAAGAGGATGCTCCGTGTCGGATGTCTTGAAGATAGACCCGCTCCACGCCAGATGGATGAAGATAGAATATGCCGTCTGGATGAAGACTTCTGCCCGTCTGGAGGACCACTTTGCCCAGCTTGGATGAAGACTTCTCCCGGCTTCGTTGAGGACTTTGGCCCGGTTGGATGAAGACTTCTCTCAGTAAGGTGATCTTCAAGGGTTTAGTGTTAGGTTTTTTTAAGGGGGTATTGGGTGGGTTTTAGAGTTGGGTTGGTTGTGTGGGTGGTGGGTTTTAATGTTGGGGGGATTTGAAATTTTTTTTACAGGTAAAAGAGCTGATTACTTTGGGGCAATGCCCCGCAAAAGGCCCTTTTAAGGGCTATTTGTAATTTATTTATTTTTTTGAATCATAAATTTTTTATTTGTTTTAAACAATATAATACAGCAACTGGGGACTCGCAGGTCCCCTGCGCAATATAACACACGACAAGTCTGTATGAGAACTAAAAAAAAACTTAAACAAAAAAAAAAACTATAACATATGACTTGTATGTTCAACAGACAGAAAAAGAGGTTGGTAGATTTCAAGATAGCATTTAAAGGAGGGGGGTAGGAGAGTGAGGGGGGGGAGGGGAGGAAGGGACCCGAATAAGGGGAGGAGGGGGGGACATCTTAGGCGGTCGCCCCTAAGTGCCCAGGGAATAATCGCTTAGGCCCTAACTGGAGGTATCAATTGAGTGTCGTGTGCGTCTTTCCAGTCTGCCCAAACCATTTCAAATAGATCTACTTTGTCCAGACTATAGTATATGTCCTTTTCCATTGTATATAGGTAGGCCATAGTGTTAAGGATATCGGACCACCTTGGGGGAATTGATTTCTTCCAACATCTAGCAATATTGGTCTCAACAGATGACATGAGGTATACGCAAAAAATCTGCTGGTGTTTAGGGAGGGTGTGTAAGTTTAAGTGGAGTAGTGCCGTTGCAGGGTTTTTAGGGATCACAATCTTAAAGGCCGCCAGAGTGCGGAAGCACGAGTTCCACAGGGAAATTAGCTTTGGGCACTCCCACCACGTGTGGAGCATATCTCCAGGGAGACCACATTCCCTCCAACACAGGGGTGAAGTCAGTGGAAACATTTTGGATAGCCGCGTAGAGACAAGATACCATTGAGAAATGACTTTGTAGTAGGTCTCAAACATTGTTATACAATGTAATGATTTTTTTAGTTAAAGTGATGGACCTCTGCCAGGAGTTTACAGAAATGTGGGTGTGAAGAGCAGCGTTCCACACTAGTAGGTGTGATGCCAGGCTATTTGTAATTTAGTGTAGGGTAGGGCTTTTTATTTTGGGGGGCTTTTTTATTTTGTTAGTGGGATTAGATTAGGTGAAATTAGTTTAAAAATCTTGTCATTTGTTTATTATTTTCTGTAATTTAGTGGGGGTTTTTTGTACTTTAGCTAATTTTATTTAATTGTATTTAATTGTATTTAATTTAGGGAATTAATGTAATTATAGTGTAGTGTTAGGTGTTAGTTTAACTTAGAATAAGTTTTATTTTACAGGTCAATTTGTATTTATTTTAGCTAGGTAGTTATTAAATAGTTAATAACTATTTAAAAACTATTTTACCTAGTTAAAATAAATACAAACTTGCCTGTAAAATAAAAATAAACCCTAAGATAGATACAATGTAACTATTAGTTATATTGTAGCTATCTTAGGGTTTATTTTATAGGTAAGTATTTAGTTAATGATAGTAATTTTTATTTAGATTTCTTTTAATTATATTTAAGTTAGGAGAAGTTAGGGTTAGGGTTAGACTTAGATTTAGGGGTTAATAACTTTAGTATAGTGGGGGCGAGGTTGGGGGCAGCAGATTAGGGGTTAATAAATGTAGGTAGGTGTCGGCGATGTTAGGGACAGCATATTAGGGGTTAATAATATTTAAATAATGTTTGCAAGGCAGGAATGTGGCGGTTTAGGGGTTAATATATTTATTATAGTGGCGGCGATGTCCGGTTCGGCATATTATGGGTTAAAAAAATTTTTTTAGTGTTTGCGATGCAGGAGGGCCTCGGTTTAGGGGTTAATAGGTAGTTTATGGGTGTTTGTGTACTTTTTAGCACTTTAGTTAAGAATTTTATGCTACAGCGTTGTAGTGTAAAATTCTTAACTACTGACTTTAGAATGCGTTACCATTCTTGACAGGAGAGGGTCTATCGCTCACTTTTTGGCAGACTTGTAATACCGGCGCTATGCAAGTCCCATTGAAAAAAGAGGATACGCAATTTACGTAAGTGGATTTGTGGTATTTCCAAGTCTGGCCAAAAAAGTGAGCGGTGAGCCTGTACCTTCAAGTCTCGTAATACCAGCGGGCACTAAAAAACAGCTTTAGGACCGGCTAACCCTGCTTTTTAAGCATAACGCAAAACTCATAATCTAGCCGAAAGTTTGCAGAACCCTGTACTATAGCATACAAAAAGCCATTCTGAGCAAATGTATTACAAATCAAAAGATGAGCTTCCCACCACCATAAACATGTTTTTATTATACTGCAGTTCGGAATTCTAGATAAGAGCTTAAAAATAAGTATTACACCTAATAAGTGTATCACCTAATTTCACAATCCATGTTTAACAAAAGACAGTCATATATTACAAGTACAATTTACTTGTAATTTCCAGAAGAAAAGCATTAGAGTCATGTATACAATTATACTGCAAGAAACTATCCTAAAATTTACTACAGTAAATTACTATTATTCTATCAATTTTAATCAATATATTGTTTCATAATTATCCGCATGTTAGTGACTGCTGATCATCCATTTTTAATGTCAACTCAATTACAACCACCCATTTCCATTATCGGGAAAGCACTTTTTTCATTACACTTGTGGGAAAATGGTAGCCCTGTTTTTCTCATCAGATTATGATAATACTTAAAGGGATATGGAAACCAAATTGTTTATTTTATTATTCAGACTGAACATGCAATCTTAAGCACCTTTCTAATTTACTCCTATTATGCTATTATCAATTTTTCTTTTTTCACTTGGTGAAAAAAAGCAGGAATCTAAGCTTAGGAGCGTGCCCATTTTTTGTTCAGCACATGGGTAGTGCTTGCTGATTGGTGGCTAAATGTAAATCAGCCAATAGAATGCAATGCCAATCAGCCAATATAATGCAAGCTCAATCCTATTGGCTGATTGGATCAGCCAATAGGATTGAAGCTCAATCCTATTGGCTGATTGCATCAGCCAAAAGGATTTTTTCACCTTTAATTTCGATTGATCGATAAAATTCTATTAGCCAATTGGAATTCAAGGGACGCCATCTTGGATGACGTAATTTAAAGGAACCTTCAGTGTACGGCTGGGACCGTATGAAGAGGATGCTCTGCGCCGGATGTCTTGAAGATGGAACCGCTCCGCATCGGAAGGATGAAGATAGAAGATGCCGTCGGGATGAAGACTTCTGCCCGCCTGGAGGACCACTTCTCCCGGCTTCGTTGAGGACTTCTGCCTGCTTGGATGAAGACTTCTCCCGGCTTCGATGAGGATGGATGTCCAGTCTTCAAAAACTGTAAGTGGATCTTCAGGGGTTAGTGTTAGGTTTTTTTAAGGGTTTATTGGGTGGGCTTATTTTTAGCTTAGGGTTTGGGCTGAAAAAGAGCTAAATGCCCTTTTAAGGGCAATGCCCATCCAAATGCTCTTTTCAGGGAAATGGGGAGCTTAGGTTTTTTAGATAGGATTTTATTTGTGGGGTTTGATTGTGTGGGTGGTGGGTTTTACTGTTGGGGGGGTGTTTGTATTTTTTTTACAGATAAAAAAGCTGATTTCTTTGGGGCAATGCCCCGCAAAAAGCCCTTTTAAGGGCTATTGGCAGTTTAGTTTAGCTTAGGGTTTATTTTACAGGTAAGTATTTAGTTTTAAATAGGAATTATTTAGGTATTAATTGTAATTTTTATTTAGATTTATTTTAATTATGTTAAAGTTAGGGGTGTTAGGGTTAGATTTAGGATAAGGTTTAGGGGTTAATAACTTTAGTGTAGTGGCGGTGATGTTAAGGACAGCAGATTAGGGGTATTTAGTTTTAAATAGGAATTATTTAGGTATTAATTGTAATTTTTATTTAGATTTATTTTAATTATGTTAAAGTTAGGGGTGTTAGGGTTAGGGTTAGACTTAGGATTAGGTTTAGGGGTTAATAACTTTAGTGTAGTGGCGGCGATGTTAAGGACAGCAGATTAGGGGTTAATAATATTTAACTAGTGTTAGCGATGCGGGAGTACGGCGGTTTAGGGGTTAATATGTTTATTATAGTGGTGGCGGTGTCGGGAGCGGCAGATTAGGGGATAATAATTTTATTTTAGTGTTTGCGATGCGGGAGGGCCTCGGTTTAGGGGTTAATAGGTAGTTTATGTGTGTTAGTGTACTTTTTATCACTTTAGTTATGAGTTTTATGTTATGGTTTTGTAACATAAAAGCCATAACTACTGACTTTCAGTTTATGGTACGGATCTTGATGATATAGGCTGTACGCTCACTTTTTGGCTGGACAGGCAAACTCGTAATACCGGCGCTGTGGAAGTCCCATTGAAAAAGGACTTTTTGAAAGCTGTGGTAGTTACGTTGCGTGACGGCCAAAAAAGTGTGTGGTAAAAGCATTGTTATAAAGCTTTTTCACTCATAAGGCAAAACTCCTAATCTAACCGAAAGTCACTTACAGTCAAACAAGATTATTGTATTACCTTTCTTCCTGTTTCATGTGAAAATACATTTAAAAAAGTGTTAGCCCTTAGTTATGGGTCATTCAAGATATGCTGCCCGCATTTATCATTGCACAAATATCTGCTTGTGCAATGTCGCCCACCTCCTGCTTATGTGGGGCTACCAATCACCTTAGTTAGACAAGTCTGAGGGGATTGAAAAGTATCAGCTCAGAGCTGGCATATAGGTTAAGAAGCAGTAGTCTGATGACTGCTGTTTCTTAACTATGGGCTGCAGACTCACTCATGCAATCCTGCAGCAGAAGGCGCTCCGAAGCTGCATATGCAGCTTCATAAATTGAGCCATTTGTATGTACATTATTTGCAAATAACATGGGGTTTGTCTTTTGCAAAGGGCTTGATGATCTAAAGCTCTCAGATGAGCTAATCTAAAATAATTAATCAGTGCTACAAAGTCCACAATGTGATGGTCTTAAGGCACATTTTTCACTGTGACTTGTATATCTGACCTACATTTCTTAATGTGATGGCGAGATATATACATACATATAGTGCTCAATGTATTGGGTACTTGTAAAGCATGGCTAATCACCAGTAAGGGTCTCAAGGCACTGCTCATTTTATCGACCTCGGAAGGATGAAAGAATCTCACTGCGGATCAAAACTGAAACCCTTGGGTTGCTACAGAGCTCAACCACAGTGCCTTAACATGCTGAGCTATCTGTCCAGCTTTCTTCCAGTTTCATGTGAAGCACATTGAATGTATATTGCAAAAAGAGGAATCATATTTCTCATAAAAACTCATATAAAAATGATGCACCCAAACGTGTTAAAAATCTTAGTATCAATATATTGGATAGATCTTAATTAAATATGTAGATTAGTAATAAACCATTATCAATGTACATTTAGCAAAGTTATCTCTGTTTCAAACTACTGAACAATTGACATTTGAAACAGTGGGAGGAGGCCAATAACCAAAAGATTAACAGCAAAGTCAAGTCTTCCATTGGAGTCCAATACATCTGGTCTATTACTCCCAGTAAACATTTTACAACTTTCATGACCCCAAAAGCGTAGAAATATATATTTTCCAAAATAACTGGACAACAAAGGCTGCGTATTCATTTTCCTTATTTTTGAAGACTTCAAGACTGGTAATAAGAAACAAAATGTTATCAGATAAGCTAGTTCGGATTTGTACAAGTGGCTTAAAACTCTTTCTAAAAGTTTGCAAACCAAAAAATTGTTTCATCTTTTGTATCTGTTTTTTTGGTTACTTTATTATTGCTCTCTATTCCATCTGGTTAAGCTGTAATCAAATAAATCTCAATAAAGATCTCTAAATTTCTGTAATAATTAAGCAGTCACATTTTTTCAGAAATATAATACATTTTCTTATGGGTTGATAAGTCAATACATAGGGGGGTAGTTATCAAGCCGTCTACTTTTCTGCCTTCGCCGGCCCAATACACCCGCCTAAGCTCGCCTACCTTTGCCGACGAGGACCTTGAATACGTTCGCCTAAGTTATCAAATAAAGCTGTCAAAAAGCTGCAGGGCGATGAGCAGCGGACTGTGAGAGTTATCACTCATCCGATCTCGCTGCTCTTCGGCTTTTTCCCAGCTTTATTGCTAGCCTGTCACTAAGCACTCACACTAAACTACACTGTTCTATCCCTATACCGGCGCCCCCGGAGCCCCCCCGCAACTCAATAAAGTTACTAACCCCTAAACCGCCGCTCCTAGACCCTGCCGCAAGTCTTATAAATGTATTAACCCCTAAACCGCCGCTCCTAGACCCTGCCGCAACTCTTATAAATGTATTAACCCCTAAACCGCTGCTCCTAGACCCTGCCGCAACTCTGATAAATGTATTAACCCCTAAACCTCCGCTCCCGAACACCGCTGCCACCTACATTATACCTAGTAACCCCTATCCTGCCCCCCCTATACCGTCGCCCTCTATAATAAAATTATTAACCCCTATCCTGCTGATCCCGCACCTTGCTGCAACTAAATAAATAGTTTAACCCCTAAACCGCCGCTCCCTGAACCCGCCGCAACCTATATTAAACCTATTAACCCCTATCCTGCCCCCCTACACCATCGTCACCTATAATAAATTTATTAACCCCTATCCTGCCCCCCACTACACCGCCGCCACTGTAATAAAATTATTAACCCCTAAACCTAAGTCTAACCCTAACCCTAATGCCCCCCTAACTTAAATATTAATTAAATAAATCTAAATAATATTTCTATTATTAACTAAATTAATCCTATTTAAAACTAAATACTTACCTTTAAAATAAACCCTAATATAGCTACAATATAAATAATAATTATATTGTAGCTATCTTAAGATTTATATTTATTTTACAGGTAACTTTGTATTTATTTTAGCTAGTTAGAATAGTTATTAAATAGTTATTAACTATTTAATAACTACCTAGCTAAAAGAAATACAAAATTACCTGTAAAATAAATCCTAACCTAAGTTACAATTAAACCTAATACTACACTATCATTAAATTAATTAAATAAACTACCTACAAATAACTACAATTAAATACAATTACATAAACTAACTAAAGTACAAAAAATAAAAAAAGCTAAGTTACAAAAAATAAAAAAATAAGTTACAAACATTTTAAAAATATTACAACAATTTTAAGCTACTTACACCTAATATAAGCCCCCTAATAAAATAACAAACCCCCCCAAAATAAAAAATGCCCTACCCTATTCTAAATTAAATAAAGTTCAAAGCTCTTTTACCTTACCAGCCCTTAAAAGGGCAATTTGTGGGGGCATGCCCCAAAAAGTTCAGCTCTTTTGCCTGTTAAAGAAAAATATAACCCCCCCAACATTAAAACCCACCACCCACATACCCCTAATCTAACCCAAACCCCCCTTACAAAAACCTAACACTAATCCCCTGAAGATCATCCTACCTTGAGTCGTCTTCACTCAGCCGAGCAGCGATGGAACCGAAGTGGACATCCGGAGCGGAAGAAGTTAATCCTCCAAGCGGTGCTGAAGAAATCTTCCATCCGATGAAGTCATCATCCAGGCAGCGCTGAAGAAGTCTTCGATCCGGGCGATGTCATCTTCCAAGAGGTGCTGAATAGGTCTTCTATCCGGGCGATGTCATCTTCCAAGCCGGGTCTTGAATCTTCCTCCCGCCGAAGCAGAACATCCATCTTCACCGACGGACTACGATGAATGAAGGCTCCTTTAAGGGACGTCATCCAAGATGGCTTCCCCTCAATTCCGATTGGCTGATAGGATTCTATCAGCCAATCGGAATTAAGGTAGGAAAAATCTGATTGGCTGATGGAATCAGCCAATCAGATTCAAGTTCAATCCGATTGGCTGATCCAATCAGCCAATCAGATTTAGCTCGCATTCTATTGGCTGTTCCGATCAGCCAATAGAATGCGAGCTCAATCTGATTGGCTGATTGGATCAGCCAATCGGATTGAACTTGAATCTGATTGGCTGATTCCATCAGCCAATCAGATTTTTCCTACCTTAATTCCGATTGGCTGATAGAATCCTATCAGCCAATCGGAATTGAGGGGACGCCATCTTGGATGACGTCCCTTAAAGGAGCCTTCATTCGTCATAGTCCGTCGGTGAAGAAGGATGTTCCGCATCGGTGGGAGGAAGATTCAAGACCCGGCTTGGAAGATGACATCGCCCGGATAGAAGACCTCTTCAGCGCCTCTTGGAAGATGACATCGCCCGGATCGAAGACTTCTTCAGCGCCGCCTGGATGATGACTTCATCGGATGGAAGATTTCTTCAGCGCCGCTTGGAGGATTAACTTCTTCCGCTCCGGATTCCACTTCGGTTCCATCGCTGCTCGGCTGAGTGAAGACGACTCAAGGTAGGATGATCTTCAGGGGATTAGTGTTAGGTTTTTGTAAGGGGGGTTTGGGTTAGATTAGGGGTATGTGGGTGGTGGGTTTTAATGTTGGGGGGTTGTATTTTTCTTTTACAGGCAAAAGAGCTGAACTTTTTGGGGCATGCCCCCACAAATGGCCCTTTTAAGGGCTGGTAAGGTAAAAGAGCTTTGAACTTTATTTAATTAGAATAGGGTAGGGCATTTTTTATTTTGGGGGGTTTGTTATTTTATTAGGGGGCTTAGATTAGGTGTAAGTAGCTTAAAATTGTTGTAATATTTTTAAAATGTTTGTAACTTATTTTTTTATTTTTTGTAACTTAGCTTTTTTATTTTTGTACTTTAGTTAGTTTATGTAATTGTATTTAATTGTAGTTATTTGTAGGTAGTTTATTTAATTAATTTAATGATAGTGTAGTATTAGGTTTAATTGTAACTTAGGTTAGGATTTATTTTACAGGTAATTTTGTATTTCTTTTAGCTAGGTAGTTATTAAATAGTTAATAACTATTTAATAACTATTCTAACTAGCTAAAATAAATACAAAGTTACCTGTAAAATAAATATAAATCCTAAGATAGCTACAATATAATTATTATTTATATTGTAGCTATATTAGGGTTTATTTTACAGGTAAGTATTTAGTTTTAAATAGGAATAATTTATTAAAGTATAGTGTAGTGTTAGGTGTAATTATAACTTAGGTTAGGATTTATTTTACAGGTAAATTTCAGTTTATTTTAGCTAGGTAAGCTATTAAATAGTTAATAACTATTTAATAGCTATTGTACCTAGTTAAAATAAATTGAAAGTTGCCTGTAAAATAAAAATAAATCCTAAGATAGCTACAATATAATTATTATTTATATTGCAGCTCTATTAGGGTTTATTTTAAAGGTAAGTATTTAGTTTTAAATAGGATTAATTTAGTTAATAATAGAAATATTATTTAGATTTATTTAATTAATATTTAAGTTAGAGGGGCGTTTGGGTTAGGGTTAGACTTAGGTTTAGGGGTTAATAATTTTATTACAGTGGCGGCGGTGTAGTGGGGGGCAGGATAGGGGTTAATAAATGTATTATAGGTGACGACGGTGTAGGGGGGGCAGGATAGGGGTTAATAGGTTTAATATAGGTTGCGGCGGGTTCAGGGAGCGGCGGTTTAGGGGTTAAACTATTTATTTAGTTGCGGCGAGGTGCGGGATCAGCAGGATAGGGGTTAATAATTTTATTATAGAGGGCGACGGTATAGGGGGGGCAGGATAGGGGTTAATAAATTTATTATAGGTGGCGATGGTGTAGGGGGGGGCAGATTAGGGGTTAATAAGTTTAATATAGGTTGCGGCGGGTTCAGGGAGCGGCGGTTTAGGGGTTAATACATTTATTATAGTTGCGGTGGGCTCCGGGAGCGGCGGTTTAGGGGTTAATACATATATTATAGTTGCGGTGGGCTCCGGGAGCGGCGGTTTAGGGGTTAATATGTATAGAGTAGCTTGCGGTGGGCTCCGGAAGCGGCGGTTTAGGGGGTAATAACTTTATTTAATTGCGGCGGTGTAGAGGGGACAGATTAGTGGTGTTTAGACTTGGGGTACATGTTAGGGTGTTAGGTGTAGAAAGCTCCCATAGAAATCAATGGGATGTATGTCAGCAGCGAACTTGTACTTTCGCTATGGTCAGACTCCCATTGATTCCTATGGGATCCGCCGCCTCCAGGGGTGGCGGTTTGAAAACCAGGTACGCTGGGCCGTAAAAGTGCCAAGCGTACCTGCTAGTCATTTGATAACTAGCAAAAGTAGTGAGATTGTGCCGCACTTGTGTGCGGAACATCTGGAGTGACGTAAGAATCGATCTGTGTCGGACTGAGTCCGGCGGATCGAAGTTTACGTCACAAAATTCTACTTTTGCCGGTCTCGAGCCTTTGATAACTAAGGCGAATCAGCCTCGCCAGAAATACGCTGCGGAATTCCAGCGTATTTGAGGTTGACGGCTTGATAACTACCCCCCATAGTGGGATATTTTTCAAAGCCTCAACTATGCTGCATTCGCCGGCACCAATACACTTGCCTAACATTGCGACCGCTGACCTAAATACACTCTCCATATTTATAAAAAAAGCTGGCAAAATGTTGCACACCCTGTATAGCGCAATGAGCATTGGACTGTTGTTAACAAGCAGTCATTGATCTCGCTGCTATGCGGCTTTTTACCAACTTTATTTATACCCTGTCACTAAACGCCGCCACTATACTAAAATGTTTAACCCCTATCCTGCCGCTCCCAGACCCCGCCACAACTGTAATAAAGTTATTTACCCCATCCTGTTGCTCCCGTACCCCACCACAACTGTAATAAATTTATTAACCCCTATTCCACCGCTTCCCAAAACCGCCGCAACTAAATAAAAGTATTAACCCCTATCCCACTGCTCCCGGACCCCGCTGTAACCTAAATAAAGTTATTAACCCCTAAATCTCTGGCCTCCCACATCCCTAACATTAACTAAACCTATTAACTCCCAAACGGCCAGCCCCCCACATTGTCATAAACTAAATTAAGCTATTAACCCCTAATCCTAACAATCCACTATTTTTACATATAAATTGCAACATCCCTATCTTATAATAAATTAAAACTTACCTGTAGAATTAAAAAAACTATATTAAACTATTAATTAACCTACCCTAACTATTATACTAAAATTACATTAAACTAGCAATTAAATTAACTACATTACATATTAAAAAACCCTAACCCTACTCAAATTATTTAAATCTACTATAAAAAATTACTAAATTACAAAAAAAAAATAAACGCTAAGTTACAAAAAATAAAAAACAATAAATTACGGAAAAATAACACAGTATCAAAAATAAAAAATAATTACACCTAATCTAATAGCCCTATCAAAATAAAAAAGCCCCCCCCCCCCAAAATAAAAAACCCTAGCCTACAATAAACTACCAATGGCCCTTAAAAGGGCCTTTTGCAGTGCTTGGCCCCAAAGAGATCAGCTCTTTTACCTGTAAAAAAAATACAAACACCCCCCAACAGTAAAACCCACCACCCAACCAACCAACCCCCCCCCCCAATAAAAACCCTATCTAAAAAGTCTAAGCTCCCCATTGCTCTGAAAGGGGCATTTGTATGGGCATTGCCCTTAAAAGGGCATTTAGCTCTTTTACCTGCTTAGAAACTACTGTAAAAATAAAACCCACCCAAAAAACCCTTAAATAAACCTAACACTAACCCCGACGATCCACTTACAGTTTTTGAAGTTCCGCTTGAAGGATCCATCCAGCCGGCAAGAAGTCTTCATCCATCCGGCGAAATATAATAATATAATAATAATAATAATAATAATTTGCGATTTATATAGCGCTTTTCTCCCTGTGAGACTCAAAGCACTTTACAAATATTCCAACATAAGACATAAAAGTTAGGAGTATCTGAAGGTCAGATAAGCAGACTGAATGCCTGATGGAAGAGGTGGGTCTTTAGCTTTTTTTTAAAAGTCTGTAAGGACTGTGCCTCTCTGATTGCGCACGGTAAAGAGTTCAAGAAAGTAGGGGCAGTGTGGCAGAATGCTCTGGAGCCTGAGTTTGTCCTTATTCTTGGCACTGAGAGGAGGGATGTGTTGGCTGACCTAAGTGAACGGGGTGGGATGTAGGGTGTCAGGAGCTTTTTCAGGTACTGTAAGGCCTTGTTTGTTTAAGGCTTTGAAGGTCAGCAGGCCAATTTTAAAATATGTTCGCCATTTAATTGGAAGCCAATGCAGGGAGTGGAGAACAGGTGTTATGTGGCAGGAGCGAGTTTGATTGGTCAATAGTCTGGCTGCTGCGTTTTGTACTGTCTGAAGGCAATGAAGTTCTTTTTTTGGGAGGCCCAAGTAAAGTGTATTGCAGTAATCTAGCCTAGAGGATAAAAATGCATGGATTAATGTTGTCATATCATCCGGTGGAATTAAGTGTTGAATCCTGGCTATGTTTTTCAGATGAAAGTAGGCAGATTTTATTACGGAGGAAATCTGCTGTTTAAAAGATAGTCCAGCATCAATCAGCACTCTGAGGTTTCGTACCTTTGCTGAACTAACGAGTTCAGAGCCTCCAAGCTCCAGGCTAGTTGGGTGATCGTGGGATATTTTTGATGCCCGGGGTCCCCTCACCAAGAGTAACTCTGTTTTGTTCAGGTTCATTTTGAGACAGCTAGCATTCATCCATTCTATGAGGTCTGTTAAGCAACCGTTTATGCGGCATGCTGGGTCTGTAGTATCTGGAGCAAAGGAGAAGTAGAGTTGTGTGTCATCAGCATAACAATGATACCTTAGGCCATGTAGGTTAATGATGTCCCTCAGTGGTAGTAAGTAAAATGCAAATAGCATGGGAGACAGGATAGATCCTTGTGGAACTCCGCAGGCCAGTTCTGTTGGTGCTGATGAGCTTGATCCTGATATTACTCTCTGTGATCTACCAGCGAGGAAAGATTTAAACCAGTTAAGGACTGTGCCTCCTAGACCACAGATGTACTGCAAGCGCTCTATTAGAATCCTATGGTCAATGGTGTCAAATGCAGCTGAGAGATCCAGGAGGATTAGAATGGAGTAATCACCTTTGTCTCTTACCATGAGGAGATCATTTAGCACTCGGACTCGTGCTGTTTCAGTGCTGTGGCGGCATCTGAAGCCTGACTGGAAAGGATCGCATATGTTTAGGCGTGATAGATGGGCTTCCAGTTGAGTTGCCATTACTTTTTCAATTATTTTCCCCAGAAATGGGAGGTTGGATACTGGTCTGTAATTAGTCATGCAGTCTGGGTCTAATAAAGGTTTCTTTAGGAGTGGTTTTACCACAGCTTCTTTTAGAGGATCTGGAAAGTCTCCTGTTTTTAGTGAACACTGCACTATTTTTGTGAGGACTGGGGCGAGTGTTTCAATGCATCCAGATATGAGCTGAGTTGGAGCAGGGTCTAAGTCACACGTAGTAGGGTGCAACTTTTGCATGGTGTTTTTAACTTCTTTTATATCCACATTTGTAAAAGTGGACCATAAACTGGGGCAATCTGGCATTCCATTGTAGTGGTTCTGGTGTGTAACTGTTTGGCCTGCTGTGATAGCGGTTCGGTTTGAGGAAATCTTGTCTCTGAAGAAGTTCGCAAATGCTTCACATTTATCCTGAGAAAAGTTGGTGGGGCTAAGCATGCATGCTAGTTTGCAGAGCCTTTCTACTGTGCGAAACAGTTGCCTGGGTCTATTGTGGGAGAGTGCAATTTTGCGTGATAAAAATGAAGATTTTTTCTGAGTTATCTTGGATTGATATTTATTTAGATGTTTGATAAGAGTGGCTTTATCCTCTGGATCATGTGTTCTGCGCAACTTTCTCTCGAACTTACGTCCTGTTCTTTTCATTTCTCTGATCGAGCTATCAAACCACGGTGCATTGTTGTGGGTTTGGACAGTGCGTATGCGAGATGATGCAATGCTTTCTAGGGTGTCTCTCATGGTTTTGTTGTAGAGTCAGACTAAAGAGCAGGGGTCTTCGCAGGTGCCCATTAGTTTACTTAGATCCATATGTGATGCTACCTCCAGTGGTGTCACCCCTTTTAATGAGCGGTGTTTGACCAGGTTCTGAGGCTGGTGTCTGGTTGATTGTGATACAATGGAGAACTGAATGGAGTGGTGGTCTGACCAGGTAACTGGGTTTACAGTTACTGGTGACACTTCTAGTCCAGACTGAAACACTTGATCAAGTGTATGACCTTTTCTGTGGGTGGGAGTGGTGACGATTTGTGTAAAGCCGAGTGTACTCATCAAGCTGAGGAGATCCTGCCCAAGCAGGGATAGGGTGTTGTCAATCCAAGTGTTGAAGTCTCCTAATATAAGCCACCTGGGGTGTTCAAGGATTAAGCCAGCCAAAAGGTCTGGGAGTTCCTGAAGAAATCTCGGCGGGATAGGGATTAATAACTTTATTTAGGTTGCGGCGGGGTCCGGGAGCTGCGGGATAGGGGTTAATACGTTTATTTAGTTACGACGGTGTCAGGGAGTGGCGGAGTAGGGGTTAATAAATTTTATTTAGGTTGCGCCAATGTCGGGGCAGCAGATTAGGGGTGTTTAGACTCAGGTCTTATGTTAGGGTGTTAGGTGTAAACGTTACTGGTTTTCTACCATAGAAATCAATGGGATATCTGGCATCATTGAACATAAGCTTTCACTGCTTTTAGACTCCCTTTGATTCCTATGGCATCCGCAGCCTCCAGGGTGGCAGATTGAAAACCAGGTACGCTGGGCTGGAATAGCCGCAAGCGTACCGGTTAACTATTTGATAACTTTGAAAAAGTGTCAAATAGTGCTGAATGTGTATTCAGAACATCTGTAATGACGTAAGCATCGATCTGTGTCAGATTGAGAATGGCGGATCGTATGTTACATCACAGATTTCAACTTTTGCTGGTCTGTAGGCTTTGATAACTAGGTCAAATCAAGCTCGCCACAATTACGCTGCGAAATTCCAGCCTATTTGCGGTTGACGGCTTGATAAATATCCCCCATAGTTCTAAACAATTATTAATTAAATTTAAAAATGCTTCCGATTTTTGAAGATTTTAGGTCTAAATTGAAAGCTAAAAACATTTACTGGAGAGTGAGACTTAAAGGGATAATAAACCCATTTTTTTTATTTCATCATTCAGACAGAACATGCGACTTTCTATTTTACTCCTATTATAATTTTTTCTTCGTTCTCTTGGTAACTTTATTTGAAAAGGCAGGAATGTAAGCTTAGAAGCCTGCCCATCTTTGGTTCAGCACCTGGGTAGTGCTTGCTGATGGGTGGCTAAATGTCATATGTTAATATCTAAACAACCCAACAAGCGCAAAAAGTTTACTTCTAGCGCAATTAATGCTTGAGTGGAAGCGTTAAATAATGTTCCACTCATAATCTATCCCAAAGTATATTCTAAATTGCATCCTGTCTTCCAAGAAGTGTAGATTACAGGCTACAAGAGAGACAAAGACTACCAAAAGAAAAGGTAAGATTTATAAAAAACACTAAGAACATTTTTGTAATTTCTTTGTCTAATCCCTCCAATTTTTCAATTATAATTTTGTAGTATAGGAGAAAGTAAAGAAAGCTTAAACATAATAGAAGCCTCTTACATGTAATAATCACCAACTTATTCAGTAACTAAATACAACATTATTTGTATTCAATAAAATGAAAATTATGTGAAGTTGTGAACATATACTTTAAAAACACAAATAAATCAAGTTGGATGCCATGCTTCTGGTGAAATATCTGATAAAACATTCGCCTAGATTTAGAGTTCTGCGTTAGCCGTCAAAACCAGCGTTAGGGGGTCCTAACGCTGGTTTTGGCCGCCCGCTGGTATTTAGAGTCAATCAGGAAAGGGTCTAACGCTCACTTTCCAGATGTGACTTTTCCATACCGCAGATCCCCTTCCATCAATTGCGTATCCTATCTTTTCAATGGGATCTTTCTAACGCCGGTATTTAGAGTCTTGGCTGAAGTGAGCATTAGAAATCTCCAGCCGCAGAAAAAAGTCAGTAGTTAAGAGCTTTCTGGGCTAACGCCGGTTCATAAAACTCTCAACTACTGTGCTCTAAAGTACACTAACACCCATAAACTACCTATGCACCCCTAAACTTAGGCCCCCCCACATCTTCGCCACTCTTCTGGACGGATCAGTGATACCCGGCGTGGTGAAGATAAGGTAGGAAGATCTTCAGGGGCTTAGTGTTATGTTTTTTTAAGGGGGGTTTGGGTTAGATTAGGGGTATGTTGGTGGTAGTTTGTAATGTTGGGGGGGTATTGTATGTTTTTTTTACAGGCAAAAGAGCAGAATTCTTTGGGGCATGCCCCACAAAAGGCCCTTTTAAGGGCTAGTAAGGTAAAAGAGCTGTAAAATATTTATTTTAGAAAAGGGAAGGGCATTTTTTTTTTGGAGGGCTTTGTTATTTTTTTAGGGGGCTTAGAGTAGGTGTAATTAGTTTAAAATTCTGGTAATCTTTTTTTATTTTTTGTAATTTACTGTTTGTTGTTTTTGTAATTTAGTGTTTTGTTTTTTTGTAATTTAGTTTAGTTGATTTAATTGTAGATAATTGTAGATAGTTTATTAAATTAAGTTATTGATAGTGTAGTGTTAGGTTTAATTGTAACTTAGGTTAGGATTTATTTTACAAGTAATTTTGTAATTATTTTAACTAGGTAACTATTAAATAGTTATTAACTATTTAATAGCTATTGTACCTAGTTAAAATAAATACAAAGTTGCCTGTAAAATAAATATTAATCCTAAAATAGCGGCAGATTAGTGGTTAAAAATAATGTGCAGTGGTCAGCGATAGCGGGGTCGGCAGATTAGTGTTTAATAAGTGTAAGGTTAGGGGAGTTTAGACTCGGGGTACATGTTAGGTTGTTAGATGCAGACTTAGGAAGTGTTTCCCCATAGGAAACAATAGGGCTGCGTTAGGAGCTGAACGCTGCTTTTTTGTAGGTGTTAGGTTTTTTTTCAGCTCAAACTGCCCCATTGTTTCCTATGGGGGAATAGTGCACAAGCACGTTTTTTAAGCTGGACGCGTCCGTAAGCAACGCTGGTATTTAGAGCCCTTCTGAGAACTCTAAATACCAGCGTTGTTTAAAAGGTGCGGGAGAAAAAAAACACGCGTAGCTACGCACCCCTTTGGCCGCAAAACTCTAATTCTAGACGATTGTTTGCTATTCACCCCGTTGACCGTTATCATTAGAAGGTTTTGTAAAGGTTAATTTCAAGCCCTAAGTAAAACAATAGTACAATTATGTTCTCAGACATATATATGATCTATGATATGATGCAATTTAACGTAATCCATACCAGTAATTCTAGAGCATTGTCTTCTGGAAAATAAGCATGGGGAGGAAGTATCCCTTATGCATGTGGGTAGATTTCCATGAAATCTTTAGATAACTTTATGAACTTCAAATAATGTTAGTTTGAAGGACATTAGAATTCACATTCATCTAGAGGATTGAAATCAGTTTTTGCATTCTCTAATCAATACTAATTAAAGGGATGAATGCAGTAAGCAGCACAATGCTTTGCTTGCTATTATTTGGTGTTGTTTTTTTTATTTTGTTTTGTTTGTTATTAAACCGCCACGGTTTCTGAACTTATTAAAGTCTATGGCCTCTATTTACCAAAGTCTGGCGGACCTGATCCGACAGTGCGGATCATGTCCGCCAGACATATTTATAATTATTTAAATCCATATACTGTTTTAAGTATATATATTTACCTTATGGATTGTTTTTATGCACAGAATAAAATTGTCCTTCCTCTGACTATTCCTAAGTCATTGTTTTTTTTTATTAATTTAATTTTGTTTTTACACTATCAAATTGTAAATAGTATGGACTAGATCCTATGAAAATTAATTCATTTAAGCAACTATATAAAAATTTATCAATTATGATTTTTTTCATACATTATCAATTTAAGCAAAATAATCAAACTCAAATAATTTCTATTTAGTAAAGATGTGCTAAATGCGAGTCAGTCACAAAATACTTGCTGCTCCTTACAGATGTTCACTATGACCAACATCAAGAAACTTCTAAACACTTTTGAATTCACAATAAGAAAAAGAAAGACCACAAAGAAACCATTTAAAAGTTAGGAATCTTGTTGCTCTAGCACTGACTGATAAAATTCAGTGACAACTCATTTTTTCAATGTAAAGTTGGTATTATTAATAATTATATATTTTTGTATTAATTATTTTATACATTTTCATGAATCTTAAATATTTTTAACACCAACATAAACAGAACATTAAACAATATAAATAACTAAACAGATAATTTAAACTCTTGTCATTAGCTCACTGGCAGTGTTCAGAGAGGTTAGAGCAATGCTCTAAAAAGTACTTTTCTATGTGTTTAAAATTACAATGTATTGTAAAATTGCTTCCCCTTAATGTTAATTACAATGCAAGTGCAGAGTTTAAAATGTATGGGAAATTGCTTATTTATGTATATTATGTATATGAAATAGCTAAATGTCAATTGAAACCACAACCTAATCAAATAGGCTGAGCTTCCAGGGAGAGCAGACTTGTTAACATATCATTAAATATTTACAGAAAATCCTATCCTTTGCTCACTATGACAGTAATTTGTGCTAAGCCTAAGTGTTTGCAAAGTTTTTGTATTACCACTACTTATTTTTTTTAATATTTAGATTACAAGTGGAGCAGTGGTTGGTACTCCCGCTCTCGCCTAAACTTGGAATATTCACAACTGTGTTAACATTTTCCCCTATAGACTTTAATGGAGCAAAAAAAGTAGTAAAAACATGATCACATTTTCGAAAGTGCGCTAACCCAACATGAAATATAAATTTTTCACATTCCAATGTTGTTCACATAGCAGAATATGTTCTATTTATTCTTAAATTTAAATATATATATATATATATATATACATACATATATATATATATATATATATATATATATATAAAATAATTTTTGGTAAAATATAAATCTATACCTATATATAAAAGTATATATATATATATATATATATATATATTTTATTTTTTTTTTTTTTTAAATACTTAGAACATATTCCCCTATGTAAAGAACATTGGAATGTGAAATATTTACAGTAAATATATAGTTAAAACCTTTATTAAATATGAATATTGCATAAATATACTTGTATATGTTTTCAGCTACTTGACTGCAAAGGGCTCAAATGCACTTATATATATGCTTATAATATATATATATATATATATATATATATATATACACACACACACACACACATAGATGTCCATCTTTAGATATGTGAATATATATATATATAAATATATATATATATATATATATATATATATATATATACACTTATGTCTGTAATTAAATAAATACACATGTAAATACACATATGTACACCCACACACACACACATCTATATATATATATATATATATATATATATATATATATATATATATATATATAGAGAGAGAGAGAGAGAGAGAGAGAGAGAGAGAGAGAGAGAAAATTATATATATAGAATCAGCAAGGAAGCGCACTCTCACTTTATCAATCATCTGCCAAAGTGCAGGCAAAGCAATATCCACATAAAAAAAGGCTTGCACTCTTTGGTATTTATATATCAAACAGTGTTTAATGTGCCATTTCGGGGATAACTCGCCCCTTCCTTAGACAAGGCAATACTGTGAGAAATCAACAATTTATATAATCAAATCTCATAGTGACCAAACCCCCTCAGGAATGAGACATACACAATGAGTCATATAAGTGAAATATGCAAATTAATGAAATATGGGTACAAAATGATATCGTATGTACATAAGTAACAAATAAATAGTAACAGATTCATAGTCATGTCAGATATGTTGGTAGTCATAACCGACCACTTATTGCAATAAATAACACACTAAATACTAGTAATCATAAGATCAGCCTACATACTTTGGCTGTTTGATAATCACCCTTTGATTAAATAAATGTGTGTTATGCAAATGTTGCTCAAAATTCCTGTTTCGCTATATTACGGCTTGTTTACGTGGTCAGCTGCTGTAAGGCGTGCTATACATCAATATTATAGGGGTGCTAGATGCAGTGTTCGTGCCATAATAGTGTCAAACTGACTCACCTAATTAAAGAGAATATATTCATTCTTATACCATGCTGTCTGATGCTGATATGCTAGCATGTATATACACCTTCATGGTTTGCATTTTTCACTTATATGACTCATTGTTTATGTCGCATTGTGTTGTTATAGCAACCATTTGGTGGTTTTCCCCGGAGGGGGTGGGGTCACTATGGGATTTGATTGTATAAATTGTTGATTTCTCACAGTATTGCCTTGTCTGAGGAAGGGGAGATTTATGCTTGAAACGACACATTAAACACTGTTTGATATTTAAAGACCAGAGAGTGCAAGCCTTTTTTGATGATGTATGTATGTATATACATAAATCAGATAAGGAACTACTTTTTCAAAGAATGGATCCACCTAGAGTGGCATACCCTAGGGCCCATTCCCAGAGAGATACACTAATTAAAACTGATCCTAGAAATTGTTATACCAAGGATACATGGCTACCACATGTGGCGGAATAACAACAGGCAATAGCCTCAACCATCCATATGGCACAAAAAGATTTCCAATAAAATATAGAGTCACATGTACGACCAACTTCATTGTATATCTACTCCACTGTGTGGTCTATTTTATGTAGGTAAGACTGTTGATGACCTTAGGAAAAGGATGGCAGATCACCGGTCTGCAATCAAAAAAGCGATTGACAAGGGAGATTCCGATCAGCCGGTGGCGAGACACTTCGCCCAAGCAAAACACAGTACTAAGGATCTGAAATACATAATAATAGATCATGTACCTCCTCTAACACGAGGAGGGGACAGAGCAAAGTTACTACTGCAACGGGAAGCTAGATGGATACATACCCTGGGTACCATGACATCACAGGGATTAAATGTACATTTGGACTGGCATTGTTTTTTATAAAAGCCATCTAGTTAGGCAGCTCTAAAGTATCATTTTCAATATATTGCATAATGCTAAATAATATCATAAGTAATGTAGATATTTTGTACAATTTAGTGCTCTATTTCTATGCATAAATCCTGAAAGTACCATATCTAGAGATTGCTCTTTTCCCCATATAATTAGAATGTTTCTTTCCCATAAACATAGATCAGGCATATCCTCACACATGAATTGCATATAGAATCCCCTTTAGGATAACCTGTGTACTGTGTAACATTTTTGCCTAATAAGATGTATGCTACATTTTGCCATATTGTAATCACTGGTGTTGTTTTCTATTAGGTGCTGCTGACTTAGCGTCCGGTTGCTATAGTTACGGATATTACGTAATGCAACCTGTGGGGGAGGATCCACTTCCAGGAACGACGTTGGCAGTGCTGCTCTGGGGTACCAAGGGTTTGTTATATATTGGGTGAGTACACTATTTGATGTGGTATGTTTGTTTGAAAACGGGGGGAACCCCGAAACATCATGAATTAAAATTGTTTTTTTTGACGGATAAGACCCAGTGCTCACTACTTCTTTTCACTCGTGCACAACTGTTAGGGCACCACTTGTAATCTAGCCCTTAGTATGGGCGCAGATACAATTCCCAATCTAATACACTCCAGCAGGTTACACAATGTGGGAACACATTAAAGTAGGGAAAAAAATAACAGTATATTGTGCCGTTAACACATTTTTAAGCAATAGCTCAGTAATAAAAATGTTTGGACATTTATGTCCCTTTAATATTATGCATTATACTAAAGAAGTATATGTGGAATATTCCTGTGATGTCCATTATTAATAGTTTAAATACAAAATACACTTCCACAACTGTTATAAATAATGTAACTAATAGTATATAGATAGCATAATGTTTTATGCCATATGTCAATCATGGGTTAATACCAAAACCCTAACAATTTCATAAGGTGTGAATTTTAACAGTCACTTTCAGATTTTCTCTGTTAATTTGTTTGTGATTCAGGCAAAATATTCAGTGTGAGAGGAACTGTTAAAGGGAGTGGGTGATATATGTTATACACATTAGCAAATATAAAAAGCAAGGCTATTTAAAAAGTGTTAAATGTAAAAAAAAATGTGTATACTGGAAATGAAAAAGCACTATATAAACATATTAACTTATTTTTCATCCAAGAAGGTTTTTTAAAGTTAAAGCTGTTATACAATGATTTTGCAAATATTAGGAAATTCATGTTTGTGACCAACTAAACCCTATGAACAGATTGCTGGGAACACACACTACTTTACTGGAAAAGAAAGAAAGAAAGAAAGAAAGAAAGAAAGAAAGAAAGAAAGAACGAACGAAAGAAAGAAAGAAAGAGAGAGAGAAATACTTTATTTTCAACTCCAGAAAATTAGCTTTCCCAGAAACAATGAACTGTAATGAATTTGGAAATCTTACCTTTAAAGGGACATTAAACATCTATAGCTTTTAAGTAAAATGTGTGCTCCTTAGAGAAACCAAAAAATGCAAAAATCACAAACATACGGCCAGATTGCGTTATGAGCTGTGCGGTGCTAACGAGCAGTTTTCTCTCACCGCTCACTTACCTGCAGTGCTGGTATTACAGGTTTTTACAAACCCGGCGTTAAAAAGCACGAAGTGAGCGTTGAGCAAAATTGTGCTCCATACCGCACTTCAATACCAGCGCTGCTTAAGTCAGCGGTGAGCGTTAGCTACGCTGGCTTTTTTTCTCCCGCACCTTTTAAATACCGGTGGTATTTAGAGTTCACAGAAGGGCTGCGTTAGGCTCCAAAAAAGGGAGAGTAGAGCATATTTACCGCCACTGCAACTCTAAATTCCAGCGGTGCTTACGGACGCGGCAAGCTTCAAAAATGTGCTCGTGCACGATTCCCCCATAGGAAACAATGGGGCTGTTTGAGCTGAAAAAAAACCTAACACCTGCAAAAAAGCAGCGTTCAGCTCCTAACGCAGCTACATTGTTTCCTATGGGGAAACACTTCCTAAGTCTGCACCTAACACCCTAACATGTACCCCGAGTCTAAACACCCCTAACCTTACACTTATTAACCCCTAATCTGCCGCCCCCACTATCGCTGACCTCTGCATATTATTATTAACCCCTAATCTGCCGCTCCGTACACCGCCGCAACCTACATTATACCTATGTACCCCTAATCTGCTGCCCCTAACACCGCCGACCCCTATATTATATTTATTAACCCCTAATCTGCCGCCCCCGCTATCGCTGACCCCTGCATATTATTATTAACCCCTAATCTGCCGCTCCGTACACCACCGCAACCTACATTATACCTATGTATCCCTAATCTGCTGCCCCTAACACCGTCGACCCCTATATTATATTTATTAACCCCTAATATGCCGCCCCCAACGTCGCCGCTACCTACCTTGTATTGTATTTAATTAATTTATTAATAGTGTAGTGTTAGGTTTAATTGTAGATAATTGTAGGTAGTTTATTTAATTTATTTATTGATAGTGTAGTGTTAGGTTTAATTGTAACTTAGGTTAGGATTTATTTTACAGGTAATTTTGTAATTATTTTAACTAGGTAACTATTAAATAGTTATTAACTATTTAATAGCTATTGTACATGGTTAAAATAAATACAAAGTTGCCTGTAAAATAAATATTAATCCTAAAATAGCTACAATATAATTATTATTTATATTGTAGCTATATTAGGGTTTATTTTACAGGTAAGTATTTAGATTTAAATAGGAATAATTTATTTAATAAGAGTTAATTTATTTCGTTAGAATAAAATTATATTTAACTTAGGGGGGTGTTAGGGTTAGGGTTTTATTAGAGTAGCGGTGAGCTCCGGTCGGCAGATTAGGGGTTAATACTTGAAGTTAGGTGTCGGCGATGTTAGGGAGAGCAGATTGGGGTTAATACTATTTATTATAGGGTTATTGAGGCGGGAGTGAAGGGTTAATACATTTATTATAGTAGCGGTGCGGTCCGGTCGGCAGATTAGGGGTTAATAAGTGTAGGTAGGTGGCGGCGACGTTGGGGGCGGCATATTAGGGGTTAATAAATATTATGTAGGTGTCGGCGGTATTAGGGGCAGCAGATTAGGGGTACATAGGGATAACGTAGGTGGCGGCGGTGTACGGAGCGGCAGATTAGGGGTTAAAAATTTTAATAGAGCGGCGGCGATGTGGGGGGACCTCGGTTTAGGGGTACATAGGTAGTTTATGGGTGTTAGTGTACTTTAGAGCACAGTAGTTAAGAGCTTTATAAACCGGCGTTAGCCCAGAAAGCTCTTAACTACTGACTTTTTTCTGCGGCTGGAGTTTTGTTGTTAGATTTCTAACGCTCACTTCAGCCAAGACTCTAAATACCAGCATTAGGAAGATCCCATTGAAAAGATAGGATACGCAAATGGTGTAGGGGGATCTGTGGTATGGAAAAGTCGCGGCTGCAAAGTGAGCGTTAGACCCTTTCCTGACTGACTCCAAATACCAGCGGGCGGTAAAAACAAGCGTTAGGAGCCTCTAACGCTGGTTTTGACGGCTACCGCCCAACTCTAAATCTAGCCGATAGATTGCTTCTCCCACAGGAACTCCTAACTTTTCTTCAAGGTTGGTACTACTAATTTAGGTATAGGTTTATTAATTTGTGGTTGGACAGGGTTCACGTGTTGTGAACCTGTCCACATTTCATCACAAATTATGGGCACATTTCTTCCCCTGATTTACGATTATATGAACAAACACATGCACAATGCCACCCCCTTCCCTTGCACAACCAATTGCGTAAGAGTACAGATTGTCAATCGCGCTGGGTAAATGAGTCATGGGTAATTTCCATTCGCCAACTCTAAGGTTTAAACCGCAGCTTCTTAAATATCAGTTTCAGGCTCAAAAGAGTGAACCTGCAATTTTCTGTACTTTTGGAACTTGATCAATGGGATGTAAATTTGCATAAGCAGGACAGTATATGGTAATCTGTGAATATGGGAGGTATGGATAGAAATAAACAAATATAGCTTCAGAAGCATGTTGATGTGTAAATTACTATCACAAACATCTCACTACATCTTGCATGTTTTTTCATACATTTTTTTAAATTTTAGAATAAATGGTGGCTTTTATAATATATTATTCTCTAAACTGTGTATGTCTGATAAATGTTTAAGGGGCTAAGTAAAACATTTTTTTCCAAATATGATAGCAAATTAATACATTACATTCATCATTCAGGGCAGATTATTATGATTGTACAGCTATGCTTATACACTAAATTTGCCTATTTTAAAACCACATTTGCAGAGGAGTCAACTAAAGCATTTGTAAGATTTTTACAAAGTAAAAGTACAATAGTGTGTATCTTACATAAAGTATAAATTAATTAAAGAGTACTTTGCATTATTTGGTATGCATTTAAAAGGCTTCAAGCAATTTAAAACACAAGTGAAAGGTTACAAAAATAATTACAAATCACACATAACATATCTGACAGATTTTTTATAAAAAAAACTTAAAGGAACACTGATCCCAATTTTTTGTGATTCAGATAGAGCATGCCATTTTAAGCAACTTTCTAATTTACTCCTATTAGCAATTTTTATTTGTTCTCTTGCTATCTTTATTTGAAAAAGATGGCATCTAAGTTTTTTGATTGTTTCAGTACTCTGGACAGCACTTTTTTATTGGTGGATGAATTTATCCACCAATCAGCAAGGACAACCCAGGTTGTTCACCAAAAATGGGCCGGCATCTAAACTTACATTCTTGCAGTTCAAATAAAGATACCAAGAGAATGAAGAAAATGTGGGCCAGCTCCTAAGCTTTACATTCCTGCTTTTTAAATAAAGATAGCAAGAGTACAAAGAAAAATTGATAATAGGAGTAAATTAGAAAGTTGCTTAAAATGTCATGCTCTATCTGAATCACAATAGAAAAAATTTGGGTACAGTGTCCCTTTAAATGTTTAATATTAACATATTAAATAAGCATTAGTTGGTTACATTATTTTTAAATGGTTAATATTTGTTTCTGCAGTTTTTGCTTATTTTTGAAAATAATATTTTGAAATAATAAACCTTTTCTAAATCAAAAATCTTAACTATATTGATTAAGACATTATAAACAATATGTAGAAATGTTTATATATATATGTAACAAGTGTAGATCAAGACAGCATTTATGTAAAGGAACCTGGACAAGCTGAAAGGTACGGAAATAAAAAAATCAATACTGTATGTTTTGTATATAAGAAAAAATAAATTGCCCTTTGCAACAGAGGACAATTATTTTGTCTTTTTCAATAAACAAATATGTGCTTCAACACTATTTATAATCTGGCCTTTTCAGTTCACTTCAGATATTAGAAAGGGCATCATTATCAGAATTAACTAAGCTTGAAAATGATAGTATTGGATGATAATTGATCATTAGATTTTTCCTTGTTTCCATAGCAACTAAACTGCTCCTGAATTGAGATTCTATTGCTTTAGACAAGAAAAATCAATAGCATGTGAATCATAATATATCTAAAGGAAATAATAAAAATGGTCACAAACCTGTACTGGAATGAACAACTCCTGATGCAACAGTTTGACCCAGAAGATCATATTGATTCAACCGTGAACCGTCTTCAGCAACAACTACAGACAGGGCTGGCTCCCTTGTCCATGTATATGACACTTCAGCTCTGGTGTAGGCATCTAAAAGCAAGGGAAATGATATGATGTGATATAAAATTTGTAAAATTGTAAGCTATAGAATTAGTTAAAGGGACATAATACTCATATGCTAAATCATTTGCAAGTGATGCTGCATAACTGTAAAAAGCTGATATTAAATGATCACCTGAACAACTCTATATAAAAAGGAAAGATATTCTACTTTACAATTTCTTCAGCTCACAATAGTAAGTGCTCTGTGAACATTTATACTTCAGCGGCTGTTGAGATGCAAGTTGAAAAAACAAAACAAAAAAAAACAATAGCCAATTAGCATCAGCAGTGCTGAGGTTATGCATTGCTTTGCTGTGATCTCATGAGATTTCACTAACATCTAGTGCGACTTCATAGTAAACGTCTTTAAAATAAATAGGAAAATAACATGTCTGTGCCTGCATATGCCAGATGCACATTTCCTTGCAAAATCTTGCACTAGCATTCTGATTGGCTGCTTAAAATCTCTTTATAGTGAGGTGTGAATATCTTCCTATTTTACATAGAGATGTTCAGGTGATATTTTCTGGTCAGCTTTTCACAGATATGCTGCATCACTTTCAAGTGCTTTAGCATTTGGGTATCATCTGAAATTGTGATCAGATCATTGTGTTTTATATTGATATATTGATAAACAAATTTGTTTTTCAGAAAAATAAGACTCATAAATCTTTACTTTAGAGATATAGGAACAGATTACAAGTGGAGCGCTAAATTATTGGGCACCCGCAAAGGGCAAAATAACCAGCCATTACAAGTGGGTGGTTATTGCAACTACGAGCTCATGGTAGCTATTAGAGCTTATAAAATTAACTAGAGATCAGATCTCTGGTTTATTTTAGAATTTTGCCCCAAATGCCCCCAAAATACAGTGTAGTGTATCTTATTAAAAAATAAAGATAGTAGCATGTTTATTTTTAAATAAAATAACTGCACTAGGCAGTATTTTGGGGTTAAAGTTGGCAGTAGTGGGGTGTGCCCAGTAAATATATATCCTTATACATAAACATTTATATTTGCTGCTATCGTTGTGCTACTTACCCCCTTCACTGCGCTTAGGTTTTGTGGCATCTCTGACGTGATCAGAATGAGGCTCCCATTGGAGCCTATGGAAGTGCGCTTTCATTGCTGACAACTTGTAATTCCAGCGCACATTAGCGCGCACTGGTATTACTCAGAGGAGCGCTAATATCGCTTTTGCAAAAACTATGTTTAGCGATCCACTTGGAATCTGGCCCCAAATATATAATAAACTAAGGTTAAAGGAACTGAAACATTTTGAGAATGTAATATAAAATGTTTAATTATTGGTAGTAAGAAAGAAAAAAAAAAACGGTTGGCAAAATAGTTTCATTATTTATGTTGTAAATTAACTTTGAAAATGCAAGGTTTTACTAAATCTGAGAAATGGAAATACACACGGCAAACTTTACAAACCTAATTCTTCTACAAATCTGTCCCTAATTGGTCTTAGCAGAGGTAATAAGATAATATACTGCGATACAATGAACCTTTTGCTCACAAAGGGCTAGATTAAACATGGTGTGCTAACGTTTGCATATCTTGATATCGATTGCACTTTAATTTGCATGCATATTACAAGTTGAAAGTAAACACGTCCACTCAAGCTCAATCTAATTTTACATTGGGTTAGCAGGCCTGAAGACCTCGCGTAAAGGTTATGGGATTAAAAAAAGGGGAAAGTTAAAAGTAAACGCATCCACTCAAGCTCAATCTAATTTTACATTGGGTTAGCATGACTGAGGACCTCGCTTAAAGGGTATGGGCTTAAAAAAAAATTTGCACCAAACACAACATAAATACATTAAAATATACTGTGACACTCATATAACACTATCTGATAAATATATATATATATATATATATATATATATATATATATATATATATATAATTCCAGCCTCTAAAATGTTAAAAGACCTGTATTTATTTAGTTTGGGTCCAAAATTATAGTACAAAGTTTCTTGCCTGTAATAGGCCCATAGTCATGTATCATGTAACAATAATACCCATAAGGGTTCTATGTCTTCATAAGCATTTTTTTTTCTTGTAAAAAATGAGTTCCCTAAAGAAGAAACTGTTTGAAAGAGCTCATGTTTAAATGTTATGTAAACTTACAATTAAGAAAAAACAGTGGCCGATCCAAGTTTCAAAATAGAGTAAGCCCTGTTGCTAAAGGCAGTCCTCAAGTAACAGAAATAGTTATTACTTTCTATGAGATCCAATACCACTTAAAAGCCCCAATAACCCATGACTATCACTATTATAAGTATGAGCCGCAGTGCTCCAGCAGGCTCAATTATATAAACAATTAAAATGCCATAATTATTTTCAGTTTTCATTAATAGTTTTTAAGCATGCAAAACTCAATGTGAAGGATCAAAAATAAATTGTTCTCTGAACTTTAAACCACTCAGAGCAATACAATTAAACAAAGATGTACCCTAACTGCAGATAACTTCCCTGATCCAACCTAACTGCAATTAACCTGGACTGGGACCTCTACATGGTTAACACTTACCATGCTCTCCCATTGAACCCAATCACAATTAACCTTAAATGCATCCTCCCCACCACTAATACACCTAAATCCACTGTTTTTATGCACTTCAACAAAATAAACCCTACAATTTTCCTCACTACAAATAACACTAACAAAGCTGTCTTAACGCACCTCACCACAATTAACCCTAACTCTGACCTCCCCCACTGTAGTTAACATTAATTACAATTTACCCGTCACTACAAAATACCACTAATGGTTGACCCAATCTCTCACTGCATTTAATCCTAATGGCACCTCCCCTCACTAATAAATAATGACAGATCGACCCCCTCTGCAAATCCTTTTTAGCTATAAACATCTCTAGCTTGATTCCCCATCTGTAAGCACTCAAACCTATATGATCTCACTTTCCCACTGCAAAAAATCCCATAACACATAATCTCTAAACATAACCTCCCTAGACAATATAATAAAATTACAATTCCTTTATTTCTACTGGTCCTTCTCTTTTTTATAATAAAAAAAAAAAACACAGTATTGGGTGATTAATCAGGTAAACTATTTTGAACTGTGGATGGACAAGCTTTAAAACTTTAAAACTGAGTTCAAATGCTCCTTTAATTGGTTAATAACATTAAAGTGTTTTCATTTTTTTACAATTACAAAATATATTAACCAATCATGGTTTCAATATTTTATATAAATTTCATGGTGCATTTTTTGGATTAATTGTTTTGTGAAAACTACATTTTGTTACCTAATTTGCATTTGTAATAAAACAAATGCACACGTCTAATAAAATGATCCTCCAGCACTGCAAGATCCATCACAAGATTCTAAAAAGGCAGATTTTGCTATTCTTCTCCAAGGGGGTGTTTCCTTTTTTTCTGTATGTAAAGGAGAGACAGGCCAAATGCAATATAGAACCTCAGAACAAGAGTTTTCTTGCATTTACACTTTGTGTTTTGTATTTATATTATCTTAGACTTCATAAAAATATGTATTACATTTAAACTTTGCACTTTCTATTTTGTATTTTAATGCATATAGATTCTGTAAAGTGCAGTGTATTTAGGATTTTTATTTTACAAATTCTGATTAGGATTTGACAAATTAGGGTCATACTTTGTATTTTTATGTGTATCTTTTACAAATTACATTGCACTTTGCATTTCTTGGACAAGATTACATATGCGGCGTCACCCGCAAAAGCTGGGGATGCCGGTTTTTACGCCATTTTGGTATCACATGTACAGCGCCACAAATAAATGCGGAGCGTATATTTCACCCATTGCCCACAATTTTTACTCCCATAAGCTAACACAGAAAAACGTTGATAATTGGTATCACATATTCAGCTCAAAGACTTATGCAGTGTAAATGGAGACATTTTACTCCATTTTCACCTCGCCACACATAGGCAGGTGCAGCAAACCTTGTGCTGAGTATTTGAGCACCGTAACCCCCTAAAAATAGTAACTAACACCTAACGCATGCACAATATTTTTCTACCTGTCAACCGCCACCCCCCACCACAATAACTAATAAACTATATTAACCCCTAATCCGCCAATCCCCACATCACAAAACATCTAATTAACCTATTAACACCTAATCCGCCAACCCACCACAACACTATATACCTAATAAAGTGATTAACCCCTAAACAGATTAGCGCTGCAGAATCATAACCGATAATAATAATAATGAACCACTTTCACCTCACAACGCAATATACCTTAATAAACTATTAACACCTAATCCGCTATTCACCCATATCGCAAAGTACCTATTAAAACTATTAACCCCTAAACCGCCACCACCTACATTATACTTATGAACCCCTAATCTGCTGCCTCCAACATCGCCAACACCTACATTATATTTATTAACCCCTAATCTGCCGCCCCCAATATCGCCACAACCTACCTACATTTATTAACCCCTAATCTGCCGCCCCCAACGTCGCCGCCACTATATTAAAGTTATTAACCCCTAAACCTAAGTCTAACCCTAACCCTAACACCCCCTAACTTAAATATAATTACAATAAATCTAAATAAATATTCCTATAATTAACTAATGCCTAGATTACGAGTTTTGCGTTAGAGGCTGTGTGGTGCTAACGAGCAGTTTATGCTCACTGCTCACTTGCAGACAGCGCTGGTATTAAGGGTTTTTACAAACCCGGCGTTAGCCGCAAAAAAAGTAAGCGTAGAGCAAAATTTAGCTCCACATCTCACCTCAATACCAGTGCTGCTTACGTAAGCAGTGAGCTGGTAAAACGTGCTCGTGCACGATTTCCCCATAGGAATCAATGGGGGAGATCCGGCTGAAAAAAAAAACACCTGCAAAAAAGCAGCTTAAAGCTTCTAACGCAGCCCCATTGATTCCTATGGGGAAAATACATTTATGTCTACACCTAACACCCTAACATGAACCCCGAGTCTAAACACCCCTAATCTTACACTTATTAACCCCTAATCTGCCACCCCCGACATCGCCGCCTCCTGCATTATATTATTAACCCCTAATCTGCCACTTCGGACACCGCCGCCACCTACATTATACTTATGAACCCCTAATCTGCCGCCCCCAACATCACCAACACCTACATTTTATTTATTACCTCCTAATCTGCCGCCCCCTATGTCGCCGCAACCTACCTACATTTATTAACCCCTAATCTGCCGCCCCCAACGTTGCCGCCACTATAATAAAGTTATTAACCCCTAAACCTAAGTCTAACCCTAACACCCACTAACTTAAATATAATTTAAATAAATCTAAATAAAATTACTATAATTAACTAAATAATTCCTATTTAAAACTAAATACTTACCTATAAAATAAACCCTTAGCTAGCTACAATATAACTAATAGTTACATTGTAGCTAGCTTAGGGTTTATTTTTATTTTACAGGCAACTTTGTATTTATTTTAACTAGGTAGAATAGTTATTAGTTATTAACAATTTAATAACTACCTAGTTAAAATAAAGAAATATTTACCTGTAAATAAAACCTAACCTAAGTTACACTAACACCTAACACTACACTATAATTAAATAAATTACCTAAATCAAATACAATTAATTACAATTAAATAAAATTATCTAAAGTACGGGAAAACCCCCCACTAAATTACAGAAAATAATAAAGAAATTACAAGATCTTTAAACTAATTACACCTACTCTAATCCCCCTAACAAAATAAAAAAGCCTCCCAAAATAAAAAAAAGCCCTACCCTACACTAAATTACAAATAGCCCTTAAAAGGGCCTTTTGCGGGGCATTGCCCCAAAGTAATCAGCTCTTTTACCTGTAAAAAAAAAAGTACAAATACCCCCCAACATTAAAACCCACCACCCACACAACCAACCCTACTCTAAAACCCACCCAATCCCCCTTAAAAAAACCTAACACTAACCCCTTAAAGATCACACTACCGTGAGAAGTCTTCACCCAACCGGGCAGAAGTGGTCCTCCAGACGGGCAGAAGTCTTCATCCAGACGGCATCTTCTATCTTCATCCATCCAGCGCAGAGCGGATCCATCTTCAAGACATCCGACGCGGAGCATCCTCTTCTGTCCAGGCCGATGACTGAATGAAGGTTCCTTTAAATGACGTCATCCAAGATGGCGTCCCTTTAATTCCGATTGGCTAATAGAATTCTATCAGCCAATCAGAATTAAGGTAAAAAAAATCCTATTGGCTGATGCAATCACCCAATAGGATTGAAGTTCATTCCTATTGGCTGATCCAATCAGCCAATAGGATTGAGCTGGCAATCTATTGGCTGTTCCAATCAGCCAATAGAATGCCAGCTCAATCCTATTGGCTGATTGCATCAGCCAATAGGATTTTTCCAACCTTAATTCCGATTGGCTGATATAATTCTATCAGCCAATCGGAATTGAAGGGATGCCATCTTGGATGACGTCATTTAAAGGAACCTTCATTCAGTCATTGACCGTGGACAGAAGAGGATGCTCCGCGTCGGATGTCTTGAAGATGGACCAGCTCTGCACCGGATGGATGAAGATAGAAGATGCCGTCTGGATGAAGATTTCTGCCTGTCTGGAGGACCACTTCTGCCCGGTTGGATGAACACTTCTGCCTGTCTGGAGGACCACTTCTACCAGGTTGGGTGAAGACGTCTCCCGGGAAGGTTATCTTCAAGGGGTTAGTGTTAGGTTTTTTTAAGGGGGAATTGGGTAGGTTTTAGAGTAGGGTTGGTTGTGTGGGTGGTGGGTTTTAATGTTGGGGGGGTATTTGTACTTTCTTTTTTACAGGTAAAAGAGCTGATTACTTTGGGGCAATGCCCCGCAAAAGGCCCTTTTAAGGGCTATTTGTAATTTAGTGTAGGGTAGGGCTTTTTTATTTTGTTAAGGGAATTAGAGTAGGTGTAATTAGTTTAAAAATCTTGTAATTTCTTTATTATTTTCTGTAATTTAGTGGGTGGGGTCTCATACTTTAGATAATTGTATTTATTTGTAATTAATTGTATTTATTTAATTATAGTGTAGTGTTAGGTGTTAGTGTAACTTAGGTTAGGTTTTATTTTACAGGTAAATTTGTCTTTATTTTAACTAGGTAGTTATTAAATAGTTAATAACTATGTAATAACTATTGTACCTAGATAAAATAAATACAAAGTTGCCTGTAAAATAAAAATAAACCCTAAGCTAGCTACAATGTAACTATTAGTTATATTGTCTCTAATTTAGGGTTTATTTTATAGGTAAGTATTTAGTTTTAAATAGGAATTATTTAGTTAATGATAGTAATTTTATTTAGATTTTTTTGTAATTATATTTAAGTTAGGGGGTTAGGGTTAGACTTAGGTTTAGGGGTTAATACATTTAATATAGTGGCGGCGACGTTGGGGCAGCAGATTAGGGGTTAATAAATGTAGGTAGGGACGGCAGATTAGGGTTTAATAATATTTAACTAGTGTTTGCGATGCGGGAGTGTGGCGGTTTAGGGGTTAATATTTTTATTAAAGTGGCGGCGATGTGGGGGGGGCTCAGTTTAGGGGTTAATAGGTAGTTTATGGGTATTAGTGTACTTTTTAGCACTTTAGTTAAGAGTTTTATGCTACGGCGTTGTAGTGTAAAACTCTTAACTACTGACTTTAAAATGCAGTACCAGTCTTGACAGGAGAGGTTCTACCACTCACTTTTGGTCAGACTCATAATACCAGCGCTATGCAAGTCCCATTGAAAATATAGGATACGCAATTGACGTAAGTGGATTTGCGGTATTTCCGAGTCTGGCCAAAAAAGTGAGCGGTACACCTGTACCTGCAAGACTCGTAATACCAGCAGGCGTTAAAAAGCAGCGTTAGGACCTCTTAACGCTGCTTTTTAACCCTAACGCACAACTCAGAATCTAGGCCTAAATTATTCCTATTTAAAACTAAATACTTACCTATTAAATAAACCCTAACGGCGAGATTACGAGTTTGGCTTTAACAGGGGTGCGTTGCTAACAAGGCTTTTTTTTCCACCGCTCCCTTAAGCCAACGGTGGTATTACAGGTTTTTTTAAACCTGGCGTTAGCCGCAAAAAGGTGAGCATAGAGCAGAATTTAGCTCCACATCTCACCTCAATACCAGCGTTGCTTACGGTAGCGGTAAGCTGGCTAAACATGCTTGTGCATGATTTCCCCATAGGAAACAATGGGGCTGAGCTGGCTGGAAAAAACCTAACACCTGCAAAAAAGCAGCGTCCAGCTTCTAACGCAGTCCCATTGTTTCCTAGGGGAAAATAAAAAATATGTCTAAACCCTAACATGAACCCCGAGTCTAAACACCCCTAATCTTACACTTATTTAACCCCTAATCTGCTGCCCGACATAGTTGCCACCTGCATAATATTATTAACCCCTAATCTGCCGCTCCGGACATCACCGACACCTACATTTTATTTATGAACCCCTAATATACTGCCCCCAACATCGCCACCACCTACATTATACTTATAAACCACTAATCTGATGCCCCCAATGTCGCCACCACCTACCTACAATTATTAACCCCTAATCTGACGACCGGACATCGCCGCCACTTTAATAAATGTATTAACCCATAAACCGCCGCACTCCCGCCTCGCAAACACTAGTTAAATTTTATTAACCCCTAATCTTCCCCCCCTCAACGTCGTCGACACCTACCTACATTTATTAACCCCTAATCTTCCGACCCCAACGTCCCCACTACTATAATAAATTTATTAACCCCTAAACCTAAGTCTAACCCTAAGTCTAACCCCCTGCTAACTTAAATATAACTTAAATTAAACAAAATGAATGTAACACAATTAAATAAATTAATCCTATTTAAAACTAAATACTTACCGATAAAATAAACCTTAAAGGGACACTATACCCACATTTTTTCTTTCGTGATTCAGATAGAGCATGAAATTTTAAGCAACTTTATAATTTACTCCTATTATCAAATTTTCTTTATTCTCTCGGTATCTTTATTTGAAATGCAAGAATGTAAGTTTAGATGCCGGCCCATTTTTGGTGAACAACCTAGGTTGTCCTTGCTGATTGGTGGATAAATTCATCCACCAATCAAAAACTGCTGTCCAGAGTACTGAACCAAGAAAAAAGCTGAGATGTCTTCTTTTTCAAATAAAGATAGCAAGAGAACGAAGAAACATTGATAATAGGAGTAAATTAGAAAGTTGCTTAAAATTGCATGCTCTATCTGAATCATGAAATAATAAATTTGGGTTCAGTGTCCCTTTAAGCTAGCTACAATATAACTAATAGTTACATTGTAGCTATCTTAGGATTTATATTTATTTTACAGGGAACTTTGTATTTATTTTAACTAGGTACAATAGTTATTAAATAGTTATTAACTATTTAATAACTACCTAGCTAAAATAAGTACAAAATTCCCTGTAAAATAAATCCTAACCTAAGTTACAATTACACCTAACACTACGCTATCATTAAATAAATTACCTAAACTAACTACAAGTGTACTTTGTAGCACTTTAGTTAGAGTTTTATGTTCAGGCCCATAAAACTCTTAACTACTGACTTTCAAATGCGGTCAAAGTCTTGACAGGAGAGGGTCTACCGTTCACTTCTTCCAAGACTCGTAATACCAGCGTTAGGCAAATCCCATTAAAAAGATATTATACGCAATTGATGTAAGGGGATTTGCGGTAGCCTTGAGTCGCGGAAGAAAAGTGAGCGGTGAGCCTCTACCTGTCAGACTAGTAATACCAGTGTTAGGTAAAAAGCAGCATTTGGACCTCTCAACGCTGCTTTTTAAGGCTAACGCCAAACTCGGAATCTCGGTGTATGATAGCTACAATATAACTAATAGTTACATTTTAGCTATCTTAGGGTATATTTTTATTTTACAGGCAAGTTTGTATTTATTTTAACTAGGTAGAATAGTTATTAAATAGTTATTAACTATTTAATAACTACCTAGCTAAAATAAATATAAAAGTACCTGTAAAATAAAACCTAACCTAAGTTACACTAACACCTAACACTACACTATAATTAAATAAATTAACTAAATTAAATTAAATTAGCTAAAGTACAAAAAACAACACTAAATTACATAAAATAATAAACAAATTACAGATATTTAAACTAATTAACCTAATCTAATAGCCCTATTAAAATAAAAAAAGCCCCCCCCCCAATAAAAAAAACCCTAGCCTAATCTAAACTACCAATAGCCCTTAAAAGGGCCTTTTGCGGGGCATTGTCCCAAAGTAATCAGCTCTTTTACATGTAAAAATAAATACAAACAACCCCCCAACAGTAAAACCCACCACCCACACAAACAACCCCCCAAATAAAATACTAAACTAAAAAAACTAAGCTCCCCATTGCCCTGAAAAGGGCATTTGGATGGGCATTGAAATTAAAAGTGCAGTTAGCTCTATTGCAGCCCAAATTCCCTAACCTAAAAATAAAACCCACCCAATACACCCTTAAAAAAAACCCAGCACTAACCCCCTGAAGATCGACTTACCGGGAGAAGTCTTTATCCAAGCCGGGCCGAAGTTCTCAACGAAGCTGGGAGAAGTCTTCATCCAAGCCGGGCGAAGTGGTCCTCCAGACGGGCAAAAGTCTTCATCCAGACGGCATCTTCTATCTTTATCCATCCGGCGCGGAGCTGGTCCATCTTCAAGACATCGGACATGGAGCATCCTCTTCATCCAATGACTAAAACTGAATGAAGGTACCATTAAGGGACATCATCCAAGATGGCGTCCCTTAGATTCCGAGTTGGTTTTAATAGGTAATTTGCAATGTGGGCTAAATACTTTTAATAGGGACTTTGAGATGTGGGTGAATGGCGGATTAGGGGTTAATACATTTATTAGGTAGTTTGCAATGTTGGGGTTGGAGGTAGATTGCGATGTGGGTGAATAACAGATTAGGGGTTAATAGTTTAATTAGGCATATTGCGTTGTAGGGGGTTTGTCGGTTTAGGGGCTAATACTTTTTTAATATTAGTTCTGATATGGGTTTGATGGCGGATATAGTGGTTTTATGTGCTAGGTTTATTTTTGGGAGGCGTGTTAGACTTTTACGGGAGATTTTATATTTTTAAAAAAGAAAAAAATTGTAGGCGCCTGCATTTTCTAAAGTGCCGTAAGTCACTGGCAACTCCAGAAATTTGCATTTACACTAATTTCTGGACATCGCTTGTTTATCCGACTTACGGCACTTTATGAACTGCCGGCAGGGTTTAATTGATACCCCGATGTGCAAGATGACATTTCGGGTGGCGCGGGTTTCAGCAGTTGCACTGAAGCTTGCGCCGCATATGTAATCTTGCCCGTTATGTTTAAAATAAAACTGACACCTTCAGTTTTCCAGACAGCTTCATTATTTCTAAGAGCCCAATGATCAAATTTTCTCTAGTTTGAAGATAAGTTATAGTGTAGACTTCAGAGGGACTGAACTCACTGAATTCTATAAGAAAAAGGTCAGAACTTGGAAATCCTAGAGAGATATGAGAGATGCCTTCCATAGAAAGTAATGAGGCTCTCTGGGATGCAGAATTTCACATGGTAGAGTGAAATTAAGAGGAAAACACCCAGGACTGATATAAAGTCTTAGTTTTCAGCAAATACAAATACAAACTTCCAGAACTATTCACGAACGGGCGAACCGGGCGAACCGCCATAGACTTCAATAGGCAGGCAAACTTTAAAACCCACAGGGACTCTTTCTGGCCACAATAGTGATGGAAACGTTGTTTCAAGGGGACTAACACCTGGACTGTGGCATGCCGGAGGGGGATCCATGGCAAAACTCCCATGGAAAATTACATAGTTGATACAGAGTCTGGTTTTAATACATAAAGGGCATAATTCACCTAACATTCCTAAATTGTTTGGAATAACATGCTTTAAAACATCAGGTAGGATGTTGTATCGATCAGGTAGTGTAAGGGTTATGCCCGCTTCAAAGTGACAGACCAAACTCCCCGTTTAAAGGGACAGTCTACACCATAATTTTTATTGTTTTAAAAGATAGATAATACCTTTATTAGCCATTTCCCAGTTTTGCATAACTAACACATTTATAATAATATACTTTTAACCTCTGTGATTATCTTGTATCTAAGCCTCTGCAAACTGCCCCTTTTTTCAGTTCTTTTGACAGACTTGCAGTCTAGCCAATCAGTGCCTGCTCCCAGATAACTTCTCGTGCACAAGCACAGGGTTATCTATATGAAATACGTGAACTAACACCCTCTAGTGGTGAAAAACTGTTAAAATGCAATCTGAAAGAGGTGGGCTTCAAGGTCTAAGAAATTAGAATATAAACCTCCTAGGTTAAGCTTTCAACTAAGAATACCAAGAGAACAAAGCAAAATTGTTGATAAAAGTAAATTGGAAAATTGTTTAAAAATACATGCTCTATCTGAATCATGAAAGTTTATTTTGGCCTAGACTGTCCCTTTAACGCACCGCAAACAACCGCAAACAGTCCATTTGCACAACTGCAAACTCCCCATTTGCACAAGGTTGGATACCAAGCTAGCCATGTCCCGTTCCTTGTCCTCACTGATGTCATTGAAGGTCTCTTCCTCCACCCAGCCACGTACAACACCAAGGGCCCCCGAAAGGTGACAACAAGCCCCCTGGGATGCCTGCTGTGTTTGATTTTCCACCTCCTCAAAGCCACCTTCCTCCTCTGACTCCTCTTCTTCAGACTCCTCTCTCTGTGTTGCCTCTCTCTGCGTTATTATAAGGTGTGTTAAGTAGTACTATTCCTATCAGTTTAATCCCTGTTACGTCCCCTATCAGGTGACGTGTATATGGCATCGATTTTAGGAACCGGGAGATGGAAAAAGATGCTTGGTCGGTCCTCCTACTTCAAATTTGGGGCACTGCATGCAATCTAATGTACCACCAGATATGAGTGGTGTGTTAAGTAGTTCTATTCTTATCAGTTTAATCCCTGTTACGTCCCCTATCAGGGGACGTGTATATGGCATCGATTTTAGGAACCGGGAGATGGAAAAAGATGCTTGGTCGGTCCTCCTACTTCAAATTTGGGGCACCGCGCGTGCAATCTAATGTGCCACCAGATAGGAGTGGTGTGTTAAGTAGTTCTATTCTTATCAGTTTAATCCCTGTTACGTCCCCTATCAGGGGACGTGTATATGGCATCAATTTTAGGAACCGGGAGATGGAAAAAGATTCTTGATCGGTCCTCCTACTTCAAATTTGGGGCACTGCGTGTTCAATCTAATGTGCCACCAGATAGGAGTGGTGTGTTAAGTAGTACTATTCTTATCAGTTTAATCCCTGTTACGTCCCCTATCAGGGGACGTGTATATGGCATGGATTTTAGGAACCGGGAGATGGAAAAAGATGCTTGGTCGGTCCTCCTACTTAAAATTTGGGGCACTGCACATGCAATCTAATGTTCCACCAGATAGGAGTGGTGTGCTAAGTAGTACTATTCCTATCAGTTTAATCCCTGTTATGTGCCTTTTTTATTGGTTTGGTTTTTGAAGCCACAGTGCAGCACCAGAGGCCAGGAAAATTAGGCATGTATACATGCCTGAAAAATTAGGTATTGTTGCAGCCGCTGCTGTAGCAGCAGACAGAAAAATTGATGTTTGTTTCACAGGCAGAAAGTGCCCTAAAACTTTGCGGCTTGAACCCTAGTTGGTGGCGGATAAGTCACGCAAGTCATCCGGCATTCAGAGATAAAATACAGCAGCATGTGGACCATTTTTAGCCCAAGGCAGCTCATCTCATCAGGCCTTTATTAGTTGAATGCATCGCCCACTGTAAGTCCCTTAGGGATCCATCCCTCATTAATCTTAATAAAGGTGAGGTAATCTAGACTTTTTTGACCTAGGCGACTTCTCTTCTCAGTGACAATACCCAATACCTCCTGCTGCACTGAAGGTCCTTTCTGACAGGACACTTGAAGAGGGGTAGGCCAGAAGTTCTATCGCAAATTGGGATAGCTCAGGCCACAGGTCAAGCCTGCACACCCAGTAGTCAAGGGGTTCATCGCTCCTCAGAGTGTCGATATCTGCAGTTAAGGCGAGGTAGTCTGCTACCTGTCGGTCGAGTCGGTCTCTGAGGGTGGACCCCGAAGGGCTGTGGCGATGCGTAGGACTTAAAAAGCTTTGCATGTCCTCCATCAACAACACGTCTGTAAAGCGCCCTGTCCTTGCCGGCGTGGTCGTGGGAGTCGAGGATTACTTTCACCTCTTCCCCTGTTAGATTCCCGTTGTGCTGTGACATCACCCTTATACGCTGTGTAAAGCATACTTTTTAATTTATTTTGGAACTGCTGCATCCTTTCAGACTTGCGGAAATTCAGTAACATTTCAGGCACTTTATGCTTATACCGAGGGTCTAGTAGCATGGACACCCAGTACAGGTTGTTCTCCTTCAGCCTTTTTATACAAGGGTCCCTCAACAGGCACGACAACATGAAAGACCCCATTTGTACAAGGTTGGATGCCGAGCTACTCATATCCCGTTCCTCGTCCTCAGTGATCTCACTGAAGGTATCTTCTTCCCCCCTGCCACGTACAACACCACGGGTACTAGATAGGTGACAATGAGCACCCTGGGATGCCTGTTGTGCTTGGTCTTCCTCCTCCTCCTCAAAGCCACATTCCTCTTCTGACTCCTCTTCCTCACAATCCTCTTCCAGCGTTGCCGCAGGTCCAGCAAGCGATGCTGATAAGGTTGTTTCTGGTGGTGATGGTGACCACAACTCTTCCTCTTCATGCTCATCTACGGCCTGATCCAGCACTCTTCGCAGGGCACGCTCCAGGAAGAAAACAAATGGTATGATGTCGCTGATGGTGCCTTCGGTTTAACTGACTAGGTTTGTCACCTCCTCAAAAGGATGCATGAGCCTACAGGCATTGCGCATGAGCGTCCAGTAACGTGGCAAAAAAATTCCCAGCTCCGCAGAGGCTGTCCTAGCACCCCGGTCATACAAATAGTCGTTAACGGCTTTTTCATGTTGGATCAGGCGGTCGAACATTAGGAGTGTTGAATTCCAACGTGTCGGGCTGTCGCAAATCAAGCGCCTCACTGGCATGTTGTTTCGCCGCTGGATATCTGAAAAGTGTGCCATGGCCGTGTTGGAATGCCTGAAATGGCCACACACCTTCCTGACCTGCTTCAGGACGTCCTGTAAGCCTGGGTACTTATGCACAAAGCGTTGTACGATCAGATTACACACATGTTGTGCCATGCACGGCACATGTGTCAACTTGCCCAAATTCAATGCCGCCAACAAATTACTTCCATTGTCACTAACCACTTTGCCGATCTCCAGTTGGTGCGGAATCAGCCACTGATCCACCTGTGCGTTCAGGGCGGACAGGAGTGCTGGTCCAGAGTGACTCTCTGCTTTCAGGCAAGTCAACCCCAAGACGGCGTGACACTGCCGTATCGGAGATGTGGAATAGTACTTGGGGAGCTGGGGGGGTGCCGTTGATGTGGAGCAAGACGCAGCAGCAGAAGAGGACTCAGCCAAGGAGGTTATGGAAGAGGATGGAGTAAGAGGAGTAGAGGAGGTGGCAGCAGGCCTGCCTGCAAGTCGTGGCGGTGTCACCAACTCCTCTGCAGAGCCACACATTCCATGCTTGGCAGCCGTCAGCAGGTTTACCCAATGCGCAGTGTAGGTGATATACCTGCCCTGACCATGCTTTGCAGACCAGTTATCAGTGGTCAGATGGACCCTTGCCCCAACACTATGTGCCAGATATGCCATTACTTCCTTTTGCACAATCGAGTACAGGTTGGGAATTGCCTTTTGTGCAAAGAAATTTCGGCCGGGTACCTTCCACTGCGGTGTCCCAATAGCTACAAATTTTTTGAACGCCTCAGACTCCACCAGCTTGTATGGTAAAAGCTGGCGGGCTAAGAGTTCAGTCAAGCCAGCTGTCAGATGCCGGGCAAGGGGGTGACTTTGTCACTTTGGCTTCTTACGCTCAAACATGTCCTTGACAGACACCTGACTGTGGGCAGATGAGCAGGAACTTCTCAAGGTGAGACACGGAGTGGCGGATGGTTGAGAGGGGGCAAGGAGGACAGCAGTGGTTGACGTGGATGAAGATTCTGGACCAGGAGGAGGATGGCGGCTTTGAGTTTGTGTGCTGCTTGTACTCATGTGTTGATCCCATAGGCGTTTGTGATGTGCGATCATGTGCCTTCGAAAAGCAGTTGTACCTAGGTGGGTGTTGGACTTCCCACGACTCAGTTTCTATTGGCACAGGTTGCAAATGGCATCGCTGTTGTCAGAGGACAACACACACAAACAATGCCACACTGCTGAGCTCTGCAATGACGGCATTCTGGTTGTGGCAACAGCACGCGTTGATTGGCGTGCTGTCTGGCTGACCCCGGGTGCCGATGCATGCTGTCTGACTGTGCCACTAGCTCCTTGCGACGACCTCCCCCTCCTTCCAACTCGTCTCCTCCTCCTCTCTGTCTCCCCATCTGAACTTTCCCCCTCTTCTTCTTCTCTTCTAGCGGGCACCCACGTGACATCCACGGACGCATCGTCATCATCAACCACTTCACTTGTATCTGACAACTCAGCAAAGGAAGCAGCAGCGGGTACAACATCATCATCATCACACCGTACGTCCATGTGTGTAATGCTGCCTGACTGAGACATATCCCTGTTATCTACATCCTCTGGCAATAATGGTTGCGCATCACTATCACTCATTTCTTCCAACTGGTGTGTAAATAACTCCTCTGACAGATCAAGGGAAGCGGCTGTGGTGCTAGTGTTGGTGGTGGCAGCAGGCGGGCGAGTGGTAACTTGAGAGGTGCCCGAAGCTAAGCTGGAGGAGGATGGTGCGTCAAGGTTCCGAGCGAAGCTGTAGAAGATTAGGTGTCCTGTGTTAGCCAGTCAACTATGTCCTCAGAAATGTTCGAGTTCGGGGTATGTGGCCTCTGAACACTGGGCATTATTCTAGGGCCAAAGGGAATCACAGCACCACAAACACGACGGCCCCTGCGTGGTGGCCTGCCTCTGCCGGTCATTTTTTTTTTCGATTAGTGGTGCTATGCGTGCAAGCTACTGTGACAACAGATATGAGTGGCACTGTGCACTGGCAGAAGTTGGCAGAGTAGACGCTGTAGGCCTGACACACACTAACTGCTAGACAACTAATTGCTATTCAATCTATTACAGTCAAAAAAAAAAATTTTTTTTTTAAATGTACACTACCGTTACACCAGATATGAGCTGCACTGGTGTGACACTGTGCCCTGGCAGGCACTGAAATGCACACGTGTGAAGGAAACTGACTGCTATTATTTAACACAGTCAAAAAAGTTTTTTTTTTTTTTAAATATATAGGGAGCGGATCAAACATTGCATATGTTCACCCACCGCGGCGAACGCGAACATGCTATGTTCGTCGGGAACTATTCGGCGGCGAACTATTCACAACATCACTACTTTTATATAATAACGGAGTTATTATATATATATTATACGGATATTAACAATATAGAACAGTGACTGGTATATAATTGGAACATAATTGGAACTTTTAATCCTGCTTACGCTGCTGTCTCTCCTCTCTCATCAGGTATGTGCTTAACAAGGACTCCATTTTAAACTGCAACACATATTAGAACTGCATATTTCCCCCAAAAAACTGTATTTCTCTCTGGTATGTGCTTAACAAGGACTCCATTTTAAACTGCAACACATATTAGAACTGCATATTTCCCCCAAAAAACGATATTTCTCTCTGGTATGTGCTTAACAAGGACTCCATTTTAAACTGCAACACATATTAGAACTGCATATTTCCCCCAAAAAACTGTATTTCTCTCTGGTATGTGCTTAACAAGGACTCCATTTTAAACTGCAACACATATTAGAACTGCATATTTCCCCCAAAAAACTGTACCTTTATAAAAAAAAACACCTTTCTTTTCTGTGTCTTCCATTTTGATAAGAAAAGTGCCATTTGCAATCAATGTTTGTTTAGGCCTTGTTTGATCCTGCTCTAATTTATGACCTATGCTAATTAGGATCATGTGACTGTTATTACCTTTAAATTGAATATCCCCAGCTTGTTACATCAAGCTTAGCTTGTTAGATCAGCACTGCATGTGTGTAGTTCCCTAAGTGTGCTAGTTCATAAGTGTAGAGAGTGTTATAACAACGGAGTTAGACAAAGGAGTGGACAACAGAAATAAGTACTTTTCAAATTCCAAAATTTAAATGCAAACATGCTACACTTTCTAATGTCTGCATTAACCTTTTCCTCCCTTCTACTTAAAATAACAGCTCTTCCTTACACAAACAACACTCAGAAAATTCATATTTCTCCTTCCCTTCTACCTTCCCCCCTCTACAACACACATGAACTTTATTCCTATCTCACATCCCTCAGCCAGCCATGCTTTACTAATCAAAAACTAAAACACTCACATAAGACACATTCTCATCTCCTTTCACTCAACATCTTTCTTCTTCTTGCAGCTGGGGATGTCTCGCCTAACCCAGGTCCACCCCAAATGACACCTCATACACCTTGCACACGAAACCCTCTAAACCTCATTAACTGCACCTCTATTACTACACCCCAATTCTCGTGTGCCCTTTGGAATGCACGCTCGGTATGCAATAAGCTTACATCTATTCACGACCTATTTATTTCACATTCACTTAACCTGTTAGCCCTCACTGAAACATGGCTCTCCTCCTCTAACACAACTGCTGTAGCCTCTCTGTCCTATGGCGGCCTGCACTTCAGTCACACTCCCAGGCCTGGAGACAAACAAGGAGGAGGAGTAGGAATTCTCCTGTCTCCACACAGTACCTTTCACTGCATTCCTTCACCCCCCTATCTTTCCTTCTCATCTTTTGAAGTTCACGCTATCCGCCTCTTCTCCCCTATAGCTCTTCGTGTTGCAGTTATCTATCGGCCCCCTGGCCCAGCATCACAATTTCTGGACCACTTTGAAGCCTGGCTTCCACATTTTCTCTCTTCTAATGTCCCTTCTCTCATCTTAGGGGACTTCAACATACCCCTTGATAAGCCTAACAAGCCTGCTGCCTCTAAACTTCTATCCCTTACCACCTCTTTAGGCCTGTCCCAGTGGACAACATCTCCAACACACTGTGAAGGCAACTCCATAGACCTGGTCTTCACAAATCTCTGTGCTGTTTCCAACTCTCTTAACTTCCCCTTTCCTCTCTCTGACCACCATCTAGTAACATTCTCTCTCACTCTACCTGCTACATCTTTGCAAGCCCCCAAAAAACTGCTACCTCACAGGAATTTAAATGACTTGGATCTCACAGACTTTTCCACTCAACTGAGTCCTCTGCTCTCTGACATTTCATCCCTCTCTTGCCCAACCCTCGTGAGTCTACAGTATAATTCAGCACTAAAATCAACACTTGACAAAACTGCACCCTCCACTCTTCGACGTACATCAATCACTCGACGGCAACCGTGGCACACTAAACAGACCAGATATCTTCAGCGATGCTCACGGGCCGCTGAACGGCAGTGGAGGAAATCACGCACCTTTGCTGATTTCCAACATTATAAATTCACCCTTAAGTCCTACAACTCTGTGCTCAGCCTGGCAAAACAAGTCTATTTCTCCTCCCTCGTGTCATCTCACGCATCCAACCCCAGAAAACTGTTCTCAACCTTTAACTCCCTTCTAAGTTCCGCCTGCCCCCCCGCCCACTACCAACCTCACTGCTCAAATTATTGCTGATCACTTCAAAAATAAAATTGACACCATTAGAAAAGAGATCTGCACCTCGCACCCCGCAAACCCAGCGATCCTACCCACCCCTTCTATTAACAAAAATCTATGCTATTTCCCTCCTGTAACAGAGGAAGAAGTCTCTGCACTCCTATCCTCGGCTCATCTCACAACCTGCCCACTTGACCCTATTCCTTCACAACTTATTCCCCTTCTCTCTGCTTCACTAACCCCTACCCTAACTCATCTCTTTAACCAATCCCTCACTGCTGGCACATTTCCTGACACATTCAAGCATGTGTCAATCATACCAATCCTAAAAAAGCCCTCGCTTGACCCCTCCACGCCTTCTAACTATCGACCGGTCTCCTTACTTCCCGTTGCTTCAAAATTATTGGAACGACTAGTCTATAATCGGCTAACTCAATTTCTCACAACTAACTCCTTACTTGATCCACTACAATCTGGTTTCCACCCTAAACACTCAACAGAAACCGCTCTTGCTAAAGTAACAAATGACCTGTTATCAGCCAAAGCAAAAGGCCATTACTCATTACTAATTCTTCTTGACCTGTCCGCAGCTTTTGACACAGTTGACCATCCTCTCCTCCTAAAAATACTACATTCATTTGGCATCCGAGACACAGCCCTCTCCTGGTTTGCATCATATCTTTCAAACCGCTCATATTCAGTTTCCTTTAACAACATATCTTGTGATCCTATGCCTCTCTCAGTTGGAGTACCGCAAGGCTCTGTCTTGGGTCCCTTGCTTTTCTCTCTTTATACATCCTGCCTTGGAAAACTTAAAGCCTCCTTTGGATTCCAGTACCACCTATATGCTGATGATACCTCTTTACTCAACCAGATTTCTGACTGCCTCTCTGCAATTTTCTCTTGGATGTCTTCACACTACCTCCAACTCAATCTGTCCAAAACTGAGCTGCTTCTTATTCCCCCCTCTTCGAGACATCCGACACCTGACATTTCTCTGATGGTTGGAGACTCTATTCTCAACACCTCACCCCAGGTCCGCTGCCTTGGGGTCACACTAGACTCAGAACTCACATTCAACCCACATATACAAACGCTTACCAAATCCTGCCGGTCACACCTACGCAACATTTCCAGAATTTGTCCCTTCCTTACTCAAAATACTACAAAAATACTTATTCATTCCCTCATCCTGTCACGCATTGATTATTGCAATCTACTCTTAAATGGCCTTCCAAAACACCACCTCTCCTCTCTCCAATCTATTATGAATGCTTCTGCTAGACTCATCCACCTAAGTCGACGATCTACATCAGCTGCTCCGCTCTGCCAGTCTCTACACTGGCTCCCCATACATTCCAGAATACAATTTATAGTATTAGCCCTAACCTACAAAGCACTCAACAGTCTAACTACCAACTATATCTCCTCTCTCATCGTGAAATACTCCCCATCCCGTCCTCTTTGATCAAACTCTGACCTACGTCTCTACACTCCTGTTATCTCTACATCCCACTCCCGCCTCCAAGACTTCGCACATGCTGCTCCTGTCCTCTGGAACTCTCTACCCCGCTCCATCAGACTTTCTCCAACCTTGTATAGCTTCAGAAGATCCTTGAAAACCCACCTATTCAGAGAGGCTTACCATCTCTCCTCCATCCCGCATCCGAACCAAGCTAATACATGTACATGAACTGCCTTACTCACTGCTGCAAATACAACCGATGTAACAAGCTACCCCAACCTTATGTCTCTGCACCCTAAACCTATAGACTGTGAGCTCTCCGGAGCAGGGCCCTCTTCATCCTGTGCTAGATTTGTTTAGTCTTGTTATGTTTTGTATTGTATCACAGATCTTTTTCATTGTATACCCCCATCGTTGTACCCAGCGCTACGGAATTTGGCGGCGCTATACAAATAAATGATAATAATAATAATAATAATAATACTTTTCAGTCAATTAAATAAGTGTACTGGGCATTTTGAGTAATCTTCACCTGCATCCAGTGAGGTTAAAAGACTAACACTTGTAAATGTTTAGACTATTATATTTATAATTGATGACACATAGAAATCAATGTTACAATTATAACAATGATAAACAGTAAATATAACCACAAACAGAATGTTTATTTAGTCATTAATGCCACTTGGTAGGTAATTATCTAAATATCATATACAATATATAAATCAATTGTAGGTAGAGATCAGAAATTCAGCATGTAAAATTAGCATATACTAACACCTATTCATGGCAAATATAAAACATTTTGAGAAACATGTGCAGAGAAGGACCAGCACCTCCCAAAGTCCATGTAGGTATACACACTGAAAAAATAAGGATGCAAAGCCTTAAGGATCCTCCTCACAGGAATCCGAATATCAAGGTGCAAAAAAAGAAACAAGGAGGCAGCACATCCAAAAGGGAAACCTTTAATGAAGAGAGCAAGGTTTCAGGGCGATTGCCCCTTTCTCAAGCTCATAAACATTTTTGAAGACATTGAAAATGAATGAAGCAAAGATGGATCTCAATAATAAGAAGAAACAGTTGTGTAGCATGAAATAGAAATAATTTAGATAGACTGGCTGAACAAGGGAAGACAGTAATACAGGATAGGGAGGGAGGAAAATGTGAGAGAGAGGAAAAGAGGGGGAATGTGACACAGAAACAAGAAAAAGGACAAAGGAAGTAGCAATTATTTTTTTTTAAATAGTTAATAAATATAAGAGAAAAGGACAACAGACTTAAAGAAAGTAAATGTAAAATGGAACTAAAGAGATAAATCAGAAAGAGGAAAAAAATAGCTAAATAGAGAAATAAGTGTATAAAATAAGGAAAGAAGAAGAGGGCCTAATGTCAAAAGATATGCTTGAATGGAGAACATTTTTACTGCAGACTTCACAGGGGCTAAACTCATTAAATATTACAAGAAAAGCAGTGGAACTAAATGAAAGATGTCTCTAAAGAAGCTCTGGACTCAGATGAGATGATCTAAAATGATCCTCCAGCATTGAGAATTCTCTCACAAGATTTTAGATAAGCACATTGTCCTATACTTTTCTAAGAGGTATTAACTGATTTTTATGTATGTGAAGGACAGACAAACCCAGTGTAATATAGCACTACATAACATGAGAGTTTTGTTACATTTAAACTCCTTATCATTTATATTACTTTAAACTTCAGACTGGGTCCTTTAAGTTTTATTACATTTAAGTTTTGCACTTTCTATTTTGTATTTTAATGTGTTTAGATTCTGTATACAGCAGCAATTTCACAGATACTGATTATGCTTTGAATGTTTATGTGTTACTTTAACAAATTAGTATCATATTTTGTATATGTGTGAGTATATTTTACAAATTATATTGCACTTTGTATTTGCTCTATTGTGAAAGTGGGAGGCATCTTTGTGCAAGCCGGTCCCACTAATTTATGATGCCAGCTGTTGTATAAGAAAATTCTGTATGACAAATGTATAAATGAATACTCACTGTGTTTTGTTGGTGTTTTTTTTAACAATTGTCAAGTCTAACAATAAAAAGATGAGGCTTTTATTGATGGCAATTATATTTTCATTTGATTTTAATATGTGACAAAAAAATGTACCAAATAGTGTTCACAGAATGTACAAGAACATATAATTAAGCAAGATGTATAAGGGATAAATGTGTATCTGATTGCAAATTATATATATATATATATATATATATATATATATATATATATATATATATATATATATATATATATATATATATATATATATATGTAGACATGTACTTGAATTCATCATTAATAACAATGTTGCTCTATTATGACAAGCTAAGCTAAAACCTAGAAACAATTTTCTTTTTACAGTGTTCCCCTTTTAATAGTATACAAATATAAAGAACCTTGACTGTGTCCACATTTTATTGTTACATAACATATTATATTGATGCATTTGTTCTAAGTATCAACTTACAGCTTCCAAACTTTAAAGGACAGGCATGTGCATCCATGGGAAAATCTTCTAAATGCATGGGACACTCAGCCCTTACTGTCAATCTATACAAAAACAAAAAAAGGCCAAAAACAATTACATTTATACATAACATCATATATATCTTGCATACTATTAGCCATATTTTCAATGGAACATCATTTTGATTCTTAAAGGGACAGTCTACTTGATTTTTTTAATTGTTTGAACAGTTGTCATTATAATGTGTCCCGTCTTGACAATTTTTTTTCTTTGATTGTGACTGTTATAAATCCAAACATTGCTGTCATAGACTGCAAAACGACACACTACTGAACTCTTATCTGGATGCCTAGTTTTACTCTTCAACACAGGATACCAAGAGAAGAAATAAAAATGTATATTAGAAGTAAATTAGAAAGTTGTTTAAAAGTGCATGCTCTATCTGAATCATAAAAGAATGTTGGGTTTCATGTTCCTTAATGCTTGTTATGCTGCATTCTCAAAGTGTTTACAATTAACTTAACTATTGGCTACCAATCGACTAGATTATGAGTTGTGTGTTATGATTTTAACGCTGAAAAAGAATGGCCATTTCAGCTTAAAAACAGTAGCGCAGCCATTACAAGTCGTGTCGGTATAGCTTACCAGTGAAATAAAAAAAAGAATGTTTAAACTAACAATTAACCTAACATAACTATTATACTAAACTATTATACTAAACTATAGTATACTACTATACTATACTAAACTACCAATTAAAAAACTAAATTACACATTAAAAAAAAACTAAGACTACTAAAAAAAATTAAGTCTAAAATTACAAAAAATTAAAAATACTAAATTACAAAAAATAACAAACACTAAATTACGAAAAATAACAAACAAAATTATCAAAAATAAAAACAATTAGCCTAATCTAATAGCCCTATAAAAATAAAAAAGCCCCCCCCCCCCAAATAAAAACACCCCTAGCCTACAAAAAACTTCCAATAGCCCTTAAAAGGGCCTTTTGTAGGGCATTGCACTAAAGAAATCAGCTCTTTTACCTGTAAAAAAAAAAATACAAAGACCCCCAACAGTAAAACCCACCACCCAACCAACTACCCAAAATAAAAAACCTAACTCTAACAAAAACCTAAGATACCCATTGCCCTGAAAAGGGCATTTGTATGGGCATTGCCCTTAAAAGGGCATTCAGCTCTTTTGCATTGCCCTTAAAAGGACATTCAGCTCTTTTAAAAAAAGCCCAAACACCCATTTTTAGCGATGTCTTCATCCAGGCGGTGAGGTCTTCATCCAGGGGGCGAGGTCTTCATCCATCCAGGCGGCGTCTTCTATCTTCATCCAGGTGGCATCTTCCTATCTTCATCCCAGCGGCATGGAGTGGATACATCATTGAAGACATCTGGCGCGGAACGTCCTCTACATACAGTATCCAAAACCCCCCCAAAAAAACCTAACACTAACCACCGAAGATCCACTTACAGTTTCTGAAGTCCAGACATCCAGGCAGCGAGGTCTTCATCCAGGCGGCATCTTCTATCTTCATTCCGGCGCCGCAGATCATCCGGCACGAAGCGTCCTCTTCATACGGTCGCCGCCGTACACTGAATCTTTAATGCAAGGGAGCCGTTTCAAAATGGCGTCCCTTGCAATCCTATTGGCTGATTTAATTCTTGAAATTCAAATCAGCCAACAGGATGAGAGCTACTGAAATCTTATTGGCTGTTCAAATCAGCCAATAGGATGAGAGCTACTGAAATTCTATTGACTGATTTGAATAGCAAATAGAATTTCAGCAGCTCTCATCCTATTGGCTGATTTGAGCAGCCAATAGGATTTCAGTAGCTCTCATCCTATTAGCTTATTTGAATTTCAAGAATGAGATCTACTTAAATTCTATTGGCTGATTTGAATAGCCAATAGAATTTCAGTAGCTCTCATCCTATTGGCTGATTTGAACAGTCAAAAGGATTTCAGTAGCTCTCATCCTATTGGCTGATTTGAATTTCAAGAATTAAATCAGCCAATAGGATTGCAAGGGACGCCATTTTGAAACGGCTCCCTTGCATTAAAGATTCAGTGTACGGCGGCGACCGTATGAAGAGGACGCTTCATGCCGGATGATCTGCGGCGCCGGAATGAAGATAGAAGATGCCGCCTGGATGAAGATAGAAGTTGCGGCCTGGATGGATGAAGACTTTGCCGCCTGGATGAAGACCTCGCTGCCTGGATGTCTGGACTTCAGAAACTGTAAGTGGATCTTCGGTGGTTAGTGTTAGGTTTTTTTGGGGGGGTTTTGGATAGGTTTTTTTTTTTAGATTAGGGTTTGGGCTTTTTTTAAAAAGAGCTGAATGCCCTTTTAAGGGAGATGCCTATACAAATACCGATTTCAGGGCAATGGGTAGCTTAGGTTTTGGTTGAAGTTAGTTTTTTTTTTATTTTGGGGGATTAGTTGGGTGGTGAGTTTTACTGTTGGGGGGTCTTTGTATTTTTTACAGGTAAAAGAGCTGATTTCTTTAGGGCAATGCCCTACAAAAGGCCCTTTTAAGGGCTATTTGTAGTTTATTGTAGGCTAGGGGTGTTTTTATTTTGAGGGGGCTTTTTATTTTTATAGGGCTATTAGATTAGGTGTAATTGTTTTTATTTTTGATAATTTTGTTTGTTATTTTTCGTAATTTAGTGTTTGTTATTTTTTGTTATTTAGTATTTTTTATTTTTTGTAATTTTAGACTTAATTTTTTTTAGTAGTGTTATTTTTTTTAATGTGTAATTTAGTTTTCTTAATTGGTAGTTATTGTAATTTTAGTATAATAGTTTAGTATAATAGTTATGTTAGGTTCATTGTTAGTTATTTTAAGATAGGGATATTGTAATTTTAATATAAAGTTAGGAGGTTGTTATGTTTGGGGGTTAATAGTTTAATTTAGTTTTTTACAATGTGGAAGCTGGTGGTTTAGGGGTTAAAAGGTTTATTTAGTTGCAGTGATGTGGGAGGCCAGAGTTTAATAACTTTATTTAGTGGCGGCGATGAAGGGGAACAACGGAATAGGGGTTAATAGCTTTATTAGTGGCCGGGATGTTGGGCAGCGGCGGAATAGGGGTTAATAAGTTTTATTAGTGGCATCGATGTTGGGAGCGGCAGATTAGGGGTTAATAACTTTATTTTGGTGTCAGCAATGTCGGGGCAGCAGATTAGGGGTGTTTAGACTTGGGGTTTATGTTAGGGTGTTAGGTTTAAATGTAACTTTTTTTCACCATAGACATCAATGTGGTTGCGTTATGGCTATCGCCATTCCACTCTTCAGGGGTGATAAGCGCCATTTCTATGGGGAAAGCGTGCACGAGCACGTATTCTCAGCCCTTGAATTTTGTGCGGTATGGAGCTTATCGCCACCATATCGCACGCACACGGAGGCTTTTCTGAAACTTGTAATGGCAGCGCTAGGGAGGGTAAAATAACGCAACTTTCGTTGCTTTCATTTCACACCCTCTATAGCGCAAAACTTTTTATCTAGGTGAATGTTAGCAAATATCTATAGCCATAAATAATAGTATTAAAAATTGTTTATCCAGAGCTGATTATTTCTTTTGTTATTCAGTTTTTTTTATTTTTTTCTATTATCTAATTTGTCTCATTCCCATGGTATTATTTATGAAAGAGATACCTAATTAAATGTCCGGAGAACTATATGGCACGGAATAAAGCTGCCATATAGTGCTCTTGCAAATGAATAGTGTTCTTCCTGCCATATAATTCTCCAAACATGTGCAGGCTCCTGGGCTTACATCTCTGCTTTTCAACAAAATATATCAACAGAAAAAAAGAAAATTTGATAATAGAAGTAAACTGGAAAGCTGTTTATAATTGCATGCTTTATCTGAATCATGAAAGAAAAATGTTAGGTTTCATGTCCCTTTAAGAAAACATTAGTGATTTAATAATTCTATGCTGTGGATAAAAAAATCCTATTGTTAAATAGACCTATCTATCATATATTTATTTAAAACTTTTATCAGCCCTACTAGCACCAAAACAGTAAGACATGGCATTTTATCTAGAGCCTTGTAGTAGTACTGGTAATTTAAAGGAACATGAATGCCAACACGTTACTTTCAGACAGAACATACGTTTTTAAACAACTTTCCAATTTACTTGTATTGTCTAATTTGTAAAGCACACCTAAGTGGGTTTAGAAGAAGTAATGCCCTACTGGGAGCTAGCTGCTTATTGCTGGCTGCACATTAATGTCTATTGTCATTGGCTCACCAGATGTGCTCAGTTAGCACTCAGTAGTGCATTGCTTTTTCTTCAACAAAGGATATTAAGAGAATGAAGCAATTTGATAAAATAATTATAGTGGAAAGATGTTTAAAATGGCATGCTATCTCTAAATAGTCCCTTTAATTTACTGTTCAAGTTTATTACAGTCTTCTTCAGTTCTCAAACCCACTTGCTTCAATGATATCACCAGAAATGTGAATGCACTAGAACCAGCTCAAATGCATATCCAGTTAAGAATAGTCTATATATTTCCTGGTTATGATTCAGACTGAATACCCTAGACAATCAGGTGTATAATCAGGGATAGGCAAGGTGTCCGTGACTAGCCCTTGCAGTGTCCGCCACAACCTTAGTATATCTTTTCTTTCTGATTAAATAATAGGAATAAACAAAAATACGTAGTGTGGCTTGTCAAGAGACTGCTAGCGATATTAGGTAATAAGTTATGGAATAAATAAAGCTGAAGTACTGGATGAGTATCTGCATCTGCATAATAACACCCAGCTCTGTACAAAGACACAGTAGTGACACTGGCACATGCGTATAGTCAGAAAAGGGCTGGTTATAGGGTCAGTGGTATCTGCATCAGTATAATAACAGCCAGCGCTATATAATGACACAGTAGTGACACTGGCACATGGGTATAGCCAGAGGAGGGCTGGTTATAGGATCAGTTGTATCTGCATCAGTATAATAACACCCAGCACTATATAATGACACAGAAGTGACACTGGCTCATGGGTATAGCCAGAGGTGGGTTGGTTATAGGATCAGTGGTATCTGCATCAGTATAATAACACCCAGCACTATATAATGACACAGAAGTGACACTGGCTCATGGGTATAGCCAGAGGAGGGCTGGTTATAGGATCAGTGGTATCTGCATCAGTATAATAACACCCAGCACTATATAATGACACAGTAGTGACACTGACACATGGGTATAGCCAGAGGTGGGTTGGTTATAGGATCAGTGGTATCTGCATCAGTATAACAACACCAAGCCCTATATAATGACACAGTAGTGACACTGGCTCATGGGTATAGCCAGAGGAGGTCTGGTTATAGGATCAGTGGTATCTGCATCAGTATAATAACACCAATCACTATAAAATAATGTTTTTAATTTCAAATGTACCTTGGTGTCCTTCACTAAGGTCTGTACTTTGTAAAATGTCCGCCACAGCCTTTGTCTGTTCCTATCCCTGTGTATAATATGCAGAATGTCAGACAAATGGGAATGTATTTTTTCTTTGTACATATCCAGTGAGGATTTTGCATGTTAAAGGGAATGCATCCCATAGACGGTTGCCTGCATTCCCAATTAAAAAGCCAGCCTTATTAATTTAATATACTAATTAGTAATGTTAAAGTGTTACAATGCCATTTTGAGTAAGAATATTTTCCTATTGAATGAACTACCAGCAGTAGAAAACCCCAACAATATCACCAGTTGCAGGAGAACACACAAATCCAGTAAGGTTGACATTAAATAATATTACACTTGTGTACCAGTGACTTTTAACGCGGTTTATCCTCGTATATACCGCAAAACTAATCACAGAATCCTAACCCTCCTCTTTTTCCCTTGGTAGCCTTGTAATCTCTTAGTGATTTTTTACACCTGAATACAAGGCTATATTTAATTCCTAACTTCCCCCAATATTTTGAAACATTTTATTGCTTTAGAAATATAGATCCAGCAATGGATTGACTTTCATTAGTCAGTCACCAACAAGCTCAGATCATTATTATCATCTATTCTGCACCATTTATCATTCATCATCCACCAAAAAATTGTAAAAGCTCTATATACGAAATAAGTGTGCTGGATTTGTTTATCTTTTTTTAAAGGTTCATTATCATTGTATACTTTGATGTGCATGTTCATACAAGACTTCAGTGTTAACTAACTACTGAAGAAGCACTTTACAACAAACAAAAAAAAAGGAAAAATCTATGAGGTCTTCTCTTGACTTGAGTTGGGACTCTAAATATGATATACCAACGATTACTGTTGCTTTGAAATTGAATTTATTATATGTCTGTTACAGTCTTATTCATTATGTGAAGTTATATTTCTCATGGTTGTACGTCATAACATTATAAACCTCAATAAAAATTATTTTAAAAAAAAACAAAAAAACAAAAAACAAATAATATTACACTATTAATTAAATGAATCATACATATATATATATATATATATATATATATATATATATATATATATATATATATATATATATATATATATATAAATATTACATTTATTATACATAATACACCATTCCATTTTAATCATATTTTATTAAAGTAAATGACATATAAATAAGTAATAAGCTATCAACATATCATGTGTAACTGGTAATTTATTAGGTTATCCAAGCTTTATTTAGAACATAATTTGTAAGTAAATATAAATACTGTATTAACGCAGCATATTAAACATAATAGTTAATCAACAGTAAAGTCTAGATACATTCATGGATGCAAAAGAATGCCTAACATATAGGAATTTATGAACCACACTAATGCAGAAATTCCACTTACATGATTCAAAATTCGTGGTTTTCAAATTACAGTGTAGGTTGATTAATGGAATATCACTGGCTATTACAGTTTTTTTAAGACTATTTCTTAATGGAATTTCTATGTGATATTATGTGTTTATTATATATAAATACTGGGCACATTTTACATAGCATAACTCTTGATTAAAAGAAAATATGAGATTACCATTTAACAAATATGTGTGTGATTGTTACCCACTCCATGTGACAACCATGCTACAACTTCAGACTGACACACATTTAACCATTCACAATTCAGCCATATCAATTTGGTTACTAGGACTGGGTAGGTTTATAACACTTTCTTAAAGGGACAATAAAGTCAAAATTAAATTTAAATGTATTGGATTTATCATGAAGTTTTAAACAACTTTCAAATTTATTTCTATGATCAGATTTGTATTGTTCTCTTGGTATCTTTTCTTAAAGACTAATTATAGGTGGGTGTAAAGATTAAACGCATGATGAAGCAGCTTGACTGATGAGAAACGCATAGCGTTTGCTACTTTATAATGAGAATACTTTGTCGAAATCTCATTATTAATATATTTTTTTTAGCTTTGGAATGTTTTAATAAACAAAATTGTTTTTTAGTACAAGAGCGACTGGAGAGGCCTCATCATTTTAAGCAGCTGTGGGTATTATACCCTCACAAGTGGAATTAGTGAGCCTAGCACAACACAGTACTATTCCCCACGTGAGTATGCTCATCATTATATATTTTGGATCCTTTAAAGTTTACAACTGGTCTTCACCAGGAGGCACCTTTGTTTTTTTAAATTTATTTGTAAAGCCTTGTTATGGAAGAATGCTGGTGTGCTTAAGGCCATCTGCAGACCAAATCTGACCACATCTATGGATTCTATTTTTTTGATACTGTAGTACTTTTCCTGATGTAGGTTATTATATTGAACAGTTGTCTTTATGAGGTGCACCATCTAGACAATTATTTTTTTCTTTGAATGTGACTGTTATAATTCCAAAAACACTTTTATAGACTGCTTAAGACACAAGCACACTACTGAACTCTTATCTGTCTACCTAGCTTTATTCTTCTACAAAGGACACCAAAATAACAAAGCAAAATGTGATATTAGAAGTAAAATGGAAAGTTGTTTAAAATTGCATTGAGTCTGAATTATCAAGCTCCGAATGGAGCTTGATGCCCCTGTTTTCCGCGTGAGCCTTCAGGCTTGCCGGAAAACAGACCGCTGCTCCATAACTTGTCCGCCTGCTCTGAGGCTGCGGACATCAATCTGCCCGATCCTATATGATCGGGCTGATTGACAACCCCCTGCTAGCTGCCGTGAATCTGCAGGGGGCAGCATTGCACAAGCAGTTCACAAGAACTGCTTGTGCAATGATAAATGCTAACAGCATATGCTGTCGGCATTTATCGATGTGTGGCGGACATGATACGCTACATCGTATCATTTCCGTCTGCACTTTAATAAATTGGCCCCTCTGTCTGAATCATGAAAGTTTAATTTTGACTTTACTGTCCATTTAATCTTAATCAACTTTGAAACTGATCTTGCATCAAATATCTGTTCAATTGAATTGTTTATTTTCCGTCTTAAAAATTAGACATGCACAGGACAAAACTATAATTTAGATTAATTGTTCAAACAAATTATACCATTGTTTTATTGTATTATCAAGTCACTTTCAGGGGGCTTGGTCTGGCTAGCCTCTGAAGTATTTTGTGGATCTAGTAGGTGGAAATATGATAGGGAGAAAGGATTGGCTGCTTGGGAGTTTAAAGAACCATGAGAATCCAGGTAGATAAAACATAGTTTTAAATGGAATGCCTGTGGCAAATTTAAAATAGCATGTACAAAACACTGAGTACAAGGTAAGGGAGAGGCTTGGGGGTTTAGGCATTTGATGGGATAAGTGAAACCTGGACATAAATGGGACATAAACTTGAAAGATATCAGGTCAGGGCACCCAATTATTATTTTAATATATTTTAATATATTTACCTCATTGTATAAAGAAGTGTTCCATCCTCAGTGATTCTTAACAGTTTATTTGGCATAGTCATATTATGAGCCACAGACTTTTTTCCATTATGAAAAAATGTATCCGGTGTCCATATTTTACTGGCCATTAAATTATTTAGACGGAGAACAGTCATGGGTCCCTTGAATTTTAGTCTCTCATCTCTCCAGCCTTGTCGAAAAAACACATCAATTGTGTATTCCTAGATTCAAAAAGATTATAAAAAAACAACATTCCTAAAGTTATTAATATATAACAAATAACGAGAATTACATTTTAATATATCTTGTTGTTTATATATGAATAACTGAAAACTATGAATGTTCTGCACTAAACATCTATAAGCAATTTATAAAAACATTTTTTATTTGTTATATTTACCAAAATATAATACAACAATTAATTTATATGTTCTAATCCACGCATTTATTGAACTCTAAAATGAAGGTACAGAAACCCTTTTTTCAGACTGCTCCAATATTTGCCTAGATTACAAGTGCAGCATAAAAATGGTAGCACTATGGTGAGATAACATTGCTAGAGTGCAAGCCATAGTGCTCCCATTTTCATTTCCATTTTACAGAGTAAAATATTAGCGATCAAGCAAAAGCCTAGGGTGTGCTAACATCTGTAAGATGGATAGTGTGGCTGTTCTAAATCAATCAACTAATTGACTTCTAAGTGGCACGCTAAAAAAACTCTGGCTTTTGCTCAAGCACTAACCCAAAGGAACACTAGGCTGAAGGTGCTCTAAAACAAAGAAGAAATAATGGAATCACAAAACCTTAAACTATATTTTAATATAATGTATAAAATAAACGTTTTGGGCAGGTGTGATAAAATGCTGTAACGTAAGAATGATTTCAAAAACAGAAATGTTAATAGTTTATTTTTTTTTACAATTTACAAAATGCAAAGTGAGCGAACATAAGAAAATCTAATTAAAATCAATATTTGGTGTGATTGCCATTTTCCTTCAAAACAGCATCAATTATTTTAGGTACACTTGCAATTTTGTAGGCATGGATTCTGCAGCAATCAGGAGCATTATTAAACAATTATACCAATAATTAACTGAAACAGAAACAGCTATGCAGGAATAATAAAACTGGGTGAGGAACAGGTTACTGAAGATAGTTTAAAGTCAAAAGAGTGAAGACTGATAAATGCAGCAAGACACAAGGCAGTTACACAGCATCAGAAATGTCTCTCCAAGGCAGAAATATCATGGAAGGCAGGGGTTGCCTGAAGAAACAGCGTTTATATCTGAGAAACACGTTGCAGTTTTGTGATATCACAGAGGGTAACTTTGTTGTTCCCTTAATGTATTTTTAATTTGTAATACAAGTTTTTAATCAGTGGCATGACTAATTCCTTTGTATCATATGTATCCTGAATATGTAGCCACTGTGAGTGATTAACCCTACATGGAGCCTGAGTATCCTGTAAGTAAGTAAAATTAATTTAAAGGACTATTAAATACAATTGAAGTACATGATCCACAAACGCACAATAAAAATACAATGCAAAAGCACTTACTCAGAATTTCATATTATCAGTCCTTTTGTTGGAGATATTTCAGAGATTGCTTCTATTTCCCTGCACCCTGTATCATGTGGCAACCACTAGCCAATTACAGATTCATATACTTATACATTGTGAACCCTTGCACATGCTCAGTCAGATAGAACCTGAGAAAATATGTATATAAAATACTGAGCACAGACTAAAAATGTAAGACAAAATTAAATACTGTTTTAAAATTGCATGCTCTATCTTAATCATGAAAGTTTAACCACGGCCATTGTTATTATGCCTGTAAACAGATATGTGGGGTGACAGATCTCCATGCCTTCACTGATAAATGGGTCTTTTCATTGTACATGATTAAAAATCAGAGTTTCCCAATGTAATTCTTTGTATGCTAGAGACAAACAAGATTTTAAGAATATTTTGGTGTAATAAAATGTTAGTGCCTAAGCTCAAGCTGACTTACCTCTGCTTATGTAGATATTTATTTTTTAAATCTGCCTTCAGTCTCTAGTCTTTGAGGACTAAATATAGGCAGCCATGATTTACTCTTTTCATAAACTTACTGCAGTAAAATTGTCCCAAGCATGCAGTCTCTTTGAGTTTTCAATCAATGAAAGATTATTTAATGAGGAGAAATCGAGCTTTGGTAGCTTCTCTATTAAAATGTTCCAAAATATTTTAAAAGGAGACTATATTTAAAATCAGATTAATATTAGACTAAACAAAGGGTTACACTTAAACAGAACTTCATTTATTTTTTAAAAAAATGCTGTATGTGTGTATATACAGTATGTACGTGTATGATATATGATTGAATACTGATTGAGGGGAAATGTAAAATATATAAATTGTGGTAGTAAATATTTATGGGATGGACTATTCTTTAAAGTTCTAGATGGCTGGAAGGATGACAGAGGGCATATAATCAAATGTTGATTGAGTTTAACAGGGGGATTAGGGCACCATGTAGTCCACATAAGATCCATTACAGCTCCCATCTACAACTACCATCACATCTTATAGATCAGGAAAGAGAACACATATCTCCAAAAACACATTCCTCAATTTCACTGACTCAGCACCTTCAGAATCAAGATAAGTGTACCTAAACATTAAATATGCATGGTGTGAGTCATTTAAGAGTAGATGTTTGGAAAAGATGGTTATATTTAATTAGCATTAGATCCTTTATTCATATTTATTGTGACTGCAGTTTCCATACCAAAATAGTGAGAATCGTCAATACGGTTGGAAACCAAGGCAAGAGAGTGCCCAAGAAGAAGAAGGCATTAACATCCAAACAGACAATTTATATCTGTATTGGGAAAACACAGAAAAATGGTAAAGTAAATAAAAAATGTGGGAAGGGGTTGTGCCCATCTCAGATTTTCAGAGAAGGCTCCCTCACATTATGGAAGCCAAAGAAGTAAAAGGTTTACAATAAGGAGACTATATTCAAATAGAGAGCAAAAAGTCCCAAGCTAAGCTATGATTACGGCGATAGCCGAAACGCGTAAGATGGGACACTGCCTGTGTTTTACCATGCTGTGTGTTTATTAAATTAACTTGTTTTATTGCTAATGTTGCAAAACTGCCTACAAGCAGAATAAAAGCTAAATTTTATTGAAACCACTACCAGTGCATGGTGCTCCTATTTTTTCGCTACATTGAATAAGGAGACTAGTTCCATCAATTTGTCAGGTGCAGAAAATTGGAGAAATTACTCATATGGAAGAGTTATGGCTTAGATAGTCTGCCTCCTAACTGTTCACTTCCAGAATATAAACCATGGCGAGAGACAAAAGAGGTGATCCAAAACATCATAGAACCGTGAAAACAAAACAAGAAAGTTTTCTGTAAAAGTTGGGATTATCATATTTCTCAGAACCTCATTAAGCACAAAACTATGACTCTTGTATTTACCAGTCATCACAGATCATTTACTAGCCAGAATGGTTATGGCAGCAACCCAGTTGTGGAGCTGACCCATAATTTTTCTTATCTTGTTACAACACCCCTCAACAGGAGTTGCAAAAGGCATTGATAAAACTTGGCAAAGGATTCCTGATAACTTCTACAAAACTGAAATTAAAGGCCTCCAGTAAAAGGCAAACTACATTCTCCTGTAAACTACAGAGAGGTAACATAGTCAATGTAAGAAGATTTGTTGGCAGTCTGCAACAAGAGGACTAAGAATAAAAGATGTGGTATGGGGAAATGAAAACTCCCAGTCATAAGGACCAGAAACAGGCTTGAATGAAAGGGACACTAATTAAAGGGATACTGAACCCAATATTTTCTTTCATGATTCAGATAAAGCATGAAATTTTAAGCAATTCTCTAATTTACGCATATCATTTTTTCTTCGTTCTCTTGGTATCTTTTTTGAAAAAGCAGGAATTTAAGCTTATGAGCTGGCCCATTTTTGGTTCAGCACCCTGGTGGTTGCATTTAGCCACCAATCTGCAAGTGCTACCCAGGTGCTGAACCAAAGTTGGGCCGGCCCGTAAGCTGCTTTTTCAAATAAAGATACCAAGAGAACAAATAAAAATTGATAGTAGGAGTAAATTAAAAAGTTGCTTAAAATTGCACGTTCTATCTGAATCATGAAATAAAAAAAATTGGGTTCAGTATCCCTTTAAATATTGTTTTCCTTAACCAACAAACAAGTTAGACACAACCGCATTGTCAAATCCATACAGGAACATCTACTACCTCACTCCCTGATAGACACATGGACTGCACTATATGGCTTGACCAATGACACTACGTTCTATTCGGCTGCACATACATCCTATGTTAGATTAGACTACATTTATGTAAGTCAGATACTTCAACCTCTATTACAAAGCTCTCAGATTCATGCTTGCGTGTGGTCTGATCACTCAATCATCACATTACAGATAGAGGGCCTGTGTGACCCAAATAGGAGTAGAACGTGGACTTTTGATAAGACATATATAAGAAGCCCCCAAACACATGACAATATACTTAAGCTATTAACCGAATACTGGCAAATAAACACGGACACTGTAACTAACCCGGGGATTACGTGGGCGGCACATAAAGCGGTTTTACGAGGGATACTTATCAAAGAAAAAACACTACAGATCAGAAACTATAGACAACAATTAAAACAACTTCACACAGAAATTGAAGAATTGGAAAGACGCCATAAACATACTAAGACGAAAACCATCCAAAAGACTCTCCAATCTAAAAAAACTGCATTAGCCACACTCCTTCACTCGCAAGCCACTAGAGCAATTCAGAATCAACAAGCACAATACTTCATATTTGCGAACAAGCCAGATAGATACATGGCGCACAAAATTCGAGAACGTTGTCGAGCCTCAGTGATCTCCTCAATTGAGACACCTAGCAACACAGTGACCTCACACCCGCAAGAAATAGTTGACACTTTTGCAGCGTATTATGGGGACCTATATGACGGGAAAAAGGTTTTACACAACACGGAGACAGAGACACTCACCTCCACTTTTTTTGACCATGACTTACTGCAAACCATATCTAATGAACAAAGGGAAACTTTAAATGCACCCATATCTACTATGGAGGTTTTGGGGGTAATTAAAGATCTTAAGCCGGGAAAGGCGGCAGGACCGGATGGCTTTCCGGGCGATTATTACAAACTCTTTAAAGCAACACTAACCCCTCACCTCGTTAAGTTTTGTAACCATATCATGGAAGGGTGGGATATCCCGCCTGAGCTCCTGGCTGCAAAAATAGTAGTAATCCCCAAACCAGGGAGGGACCATAAAAAATGTAAAAATTATCGCCCAATATCCCTAATTAATCAAGACCTTAAAATTTTCACAAAGATAATAGCGAACAGACTCAAGCATATCATACCTCACCTGGTCCACCCGGATCAGGTGGGTTTTATCACAGGTAGGGAAGCCCCAGATAATATAAGAAAGGTTACTAATCTAATTCAGACATTGAAAGAGACACGAACGCCTTCTCTGCTCCTTTCTTTGGATGCGGAGAAGGCGTTCGATAGAATTGACTGGGAATACATGTTTCTGGTATTGCACAAGATGGGATTTAAAGGGGCAGTCGTGAAAGCACTAAAGGCTATCTATTCTGTTCCAGGAGCTCAGGTCTCATCAGCGGGCTACAAATCTCAGACCTTCCCAATCCGAAACGGGACCAGACAGGGGTGTCCGTTGTCTCCCCTACTCTTCGCTCTATGTATAGAACCTCTAGCCGCCAAAATCCGCTCACAAGTAGACATATCGGGAGTTAGGACTGTTAAGACGGAATATAAATTAGCCCTGTTTGCGGACGATATACTACTGACTTTGACGAATCCCCTAATATCACTGCCTAATCTTTACCAAACACTAGAGACCTTTTCGGCCATTTCGGGATTTAAAATAAATGCAGAGAAATGCGAAGCTCTCCCCATTGAGATACCCAGACAGATTCAGACACTATTAGAATCAAACTTTAACTTTAAATGGATGAAACACTCTCTAAAATACCTGGGAGTTCATCTCCCCATTTGCCCTTCGCAATTATATAAAGTAAATTATATCCCACTGTTCAAACAAATCAGACAGGACCTATCGAAATGGAGAAGCTACAGATTCTCATGGCTGGGTAGAGTGGCTGCGGTGAAAATGACTGCCTTACCGAGAATATTGTATCTTTTCAGAACCCTGCCTATTAAAATTCCGAAAACAGACCTAGAGCTGCTGCAGAAGGACATACTAGTGTTCCTTAGAGGTGGCAAAACGAACAGAATTGCGAAAGCAATCTTGAACAGACATAAACAACTGGGAGGTATCGGGGCCCCTAATTTAACAGAATACTACACTGCGGCCAGATTAGCACAAGACACTTTACTACTAAAGAGAAACAATGAGACTATCTGGCCTACCCTAGAAGCAACATTGGGTGGTTGGGGCGAGACTGACGCAATTATTTGGGACCCCGGGAGTCCACAGAACAATAAGGAAACCACTAGACCGTACACTACAAATCTCACAGTAAACACCTGGAAAAAGGCAAGAGCCAAATACAACCTCATGCCACAATATTCTTTATACATCCCGATAAGATATATTTTACCCGACGATCTCGGGGCTCAGCTACAGAAATGGGAAAATAAAGGTCTATATAGGGTGGCAGACTTTATGGTGGGCGGACACACACTTTCATTTAATCAACTTCAGACGAAATTAAATCCCTTACAACTACACTGGTACATTTACTTGCAGACACGGTCGGCTATTCAGTCATATCTGAGAAACCCAAGAGAAAGTAACATCACACCAATAGAAACTCTATGCAAATCAGAAGGCCGTAACAAACATACCATCTCTATCTTATACGTAGCCATACAGGCTTCACAGATAACTACAAAATCCTCCACAATGTTGGCGTGGGAGAGAGAATTACTTACCTGTAAAGATATTAAAGAGTGGGAAACAATATTTCAAAATGCAGAAAAAGGGCTTATAAGTGTAGACCTCAAAGAAAATATCACTAAAACCATACACCGTTGGTATCTGACGCCCACAAGAACGGCTCACATGCATAAACAGGGAAATGCCCTCTGTTATAGAGGTTGCGGAGAAATTGGAACATACAGGCATATGTGGTGGGACTGTAGAGAAATTACAGAGATATGGAAACAACTATCCTTCTTTCTTAGTCAAATCCTGAATGAGACTATAGATCTAACAATCCAACAGGCTCTCTTACATATACCCATAAATAGATTTAATAAACATATTAACACATTTATTAGGATAATATGCACAGTCACAAGGACTTGCATAGCTAGACATTGGAAAACAGGTAGCCCAATCTGGACAGAGATATATAATAAAATCCAATACACATATAATATGTATGAGTTGGCATCACATACTCTTGATAATAAAGAAGTCGTTCAAGCGGTATGGTATTACTGGATAACTAAATGAGCACTAGACATATAGGACTAGCGGGAGATGTAACCTAAGGTGGTTACTACTAATATAAAAACCCTTATCTACCGATGTACAAATAACAAAAAACAAAATACGATATGTCGTCATTTCCCTTCCCCACCCCTATTGCCCTTTTCTGTATTGCCTCCCATATACTTATCTTTTTCTGATGTTAGACTATCTCGGCTTACATTATTTAGAGATAGAATGATTAGTACTGGAAGCAGTGAAAGCTTAAACATAGCTCAGCAACAGGTGGAGTTATACTTGGATATTGAGAGTATGCTATTCCAATAGAGAGTCTACTTATCAGCACAGAAAATGAATGGACTAAGTGTCATTAATGTCAAAAGACGACAGGACTCTACTATTATTCTACAAGTGCTGAGATTACATAGCTAGTTAAATTTAGCCAGATATGAATAGAATGTTATAAAGTTTGTGAATCTAATCATTTGTCATACAGAAATGTTATTGCACAAACCTAATCTCTGGAACCCGAGATGGTGGAGTTCGATGCAGAGGAAGGTATTTTTGTTTTTGTATTTGTTCATTACTTCAAACCAATAAAAATTATTCAAACATAAATATTGTTTTCCCAGGTTACTAAGAGGAATTGCCAGTTTGATAAACTGACACCAACATGTGCAAATTATTTAGCATACAGCTCCTTAAAATACAGAGTCAATATCAGCAAGAGACGGTGGAAATACTCACAGACGGAACGGCACTAAGTTGTGCCAGAAACAGCAGACCGGGACCTATTCGTCGCCCGGCAGACAAACACTCGGCAAGAATCCCCAGGACGTCACATGGGGCCCTTCGATCAATCAGGTAAGGAATCACGTCCACACCTTACTCCGGATGACAAATCGACCAATCAACAGTAAGCCTTGGCGCACACCTCTCTCCTCTGGGAACCACAGCGGTAAGACCGTACTCAGTGAGTATTTAGCAGGGACGACGAGGCGAATGGCGCTGACATCCAAAATCCACCGGACACAAGGAACTTGATAAAAGATTCACAGGAAAAGAACTCCAAAGGGGTATATTTAAAACAATTTATTAAAAGTTTTAAAAGAAACCAGCAACGTGTTTCTCGGCTGCACAGAGCCATTTCATCAGGCTATAGTAATGTTTTACACACACCTGCTGTATAAATACCCCTCTAGACCAATAAAATTGCAGCTTTTTTGAGACACTCCCCTATTACAAACGATGTCATATCACCAATTCACATAATAAATTTCTATACAAATTGGTGCTAATTATTAGCAGTTCATACCATTATAAGACAAATGGGATATCAGTGATAGTTTAACACACATTGGAAAAACAATTTGATCATATCTAAACACAGTCTATAATAAACCCATTCTCAAGGTACACTAGCTATTAGGGCTGCGAGATTTTATAATCTTTAAAATGTCATAGATTTAATAAACAATAAAACAGATACCATTCTGATACATATTTGATGGACAATACATGATAATATTGTTATTAGCATATCTCCAATATTGCTAAGGACATTTATCATCCCATAGGCAATTTTAAAAACCCACAATAGAATTAATAAACATGAAAGACTTTCAGACATAAAAAATGATATCAACGCTGATATCAATACTGTTGTTATAAGAGAACATGAAAATATCCACAAACCCTTTTATATCCAGACAGTAGATACTCACAAGTTATTGTGTCAAATTAAGCTGATACAAATGTTGGTTATAAATAGCAAGTGTTTTAGTTATATGTTATAAGCCTGATGAAACAGCTTGTTTGCTGAGAAACGCGTCGCTTGTTTTTACTCTTTTTAAATAGTAAAGTATATTACTTTTTATAAAATACTTGCTTTTGTGCTTTTGTTCATTATTTGGACCAATTTTGGTCCCTTGGACTTCTGCTGACTGCCTCCTGAGGGAACCTTGTCATAGTCTGTTGGGTGACCGTATTGATCCCATCCTGCTTGATTAGCATCACTGAAGATGCTTTACCAAATGTGAGTACACTACCAACTATACACAGTACTATTTCCTGGGTCCAAACTGTACTAGGCCATATAGGCACCACTGTGTCTCTTTGTATTTCTATCACAGATTAATCTTTCCTATCCAAGAGGTCGGTCTGCTGGGTGACTGTGATTGATCCCAGACTGCTTCTATTGCACTAACTGGAGTGCTCCCTAAATTGTGAGTTTGCATCGACACAACTAAATCATATTCACTGTGTTGAACAAACAATATTGGGCCATGTGGCGCATCTGTCTTTCTGTTTTGTAGATCACTCACAAGTTCTCACCAACATTTGTAAACTGCCATAACCAGAGAAAAATAAATGCAATATTAAAACAAATTGAAGATTATTGTTAAATTGGTTAGTGGAAAGCTGCCAAATCTATGTTCATGTTGAGACCAACTGAATGTAATGTCTGGAGTCTATATATCCAGAAGGTCTCTCTCTGTCTGAGTCTAAAAAAACGGTTATAGAAATCTGATTTAGGGATATGTTCTATGGGAGTGATCTTAAAACAATTTGTATTATAATTATCATGTATTGTCCATCAAATATGTATCAGAATTGTATCTGTTTTATTGTTTATTAAATCTATGACATTTTGAGGATTATAAAATCTTGCAGCCCTAATAGCTAGTGTACCTTGAGAATGGGTTTATTATAGACTGTGTTTAGATATGATCAAATTGTTTTGTCAATGTGTGTTAAACTATCACTGATATCACATTTGTCTTGTAATGGTATGAACTGCTAATAATTAGCACCAATTTGTATAGACATTTATTATGTGAATTGGTGATATGACATCGTTTGTAATAGGGGAGTGTCTCAAAAAAGCTGCGATTTTATTGGTCTAGAGGGGTATTTATACAGCAAGTGTGTGTAAAACATTACTATAGCCTGATGAAACAGCTCTGTGCAGCCGAGAAACACGTTGCTGGTTTCTTTTAAAACTTTTAATAAATTGTTTTAAATATACCCCTTTGGAGTTCTTTTCCTGTGAATCTTTTATCAAGTTCCTTGTGTCCGGTGGATTTTGGATGTCAGCGCCATTCGCCTCGTCGTCCCTGCTAAATACTCACTGAGTATGGTCTTACCGCTGTGGTTCCCAGAGAAGAGAGTTGTGTGCCAAGGCTGACTGTTGATTGGTCGATTTGTCGTCCGGAGTAAGGTGTGGACGTGATTCCTTACCTGATTGGTCGAAGGACCCCACGTGATGTCCTGGGGATTATTGCCGAATGTTTGTCTGCCGGGCGACGAATAGGTCCCGGTCTGCTGTTTCTGGCACAACTTAGTGCCTTTCCGTCTGTATTTCCACTGTCTCTTGCTGATATTGACTCTGTGTTTATGTTATCACCCTATTGGCGCCTCTTTGTTCCTATCTAGGAGTTTTTTGGTCGTTTTTGGATTGTCCGAGACAGCAGCCTACGATCTTCGTCTATCGTTTGGGATCCGGATTGCTTGACACATAGCGCACCTCTAGAGGGTGAATCGTCATCCTCCTTTTCACTCTGTATTACCCCCTTTAAAATACCATATGATTAATGGAATGCACAAAGAAAATAATGCCCCACAGTGATCATTTAAATATTATGAGTTCCATTAATGAAAATTCGACCGGACATAGTTCGCTACCAAGAATCATGTCTGCGGGATCTTGCTGCGAGTGGACAACATACTCTGTACACATTTAACATTGCACAAGTATTGCACTAGCAGGGACTGTAAATCATCACGATCAGATCGGGATGATTTCAATCTGCCACATTTTAGGTGGCGGACAGGTCAACCATTGTTTCAGGCAAGCCAAATACTGCATTAGAAATGTAACTCTATAATTAAATCATATATTAAATACCTTAATAATATTTATAAGGCAACATGCATTTATTTCCAGTGAAATTACAGTGGGGCCTATTTATTATGTGTCTGTCCGACATGATCCGATCAGCGGATCATGTTCGTCAGACATCGCTGAATGCAGAGAGCAATACGCTCTCCGCATTCAGCATTGCACCAGCAGCTCTTGTGAAATGCTGGGGCAACACCGCCCCCTGCAGATTCGTGGACAAATTGGCCGCTAGCAGGGGGGTGTCAATCAATTGCGGCAATATCTGGTGAGCCTAAATGCTCATCAGAAACACGGGGCTTCAAGCTCCATACGGAGCTTGATAGATAGGCCCTGCGTCTCATTGACCAAATGATAGTGATGTCATTTATCATTTTATCTGTGGTACCGCACAGGCATGAACTATCTTAGGTAATTAGAAATGTTTAGCATACCAGAAAATATAGGTCAACAATGATACATAAAAAAAGAACAAGAATAATAATATGCTCAAACGTTCAAGGTATAATTAGACATTTTTTCCCAATTTTATTACCATATGCAAATATATTTTTTCCTTCTCTTGGCAAATAGACCATGATTAATATTGAATGAATGTAGTATGTATTTGGTAAGGCAAATTTGTACTTACCATATCATGATCAGAAACAGGGCCAAAACTTGTGACAAAGATGTCTGTGTTTACTTCAGTAACGCGTTCTGTTAAATCAGAAAATAGGAAAGTTATTTATTACACAGTCTTTATAATATCTATTGGTATTAACGTTGCTCCCAATACCTATATAGATCCTTCATTTATAAAAATGTGAAAAGAGCTTCCGAGCCTTTACAAGGTGGGTTCGTGCATAAAATTTTGTGCTTGACTGGAAAGATTGACAAGCTCCAATCTCTCTCTCAAGCAGATCAGGGGGAGGGGATACACAAGATTTTACTTGTACAATGAAAAATGTAGGTGGCAGATGGTGCACAGCAGTCCCCAATACTGACCTCACTTTAATAAAATATTTACACTAAGGGCTAGAATAGAAGTAGAGCCCTAATTTATTGTGCTTCGCCAGCTTAAGGGTGCACAATAACTAACTAACCATTACAAGTGTCAGGTTATTGATCCTGCGATAAAACCATCTTGTCAGCATTTATGTTTCCCCAACTTCCTGTAATGAAACCACATAATCCACCTACATATAACTTAATTTCTACCCCCTGCTTACTGCTCAGTATTCCCTTGTGTTGACCTTGTAAGCTTTATTCTGTGTTTGTTATTACTCTCTAATCTATCTGCTGTCTCAATTGCTAATTCAGGAATGTAAACACACATATTGTGTATTTACAATGTATTGTGGTGCGTAATCTGTAAATTCAATAAAATAATAAAGCCAGTATCCTCATATTCATTGACAATGTTTTAAGTTTTGAGTAAAGACCTCTTCACATTAGGGATGCCATTAAAACATGGCATACAAATAAAAATTAAACTTAAAAAAAAGTTGAATATTTTACCCTCCTAAATAATGTTTCAGTGAGAAATATTTAGTTGTTTGTTTGTTTTTTAAAGTTAAAGGGACAATAAACTTCAAATGTGTTATTGTTTAAAAAGATAGATAATCCCTTTATTACCAATTCCCCAATTTTGTACAGCCAACATGGTTATATTAAAATACTTTTAACGTCTGTGATCACCTTGTATCTAAGCCTCTTTTGACAGCCCCCTGATCACATGGTTATTTTATGTATTGACTTCCCTTGTAGCCAATTAGTGCTGTGTTATCCACAACTCATGGGAGAGAGAACAATGCTATCTATATGGCTCACATGGATTAGTAGCCTCTTGTTGTGAAAAGCTAATAAAAAAACATGTGATAAGAGGCTGTCTGTAGTGGTTTAGAAACAGGCAGACAATTAGATGTTATAAAGTATATTAATATAACAATGTTAGTTGTGCAAAGCTGGGGAATGGGTAGTAAAGGCATTATTTATCTTTTTAAACAATAACAATTTGGTGTTGACTGTCCTTTTAACATCAATACATTTATAAACACAAGAAACACAATAACTTCATGATGTCAAGAAGTTATGACTATCTTCTGGCTCGATGGGCAGCAGTTTTTGTTTGGGTCCAGCAGTGGTCTGCAGGTACTTCTACTATGAGTTTAACCCCTTTTCAGGGGTTAGTCACATAGGGGTTGATTTAACAATGTGCAGGTGGACATGATCCGCAGTAGCTATTTATGTCCGCTGCACATCGATAAATGCCGACAGTATACGCTGTCAGCATTTATCATTGCACAAGCATTTCTAGTAAAATGCTTGTGCAATGCTGGCCCCTGCACATTCACAACCAATCAGTCACTAGCAGTGGGGTCAATCAACCCGATTGTATCCAATCAGGCTGATAGCTGTCTGCCACCTTAGAGGTGCTGGATGAGTTAAGGAACAGCGTTCTTACGACCGCTGCTTCGTAACATCCGCTTAAGGCGGAGTGGGTTGGAAGCAGCATCCGCTGCATCATAAATCGACCCCACAGCATTAAACGACTTAAAATTACATGCTCTAACCAACATTTTTTTTACTATAATGGCTCTTTAAGGCAGTCATATCTGTGTACCAACTATATGTAAAAAAATTAAACACAAGAAAAAAAGAAAATAATTTATTTTCACATACAACACATACTGTATCTTATATTATGTACACTTTAAGGTTTTTAATGTTCTTTGTTAGTAATTTATATATTCATTGATCAACTAGATCTACTAGATCTACCTTTTATTTCTAATATTTATGCATTTATTTATTTATTTGTGTATTTTGTTTCCAGTGGCTTTGTCTTTTTGATATTTTTTTCTTTAAATTCTATAAAAGTTTGACATCAGCTGTAGTGTTGTCCAATACATTCATTCCTGATACAGTAAAATTATTCATTTAAAATTAATCTTTTTTGTAGATCTGGTTAGTCTTATAGTTTTGTGCTTATATTCCTTTAGATTTTATTTGCTGAGTATACTGACATATGTATCTCTGATGAAGCGCATGTGCTCATGCGCAAAACGCGTCAGCTATTAGGTGCTTCCTAGACCTACTGCTAACAGCTTGAATAAACCCTACTTTGCACTGGCACCCTGGCTCCAGTACTCCATCTCTTTCTTCTTGCTCATATTTAAAAGTCATGCTTGTGAAACTCTCACTATCCAATTTCCAGAGCAAGTGTAAAATCCCATGTGGTAAATCAAAATCATAATAATGAAAATGCTCTGTTACAAACCTCCCAATCCAGGTCTTAAACGGTTATCATATCCATCGAGGAGACGATCCAGAATTCTTGTGAACACTGTGGTATTGTCTCTAATCTCATCCTCTGTGCTCTGTCCACAGCTGAAATGGCAGTACATTGAAAAATACATATTATTAAGAATTAAGCCAAACACAATCCTACCATCATTAATTCTAAAATCTCCTTAGCTTTGCTTATGCTGATGAAGAGACACACAATCTCTTCTGTGCAGCCAGATTGTCATTCCAAAGCAATTGCAACAAAAATGAGCCTTTCAAATGCTCAGCCATTTCCCTTTTAATCAACATATCTGATTATCCTAAATACTGTAGATCATAATGAAAGGAAGATATTTCTCTTACAGATAATGCATATCTACTTGTAGTGCATATAACCCCATGCCATATGGCCCCTACCCCAAGAACAATATAATATTTACCAGGATACTGTTGTGTAATTGAATACAGTGCACATATTTAGAGACAAGCTGCATAATATGCAGATATATAGCATTGATAACTTCAGCAAGTTAAATTAAATACATTCATAATATGAAGTCTTTAATTTTAAAATAACTATGCCTATGCAACAAAATATGGTATATTTATATTTTACTAAATGTAGTCACCATGGGGGATATTTACCAAAGGTTTTCGGACCTGATCCGACAGTGCGGATCAGGTCCGACAGACCTCGCTGAATGCAGAGAGCCATACGCCGCCCCCTGCAGATTCACGGCCAATCGGACGCCAGCAGGAAGGTATCAATCAACCGGATCGTAACATGACCAAAATATGTTATTGAAAATTGTGCTTACCCAATCTGGATCTATTTAGACAACAAACAGAATGTATATTCCATCCTTAAAGGGACATAAAACCTATTTTTTTTCTTTCATGATTAAAACAGGGCAGGCAATTTTAAACATCTTTCCAGTTTACTTCTATTATCTAATTTGCTTCAGTCTATTTCTATCATTTGTTGAAGCAGTAGCAACGTGCTTCTGAGAGCTAGCTGAAAGCTAATAACAACATGCATATATGTGCAGCCACCAATCAGCAGCTTCTCAGCCTATCTTTCACAAAAGGATGATACAGACTTCTTCTCACCACTAAGAGGGGATATCCACACCGACACCACCAAGGATTATAATTTAATCATTTGGAGCTAACACACATTTTTTGGAAAAACACTATACTTTGAAATTACACATTGAAATTATTTTTCCATTTTTAAATTTTTCACTTTGTATTGTTTTTTTACCTTTTTGACTTCAATTTTTAAATTTTTTATCAATTTTTATCACACTTTTTATCAGAATTTCACAGATTGACACTTCACAGCAGGTAAAATAAATTATCTGTGGACTGCAGATTTTAAGGTTTTCTGGAATAGTTCTGATTTTTAAGTTTTAAGTGCACTTTAGGTGATCAGTTGCCTATAAAAGGACATATTTTTTCTCACAGTTTTTTCACTCAGTTTTTTCACACATTTGGAACATATCTGGATTAACAACATGGCCATAAGCTAAATCAACATCATCCCCACACTGAATATAGAACTATATCTGTTGGAAACTAACCCCCGATTGTGGGACCACACTCTAAGACAGAGACCATTACACCCAGAGACTATTAGGAATATTTACCAATATATCATATATATTTTAACCCTTATAAAATATTTTTATTTATATGATTTGTTTATCAGTGTATATATGCGTGTAATAGTTTATTGTAATGTTTGTGAACATTTATATTAATCCTTACAGTTAACACATTTAGTCCCCGATGATCAAAAGTTCCATGAGGCAATGAAATATTCAAAAAGGAATCTGTCACTATTTCGAGAAAGCCAGTGAAATAGTGGAAGAGGCTGAGAACAGTGTTTGAATTCAGAATTGCAGAACAGCATTTTACTATGCTAATGATATATTCCAAACAGCATCACCACTTACATTAACAATGCAATGCAAATAATCCCTTTTAAATATTTCCACAAACCTAATAAACATACCTATTAACCCCTAAACCAACATAACCCCCCACCACAATAAACTCCCTATACTACTTAACCGCCAATACCCCCCCTATACTACTTAACCCCCTAACCACCAATATCCCCACTGCAAATTGTCCCTAACCTATTAACCTTCAAACCACCAATACCCCATAACATATTAACCCTACACTACTTAACCCCCTAAGAGCTAATTCCTCCCAAGACCCCTAAACTAAGACGCCCCTAAGTTACACAATATAAAAAACACTACCATTTTAAAAAATAATAAAACAGATATTAGACTATCATAAAGTCCCCTTAAAAGCCAACCCCTAAAAATCCTATACTAACACTAAATCCTACTCTAAAAATTGTCTTTTGCCATTTGTTGGGCAGTGCCCTAGTTGAATTAATTAGCTCTTTTGCATCTAAAATACCCTGTACTAAAACCAAAGTAACCCCCCCTCAAAAAAACAAAAACAACTATCGTTAAAAAATCCTATCCTAAAAAAGCTGCATTAATTGGGCAATAGGGCATCATTGATTTAGTTCCTGATATTAAGTACTGCGTCCCACGCTAACATTATTGTGCAACTTGTAATCTACCTCACTGTGGGCTTTATACGCTTTGATTGTGTAATATCTATAGCCTGATAATATAATGGTAAGGTCAAACTGATTAAATATTGCAAAAAAATAAGTTATATTATAGGTTTTTTCCTTCAAAGTGGTCAGTGCCTAAAAGCAAAAACTATATAATCTCCTGCAAGTTAACTGACTCCACCAAACACTGATTTATTAAAAACCTTCAGGAAAACTACTTATTCGTCTTATATTTAGGATATATATTCTACATACTTATTTCTGACTCTGGTGCTTTTCACTCAACCAATTACTCTATATAAAGCTTTTCACATTTGATAAATAAGCTATTATTATTTCTAATGTAGATCCATGCTGTTTTGTTAAAGGGACAAAAATGTGAACTAGAAAAATATGGCACATATAAATTAAAGACACCTTTTGCACTGTGATTTTTACTGTAGCAGCTTATTTATAACTTTTTCTAAATGACCTCAACGGAAGAGATGAGATAACATAACAGGCTTTAAACATAATAGCAACAATTACTTTATTTAGACTGAAATATTACACTTATTTCTACTGCATTTAAAAACTTATATAATTTAAAAAAAAAAATCTGCATATTATTCTTAAACTCATCTTTGCTTTTAATACATCATTACCCCTAGCAATAATTTAGAGTTTAATGTCCCTTTAACGGCACAAATATTATGAAAAATTGACCTTTTGTAGCAGATAATTACTATTCTAATTACCTTCTAACATAGCCCCCTGTGTCCATGCTGGCACAGGAAATACTGCAAGAAGGGCTTTTGGCCTTCACTCTTATGTTGTTGAGTACAAATTGTCTTGTATATTACAACTTCAATAGTCTTATGTATATTGTGGGGTTAAAAGTGAATGTCCAGTACTTACTGTCATATGCTTCCAGAATATTTGTGTAACACTTTGTATATGAGGTCATGAGGGGGAGGGGGGTTAAGAATAAAACAATTCAGTAGCATTACTTAAAGGGCTGTTGTAGTCATTCATGCATCCATGTAAATTATCAGTATTAACTTACACTTTTTTTCTGACAAAATATGAACTAAAAGCTATTTAAATGTAAAATGAAACTATTTACTGATGATAGCAGCTATGCAAAATGAAAAAGCATACTTAAATACTCTTGTTATGTGCATAACAGAACAATTTAGAGTTTAATTTTAATGTGTATAATTAATTTATAGAATGCTATCTATTTTCAAAGTCATCATGCAATTAGACTTTACAGCTAGACAATAATAGATTCTGTTACATATGTGAGGGAGGTGAGAGCCTTTCAGTGGACAGTGGTGCTGTGAGAGGGGCTAGTTATTGCTATAGCACCCACATAACAACTCAAAGGGAAATATTACAAGCCGCGCGGCAAATCAGTTGTGAAAACAATGTGCGTTTTTTTTGCATTTGGGGTTGCACAGCTATTACTTACTACTTTTTTTGCGTGTGCGTTGAGCCGCGTTAATCTAAACAGCCAAATCATGTGCACGTTCCTGTATTCCCCATAGAAGTCAATGGAGAAGACAAATAGAAAAAAAAAACACACAAAAACTCTAATGTTGCCCAAAGCCCTTGACGTATTCTCCTTGAAAAGTGTACATGCAAATATATATATTTCATATTGCAAAAAAAATTGTAGTGGAATATGTTCTATTTATTTCTAAATAAATAATTCTCTATATATGTGATTATTTTTAGACTGATATATCTATTTATAGCGAGATATGTATATGAATATATGTCTAGATATCTTGAGATCAATAAGCGAATATCGCTTTGAAAATCCTTCTCAGATATTGTTTTATGTGCATAAGATTGTAATGTAAAATCTTTTCCTTATCTCCCTAGTTAAACATATGTCTATACATATAAATCCATGCTTCTCTATGTACATACAGTATGTATGTCAATGTATATTCCCTTTGTCGGCAACACCCAAGATCTTGTATCTTTGAGCCCTTATAAGTTTTGTGTGCAAAATTCTTTTTAAAATATTTTTTATTAGACACTTTTAATATGAGTGTAAATGTATTTTGTAATGTATTTTTGAAACCTTCATGTTTCCCAAAACTGTTAACTACAGCTCTTCGAGCGTGGTAAGGATTGTTGAGTAAAAGGCGAATGAGCGAACACAATAGCGATTTTTTAAAACTCGTAATGGCTGCGCAATGGCAATTGATTGCGAAAAGACGACATTGCTTGCAGAAAACTCATAACCCGCAACTTGTAATCTTGCTTACAGTTTATTAATGTAGGCTCTTAAAAATATGTGCATGCAGCATCTGGTTCTCTGACTAACAACTGCTGTTACATAATGCTCCACAAATAAGACCATAAATTAATAAACCAAATAAAAAAAGTATAGGAAGATGGGGGGGGGAAGAAACATGAATAGTGAGAGAGAGGGACAGATTGAAGAATATAAATCAGTGAAAGGAAGAATACAAAGAACAAACATATAATAGTAGGTGTGATGGATTACTGGAAATATAACTCCCCATTACAGATCTGATTACTTGCTATATATCAACATTATGTATGCTCTATTATTCATGGCTATATTTCTCTTGTAAGGTGTATCCAGTCCACGGATCATCCATTACTTGTGGGATATTCTCATTCCCAACAGGAAGTTGCAAGAGGACACCCACAGCAGAGCTGTAATATAGCTCCTCCCCTAACTGTCTTAGCCAGTCATTCTCTTGCAACTCTCAACAAGCTAGGACGTTGTAGGAGAGAGTGGTTAAATATAGCTAGTTTATTTTCTTCAATCAAAAGTTTGTTATTTTTAAATAGTACCGGAGTTGTGCTATTTTATCTCAGGCAGTAAATAGAAGAAAAATCTGCCTGAGGTTTCTATGATCTTAGCAGGTTGTAACTAAGATCCATTGCTATTCTCACATATGTCTGAGAGGATTACACAGATGAGGTAACTTCAGCGAGAGAATGGCGTGCAGTTTATTCTGCTATCAGGTATGTGCAGTTATAATTTTTCTAGAGATGGAAAACACTAGAAAATGCTGCTGATACCGGATTAATGTAAGTTAAGCCTGAATACAGTGATTTAATAACGACTGGTATCATGCTTACTCCCAGGGGTAATACCCTTATGATATTTACAATATAAAACGTTTGCTGGCATGTTTAATCGTTTTTATATATGCTTTGGTGATAAAACTTTATTGGGGCCTAGTTTTTTCCACATGGCTGGCTTAAATTTTGACTAGAAACAATTTCCACTGTTGTAGTATAAAAGTTACAGTTGGTGCAGTTAAAATTACAAACTGTGACATCCAGCTTCCCTCAAAGGCCCTCTGAATGCTATAGGACATCTCTAAAGGGCCCAAAGGCTTTCCAAAGTCGTTTATTGGGGAAGGTAGGGCCACAGCTTGCTGTGGCAGTTGGTTGTGACTGTTAAAAAACGTCTATTTCATTTTTTTTTTTATCCGTTTTTTGTACTAAGGGGTTAATCATCCATTTGCAAGTGGGTACAATGCTCTGTTAGCCTATTATACACACTGTAAAAATTTTGTTTGATTTACTGCATTTTTTCACTGTTTTTCAAATTCTGACAAAATTTGTTTCTCTTAAAGGCACAGTACCGTTTTTTATATTTGCTTGTTAACTTGATTTAAAGTGTTTTCCAAGCTTGCTAATCTCATTGCTATTCTGTATAAACATGTCTGACATAGAATAAACTCCTTGTTTATTATGTTTAAAAGCCATGGTGGAACCCCCTCTTAGAATATGTACCAAATGTACTGATTTCATTTTATGCAATAAAGATCATTTTCTGTCTTTAAAAAATGTATCACCAGAGGAATCTGACGAGGGGGAAGTTATGCCGACTAACCCTTTGACTCCCGCTTAAGGGACTCACGCTCAAATGGCGCCAAGTACATCTAGAGCGCCCATGGCGTTTACTTTACAAGACATGGCGGCAGTCATGGATAATACACTGTCAGCGGTATTAGCCAGACTACCTGAACTTAGAGGTAAGCGAGAAAGCTCTGGGGTGAGACAAAATGCAGAGCATACTGACGCTTTAAAAACCATGTCTCATACTGCCTCACAATATGCAGAAGCTGAGGAAAGAGAACTTCAGTCAGTGGGTGATGTTAATGACTCAGGAAAGATACCTGATTCTAATATTTCTACATTTAAATTTAAGCTTGAACACCTCCGCGTGTTGCTTAGGGAGGTTTTAGCTGCTCTGAATGACTGTGATACCATTGCAGTGCCAGAGAAATTGTGTAGACTGGATAAATACTTTGCAGTGCCGGTGTGTACTGATGTTTTTCCAAATACCTAAAAGGTTTACAGAAATTATTAATAAGGAATAGGATAGACCAGGTGTGCCGTTCTCTTCCCTTCCTATTTATAGAAAAATGTTTCCAATAGACGCCACCACATGGGACTTATGGCAGACAGTCCCTAAAGTGGAGAGAGCAGTTTCTACTCTAGTAAAGCATACTACTATCCCTGTCGAGGACAGTTGTGCTTTTTTTTTTAGATCCAATGGATAAAAAATTAGAGGTTACCTTAAGAAAATATTTATTCAACAAGGTTTTATCCTACAGCCCCTTGCATGCATTGCCCCTGTCACTGCTGCTGCGGCGTACTGGTTTGAGTCTCTGGAAGAGGCTTTACAGGTAGCGACTCCATTGGATGACATACTTGGCAAACTTAGAGCACTTAAGCTAGCCAATTCTTTTATTCTGATGCCATTGTTCATTTGACTAAACTAAATGCTAAGAATTCTGGTTTTGCTATACAGGCTTAGATCATGGTCAGCTAACGTGACTTCAAAATCTAAGCTACTTAACATTCCCTTCAAGGGGCAGACCCTATTCGGGCCTGGTTGAAGGAGATTATTGCTGATATCACTGGAGGTCATGCCCTTCCTCAGGACAGGTCCAAATCTAGGGCCAAACAGTCTAATTTTCATGCCTTTCAAAACTTTAAGGCAGGTGCGGCATCAACTTCCTCTAATAATAAACAAGAGGGAACTTTTGCTCAATCCAAGACGGTCTGGAGACCAAACCTGACATGGAAAAAAGGTAAGCAGGTAAAAAAGCCTGCTGCTGCCTCTAAGACAGCATGAAGGAACGGCCCCCTATCCGGGAACGGATCTAGTAGGGGGCAGACTTTCACTCTTTGCCCAGGCGTGGGCAAGAGATGTTCAGGATCCCTGGGCGTTGGAAATTATATCCCAGGGATATCTTCTGGACTTCAAAGCTTCCCCCCCAAAAGGGAGATTTCACCTTTCACAATTATCTGCACACCAGATAAAGAGGGAGGCATTCTTACACTGTGTACGAATCCTCCTAGTTATGGGAGTGATCCATCCAGTTCTAAAGGAGGAACAGGGACAGGGTTTTTACTCAAATCTGTTTGTGGTTCCCAAAAAAGAGGGAACCTTCAGACCAATTTTGGATCTAAAGATCTTAAACAAATTCCTCAAAGTTCCGTCGTTCAAGATGGAAACTATTCGTATCATCCTACCACTGATCCAGGAGGGTCAATATATGACTACAGTGGATCTAAAGGATGCTTATCTTCACATTCCGATACACAAAGATCATCATCGGTTTCTCAGGTTTGCCTTTTAAGACAGGCATTACCAGTTGTAGCTCTTCCCTTGGGATTAGCTACAGCCCCAAGAATCTTTACAAAGGTTCTAGGGTCACTTATGGCGGTCCTAAGGCCGCGGGGCATAGCAGTAGCCCCTTATTTAGATGACATCCTGATACAGGCGTCAAACTTCCAAATTGCCAAGCGTCATACGGACGTAGTACTGGCATTTCTGTGGTCGCATGGGTGGAAAGTGAACGAGGAAAAGAGTTCTCTATCCCCACTCACAAGAGTTTCCTTTCTAGGGACTCTGATAGATTCTGTAGAAATGAAAATTCACCTGATGGAGTCCAGGTTATCAAAGCTTCTAAATTCCTGACGGGTTCTTCATTCCATTCCGCGCCCTTCGGTGGTTCAGGGTATGGAAGTAATCGGCTTAATGGTAGCGGCAATGGACATAGTGCCGTTTGTACGCTTACATCTCAGACCGCTGCAACTATGCATGCTCAGTCAGTGGAGCGGGGATTATACAGATTTGTCCCCTCAACTGAATCTGGACCAAGAGACCAGGGATGCTCTTCTCTGGTGGCTATCTCGGGTCCATCTGTCCAAAGGTATGACCTTTCGCAAGCCAGATTGAACAATTGTTATGACAGATGCCAGCCTTCTAGGTTGGGGTGCAGTCTGGAACTCCCTGAAAGCTAAGGGATCGTGGACTCAGGAGGAGTCTCTACTTCCATTAAATATTCTGGAACTAAGAGCGATATTCAAGGCTCTTCAAGCTTGGCCTCAGTTAGCAATTCTGAGGTACATCAGATTTCAGTCGGACAACATCACGACTGTAGCTTACATCAACCATCAAGGGGGAACGAGAAGTTCCCTAGAGATGTTAGAAGTTTCAAAAATAATTTGCTGGGCAGAGATTCACTCTTGTCACCTATCAGCTATCCATATCCCAGGTGTAGAGCACTGGTAGGCGGATTTTCTAAGTCTTCAGACTTTTCATCCGGGAGAGTGGGAACTCCATCCGGAGGCATTTGCACAACTGATTCATCGTTGGGGCAAACCAGAACTGGATCTCATGGCGTCTCGCCAGAACACCAAGCTTCCGTGTTACGGATCCAGGTCCAGGGATCCCAAGGCGACACTGATAGATGCTCTAGCAGTGCCCTGGTCTTTCAACCTGGCTTATGTGTTTCCACCGTTTCCTCTGCTCCCTCGACTGATTGCCAAGATCAAGCAGGAGAGAGCATCGGTGATCCTGATAGCACCTGCGTAGCCACGCAGGACCTGGTATGCAGATCTAGTGGACATGTCATCCTTTCCACCATGGTCTCTGCCTCTGAAACAGGACCTTCTACTTCAGGGTCCTTTCAACCATCCAAATCTAATTTCTCTGAGGCTGACTGCCTGGAGATTGAACGCTTGATTTTATCAAAGCGTGGCTTCTCCGAGTCAGTTATTGATACCTTAAGACAGGCACGAAAGCCTGTCACCAGGAAAATTTACCATAAGGTATGGCGTAGATATCTTTATTAGTGTGAATCCAAGGGTTACTCATGGAGTAAGGTCAGGATTGCTAGGATATTATCTTTTCTCCAAGAAGGTTTGGAAAAAGGATTGTCAGCTAGTTAAGCATCTGGCAGATGTTCCAGACGTTCAGGCATTTTGTCAGGCTTTAGTTAGAATCAAGCCTGTGTTTAAACCTGTTGCTCCACCATGGAGCTTAAACTTGGTTCTTAAGGTTCTTCAAGGAGTTCCGTTTGAACCTCTTCATTCCATAGATATCAAGCTTTTATCTTGGAAAGTTCTTTTTTTTGGTAGCTATTTCCTCGGCTCGTAGAGTCTCTGAGCTATCTGCCTTACTATGTGATTCTCCTTATCTAATTTTTCATACGGATAAGGTAGTCCTGCGTACCAAACCTGGGTTCTTACCTAAGGTGGTATCTAACAAGAATATCAATCAAGAGATTGTTGTTCCATCCTAGTGTTACACAATTTGGACGTGGTCCGTGCTTTAAAGTTTTACTTACAAGCTACTAAAGATTTTCGTCAAACATCTGCTTTGTTTGTTGTCTACTCTGGACAGAGGAGAGGTCAAAAGGCTTCGGCAACCTCTTTTTCTTTTGACTAAGAAGCTTAATCCGCTTAGCCTATGAGACTGCTGGACAGCAACCTCCTGAAAGGATTACAGCTCATTCCACTAGAGCTGTGGCTTCCACTTGGGCCTTTAAAAATGAGGCTTCTTTTGATCAGATTTGCAAGGCGACGACTTGGTCCTCGCTTCATATTTTTTCAAAATTTTACAAATTTGATACTTTTGCTTCTTCGGAGGCTATATTTGGGAGAAAGGTTTTACGGGCAGTGGTTCCTTCCATTTAAGTTCCTGCCTTGTCCCTCCCTTCATCCGTGTACTTTAGCTTTGGTATTGGTATCCCACAAGTAATGGATGATCCGTGGACTGGATACACCTTACAAGAGAAAACACAATTTATGCTTACCTGATAAATTTATTTCTCTTGTGGTGTATCCAGTCCACGGCCCGCCCTGTCATTTTAAGGCAGGTAATTTTTAAATTTAAACTACAGTAACCACTGCACCCTATGGTTCCTCCTTTCCCGGCTTGTTTTCGGTCGAATGACTGGCTATGACAGTTAGGGGAGGAGCTATATTACAGCTCTGCTGTGGGTGTCCTCTTGCAACTTCCTGTTGGGAATGAGAATATCCCACAAGTAATGGATGATCCATGGACTGGATACACCACAAGAGAAATAAATTTATCAGGTAAGCATAAATTGTGTTTTCTAAGCCATGTGTTGAATATGTGCTGACATTACTTGATATTTGATATCTGGCTATAACCATCTATCTATGCATATGGGATAACTCACTCTTTACCTGTACTTGGATTATTGTCTATATACATTTCTTCTAAATGTAGCATGACAGGTGACAAATGTATATAGGATTCCTAGCATATAGCTGCACAAAGAAATATTAGACAGGCTCATCCGTGAGAAAAACTTTATTATCCAAAATACTTACAAACAATCAGGCATCAGGGTTGCATGTTAGACGAATTTCAGCATTACACCATACTCATGTATATGATTAGTTCAACAATCACAAACTTTTTTAACAATCCATGATTATAACTATTGGTTAAAAACAAAGGGCCAGATGACGAGTGACGCGCTAACTGTTTTATGCGAGTTTTACGCAAGAATAATTACTGCAACTTCAGAGCTCTGGTTAACTGTTACGTGAGACTTAAAAGTGTCCCAAAACACATCAAAATAAATGCAAGAATACAGTTACACTCATAATAACACTATCTGATAAAAAAAAATATATTTTTTTAAATTGCAGAAAAATGTTGTAATGGCTCAAAGATATGAGGTCTCATGTGTTATAAAAAAAAAGGAAAGCAAAGGGTTTTAAAGCATAGATAGAGGTGAAACTTGAAAAACGTCACTTAAAAGCAGTTGTTGCTATTTTCAAGACCAGTGAGTGCTGTCTTCTATCTTCTATATCCTTACTAGTGATGTCTTCTATCTTCTATATCCTTACTAGTGATGTCGCGAACCGGGTGAACCGCCATTGACTTCAATAGGCAGGCGAACTTTAAAACCCACAAGGACTCTTTCTGGCCACAATAGTGATGGAAAAGTTGTTTCTAGGGGACTAACACCTGGACTGTGGCATGCCGGAGGGGGATCCATGGCAAAACTCCCACGGAAAATTACATAGTTGATGCAGAGTCTGGTTTTAACCCATAAAGGGCCTTAATCACCTAACATTCCTAAATTGTTTGGAATAACGTGCTTTAAAACATCAGGTATGATGTTGTATTGATCAGGTAGTGTAAGCGTTACGCCCGCTTCACAGTGACAGACCAAACTCCCCGTGTAACGCACCGCAAACAACCGCAAACAGTCCATTTGCACAACCACGAGATAGATAGATTTGATAGATAGATACATTGAAGGCAACTTCAATTAGATTACACTAACAGACTGATGTTTCACAGTCAAAATTTTTTTAAAAAAAATATTTACACTACTGTTATAACAAATATTATTGGTGGCACTAGTTGGCAAGTGGGCCTGGCACGCACGCTGGGAGGAAGGCAACTGCAATTAGATTACACTAGATGACTGATGTTTCTCAGTCAAAAAAGTTTTTATTTTAAATATTTACAATACTGTTATAACAAATATGATTGGTGGCACTAGTTGGCAAGTGGGCCTGGCACACACGCTGGCAGGCAGGCAATTGCAATTAGATTACACTAGATGACTGATGTTTCTCAGTCAAAAAAGTTTTTATTTTAAATATTTACAATACTGTTATAACAAATATGATTGGTGGCACTAGTTGGCAAGTGGGCATGGCACATACGCTGGCAGGCAGGCAACTGCAATTCAATTGCACTAGCAGACTGATGATTCACAGTCAAAAAAGTTTTTATTTAAAATATTTACACTACTGTTATAACAAATATGATTCATGGCACTAGTTGGAAAGTGGGCCTGGCACACACGCTGGCAGACAGGCAACTGCAATTAAATAACAATAGCAGACTGATGTAAAAGTTTTTTTTTTAAAAAAGTTACACTAATGTTACAACAGATAGGAGTGATGGCACTCAGGATAGAAGTAGGTACAGTATGTGCTGGCAGCCTTACACACAGGCTGGCACTAGTGGCAGGCTGGCCTGGCAACTAAAATTAAATAACACTAGAAGACTGATGTAAAAGTTTTTTTTTACAAAATTTAAACTAATATTACACCAGATAGGAGTGGTGGACTGGCACTGAGGATGGAAATAAGCACAGTATATGCTGGCAGCCTGACACACAGGCTGGCACTAATGGCAGCCAGGCTGGCCTGGCAACTAAAATGAAATAACACTAGAAGAGGACTGATGTAAAAAACATTTTTTAAAAAAATTTACACTAATGTTACACCAGATATAAGTGGTGGGAAAAAGAGCTATTAATCACACTATATGATGTGGGCCTGACTCACAGGCCTGATGGAAAATGAAATTAGATTACACTAGCAAAATGATTTAAAAGTTTTGTTGTTTAAATTTACACTAATGTTGAGCAGATATGAGTGGTGGCTGGCACAGAGCAATTAACCACAGTATATGCTGTGTGAGCCTGAGACACAGGCCTGATAGAAAATGAAATTAGATTACACTAGCAAAATGATTTAAAAGTTTTGTTGGTTAAATTTACACTAATGTTAAGCAGATATCAGTGGTGGCACTAATCACAGTATATGCTGTGAGCCTCACACACAGGCTGAAAGCCAGGCAAATGCAAATAAAATTACAAATAATAAAAAAAAAAAAACGACTGAAGTTATAGCCCTAAAAAGGGCTTTTTGGGTGCTGTCCTTACAGCAGAGATTAGATGAGTCCTTCAGGACTGTAGTGGACACTAAATACACTAGCCTAGCTATCTATTTCCCTATAATGTCAGCAGCAGCAACACTAAAGCTCCCCCCTCACTAAGAAAGTAAGATCATAATGAATCCAAAATTGCTGCTGCCAAGGAGCTGGGAGGGTCTGTGAGGGAGTGTCTGCTGCTGATTGGCTCAAATGTGTCAGAAGACTGTGAGATACAGGGTCAAAGTTTCCTCAATGATGACACATAGGGGGCGGATCGAACATTGCATATGTTCGCCCACAGCGGCGAACGTGAACAAGCTATGTTCGCCGGGAACTGTTCTCCGGCGAACAGTTCACGACATCACTAATCCTTACCTGCATTCAGTCTATTTAAAAAAAAAAACAACTGAAAACCGCAAAACTAAAATTACACAAAGTGAAAAATTTAAATTTACAGAAAAAAATAAACAAAGATATCCAAATAAAAAAATTAAACCTAAACTAATATCCCTATAAAATAACCCCCCAAAAATAAAAACACCCCCTAATCTAATACTAAACTACCAATAACCAAAAGGGCTTTTGTAGAGCATTACCCTAAGTTAAACAGCTATTTTACCTAAACAAATTACCAATTACCCCTTAACAGTAAACCCCCCACACACTAAACCCCCCAAAGTAAAAAACACAATTTGTATGGGCATTGCCCTTAAAGGGCATTCAGCTCTTTTAATGCCCTTAAAAGGGCAATCAGCTCTTTTCCAGCCCTAAAAATCCTAATCTAAAATAAAAGTCACCCCAAAAAAATAAAAAAAAAAAGGCCTAAAACTAAGCCCCAAATAGGTACTCATGATTCCTGAAGTCCGGCTGAGAGGGTCTTCTTCAAGGTGGCTCCATCATCTTCTATCTTATCCGGAATGAAGGCGGCACGGAGTGGAGGTGCAGAACTGTCTTCCCTGATGCGTGGATCCTCAGCAGTGATCCTCAATGGCAGCGGTCCATGGCAGCGGTGGTTGCGGTCCTCGGCAGCATGGAGACTCCTCTTCATCTGATGTCCGTCGTATACTGAAGATTGAATGCAAGGTACTGCAATCAATTTGGGGGTACCTTGTATTCCTATTGGCTGAAATTTTGAAATCAGCCAATAGGATCAGAGCTACTGAAATCCTATTGGCTGTTCAAATCAGATAAGATTTCAGTAGCTCTCATCCTATTTGCTGATTTTTAAAATTTCAGCCAATAGGAATGCAAGGCACCTTAATATGGGGTATCTTGCATTCAATCTTCAGTGTGAGATGGAAGATCACATGAAGAGGAGCCTCCACGGTGCTGAGGACCACCGCCACTGAGGACCGCCGCTGAGGATCCACGCATCGGGGAAACCAGCTCCGCACCTCCGCTCTGCGCTGCCTTCACTCCGGATGAAGATGATGGAGCCGCCTGGAAGAAGACCTTCTCTGCCAGACTTCAGGAACGGTGAGTACCTATTTGGGGCTTAGTGTTACGATTTTTTTTTTTTTTAAGATTAGCGATTTAATGGGCTGGAAAAGAGCTGATTGCCCCTTTAAGGGCAGTAAAAGAGCCCTTTTAAGGGCAATGCCCATACAAATGCCCCTTTGCGGGAAATGTGTAGTTTATGATTTTTTAGTGTTAGTTTTTTTATTTTGGGAGGTTTGGTGGGTGGGGTTTTTTTTACTGTTAAGGGGGATTTAGTAATTTTTATAGAGCTGTTTAACTTAGGGCAATGTCCTACAAAAGGGCTATTGTTAGTTTAGTTTAGGGGGTGTTTTTATTTTGGGAGGCTTTTTATTTTCACAGGGATTAGTTTTTTTTTATTTTTGATCATTTTGTTTATTTTTTTCTGTAATTTTAGAGTTTTTTTTATTTTTTGTAATTTTAGATAATTTTTTTGTAATTTAATGTTAGGTTTTATTTAAGTGTAACTTTGTATTGGGGTTAATTAATGGGGTGTTAGGTTAAGGGGCTTAGTAATTAAATTAGTTATTTGCATTGTGGGGGGTTGGCAGTTTAGGAGTTAATAGGTTAATTAGGTTTATTGCGATGTGGGGGTTTGTCAGTTTAGGGGTTAGGTTAATTAGGTTTATTGCAATGTGGGGGTTTGTCGGTTTAGGGGTTAATAGGTTAATTAGGTTTATTGCGATGTGGGGGGTTGGTGGTTAAGGGTTAATATTTTAATTATGTTATTTGCAGATTAGGGGTTAATTACTTTATTATTTTGCAATGTGGGAGTTTGCAGTTTCGGAGTTTGTTAATACTTTTTTTTTGTTATACTTCATGCGGGCGGTTACGTGTTTTTTATTTATTTCTTGTGGGCGGATGCATGTTTTTTTTTTTTTTTAAGGCTTTGGGTTTGCCTACACTATGCAGCTTATGATGCATCCAGGTAGATTCCGAAAATGGCAGGGTGGTGAAAGAATCCTGCCATTTTGGAATCCACAGGGATGCAGCTTTGCTGCATCCAGGAGGATTCTTTTAGCTGCACACGCAGCCAACATTTTTTTTGCTGCCACGCACAGCCAACATTCCTTTGAGGATACGTGTGCAACTGGCGACACCGAAAGACGCATTACAAACACGATTACAGTATAGACATATAAGTGCATTAGAGTACTTTGAAGTCAAGTGGATGAAAACATGTTCAAGCATATTTATGCAATATTAATTTTTAATAAAGCGTTATATTGCGTATTTTTAGGCTAAATTTTTTTTAGCAAAAGAGCTAAAATCATTGATGCCCTTTTTAAGGCGTTTTTAGATTTGTTTTTTTGAGGATAGGGTTTTTTTCACAAAAGAGCAGTAATCACTTCAGTGACGGAATTTTAGATTAGGTTTTTTTTTAAAGATAGGGTTTTTTTGGGGGGGGTAATTTTAGTTTTATCATAGGGTTTTTGGGGGGGCTTTTTTTAGGATACTCTAGTTTTAGGATAGGACTTTCACTGGTTAGTGTAATTTATTTATTTATTATTATTTTTTTTTTACTGGTAGTGATTTTATATTTTTTATAATTTAGGGAGTCTTAGGTTAAGGGTCTTGGGGGGTTGGCTGTAAGGAGGTTAACAGAGCATGCATTATTAATGTGGGGGTAGTGGCAGTTTAGGGGATAAGTAGAATAGTGGTTATTATGGTGGGGTAGCGGTGGTTTAGGGATTAATAGTGTAGGGAGTTTAATTTGATGAGGGTAATGGTGGTTTGTGGTTAATAGTGTAGGGAGGTTATTGAGATAGGTTAGTGGCAGTTTAGGGATTAATAGAGTAGGGAGTTTATTGTAATGGGGTTAGAGGTTCAGGGATTAATAGTGTAGCAGGATTAAAAGAGTAGGGGGACATGGCAGTTAAGGGGTTATTAGCTGGGCCAATGCTAGGATTTTTGGCCACACAGGCAAAAATACTTTTTGCCACCCCCCCATTACATACCACTCCATTTCTAGTGTTTGATAAACTGATACAGATATGTGCTAACAAAACTTAAATATAACTATTTTATCTATAATTATAGTGAAAATAATTCCCCATTTCGATGTTTGCGTGTGTGCCAGTGTGTTAGTAGTATATGTGTGTGTGCATGCCTGTATGTGTGTGTATGTGTGCATATCTGTCTATTTGAGCATGTGTTTGTATGTAAGTGTGGGTACATCCGTGTGTGTGTGTATGTATGTATGTAATTTCATAGATATTAATTGTTGTTGTTCCCAATAACTTATATTGTCTCTCAGAGTAGATCATATACCTTAAAGTGAAAGTCAATCCTAGCATTGTACAAACTCTTGGATTGACTATTGAAACAAATAAAGGGGACTTTCATTCATGAAGTATAAGATACTTAATGTAGAAAATTCCTTTATTTGTTTCAACCGATCGCCGTGGGCTGCTGAAGCAGCTAAAAACAGTGATCAGTTGAAACAAATAAAGGAGCTTTCTACATGAAGTATCTCATACATTATGGATGAAAGTCCCCTTTATTTGTTTCAATAGTCAATCCTAGCGTTTGTAAAATGCTAGGATTTACTTTAACTTTAAGTAGCATTTTACCTCTATTTGTTAGTTTCCCTTACCATAAGAGCCCTCCTCCCAAATTTTAAGTTCAACCTTCCCCACTTTGGACCTTCCATGTCTCACTATCATTTACTATTAATTTGCAACTCCTTCAAAATGTACAATTTCAATTTCCAAAGAAACATGAAGAACACAAAATATTGTAAAATGAATCATTAAAACATATAGTGGGAGTTATAACGGCCTATTGGTGCTTTGCAGTACTTTATATAACAAAAGAAACATAATTTATTCACAAACTTTTTTGTCTCAATTCTAAAAGGGACATGGAACCCAAACATTCTATTTTGTGAGTCAGCTAGACCATAACATTTAAAGTAACTTTCCAATTTACTTCTGTTATCAAATTCATTTTATTTTCTTGTTATCCTAACCTTTGTTGAAGGAGCAGGAATGCACTACTGGGAGATAGCTGAGCACATCAGGTGAGCCAGTGACAAGAGGCATATATGTGCAGCCATCAATCAGCAGCCGGCTCCCAGTAATGCATTGCTGCTCCTGAGACAACCTAAGTATGCATTTTAACAAAGGATACAGAGAAAAGAGCAAATTAGATAATAGAAGAAAATTCTGAATCATAAAAATTTAGCTTTGACTTTACTGTCCCTTAAAAAATAAAATGAGGGGATGGAGATAACTAGAAAGGAGAGTAGACACATTGTGGTGGTGAGGACAATAGGGCTATCTTGGGTGTTACAGAACTGTAATGAAAGTGGAGAATGCTGCAACTTGTGCAATAGTGCTATCTTGGGTGTTACAGAACTCTAATGAAAGTGGAGAATGCTGCAACTTGTGCCATATACGGTGTTATACACCCTTACCTATAGCCGAACAGCTTGTGTACGAATCACACCTAGAGAGACCTTACATTGAATTCTGGGCATACAAGCTGGGCGGCCATTGTTGGTAGTGCAGCCTTGTTGTTGGTATTCAACAGAACATCCCAGTGCAGAGTGACGACTGACAACTACATGGCCACACCAGTGACACTGATCCATCATCAGAGATACAAGGAACTCTTGGTGAGCAGACCGGAGCGCTGATAGCACTAAACCGTTGCATTTACACAGACACAAGCCTGCCAAAAACTGCTATATTGACCGCACACGTGACGCAACATTAGATCCTATAACAAATATACACACTGAGCTTAAGACTCCATATCCACATAGAGAATATCCCTTATTGCCCAGGGAAGCCTTGGGATAATAGGGTCTCAGCAATCCTCAGCCCACGGAGAGTAAACCTGGGACACATCTAAGAGCCAAATCAGCTGCTGCTCGTATAAAGCATAAATCTGCTGCTCTCCTTCCCACAATCATAGTATCTGGGGAACAGATGTATAGTCAAGCCTTATGGAAAAATTAAGTCTATTATACATATCACCTACATATACCCAAACCAGTAATATCCAAAGATCTCATAATAAGAGACTTGGCCAGATATTAGAAGTAATACTGGTGGTATTTGCACATGAACACGTATCACACAGCCTGTCATGGCTAGTAGCTCAAACACCCCTAATCCCTCAAGCAAGACATTTAATGATGTCCAGCTCAGGAAGGCTTACGAGACGGCAGAACATGCTAATAACCATCTCAATGGAGATTTATGGAACATTGCTGAAGCACAACCCCTGGAAAGTTTAAATCATTGTGTCGTTCTCCCCTTAGCTCAGGGAAAGTGGTCAATTATATTATACATACCTGGCGAGCCTGAATGTATCACTCAAAATACTTGCTGTCTAGATAATTCAGTTTGGCACAACAAGATTTTTATTACCAGCAAAGATCGGCCACAACATGACGTGAATACTTGGCTGAGAATAGGGGTAGGATAATATCTAGGCCCCAAGATAAGTTGGGAAGTCATATCTAACTGACCACCTGACCTAGATCTTTTGAGTTTACAGGTGATCTTATTGTCTTTAGATATATACCTTTAATTTCTCATTAGGAGATGGTTTATTCCATTGTAGTTTAAGATTATGCGATAAATTGTTTGTGTACTTTTTTTATGCTACTCATCGCATGTTAACTGCCAATATTCTGGCTAAACATTTTATAGTGACCCTTCATTTATTTAGTATGCTTTATTTTTCTATATGCATAAATAGTACTGTATGCATAATAAGTACTGAGTATCTTGGCATGAATCTAATGTCCTCATTTATATTTCATCACACCATAGAAAGAGATTGGGAATTGATCACCCCATTCTCTTGGATAACGTGCAATTCTAAAATAAGATCAACCACTTTCACAGCAGCTCTTCTCACCCCTAGCCACTACACTGAATAGTTTCCAGTCACTAGATTTTTAAAATATGCTGCCTTTCCCCTTATTCCCTCTTAACATTGCTTTTAAATTGTTCCTCTCATTTATGGTTGTATGTCATAGCTTTGAGTTGATCAGTCTAAAGTATCATCCTATTAGTTCAAAAAGGAATATAAAAGCACCGAGTCTGAAACAAGTTTTAAAAATACTTTATTGAAAAATATTTATTTACACAGTGACCCCGGGGTAAAACTGAGGTAAACTTAGGAAAAAGATATGCTGGCTGACATGTTTCGGCTGAAACGCTGTACTCCTAGCCATATGTAAAACATTTTACATAGGATTAAGTTAAAACCAATTCCCCATGCTCCAATTGGTCACGAGGTACACACCTATTTCTTGTGAGTGATTGTGCTAGTGACTTCTTCAGTTAGTTCTGCACCTTCTATTTGTTAGACCAATCGTGAGACAAGTGGTATTTGCTGTCCAATTTGCTGTTCAATTCATAATATCAAGGGTATCACTGGGTGTAATATTAACCATTTAAGACCTCGCTTTCAGACTCGGTGCTCCTATATTTCTTTTTTAACTATTTCCAGTGGCCACAGCGAGCATGAGTACTGACAAGTTCCGGCAGGGGGTTGGTCTGCGGTTGGCATTCACTTATAAGATCCGAGGAGGAGCAGGTCTGTGTTAACAGCACAGCGGACAACAACGCAGACGGAGAGGCGGAACCACTCTTGAACAGAGGCCTGGAAGCGTCAGAGTGCCGGTGACTGGTGGAAATAGCCTGAGCTGAGATGTTCCCGCTGCCTTTCTCCTAATGAATAATATGATTGTCCTAGGAATTTGTATATAACTCAACATTGTGTAATATTGACATCTTATGTTATAACCCATATACAGATGCTTGCAACTGTCTGATATATGTATCCTTTTTTTGTAAATATGAATGTATATTATGAAGATATTACTCATTATGTCATCTTCTAAAGCATTTTGTTGTGTAATGGAGATAATATTCATAGTGTCATGATTTGAGGGTTGTAATGCTAAATACCTTAATAAAAATAAACATTGGTTTAAAAAAATAAAATGAAGAAATCAACAGAAGTTATCAAATCACAAAAACGTATTTATTTAAAATAGCATCAGTGTGCTGAATAAATAGCTTTTAGAACTGGTATATTTCAATTCAATGACAGTAGAGAGACAACTAGAGGGCTGCAATGGGTTGCTATATATTCAACTGTAGCCCTGTCATAGGAAAAGAGTTAAAAAGGGCACTAAATTAACATGTATACTGTGATAGTGCCTGCATTTCAGCCCCCCATAGTGGAGATAGAATTATAAAGTTGTATTTATATTGTCCTCAGTTGCAGAATATTGTAGTTAGATTAGAGAGCAGACCACAAAATACATATAATCCCAAACCTCTACCTTTGTTTGACAGCTATGCCGGCCTAGCTTTGCATTCCATTGCTACTGACAGCACCGTGGGGCAGCTCTTACAGAAAGCAGGGAAACTTTGTGAGACATTGTGGTTTTGCCTGCTGACCAAGTTGAGCTGCATCTCCTGTTACAATCATTGTCCTTCATGATAGAAGTGGATCGGAAGCTGAGCATTCCATAAATCATGACAACCAACGGCGGGACAGTTGCAGAGGGGGAGAAAGGAGGGGTCAGGTACTATGCAGAGGAATTGATAGCCAATTACTCACAGGCAAAGGAGCAGACATCCTCTGCCCCTGCATGCTTTTATATTCGATTGTAGCATGTGACCACACCACTGAAAACAGCCCTGCTCTGAAAGCCTGTGCACTTTACACTAAAAAGCTACAATGTGCTTGAAGGGAGGGGAGCAGAGCAGAGGGGAGCGGGAATGGAGTGAAAGTGGAGAACGCTGCAACTTGTGCAATAGGGCTATCTTGGGTGTTACAGAACTCTAATGAAAGTGGAGAACGCTGTCACTTGTGCCATATTCGGTGTTATACACCCTGACCTATAGCCGAACAGCTTGTGTGTGAATCACACCTAGAGAGACCTTACATTGAATTCTGGGCCTACAAGCTGGGCGGCCATTGTTGGTAGTGCAGCCTTGTTGTTGGTATTCAACAGAACATCCCAGTGCAGAGTGACGACTGACAACTACATGGCCACACCGGTGACACTGATCCATCATCAGAGATACAAGGAACTCTTGGTGAGCAGACCGGAGCGCTGATAGCACTCAACCTTGCATTTACACAGACACAAGCCTGCCAAAAACTGCTATATCGACCGCACACGTTGCGCAACATTAGATCCTAAAAGAAATATACACACTGAGCTTAAGACTCCATATCCACATAGAGAATATCCCTTATTGCCCATTGAAGCCTTGGGATAACAGGGTCTCAGCAATTCTCAGCCCACGGAGAGTAAACCTGGGACACATCTAAGAGCCAAATCAGCTGCTGCTCGTATAAAGCATAAATCTGCTGCTCTCCTTCCCACAATCATAGTATCTGGGGAACAGATGTATAGTCAAGCCTTATGGAAAAATTAAGTCTATTATACATATCACCTACATATACCCAAACCAGTAATATCCAAAGATCTCATAATAAGAGACTTGGCCAGATATTAGAAGTAATACTGGTGGTATTTGCACATGAACACGTATCACACAGCCTGTCATGGCTAGTAGCTCAAACACCCCTAATCCCTCAAGCAAGACATTTAATGATGTCCAGCTCAGGAAGGCTTACGAGACGGCAGAACATGCTAATAACCATCTCAATGGAGATTTATGGAACATTGCTGAAGCACAACCCCTGGAAAGTTTAAATCATTGTGTCGTTCTCCCCTTAGCTCAGGGAAAGTGGTCAATTATATTATACATACCTGGCGAGCCTGAATGTATCACTCAAAATACTTGCTGTCTAGATAATTCAGTTTGGCACAACAAGATTTTTATTACCAGCAAAGATCGGCCACAACATGACGTGAATACTTGGCTGAGAATAGGGGTAGGATAATATCTAGGCCCCAAGATAAGTTGGGAAGTCATATCTAACTGACCACCTGACCTAGATCTTTTGAGTTTACAGGTGATCTTATTGTCTTTAGATATATACCTTTAATTTCTCATTAGGAGATGGTTTATTCCATTGTAGTTTAAGATTATGCGATAAATTGTTTGTGTACTTTTTTTATGCTACTCATCGCATGTTAACTGCCAATATTCTGGCTAAACATTTTATAGTGACCCTTCATTTATTTAGTATGCTTTATTTTTCTATATGCATAAATAGTACTGTATGCATAATAAGTACTGAGTATCTTGGCATGAATCTAATGTCCTCATTTATATTTCATCACACCATAGAAAGAGATTGGGAATTGATCACCCCATTCTCTTGGATAACGTGCAATTCTAAAATAAGATCAACCACTTTCACAGCAGCTCTTCTCACCCCTAGCCACTACACTGAATAGTTTCCAGTCACTAGATTTTTAAAATATGCTGCCTTTCCCCTTATTCCCTCTTAACATTGCTTTTAAATTGTTCCTCTCATTTATGGTTGTATGTCATAGCTTTGAGTTGATCAGTCTAAAGTATCATCCTATTAGTTCAAAAAGGAATATAAAAGCACCGAGTCTGAAACAAGTTTTAAAAATACTTTATTGAAAAATATTTATTAACACAGTGACCCCTGGGGTAAAACTGAGGTAAACTTAGGAAAAAGATATGCTGGCTGACATGTTTCGGCTGAAAACGCTGTACTCCTAGCCACATGTAAAACATTTTACATAGGATTAAGTTAAAACCAATTCCCCATGCTCCCATTGGTCATGAGGTACACACCTATTTCTTGTGAGTGATTGTGCTAGTGACTTCTTCAGTTAGTTCTGCACCTTCTATTTGTTAGACCAATCGTGAGACAAGTGGTATTTGCTGTCCAATTTGCTGTTCAATTCATAATATCAAGGGTATCACTGGGTGTAATATTAACCATTTAAGACCTCGCTTTCAGACTCGGTGCTCCTATATTTCTTTTTTTAACTATTTCCAGTGGCCACAGCGAGCATGAGTACTGACAAGTTCCGGCAGGGGGTTGGTCTGCGGTTGGCATTCACTTATAGGATCCGAGGAGGAGCAGATCTGTGTTAACAGCACAGCGGACAACAACGCAGACGGAGAGGCGGAACCACTCTTGAACAGAGGCCTGGAAGTGTCAGAGTGCTGGTGACTGGTGGAAATAGCCTGAGCTGAGATGTTCCTGCTGCCTTTTTCCTAATGAATAATATGATTGTCCTAGGAATTTGTATATAACTCAACATTGTGTAATATTGACATCTTATGTTATAACCCATATACAGATGCTTGCAACTGTCTGATATATGTATCCTTTTTTTGTAAATATGAATGTATATTATGAAGATATTCCTCATTATGTCATCTTCTAAAGCATTTTGTTGTGTAATGGAGATAATATTCATAGTGTCATGATTTGAGGGTTGTAATGCTAAATACCTTAATAAAAATAAACATTGGTTTAAAAAAATAAAATGAAGAAATCAACAGAAGTTATCAAATCACAAAAACGTATTTATTTAAACTAGCATCAGTGTGCTGAATAAATAGCTTTTAGCAGTGGTATATTTAAATTCAATGACAGTAGAGAGACAACTAGAGGGCTGCAATGGGTTGCTATATATTCAACTGTAGCCCTGTCATAGGAAAAGGGTTAAAAAGGGCACTAAATTAACATTTATACTGTGATAGTCCCTGCATTTCAGCCCCCCATAGTGAAGATAGAATTATAAAGTTGTATTTATATTGTCCTCAGTTGCAGAATATTGTAGTTAGATTAGAGAGCAGACCACAAAATACATATGCAGGGAGTGCAGAATTATTAGGCAAATGAGTATTTTGACCACATCATCCTCTTTATGCATGTTGTCTTACTCCAAGCTGTATAGGCTTGAAAGCCTACTACCAATTAAGCATATTAGGTGATGTGCATCTCTGTAATGAGAAGGGGTGTGGTCTAATGACATCAACACCCTATATCAGGTGTGCATAATTATTAGGCAACTTCCTTTCCTTTGGCAAAATGGGTCAAAAGAAGGACTTGACAGGCTCAGAAAAGTCAAAAATAGTGAGATATCTTGCACAGGGATGCAGAACTCTTAAAATTGCAAAGCTTCTGAAGCGTGATCATCGAACAATCAAGCGTTTCATTCAAAATAGTCAACAGGGTCGCAAGAAGCGTGTGGAAAAACCAAGGCGCAAAATAACTGCCCATGAACTGAGAAAAGTCAAGCGTGCAGCTGCCAAGATGCCACTTGCCACCAGTTTGGCCATATTTCAGAGCTGCAACATCACTGGAGTGCCCAAAAGCACAAGGTGTGCAATACTCAGAGACATGCCCAAGGTAAGAAAGGCTGAAAGACGACCACCACTGAACAAGACACACAAGCTGAAACGTCAAGACTGGGCCAAGAAATATCTCAAGACTGATTTTTCTAAGGTTTTATGGACTGATGAAATGAGAGTGAGTCTTGATGGGCCAGATGGATGTACAAGTGGCTGGATTGGTAAAGGGCAGAGAGCTCCAGTCCGACTCAGACGCCAGCAAGGTGGAGGTGGAGTACTGGTTTGGGCTGGTATCATCAAAGATGAGCTTGTGGGGCCTTTTCGGGTTGAGGATGGAGTCAAGCTCAACTCCCAGTCCTACTGCCAGTTTCTGGAAGACACCTTCTTCAAGCAGTGGTACAGGAAGAAGTCTGCATCCTTCAAGAAAAACATGATTTTCATGCAGGACAATGCTCCATCACACACGTCCAAGTACTCCACAGCGTGGCTGGCAAGAAAGGGTATAAAAGAAGAAAATCTAATGACATGGCCTCCTTGTTCACCTGATCTGAACCCCATTGAGAACCTGTGGTCCATCATCAAATGTGAGATTTACAAAGAGGGAAAACAGTACACCTCTCTGAACAGTGTCTGGGAGGCTGTTGTTGCTGCTGCATGCAATGTTGATGGTGAACAGATCAAAACACTGACAGAATCCATGGATGGCAGGCTTTTGAGTATCCTTGCAAAGAAAGGTGGCTATATTGGTCACTGATTTGTTTTTGTTTTGTTTTTGAATGTCAGAAATGTATATTTGTGAATGTTGAGATGTTATATTGGTTTCACTGGTAAAAATAAATAATTGAAATGGGTATATATTTGTTTTTTGTTAAGTAGCCTAATAATTATGCACAGTAATAGTCACCTGCACACACAGATATCCCCCTAAAATAGCTAAAACTAAAAACAAACTAAAAACTACTTCCAAAAATATTCAGCTTTGATATTAATGAGTTTTTTGGGTTCATTGAGAACATGGTTGTTGTTCAATAATAAAATTAATCCTCAAAAATACAACTTGCCTAATAATTCTGCACTCCCTGTAATCCCAAACCTCTACCTTTGTTTGACAGCTATGCCTGCCTAGCTTTGCATTCCATTGCTACTGACAGCACCGTGGGGGCAGCTCTTACAGAAAGCAGGGAAACTTTGTGAGACATTGTGGTTTTGCCTGCTAACCAAGTTGAGCTGCATCTCCTGTTACAATCATTGTCCTTCATGATAGTAGTGGATCGGAAGCCGAGCATTCCATAAATCATGACAACCAACGGCGGGACAGTTGCAGAGGGGGAGAAAGGAGGGGTCAGGTACTATGCAGAGGAATTGATAGCCAATTACTCACAGGCAAAGGAGCAGTCATCCTCTGCCCCTGCATGCTTTTATATTCGATTGCAGCATGTGACCACACCACTGAAAACAGCCCTGCTCTGAAAGCCTGTGCGCTTTACACTAAAAAGCTACAATGTGCTTGAAGGGAGGGGAGCAGTGCAGAGGGGATAGGGAGAAGGACAGGGTCACTGTAGAGGCAAATGCTGCTGTATAATTACTGTGAGGATGCAAATAAGCAGCAAGTGTATAAAAAAAAATTCATGTGTAAATTTGTGCCCCCTACAGAATTGCAATAAGGTGTATGCCTAGACTGCCTATATGCAAACGCCTGCCCTGGTTATAAGAGTAGGGTGTTTGCGATGGGGGTTAACAAACGAGTATAGGTGGGTTTTTTTTTTAACATTGCTGCTCCATTGAATTCAATGGGATGAATGTGATATTGCAAATACAATATCCTCTGGCTAACGTTTTGCACATGACGAGTTTCATGCAAGCGCAACATTTTTACTTTAAACTTGTAATACCAGCGCTACCTGACGCACCCAAAAAAGTTAACCTCTAGCGAAGTTAACACTCGAGCGGGTACACTAAATAGTGCTCCACTCGTAGTCTAGCCCAAAGTGTTGCAATTGTGCACAATCCAAAATACTACTTTTACATTAGCGTTTTTTAAAAAACAGTTATTAATTAACTGTTATCTCTTGCTATTGTGTATACAGAAAGAAATAACAACAAATAACTTAACCAAAAAAAGTCTACTTCTTGAGGGGAAGTTTGGTGCTCTATCCACTCAGCATTGGAGCATTATTTGGCATGCAGTTTAGGATGCGCCCACATAGAAATCTCATGCATTACCTGATATGAATATTGTAATGAGCATTATACTACCATGCACACAATATATACTAACTATGGTCTTTTCTTACCAGCTCAAAAATGCATAAGCATTTAATTGTAGCACTCTAATTGCAATCTAGTTCTTTATTTTTTCTAGTAACAATTAAAAAAGCAGTTCAATTGTCACCCATGTAACTACAAACTCATGGTATTGCCCTTATGTTAACATGAGTTAAAGGAATGGTCTAGTCAAAATTAAACCTTCATGATTCAAATAGAGCAGCAATTTTAAGCAACATTCTAAGTTACTCCTATTGTCAATTTTTCTTTGTTCTCTTGGTATCTTTATTTGAATGCAAGCTTAGAAGCCAGCCCATTTTTGGTTCAGCACCTAGGTAGCGCTTCCTGATTGGTGGATACATTTAGACACCAATCAGAAAGTTCTACCCAGGTGCTGAATAAAAAAATGGGCTGGCTCCTATGCTTACATTCTTGCTTTTTCAAATAAAGATACCAAGAAAACGAAGACAAATTGATAATAAGAGTAAATTATAAAGTTGCTTAAAATTGCCTGCTCTATCTGAATCATGAAAGTTTAATTATAACTAGACTATTCCTTTAATGATCAAACATCTTTAAATGTTTGATCTTTGGAAATCACACAAAACCTTTGGAATTTTTGTACACCTTATATTGTAATGTAGGCATCTCTCCTTCACATCCAGAATCCAGCATAGTGAGATAAACCTCTCTCAATGTAAAATCTGTGTTTCCAAAATTAATTGAGAGACTTCATAGTAATGACGCAACATGTTAGAGCTTTAGATCTTCGGGCCCTAAGTGCCGGTTTTCATGTTGTTTGCTTCTATTCTTCATTTTGAATAAAACCTGCTTATCTAGTTCACATTGATCATGATCTAGGTCACTGTAAGTCTGTTTTTTTGGTAATGGTTAACAGTTAATTTAAACGGTTTAACAGTACATCAAGTTTTGCAACAAATTTAAGCATCTGTGATTAAACAAAATCATTTGTCCTTTGGCACTGTGAAAAAAACACAAAGTCTATCAATAATAACTGAATTAAACTCAGCAGTGTAAGAACATAGTGAAACACACACCATCTTGCTTGTTAAAAATATTTATATAATGCGTAATATTCGCAGTTAATATAATGACTATTTTACTGGGGGGTTTTCAAGCTTCTTCTAAGTTCAAAGCAAATTTAAAAAAAAAATGAAAAAAAAAAAAATGAATAGAACAGCTGCATGAATTAATTTCTCATCTGGGGTATCTACTTACCCTATATGAATTTAATATTATTTCTCCATTTTTCCCTCTTAATTAAGATCAAAATAAAGATAATGGACTTATACGTTGTGTAGCTGTGCGCTAGCATTATAATGAGGAATGGACAGTTGCATTAATTTAAATTCAAACTCTCTGAACTTCCGCAGAGATCTCTTATGCAAAATGCTTACAAATCTAAATTACTTTAAATTAGAACACTGTTCTACTGAACAGTTATGCATTAATAAAAAATACTCTTTTTACTTTTTTACTTTTGTTTGCAATCATCCTGGGGACATTTATCTTCAAAACAAGTTTAAATATGAAGTTCTACTATTTCCTTCTGTTTTGATATCAATAATTTATGTTAACTAATATTGCACATAATGTAAAAAATGGTTTATTCAATTTCCCTTGAAAAATATCATTATATTTTACAAATCAGGGTGGAAAGGTTTCTAGTTCAGAGGGAACAAAATACTAGCCCACTCATTGTTAAAGAAAGGAGAAAAGCCCTTTTCTTTTTTTTTTTTCTATTACTTTTCTTTTAATTTCTTACTTATCTTGGTATAATTGAGTAGTAAACATTTCCAGACCTGGATATTATTTAAAAATATTTTTTAACACAATTATAATTATGTATAGAGCTGTACTATCTTCTGTAGCACTATACTGTGGTAGAATAGATTCAATACACTATACCCCACTAAACTCAGAACTTGACCTATCACCATTTTGTTTGAATGAAAGAGTAAGAGTATTGAACTAAAAGATTAAGATTATTGGATCTGTATTGAGAAAATTCTGAATATATGAATTTACTTAAGAGAGAAAAAGAAAATATATGAATTTCACCATTTTACCAAAATCAATTGTTAAAAAATAAACAAAAATAAAAATGTTATTTATTTCTACAAAATATATATATATATATATATATATATATATATATATATATATATATATATATATATATATATATACATACACACATACAGTATATATACTGTATATGATCCTATCCCAAATAAAAAATCCCAAAAATATATTTTTTGGAATAGATGATTATAGACCTCTAGATATCTAAATATGCTCAAACTATGAGAAAAGGTAATCCGAAAAGGATAAATATAATTATTATAATATATAAGAATATAAGAAGCATGTACAAATATTGAGGTTCTTTCAGATTTCTAGAGCCTAACTAAGATAAAGCTATGACTTTTTTGCAAAGAGAATATAATCTGAATCACTATGGCACTAATATGTTCATCTTAATAGCCAAATTGTTTAATAAATAAGCATACCACCTTTAATGTTCTTAATGTTCTTATTGTTAAAAAAATGTATCTGAAGTAAACCATCTTAACAAATTGCCAATAATGTTTGAACCAATGGAGTCTTTTTGAGGACCTTTAAAAGGGTGTCTATTCATGCCTGGAATCTATCTTGAAAAAGCCCATTACAGGGTGAAACGCGTTGAAGGTACACAGGCTGGCATTCTGATTGCTAAAGGACTAGCACAACTATACTGATAACATCTTATCCAGTGTTTATTCATTGGGACATCGAGGGATAATCGCAAATAACCCGGGTTATAACTCATGCTACAACCGATATAACTTGCGTGCTTTTAGCACTAAGTGCAAGGAGATCTATATCGCAACTTTTCACCTACGTTTGCTACAACTTTCAGAAGAGAAACTTTATATCCAAATCAGCTTTTAGAAAATCCGCTATACGGAAGTGGTGACGTAAGGTAAAGTCACGTGACCGCTACAGAGGAGCTGTGCAAGACGCCAAACACATGCTTGAATTACTGCGGTAAGAAACAGAAGCTGGGAGCATAGCTCACGCAGGTAAACTAAAGTATTGTTATTGAGTATCACCAAACAAGTGGGACAGTTGACTTGCGATTTCAAAGTAAATCTGTATGTTCACATAACTGATATTTACTACTGCACTCTGAAACAGGAGACTAAATACAAAGAGACAGTATACAAACTCTGGCTCCCCAAAGAGGCATTATTACCTTCATTTTCTCTTGCAAAACATTGGGGCCTATCTATCAAGCTCTGAATGGAGCATGATGCCCCTGCAGGCTCGCCCGAAACACCAGTTATGAAGCAGCGGTCTAAAGACTGCTGCTCCATAACCTGTCCGCCTGCTCTGAGCAGGCGGACAGACATTGCCGCAATTCAACCCGATCATAGGTGTAATGGTCAGGAGTCCACATATTTTTGGCCATATCACATATGTTTACATATATATATTTATGTGTGTGTGTGTGTATGTGTAAACTTGTTTATGTTTAATTGTCATTAAATAATACAGCACAGAACTAAATAAAGAACTGCACTATGTGCACATATTTGGCTTCTACCACTATCAGCTTAGTGCTCAAGCAATATCCAACATTAATTTTTCTGCACACCCCCTAGAAATCTATTATGAAAAGGATTTAGCACACTTGAGCTAGCAGACATGCAGATGTTAGCACACCCTAGACTATCACTTGAGTGATTACAAAAATATAAATAACTGTTCACTTGTAATATGAGCGCAATTGATTATTGCTTGAGCAATGTAAATGCACAATAGTGCGAATATTTTTTAGGTCCATTTGTAATTAAACCCAATGATATTACTACTGGAGGATACTGTAGGGAAGAAAACAGATCTAAATGCTACCTGCTTAATCAATTAAGGCTATAAAATTAATAAGCACTGTTACACTAAAAAAATTAACTAAAACACCAACCTTACAAATGCACATGCCCACAATACTGATAATGTCCCTGTTCAAAATCCATGAATATCTCTATGGTTTTAAAACACAACATATTAAAGGGACACTGAACCCAATTTTTTTCTTTTGTGATTCAGATAGAGGATGTAATTTTAAGCAACTTTCTAATTAACTCCTATTATCAAATTTTCTTCATTCTCTTGGTATGATTATTTGAAAAGCAAGAATGTAAGTTTAGATGTCGGCCCATTTTTGGTGAACAAACTGGGTTGTCCTTGCTGATTGGACAGCACCAATAAACAAGTGATGTCCGTGGTGCTAAACCAAAAATGTGCTGGCTCCTTAGCTTAGATGCCTTCTTTTCCAAATAAAGATAGCAAGAGAATGAAGAAAAATTGATAATAGAAGTAAATTAGAAAGTTGCTTAAATTGCATGCTCTATCTGAATCATGAAAGAAAATAATTGGGTTCAGTATCCCTTTAATTTCTCACGTCACACATTAATTAACATCATTACACAATAATTAAATTAAAATTGATCAATTAACATAAAGGACCTTCAACTAGTGATGTAATTGCAAAAAACCCCAAAATCGACATTTTGTATGTTTTCATCCTTGACATCTAATTTTTGGATATTCAAATTGCGAGATTAATGAGATAGATAAGGATTTTGTGTTATTTGTGGGAGGTAACAATTTCAAGCTTTGTGGTTATTACTGACAGAAGCATTTTGTGTTCACTGGAATAACACACTGACAATAACAGCTGAAATTCAAAAATTGTTATCTACCAAAATCAAGAACAAGGTTGCAATCAACCCTGATGTGCTTAAACCCTTCAACTGGTTTAACACATAGTTATATTAAGCTCTAGACCAGTAATCTACCACTAGTAATCTAAACAGAACCAGAGAGCCAATCGGGGGGGGGGAATTTTGCTTTGCCCCCAATCACCCCATTACCATGGCAACTCAGAACCCACCCAGAATACTAAGTAGCAACTCATACATTGTACTGAGGAGACAATCATGCGATTGATTGGCGCTAGTTCTAAACATTTTAAGTACATGAAAAATTAGACTGTATTTGTAAAAGGAAAGAAGTGTTACTGTCATACAAATATTAAAGGGACATAATACTCATATGCTAAATCACTTGAAACTGATGCAGTATAACTGTAAAAAGCTGACTGGAAAATATCACCTGAGCATCTCTATGTAAAAAAGGAAGATATTTACCTCACAATTTCCTCAGCTCAGCAGAGTAAGTTCTTTGTAAAAAGTTATACTTAGCTGCTGCTCAGCTGCAGGTAAAATAAAAATAAAAATGAAGAAATGAACAGCAGCCAATCAACATCAGCAGTGCTGAGGTCATGAACTCTTTTACTGTGATCTCATGAGATTTGACTTAACTCTCATGAGATTTCATTGTAAACTTCCTTACACTGAACAGGGAAATAAGATGAGTGTGAACGAATGCTTGCTCCTTCCGCTGTCTCGGGACAGACATACTGATTTACTGCTTAGAAGTTCTTTACAATGGGATGTTGCTACTGAGAAACTTTTGAGGTAAAATATCTTTCTTCTTTACATAGAGAGTTTTCAGGTGATATTTTCTAGTTAGCTTTTTACAGTAATGCTGCATCACTTTCAAGTGTTTAAACATTTGGGTATTATGGCCCTTTAAGTGTCAAACAGCAGAACAAACACGAGGACCAGGCTATAACTTCATGTACTACTATGGTTATCTTGTTCTTTCAGTGGTCTATAAAGCATTTAAAGTCAATTCCTCTGCTCTGAAAGTCTTATTTGCATGCAGAAGGAAACATAAAAAATCAGCACAGTGTAAAACCATGTAACACCAACTTGCAGATCATACAAATGAGCTCATATTTTTAGTACTATAATAGCCATAACTAATTGTCAGCTTCTTGTGAATGCAAAAATGTATCAAAAAATGGCAATCACATTGTATCTCCCCTGTTATATGTTTTACAGAGATCTTACATTTATTACATTATTCACCTTCAACAATAGGAAAAATACAATAAAAAAGCTTCCTATGGCTATGCCTTTGCATTTAAGCAAAATTGTCTTCCCCAGGGAATTATAATTTTCTATTTAAAATGCAACATAGCTCTGTTGTCTTTTAATTGTAATATTATAATCCCCCAAGAAAGTCAATTTTGCTGAGACATGAAGCAATCAATATTTAATGCAGATTTACCTTTTTTTAATTTTTATTTTATCATTTTCATATTTTTTCTGGACCTGTAATATTTTGCTGTAACAACATTTTGTATTAAATCTCAATGTAGAAATATGAAATGTGCATACAGGATGTAAAAAATAGCCAAAGATAGAAACAAGTTCAATATCAAACTAAACTCAAAATTAAAGGTGAAAAAAATTAATTATATTATGGGCTAGATTACGAGTGGAGCACTATCTTAACGTGCACCAATAAAGGGGCAATTTTGCCCGTTTACGGGTGCATGTTAAATAACCAGCCATTACTAGAGGCTGGTTAATGTTCCTGCGAGCTTGCGGTTTCAGTTTGCACTTAATGCAATTAACCAGAGGTCAAACAGTTGTTAAAAATGTTAAATATGCCCCAATTGCCCCAAAAATACAGATGAGCATTTTTAATTTAAAAAAAAACTGCCCAAATCAGTTACAAGGGGTTAAAGTGAGGGGATGTAGGGTGTGTAAAGTGCCTTTGCATGGAGGTGAATGGGGGACTGTCTTTTTCCTTTAAAAATATATGTATATGCTTATATACATATATATTTATGTGTTAATATGTGTATATACCCATATAAACACATACATAAATATATATATATATATATATATATATATATATATATATATATATATATATAAATGTGCAAAAAGTCCAGCACTCACTATGCCATAATGCCTCCACCCAATTTACATATAAAGGGCAAAAGAGAGCACTCGCCGTTATTTTCGTGTCAAAAAAAGTGTTTTATTCCTTGTGAACGTTTTCGGGGAGTGAACCCGCCCTCAGACAATTCCAAATAATACAATCATGATTGTATTATTTGGAATTGTCTGAGGACGGGGTCACTCCCCGAAAACGTTCACAAGGAATAAAACACTTTTTTTTACACGAAAATAACTGCGAGTGCTCTCTTTTGCCGTTTATTTATATATATATATATATATATATATATATATATATTTGAAACAAATACTATAAGAAGAATGACGGTACATCTAAATCAATGCACCTTGAATGTTGTATATACAGAGGCGTACTGTACATTACATATATGTTTAGTACAGTTATGGTAATTGTCCTCAGAATAAATAAAATAAATGCATTCTGTCCTCATTCTTTCATGAAACTACATTCTGATTATACAACTAGATATTCTCTAACAGAAAGCAATTAGTTGTCAAAACCCCTCATGGATTTAATGACCTTCTTCTCATCAGTTACCTCTCAAAATAAAACTTTACTTCAGCTCTATCGTTAATAAAAATACATCATGTAATAAATAATTAAGCTTGCTGCCATTCTACAAATGTGCAGCAATAAAGGGTATTTATTATTCATTTAAGCAAGGTTTCAAACACCCTTTAAAAAAAAATCTATGAACTGTAATGATAGTCCAGGACTCCATTAACCCCTCGGCAAAAAAATAAGAAGAACAATTACCAATTTGTTTTCATCACTATGTCACTAAATTACTAAATGAGTCATGATATACATACTTGCTAAATATCTTCAATAATAATTGAATATGGTTGTTTATTTACTTTTGATTCTTAAAAGCTTTCCAGCATGGGGGGAAATCATTATCTTATTTATTGAGCACTAATCTGAAATATAAATGTCTTTCTTTCACATACAGAAAATTAGGGAACTCCTTTTAATGAGATATATAGCTCTTAAGGTAACATTTGCCTTTTAAGCATTTCCTGAAGGAGCTTGTAGTGCTGACAAGACAGCTTTAGAGAATTAGGTCCTACATGTGATAAAAGTATGTTCAATATAATGTTTTGCGTTGAGCCAATCTGATTCTTTGCTGGTTAAAGGGACAGTCTACACCAGAATTTTTATTGTTTTAAACGATAGATAATCCCTTTATTACCCATTCCCCAGTTTTGCATGACCAACACAGTTATAATAAAATACTTTTAACCTCTGTGCTTATCTTGTATCTAAGCCTCTGCAAACTGCCCCTTTTTTCAGTTCTTTTGACAGACTTGCAGTCTAGCCAATCAGTGCCTGCTCCCAGATAACTTCACGTGCACGAGCACAGTGTTATCTATATGAAATACGTGAACTAACACCCTCTAGTGGTGAAAAACTGTTAAAATGCAATCTGAAAAGAGGTGGGCTTCAAGGTCTAAGAAATTAGCATATGAACCTCCTAGGTTAAGCTTTCAACTAAGAATACCAAGAGAACAAAGCAAAATTGGTGATAAAAGTAAATTGGAAAATTGTTTAAAATTACATGCTCTATCTGAATCATAAAAGTTTATTTTGGCCTAGACTGTCCCTTTAACTAAAAGTAATCACAAACTCTTACATATATATATTATATATGTGTAACTATACAGGTTCATTATAATTTTTGTGAAGATTGTTTTTTCTTACATAGTTTTTAAAATTGTATTAAAGAATTCTCAGTTTTAATATGAAAATATTAATTGTTCAAATTTTTTACAGTAATTTGTGAGGGTATATTTTAAGTTTAATCCATTGGGCTATATTGATAAACGTTTGTGATTTCCTCAGCATGAACATAGCTTTACTTACACTTTTCACTCATTTATTAATTGGCGTTCCTGAAGCAGAAGAGCTTAAAAGGTGGGAAAATACAGACTATCTTTCAAATATTATAACTTTAGCAACTTCAGAAACGCACTTCAGAAACGCACTTGAAGAACATTTATGGTAAATGCTTGTAAGTGTAAAATATTTGAATATCTTTTTTTATTGTAAAGTAATCTTGCTAGATAGAAGATAAGATGCATGGGAGCCCATGCAAACTTAAAGGGACACTAAACCCATTTTTTTTTCTTTTGTGATTCAGATAGAGCATGCAATTTTAAGCAACTTTCTAATTTACTCCTATTATCAATTTTTCTTTGTTCTTTTGCTATCTTTATTTGAAAAAGAAGGCAAAGGCATCAAAGCTATTTTTTGGTTCAGACCCTGGACGGCACTTGTTTATTGATTAAATTAATCCACCAATCAGCAAAAACAACCCAGGCTGTTCACCAAAAAATGTGCCGACTCTTGCTTTTCAAATAAGGAGCTGTCTCATTTTAGGTTCAGCACCCTGGATAGCACTTGCTTATTGGTGTCTACATTTAGCCACTAATAAGCAAGCATAACCCAGGTTCTGAACCAAAAATGGGCCAGCTCCTAAGCTTTACATGCCTGCTTTTTAAATAAAGATAGCAAGAGTACAAAGAAAAATTGATAATAGGAGTAAATTAGAAAGTTGCTTAAAATGGCATGCTCTATCTGAATCACAAAAGAAAAAAAATTGGGTTTAGTATCCCTTTGAGTAATTTTAGGGTTTAGTATCCATTCAACTATTGTTTTTATATAGACAATATATATATATATATATATATATATATATATATATATATACATATATACACAGGTAGCCCTCAGTTTACGCCGGGCTTAGGTTCAAGGAGGAATGATTGTAAATCGAAACCGTTGTAAATTGAAACCCAGTTTATAATGTAAGTCAATGGGAAGTGAGGGAGTTAGGTTCCAGGCGCCTCTCAAAATTGTCATAAGTAACACCTGATACATTATTTTTAAAGCTTTGAAATGAAGACTTTAAATGCTAAACATCATTATAAACAGTATCAAATAATCACACAACACAGAATATAATTAAACTAAGTTAAATGAACAAAAACATTTGCTAAAACAGTATTATAACCTAATAAAATAATCACACAACACAGAAAATATAATCAAACTAAGTTTAATGAACAAAAACATTTGCTAACAGCACCTAATAAAATAATTACACAACAGACTGCATCATCATCAAGCTAAGTTTAATGAACAAAAACGTTTTTTTACTTGCATTTTTCTGCAATTAGTTCTCTGCTTTGTTAGCATGTTAGATAATATTGGGTCTGCACCTATTATATGCATTTCAATCTGCAGTGATTAATAGGCAGTTAGGCACCCTCACCTCAAGCAGCTGGACAGGAAGATAATAGGGAAGTGCCTTCTAGAACTTGTTGCTCGATAAGTCTGGCCTGATCTGTGTACACAGATCAATTTCAGGCTGTAAAGCTTGCTTAACTTTGCCAAAGTAGTCTAGCTGCAGACTGGAGCTCCACTCTAGATAGGAAACATGTGACCTCCACCGACTCTAGACAGGAAACATGTGACCTCCACTGACTCTAGACAGGAAACATTTGACCTACACTCAAAGCTTTTTTTTTTTTTAATCAACTTTAATGTAACAAACAACCTATAGACAATCATTCTGAAAACGAAACATTTTGCAGCTTTCTTGTTCTTCTTAATGTGCACTCACAGTGGTTACCTTATAAATGACAATCAACATAAACCACTGTGAGTGCACATTAAGAAGAACAAGAAAGCTGCAAAATGTTTCGATTTCAGAATGATTGTCTATAGGTTGTTACATTAAAGTTGATTTAAAAAAAAAAAAAAAAAAACTTTGAGTGGAGGTCACATGTTTCCTGTCTAGAGTGGAGCTCCAGTCTGCAGCTAGACCCTTCTCAACTTTGCTGAAACACAAGCGGACAGCTCCACCTACTGGCTATTTTAATTAGTGCAATGTTTTTCAATGCATTTCAATAGCAGTCACATGACTGAAAAAAAAGGTTGTTATTCCGAAACGGCATAAATTGAACTGGCGTAAACCGAGGGCCACCTGTATATATATTAAAGGTATAAAAAAATACCCTGAGGTTTTAATAAAAAAAAGTTTAGCTTTACATAGTAAAACAACTTTGATATATACGTTCATCATTTATTTTGCCCCCTTTTCATGTAATTTATCTCTTAAAATGGTGGCTTTTCTAATTCTCAGAACTGAAAAAGCACACAACCGACTTCTCATTGATAACCCTGCTACATATCTTTATCTTAAACAGGTAAAAAGTGCAAAACAATTAACTTTATACTAACAATACGAATGAGAACAACCTTGTCAGCTGCTCAAATTGTCTCTTCCAAATGTAGCAATTTGTAGATGGCGTTTGTCAAACTATTTGTTCTTAAAATATTTAGACTTGGCTGATATAGTGTTCTACAGCATGACAGCAGAAATATCTTGTAATTACATTATGCTTACTATACATTTAAGTTGGAGTTTAGCACTGAAACAGATCAGTTATATATATCTGACATATGGGAATTTGTTTATTACTATTATGTACAATTTAAAGGGACATTAAACACTTTGAGATGATGATATACAATTATTAATTGCATATATAAAAAAAACTTTGCAATATACTTCATTATTTATTTTGTACCGTTTTCCTATAATTCCATTCTGAAATTGTAAGTTTTTCAGTTCCTGTTAGAAATGGAAATGCAGAACGCTGTTATATTCCACACAGCCATTGGCTGCACACGCTAGAGATCTATTTATAACTGTTCGTAATTGGCCACAGCAGAGAAGGTAACCTAAGTTACAACATGGCAGCTCCCATTGTTTTATAGACACTAAAACTTTACACTTATTTTGTCAATATTTAAACAGCTAATGAAACTTTAAAAAATACATCTACATGTTATTCTCAGACTAATCTTTTTTTTGAATGCATCATATCTAGATTGTAAGTTCCCACGGGAATAGGGCCCTCAATTCCCCCTGTATTTGTCTGTAAAATTTTGTGTCTTATCGTATTGTTTCTCCACTGTACTGTTCCTTGTACCCATGGGCAGCTCTGCGGAATCTGTCGGCGCTTTATAAATAAAGAATAATAATAATAATAATTCTATCTAGCATTGTTTAGTGTTTAATGTACCTTTAAATAACTAAGTACAGTTTATTCACAAAGTTGACAAATGGTTTGTGTTCTGCAAAAAGTCAAATGAGATTAGTCATTGATGACAAGCTATCTAAAAGATAAGCTTTGCACAAACATTTCAGCTATTAAAAAATAAAACTGGCTAGAGTTGCATTAATTAACCCCTTGAGTGCTAATGATGGCTCTGAGCCGTCACAGAGTTTCCCACTCTGGTGCTAATGACGGCTCAGAGCCGTCACTAGCACTCTGCCAACTTGAGGGAGATCTGGGGGCTCCCACCCGCTCCTACCCCGGCGATCAGTGCTGCATAATGAAAGGCATCACCGGGGCTTCCGTTTTGCCCGGTGACGTCACGCGCAATAAATGTGATGACGTCACCGCGCAACTTTATTTAACATTAACAATGTTAAATATAGGAGCATGGGGCATGCTGCTTAGAAGCCTGTATCTCAGGCATCTAAGCAGCTACAAACCCCCAAGACCCACTGTTGGAAAGGTAATCATCTAACCTTTCCAACGGTGTAAGTCTTGGGGATCTGAAATAAATAAAAAAAAAAGTTAAAAAAAAATATTTTTAAAAATATTAAATAAAAGACCCTTTAAGAAAACCTTAGCACTCAGGTTGGAAAGTGCTTAGCACTCAAAGGGTTAAACTTTAAAATTAAAGGGACAGTAAAGTCAAAATTAAACGTTCATAATTCAGATAGAGCATGGAATTTTAAATTACTTTCCAGTTTACTTCTGTTATCAAATTTGTTTCATTCTCTTGGTATCTTTTATGGAAGAGTAAAACTAGGTAGGCTCAAAAGTGCTCAGGAGTGTGCAGGTGTCTTACAAAGATTATTTGTAGCTTTTTTATATAATGTTGCAAAACACTGCTGTCATAGAGTACTAAAGACACATGCACACTCCTGAACTCTTATGAGCCTACCTAGTTTTACTCTTCAATAAAAGATACCAAGAGAACAAAGCAAATTTGATAACAGAAGTAAATTGGAAAGTTGTTTAAAATTGCATGTTCTATCTGAATCATGAACGTTTAATTTTGACTTTACTGTCCCTTTAACTTAACATGGTTTACAATCAAATACATGTATTGTGATACAGTAACAGTATATTAAGATAGATTAATATTATTAAAGAGACAATCTACACCTTATTTATCTTAAAGTGTTACCTTAGATTAAGCTGCAAATATCCTTCTGCACCCCTTTCTATATCATGCAGAAGGAATGGTAAAAAAAAGTTTTTTTTTTTTGTTTTTTTTTAAAAGAATATAATTTTAGGCCAGTTTGAAATGGTTGACTAAATTCTGCCCACTGACGATATCACGATCTGGGTCCTCCAATCACAAAAGCCTCACTAGTTGGATTCAGCAGACTTTCAATTCTATTTGGCAGAGTTCCCAGATGCAGCTCGGATCTTGAAGTCATCAGTGGACGGGGTTTAGCGGCCATTTCAAAGTGGCCAGAAACTATATTGTATTTAAATAGGTGCTTACCTTTCCTGCTGCATGATATATAAAGGAGTGCAAGAGGCTATTTGCAGCTTAATTTAAGGTAAGATTTTAAGATGACTAAAGTGTTGACTGTCCCTTTAAATTTAAAAATGTAGTCATGTTGAATTCTAATGCAGTGAAAAAAATAATATGAAATTAAACATTTAATTTAATTTTAAATGTATATTTTCTAATTACTATTATCTCATTTGTAATTTAATATTATTCAATTATAAAATAAATATTATTTTCAGTATCTCTGCAATAATTGCATTGGGTTGTATGTATTTTATTAATATTATTTTTATTTGCTTTTGTCTTACAAACTGACCTAATAATGATTGACACCTATTATTCTAAATGATCTTCCAAAATACCATTCCGCTTAGTTAGGTTCGTATAGTCAGGCGCATAAAACTGTACTATTGTTTACCTATCACTAAACACAAAGTTATAGTTAGCGTAAGAGTGTTAATCCTAAAATGAGCATGTGCCAGTGAACCAATTACAAGCAGCATATGTGCTTACATTGCAATATGTAATCTGTGTCAAGCTCAATAGTAATGCAATTATGGGGATTATTTTAACTATGTGTTTAACCCCTTTGCAGGGGATCAATACATAGTTATAGACAAACTCGATCACACTAGGGGGTTGATTGCAATCTTTTAATTGTTTTTCTATTTTTTTTTAAACAAAATTCGATAGGCTTTAATGATGAATGACTATTGTAGAAAAATAATGTAACTTTTCAAAAGGATTGTGATTGACCCCTAAATAATTTATTTACTACAATTTTAAGTACCTTTCAATACTTATAAGAGTAGAACCAAAGATAAAGATCACAAAACTTGAAATCTACGACTTTTAAAATGTCAGGGTAAAGTCAGTTGCAAGTCTGTGCTTTGTAATAACTGTGAATATTTTTGCCAACAAGTCAGCTGGTTTGCACAAGTTGGTTGTAAATGATTTTTAAAACTGTCTTGTATTTTGTAAATAGTCACTTTGCCCATTTTTTCAGCACATTTATCATAAAATGATTGACAGCCGCCGCATCAGTGACTAGAACCTTTTTTATGTAAAATATTAGAAAAAAAAATATGTTTGTTAGATGGTCATCTTTATAATGAACAATGAAGAATGATTTGAAAATTGCTAGCATAATTACTTTTTTTTTTTGTAATGTCCATATTAACAAGTGTTTTAAATATTTTTTGGAAAAACACACTCACACACACACACACACACATATATATATATATATATATATATATATATATATATATATATATATTGTGTGTATAATATACATACATATATATATATAAATATATACCGTGTGTGTGTGCAATTAAGAAGAAAGATTAATTACGCTAGCAAAATGACAAAAAATGGATGATCTTCAAATTATTCTTCAATACTGTTCTTCTAAAAAAAAATAATATATATATATATATATATATATATATTTTTATATATATATATATATATATATATATATATATATATATATATATATATATATATATATATATATATATATATATATATATATATAAATATATACACACAGTTTAGGTGTGTGCACTCTCACCATCCGTCCACAATTGCCAGGGTGCTATAAAACTCAGTTATACTATTTTCAAAATAAGCACTCACTGGGCTTCAGCCAACTGTGAAAACAAGTGTATTATTTAATGTGACGTTTCGGGACACAAACAGTCAGAGGAAGGGACTGTTTGTGTCCTGAAACGTCACATTAAAGAATACACTTGTTGTCACAGTTGGCTGAAGTCCACTGAGTGCTTATTTTGAAATATTATATATATATATTTGTTTTAAAAAAAAAAATTAAAACACTGTGATCCAACCGAAACTCATCAGCTCTTTATCTGGCCTGCTACTCACCCATTTGTCATTATTTTCAACACACAAAAACCTTTCTTTAAAACTTTGCAGGATGCACTTTAATCAGTGAATGATTATCAGTCTGTGTGTATATAGATATGTTTTGTTATTATTTTGCAAAATCTTGCTTATATATAAAAGTATGTATTTTGTTTCAGTTAATAGAATTTCTAAAATAAATGTTTCAATTATGAAAAAGGTTAAAACAAATGTTTTCAATCCACACTCTTATGAGATGTTGTAGACTCCTGTTTTTTAAACATAGAGGGCCATATTACAAATGGAGCGCTATTTAACACTCCTGATTGAGCATTAACTGTACTAGAAGTAAGTATTTTTGCGCTCATTGGATTGTGCTCGTATTACAAGTTAAAAGTAAAAAGTTATCACTCGCGCCCTTACCCAACGAAGGTAAAAAGTTGAACTTGCAATATTGCGCGCACAATAACCTATTCATCATACAAGTCAATGGAGCAATAAAAGGGGAAAAATCCTAACAACCAACTTGTGTACAAACCCGAACACTTATTCTCGCTTAACCTAACATGAAAATATGAATATTTCACATTCCAATGTTCTTCACATAGAAGAATATGTTCTAGTTATTCCTAAGTACATATTTCTATAAATATCTAATTGGTAAGTTTGGTACAATATATATCTATAACCATATATATAGATTATTATATATAGGTATAGATATTTACAGCTATATATATATATATATACAGCAATATCTATTTAACATACATATAACATATTCCCCTATGTGAAGAACTGTGTGAAATATTTACACAGTATAACACTTAATTAAAAATGAATATTGCATAAATATGCTTTTACATGTTTTCATTTACTTAACTGCAAAGGGCTTCAATGCACTTATATATATGTCTATATACAGGGAGTGCAGAATTATTAGGCAAGTTGTATTTTTGAGGATTAATTTTATTATTGAACAACAACCATGTTCTCAATGAACCCAAAAAACTCATTAATATCAAAGCTGAATAGTTTTGGAAGTAGTTTTTAGTTTGTTTTTAGTTATAGCTATTTTAGGGGGATATCTGTGTGTGCAGGTGACTATTACTGTGCATAATTATTAGGCAACTTAACAAAAAACAAATATATACCCATTTCAATTATTTATTTTTACCAGTGAAACCAATATAACATCTCAACATTCACAAATATACATTTCTGACATTCAAAAACAAAACAAAAACAAATCAGTGACCAATATAGCCACCTTTCTTTGCAAGGAGACTCAAAAGCCTGCCATCCATGGATTCTGTCAGTGTTTTGATCTGTTCACCATCAACTTTGCGTGCAGCAGCAACCACAGCCTCCCAGACACTGTTCAGAGAGGTGTACTGTTTTCCCTCCTTGTAAATCTCACATTTGATGATGGACCACAGGTTCTCAATGGGGTTCAGATCAGGTGAACAAGGAGGCCATGTCATTAGATTTTCTTCTTTTATACCCTTTCTTGCCAGCCACGCTGTGGAGTACTTGGACGCGTGTGATGGAGCATTGTCCTGCATGAAAATCATGTTTTTCTTGAAGGATGCAGACTTCTTCCTGTACCACTGCTTGAAGAAGGTGTCTTCCAGAAACTGGCAGTAGGACTGGGAGTTGAGCTTGACTCCATCCTCAACCCGAAAAGGCCCCACAAGTTCATCTTTGATGATACCAGCCCAAACCAGTACTCCACCTCCACCTTGCTGGCGTCTGAGTCGGACTGGAACTCTCTGCCCTTTACCAATCCAGCCACTTGTCCATCCATCTGGCCCATCAAGACTCACTCTCATTTCATCAGTCCATAAAACCTTAGAAAAATCAGTCTTGAGATATTTCTTGGCCCAGTCTTGACGTTTCAGCTTGTGTGTCTTGTTCAGTGGTGGTCGTCTTTCAGCCTTTCTTACCTTGGCCATGTCTCTGAGTATTGCACACCTTGTGCTTTTGGGCACTCCAGTGATGTTGCAGCTCTGAAATATGGCCAAACTGGTGGCAAGTGGCATCTTGGCAGCTGCACGCTTGACTTTTCTCAGTTTATGGGCAGTTATTTTGCGCCTTGGTTTTTCCACACGCTTCTTGCGACCCTGTTGACTATTTTGAATGAAACGCTTGATTGTTCGATGATCACGGTTCAGAAGCTTTGCAATTTTAAGAGTGCTGCATCCCTCTGCAAGATATCTCACTATTTTTGACATTTCTGAGCCTGTCAAGTCCTTCTTTTGACCCATTTTGCCAAAGGAAAGGAAGTTGCCTAATAATTATGCACACCTGATATAGGGTGTTGATGTCATTAGACCACACCCCTTCTCATTACAGAGATGCACATCACCTAATATGCTTAATTGGTAGTAGGCTTTCGAGCCTATACAGCTTGGAGTAAGACAACATGCATAGAGAGGATGATGTGGTCAAAATACTCATTTGTCAAATAATTCTGCACTCCCTGTATGTATACATATGTATTTATGTGTTTATATGTCTGTAAATACATATATACACATATAAATACATAAAAACACATTTATATACACACACAAACACACACATATATATTTTTATATATATATATATATATATATCTTTAGACATATATATGTAGTTACCTCAATGTTAAATTAATTTGCCTGACTTTTTGTGCAACATTTTAATTTTTCCGAGAAATTGCGGTAATAATTCTAGCATAAATCGTGATTCTACTCAAACGATTTCAATTGCGATCAACTTATAAGATGAAAGCAATTTAACCTGTATGCTAACAATTGCGAAAACCTGAGTACAATAGTTTGGGCACCACTTGTAATCTAGCCCAAAGTGTAATGCATTACTATATCACATAATAATATGGCAGGTGTACCAATCAGGAGTAGCATATTATGAATGTCTCCTCCAATCATCATCTATATCATAATCTCGAATAGCACATTCTTACTTTGGGTGTGTAATTTTGACTTTTCAGTTAACCTCATTACAGCGGTTAAACAGATAGACCTTTACCAAATCGGAGTGTTTTATTTTAAAGCTAGAATGTTCCTTTCAGATGAACATGCTGGGAATTTTGCTGTGTCAAAATGCATTTGAACAGATTTGTCATGGCAGTTCAGAATGTCAAATTGTACATGTGGGTTGAATGTCCAGAGGCCAGACACTGTGTCTAACACACATTCACTGTCATGTAGCAGTTCTATCTCACATAAATATCTAGACACTTGGCACTTAAAGATACACAATACACATAACACAAGAGGGACTATAATGCCTACAAGAAGCCATATTGTACATTTATTTACACATCTCCAATTTAACCACTCTCACAGATGGAATATACATCAATTCCACACTTTGTAAATTACTGCTTATGAGCAATAACAGCTGTGTATATTATTCCTCTACTATTTTTTTTTTTGTAACCATTACAGGTGGGAACACTTGTTTTGGTTTTCAATCCAACAAACTGTGCAATCAAAATTTGCAACAAACACTTAAATTTCCCTAATCAATTAATGTGATATAGTAAAAACAAATATGGTAGCTTCCAATGATTCCATGATAACATTTAATGATGAAAATCCTAACCCCAAAGCTAAATCTCAAGGGGTATTACTGGGGAGAGGGGTCACTTTCAATCTTTATTTAGTTTTTAAAAACCCTCCTCTCTCTATTACATATCTCATTTTCTGTATAGAGTATTAAACATGTAAAATAGGGACCATCATGCTAATTCAGCATTTCTCTAAAATTACAAGAGTTTCTGGATTATTAGAGAGAACATTTTACAACAAAGGTTTGGACAACCCACATGAAATTGTTCTCTTTGAAGAAGCAACCTAAAAGATACAATAAAGCAAAAAAAGTAATGTTCATGATTCAACTAGAGTATGACATTTTAAACAATTTTCCAGTTTACTTTTATTATACATTTTTCTTAGTTCTCTTTGTTAAATAGCAATCTTAGGTGAGCTCAGGAGTGTGCATGAGTATTAAGTCATCTGGTAGCAGCAGCTTTTGCAAGAGTGTTTATAGGAATGTTATATGTAGTTGCAAACTTGGCTGCCATAGAATGCTAAAGACACATACATGCTCCTGAGCTCCTACCTAGGTTTACTCTTTAACAAAGGATGCAAAAAGAGTTAAGCAAATTTGATAATAGAAGTGAATTGGAATTTGTTTAAATTGCATGTACTATCTGAACCATGAAAGCTTCATTTTTAGTTTATTGTTCATTTAAATCCTTTCATTTTAATCTATGTATAACATATTGCATTTATATATTGAGCCCTCCATATACTGATGCCATGTGACAGCTTATTATTAATAAAACATAAAAGGCCCCATGTATCAAATTCTGAGCCGACAACGTTCTCAACTTGAGAACTTGTCATCATGGCTTTGTGGGGTCTTTATGTACCATTAAACACTCAAGTGTGTGTGTAATGCTTCCCTCACGTGACCATTCACACAAGACAAGGGCCTGTCAATCACCCAGAGCGAGCGCGTTCAGGGTGATTTCTCTCCGCCAACTCAGAGGTTGCAGAGATTTAAAAAGCAATGGTCTGATGACTGCTGCGTCTTACATTGTGGGAACCATGTGCGAACCTCAAGGCCTCAAAAGCAGCTTACGTTGCTTAGTACATGGAGCCCAATAGCTGTACATTTTAATTTAATCAGCATTTAACTGTTATTTGATTGATTAGCCAAACAGAAAATAATATGCAAATTATTTAATCGGATCCCTTATGTAAATATTAATTAGAGCACTTACAAATATTTTCTTGAGATCATATGAAATACAAAACTTCAATATATGTATAGCCCTACAATTAATGTCTGCATCAACATTTTATTTATAGCTTTGCTTGTTACCTTGATTTAAAAATTAATATTGTTAATCTTTATTTCTGCACTACATTAGATGTGTTACTCTTCTTTGGAGTTTAAGATTATACCATTACTTTAGAGACAGTTAATGCCTGGAAACAAAGTGATGTGCATATATTTTTTCAAGGAGACCAGAAGGGCATCAAGATTAAGGTGAATGTCAGTTACAAGCACACCTTTGTGGCTGTGCTCAGAATAAATAGGAAATGCAGCCAGCCTAAACAGGGGAACTACTCAATGATACAACATGATGAATTGGAAAAAAAGACATAAGCTGAAAAATTGTGATAAGTAATAATGATATATCATTAATAGTTTGTTTTTTTAGCTTCAGAATTTAATCTGTATTCTCTGATCAAACAGCTGTGATTCTACTGTGAGACAAATAGAACTGTACCCTTCTTAATATTCTTTTCTCATAAACTGTTTAGATTCAGTTTGGATCTTATTCAAACATCACAAAAATAATTATTAGAATACATAATATAATTATCTTTGTGACTATTAAAAGCATTTAGTTACATCATATATGTAGATAATCATAATTATTCTATTTTTTCAATAATTATTAGCATGGTAGACAGTGGTACATATGAGATGCTTATTATTTCTAATATTTGCACAAATATAATAGCATTTTCTTATGTAACTTTAAATCTAAAGACCAGTAAAAAAAATGTATTGATCTATTTTACTATACACTTTAAAAAAATAAAAAAATTATGAAAATAAATATATGGTACATTGTGCAATTATTTAAAATTAATCTCTTATAGTAATATTGGGCAGTTTATTTGGAATGTGTATCCACACTAGGTTGTACCACTGCCATATGCTAAAAACTGTGCACTTACTCCATCTACAGGTCATTATCATAGTGGCACTTGGTTTATGTTCTGTTTGTTTATATATGTTATTTCACACTGACTTATTACATATTACATATAACTGTGTTACAATAAATATTGGGTCTATGAATTGTACACATAATATAAAGACATGTGGAGACAGAAGAGAGAGAGAGAGAGAGAGAGAGAGAGAGAGAGAGAGAGAGAGTGAAAGATATAAATTCAGTTTTAAAATTTGTAAAAGTGTGTTTAAAAAGTTCAAGAAACTAAAAAGTGTTTTACAAGATTGTATATGTTGCATTTTTTTTTGCTAATTTATTTTATTTTTTGCTTTTCTATATATAAGTACACTTTTTTTCACAGAATACACACACAATTAATAAAATATGTCACATGACCCCTAGAGGTGAATCTTTATTCATATAAACACCACAAAATGGACACAAATTAAATTCAAATTCATTATATTACCTGTTTTATCTATAATGTCTGCTCTAATGTTACCATAAACATGATAAAATGTAATTAAGTGACAAGGAACTGTATGGTAATTATTAGGTAATGAAATTGTTGTACACCTTGCCTAGGCCTAGTTAAAGGAATATTTGACCAAAGTATTTTAAGATTAATATACAATAAATATTAAAAAAATGATTGATATAGAAAAAAAATAACATGGATTTCTTGGGGATCTGTGAAAGTCTTTTTCAGCATTTATATTTGTTATTTTGATAGACAATACATTTTATAATATTCATCCCACATCAATGAAGCAAATATAGTTAAAACTGTGTGTGTGTACATGTGTATGTGTGTGTTAACACATATATAAAAAATAAACAATGATCTTCTTTATACGTTTTCATTAACACTTTAAAATTATATCATTATTTATAAATGTAAATAATACTAACTTAAAAAAAATGAAATTGCCCAGTGTCATGTTATCACATTTTTTGACCTATGTGATATATGTAAACGTTACATATTAATCCACGTCAATAGACTCTTCATTTCATATGTACTTTATTATTACCATACATAATGCATTTAAGGTCAGGCCATGCAGCTATAAAACAATTACCAGATATTAAATCCACTTATGTGAAAGTGAGCAACCAAATAAATGCAGTTACAATATAAATCTTAGCTCATTATAAAGTTATTTTGTGTTTAGTTATTCACAGTTCATAACATGTGAACTAACATATTAGCAGATACAAAATAGCATTGTAATTTCAAGGTATCAATATTTTCTTACCTTATTTCAGTCAATGTGTTTAAAATAAGTGTCCAGGCCAGACAATCAACAATAGTGTGTTTCCTCTTCATTTTAAATGTCCAGGGCTAAAAATGAACACAACAATAACAAAAAAATACATAAATATTGATGTTCACAAAATAGCTATACTTGATAGTGATAAACATGCAGCAAATGTGCACTTTGTTGATAATTTTCCTATATCAATGTTTAGTTTCTTATTCAATCTATGAAGATTTACTTTATGGTGAGAGAGATATAGACTACTCAGTAATGATGTTAAATGCAAGCCTTTTAAATATTATTTATGTTTCAAATTGTGCTGTATCTGTATTTAAAAAAAACCCAATGCAAACGTGTCAGCTTTTTTTAAGCAACCTGATCTTCTGTAAGTAATTCTGATTAAGTGACTCAGATCTATATTCTTGAAAGGCATTAGTAGAAGAACTACATTTTCCATGGTTGTTTAAGACTTTTAAGACAGTATATATATATATATATATATATATATATATATATATATATATATATATATATCTTATTAACATGAACATTATAAATGTGGAACAACACATCAACTTATTTCTATCCATTTCTTTGAAATTCCATTATCTCCCAGCATGTTTAAGATATACATCTACCTCATCCCCTAAACAATTGATTCTGTTTATAAAATATGACAGAACAAAAAAATAAAAAGTATATATATATATATATATATATATATATATATATATATATATATATATATATATATATTTATTTTTTAACGCCTAGGAGATACCACTTGGTGCCTTATTTGCTAGGGAATATATATATATATATATATATATATATATATATATATATATATATATTAAGTGAAATTAACTATATATAGTAGATAGTTTTTTATATATTTAAAAACTATGAAGAATACATCATACATATGGTTTAAATATGAGTTAAGGCAATTGCTCATTGAATAACCATTAATTTAAATTATACAGAATATATAAATCCTATATTCACACATAATGCATCCCATATATATATATATATATATATATATATATATATATATATATATATATAAATATATATATATATATATATATATGTGTGTGTGAATACACACACAAACATCACATATATTTAATTTTTTTGATATATCTAATAAGAAATCAATTCTCAGTAATAAGTAAAATATACAGTCATGTCAATATTGTCGTGTAACCACCAGAATAAAATAAGTCGTGGTTGATAAAAAAAGGGTTGGAATGAAAAAAAAAAAAAAATCCTCCATTGTGAGTCACATTACATGCTGTACTGGCTTGTTGGTGAGAAAGGTGCATACATTTAAATGTAACTAGCATGGTCTTGGTGTAAGAGAGGAAAAAAACGTATGTATTCAACTGTTATGACATTCCCAATATCAGACAGTCGGTAAAAGCATACGATATTGTTATAGCTTAAGTATTCCAGTCATGACATATGGTCATTTGATGGAAGAAATACTGGAATACAAACAAAAACACCCCAAACCCCAAATCCTGTGGACTTCTAGTGCCAGGTCTGCCTAGAAGTACTACTGTTGTTGTCTATAGGGTGTCCTGCGTACCTGCTGCCTTTAGAGTCAACAATGCAGAACTGCCCAAGTCTTAGAATATCTTCTGTGTTGGAAAATCCCATCAACTTCCTAAAGCAATTTTCCCCTTAACCCTTTGGGGTTTAACACCCGAATTAGTATAGATTTAGTAAATAAATATATATATATATATATATATAAGATTCATAAATGATCATCGATCGCTGCGGATTTCCAAAGTGAGAAAGAAAAGATGGGCACAGCAAGAGGAGAGAGAGAGAGAAATAGAGAGAGAGAAAGAACATCACGCCATAGAAGCCCACTGATGACATTTGGGAAATAAAAGAGCCTTACCTATGATACCTCTGAGCAAAGGGTCCTTGGAAATTTCAGGAGTGTGGAAAAAGGGAAGGTCGCTTGAGAAATCCAGTCTGATGAAAGTGACTTGGAGAGAACCTGGGTAGAGATGAGTGGCTGGAACTCAGAGCCTTGCACGGCCCTGCCTCTCACTCATCCAGCAGGAGCAATCACAGCCACATCGCTATCTCCCTCATTGATATTCAACCCTCAAAATTTCTAATCAGTTTGGAGATCACTGTTTTTTCCCCCCTATTCCAAGAGAGTGTTAATTCATCCCAAGGTAAATCGGATGTAGAAAAGGCTGAGAATTCATGCCAGAAATGTCTGATTTATTTTAGAACCAAACGTGGTACCAATTTGGCATCTACAGACTCAATCCTCTCAGTTTATATATGCAACACAATTTAACTTGCATTGCTCTTGTCCCTAATCCCAATCACTGGATGCAGGCTAAAATCCTTCAGCTATCTGCAGCGTTTTGTGATGCAATGTCTATTTCACGGTTGCCATTGACAGAAAAGAGAGCTTGTGGGGGGTGTAGTAACAAATTCTGTATCCCCATCAGATTCTGTATCCCTCTCTCTCTCATGCACTTGTATTCAGCTCCAGACCCCTCCCCAGTCTCTCTGACAGCCTGTCTCCTTTTCTGTTCCCTTAAGGTGGTTTAGCACAGTTGCTCTTCACTAACAGGCATGGTAAAAACGTATTCTAGATATACATGGAAACACAATTGTTAGCCTTTATGAGATAGAGGAAAATAAGAGACTTTTCTCAATGCAAAAAAATATTAAAATCTAATATTCTAGAAATATAAACAAAACAGAACATTTTCTTTACCAAACGTACACAGTAAGAGATACAGTGGAAAATGTTTCCAAATAGTATTCTGAGTATAATTCCTAAAACATTGTATGTGATTTTATGAAGGTATGAAGTACTCTTGTAAACAGTGCATGTATTAAATTTTGTATTTACTCAAATGTATCATATATTGCACCACTATTCTATTTTAAGTGTAAATAGTTGAAAAACATTATTGTACCACAGAAGTAACATTGTTAAATGATGCTAATTGCAGGTAATAAGTTCAACCTCAGAGAGATACTCAATAGAAAAAGTTCCTAAAGATGTCAAATTACTTTGAATTGGCGTTTTTTAGATATTTTTTTTTATGGTTTAATTATAGAATTCTGCTTGATTTTTTTTTAAAATGACAGTTCTTAACAGCAAGGGAATTCAATAAGTTGGAGTGCATACTAATGCAGGTGTATGCACAATGTATATAAGGATCTACCAGTAGATCTCTAAGCATTGAAAGTATATCTCAAGACTGGGGGATTTCCGATTTCCCTCAGCCAGTAATGATAACATAAGCTTAAATTTAAAACAAAAAATGTAAAAATATGTTTGGTGCAGGTATACTGACAATATATTGAGCTAATTTAAGGTACCAGGTGCACTAAAAATAAGGCCAAACATTTACAGAAATAACTCCTATATATTCAGTCAACTGGTCAACTGTTAATGTACCTGGGTACTCTGAGAAGATTTGAGACTAGAATCCAGAGCTTATTTAAAGGGAAGTTAAATAACAATGGAATTCACCATCAACCATTCAATTATGTTTAATGTAAAAACTTAACAGTGTACTTTCATTAATTATTTTGGTCACTTTCCCAACAATTTGACTTTAAAGAGTGCAGTTTTACCACTGCCCAGAAATGGTGAAACCCATCTTGAGAATGCAGAATCCTAAACATTCTACAATGTGATTGTTTGATAAGTGCAATAACTCACTTATATCACTCCCTAATAGGCCATAGTAGAGGAAATAAAAAATGAACAATAAGCAAATAAGGTTTTAAAGGGCTATATTCTTAGACTGCAATTCAATTCAGACTTTACTAAAAAAAAACTAAAAAAAAAACTATAATTTTTAGTTATTTTAATGGGTCAATAATGTAAAAATTAAATGTTCATGATTCAAATAGAACATGCAATTTAAAACAACCTAGGAACAGCAAAGCACATCTGGTAAGCCAATGGCAAGAAGTATATACGTACAATCATCAATCACCAGATAGCTCACAGTAGCACATTGCTGCATACCTAGGTATGTTTTACAACAAAGGATACCAAGAGAGCAAAGAAAGTTTAATAATAGGAGTAAATTGGAAAGTTGTTTCAAATTTAATGCCCTATCTGAACCATGAAAGTTACATTTTGACTTTTCTGTCTCTTTAATGACTGTCTCTTTAATTGCTGACATTCACTATATACATATACAAGCCCTTTTTATGACACCTAAAGTAAATATTCAATGTTCTTGTTATTTAATTTGTAAATTGAACTATATAAGTTAGCATATTTTAATAAATACTTTGGAATTGTTTTCCCAAATGTGTTGATTGAACCCAAGAATTCAGAGACCAGGCAGTAACTTATGACTTTACGTTCATACGAAGAGTAAAACAAGCTTTTGCTAGGGCCTTTAGCTCATGTTACATAAAGACTGAGATACAACCACATAAAAAAATCAATATATAACACCTGTCATTTTTGTAGCTTGAACCAAGTTCTTTTTTTTTTTTTTGCAGCAGCAGCAGCAGCACTCATACACTCGCACAGATACTTATCTGTGTTTGTATATGTGTGTGTGTAGTACAATGACTGTAAAACAAACATACCACACACACACACATATATATTTATATATATATATATATATATATATATATATATATGGAAAATCCATTCTTTCACAGTCAGTACATAGATAACAAACAATATTACAACCCCTTTTCTCATGGACTAGCTCCCAATTTCATCCCTGACATTCTCGTAGCTTCATTCCATGCTTTTTTTATTTAAGGTGGCATAGCACAGTTAAGGGCTTGGTTTCTGAAAAAAAAAATATTTTTTTCCTTTTATTTTTTCTTTTGAATTTTTTTTTTTTTGCAGTGGTCAACAGTAATTATTTTAAAATACCTTTGTGACATATTGTGATTTTTAAACTTTTTAGCGGACAGAATATCATAGATCACAGAAGAGCCAGTTCAAACACCAATTCCAACTGTGTGATAAAAATTTGAAGAGGATATGAAAAACTAACTAGCTTGAAATTTCTAGTTTAAATTTATATTGTTTTATTTAATAATTATTTCTTGTTGCATAATTTCATTGTTTATTTTTTTTTTAAAAAATGAACAGAAAACTAGTTACATTATTAACAATATAATCCTGACAAAAGAACAACAAAAATGAATGCATACACTGATTATTTTCTTTGATAATATGTACAGTAAAGGCCTCTATGAAATCTACAATCAGGTGATCAATGTTTTAAACGCATTAGTTATAAAGTGAGCGCAAATGTTTGCATGTTAGTGATAGTGGGTTTTTGTGATCGTCTGTGTGCAGGATAAATTGTTCTTGTATTATGAATTGAACTTAAATGCAATCGATTTCAATTGCAAGTTACACAATCATTGGATTACTGTGACTTCAGAGCTGTGGTTAACTGTTTCGCACATATAAAAAGTTGCACAAAACACACAAAATACATTATAAAGTACACTTACACTCATAATAACACCATCTAATAAAAAATATTAAATAAAAATATTGCACACAAAAGTTATACGTTTTCAAAGATATGAGATCTCAGGTGTTATTATGAGGCAAACGGTTTTAACATAGAAGTACATACATAAACATGTCTAAAGATCTATATGTATATATATATATATATATATATATATATGTGTGTGTGTGTACATATGTACTTATATGTGTATATATGTGTTTACAGACATATATATATATGCATATAAACACATAAATACATATGTACATGTGTACACATATATAGACATATATATATATATATATATAAGTGCTTTAGAGCCCTTTGCAATTAACTAGATTAAACATGTAAAATCATATTTATGCAATATTCCATATTTAATAAAGTTCTTAACTGTGTATTTACTGTAAATATTTCACATTTCAATGTTCTTTACAAAAGGGAATATGTACTAATTATTTATAAATAGATATCCCTATATATGTGTGTATATATAGAAGTGCAAAAGTCCAGCACTCACTATACCAAAGTTCCTCCGGGGTGCATCCCACTCAATATGTATAAACAAGCCAAAGAGAACACTCGCCGTAATTATTGTCTCAAAAAAATGTTTTATTCCTTGTGCGTATATATATATATATATATATATATACCTATATATATATAATCATGTATATATATTTAGGTATAGATATATATATTTTTCCAAAAAACATGTGATATATGTAGAAATATATATAAATAGAACATATTCTTCTATGTGAAAAAGATTTGAATGTGAAATATTCATATTTTCACGTCGGGTTAGCACACTTAAAAATATGCAGTCGGGTCAGCGCACTTGAGAATATGCAGTCGGATTAGCACACTTGAGAATATGTGGTTGGGTTAGCGTATTTGAGAATATGCAGTCAGGTAAGCACTTATAAGAATATGATATTGGTTTAGTGCCAATGAGAAAATGTGATCGGGTTAGCACAAATGAAAATATGCGATCGCGTTTGCTCGCAAGTAGGGTGTTTTTTTTTACTTTTTTTTACTCTATTGACTTCTATGGGGGAATAGGTTATTGTGTGCAATATTTTCAATCTTGCTTTGAAGTAAGCAGTTTGCGCTTGTCGGGTTAGCAGGAGAGTGCAAACTTTTTACTTTCAACTCACAATACGAGCACAACCCTACGTGTGCAAAAAGTTTACTTCTGGCACAATTAGTGCTCTAGCCTAAGTGCTAAATAGCAATCCACTCGTTATCTGGTCCTGTGTGTGTTATCGCTATCTCCTATCCTCTCTCTTTACCTCTGTCTCTAAACTTTCCAGCTCACCCTCTCCCAAAATGTTGAGATCTTCAGTAAAGCTAAGCAAATTTTACACACACACATACACTGCATGCAGAGAATACAAACACACACACACACACACACTAAAAACTATACTACACACACACATGTGCACAGAATAAACACACATGTATAGAATCCACACCCTACATGCACAAATACACACAATAAACATACTACACACATACACAAAATAAACACACACTACACACTTACATAATACACACGCACACATTTTAACAATCTAACAATATCACTATCTCCTACAGCATGACCTATACAACTGCACATTGTGTGATCTAGCAGTGTATGTATGGGTAAAATCGACCATGTTTACTTTTGTTCATTTTATATATATATTTGTATATATATATATATATATATATATATATATATATATATATATATATATATATATATCATGCAATGTTACAATCTATAGTCTTTCAATATCTTCTTTGAATTTTAGTAAATGTAATAAGATTAACAGCATTCAGGTAAGATTCATGTAGGGTGCCACTGAATAGTTATAGACAGAGATTGTACTTTTTTCACTCCAATATGTTACTTTGCATGACCCATGTAATGCCAATTCTACTAGTTATTTACACAAGTACTATGAGTTTAGTTACCCAAGTACAAAAGAAACAATTTTCACTCTTTACAGTTAATGTGTTAAGCCACCTTAACTGAACAAAGGCAAGCATGACTGTAAGAAAGGGAAGGCAGGGTTTAGAGACATATGTTAGTGCATGATAGAGAGTGATACAATATCTGATAGGGATACAGGATATTTTATTACAGATGTCATACCGTTGTATGTTTGATATATGTCATCTTTTATTATGTGTTTAATAAATAATCCCATGCTTAACAAGAAGGGAAATCAATATCCATCTTTTAAAATAATTTAAGTACTCATTAAGTAACTATGATGTTTGCCTCAAATGAAAATATTCTTAAAGAGACAAGAAACCTAAAAATTTTCTTTCATGATTCAGATAGAGCATACAATTTTAAACAACTTTCCAATTTACATTTATTTTCCAATTTGCTTAATTTTCTTGGCATCCTTTGTTGAAGGAGCAGCAATGCAAAACACACCAGGAAAGCCAATGACATGTCAGTAGCTAGCTCCCAGTAGTGCTTGGCTGCTCTTGAGCCTACCTAAGTATTCTTTGCAACCAACGATAGCAGGAAAATGAAGCAAACTTGATAATACAAGTAAATGCTTTGTCATAATCCTAAAAGACAAATTGTGATTTTTATATTCCTTTAAAAGACAAATCTGTGTACTATTTTAAATTGTAATAATTGATATTTTTATAATGCAAATTTTAAAATATGTAAAACATTGGTAACAAGCATGACTTGAAGCATTTGTGTTTTAAATGTTCCATCATGACACATTATCTTTATCCTACTTAAAAAAAATAACCAAACTTTTAAAAGTGTGAAACTTTTAGGACCTACTGAAAACACTGAAAGTCTACAAGAATGGTGTGTTCACTAAATATGGTGCTATTGGGAAAAACTGTCTAGGATCTAGAGTAGCAGAGAGCAAGAACAGTACGTGAATATGCACAGAGGAAGTCCATATGCAGTGTAAAAGCAATTTAAGTAGTACTGCGTTATACTTCAACTTGGGTTCTATCAACTTACAACTCCTGAGGTTAATAGCTTTCAAAATTGGTTCACCTTTTCTCTCGCTCAACCAAAACTACTAACAATTTGGTCATGACTTCCTTTTGAATTTAAACAGACACAGCACTTAGATGTGGAATGAACACTTGGTACTAAATTGCTAAGAAACATACATTTGTATTTGATATTTGTGTGTGAGTTTAATTTTTCTAGACACTTTGATTTAAAACAACTCAGTAAATGTTATGATAGTGTCTTTGTTTTCTTTACATGTCTAGTACATTCTTAAACAAAAAAGCAACAAAATCATTGCATGTTAGCAAGTTAATAAAGAAAAAAAAAAAGAAAGAAAGCTTCTCGACCCCTAAGTTTCCAGCAATCAGAACTGAACACCCACTCCATTTAATAAGAAGTTCACAATAAACATCCCAGAATTTGGGACTTGTAATTGAAAAAGTAGCCAAAGCAATTTATATATGCAAAAAGTAAACACTAATACAGAATACGAATTATACCTTATCAACTTTCTGTCTATATAATGTGCATTATAAATGTACAAAGCATTATATATAATTAAAAGTCAAATGCTATACAGTGGACATTAATTAATTAAATACATCTTCTATCATGAATATAAATGCCTTAATTTATATAAATACACATTCAGTATTTATTATAATATATTTACATATGCAACTTTTAAAGAAACATTCTGCCAATCTCTGATGTTTCCTTACACCAACTTTATCTGATACTTTAAAGTCATCTCTTTAAATGGATCCAACTAACCCAAAGTTTTCAAACGGCCCGAGTTTAACCAAGTTCACAAAATTGCAGTATCACTTTGTTGATTTTTTTTCTTGTATTAATCTCCTTTAAACATTGTAAAGAAAGTTCAAATTTGACTCCATGCTCTATAAAGTCAGCTGTTTTGGCCAAATTTGCTCAACTCAGCTTATTGAGTGTGCTTACATACACTGCTATGTATAGACCTGTGTACTTAGGAAGCCTTTCCTGAAAATTTGGTTTATAATATTCCTAATTTATTTGTCTTTGTTAGTAGAAAATAACCCCAAAATGCTCTTGGTATAACATTTTATTAAACAGTTATGTACCTCTATCAAGGCTTTTCAGTTATTTGTATATTTGCATATTTTGGCTTATTAACATTTTCTTTTTACTTATCAGAAGTGGAAAGTGAAATGTTATGTATACTGTAGTTGCAGTCTTTTCTTCTTTTGAAATCTCATTCTTTGTAATGAAATTCCAATATTACTTAACCTAAGGCTAGAAAAAGTGCAGACATATCCAGGTAGAGAAATATGTTTTTTTTCCATGCATGTTCTTTAGTGAACACTATAAGAGCATGTGTGATTTTATTAAAATGATTGTAGTACCAAGGTTTCAGGTTCAGTGGTTCTATATGATAAATTACCTGCTGTAATTCAGAATGAGATTTCTGATCAGAATGGAAATTATATTGTGAGAAATAATTTGGGATTTGTTTACCAATGTCAAGGTACAAAGGAAGTGAATATTTAAAAATTGCTAAAGAGATGCTGCAGTTAGTTACAGTATGTCTGTGTATGAAGTTTCAATTAAAAAATAAACTCTTCTAGCCTTTAAAATCTTGTAAGGAAATTTTGACCATGTATCTATTAAAATGTATAGAATGAATATTTTGTTAGTGACACAAAATGTATGTCTAATCCTCTATGAATATGAGCAAGGTATATATATATATATATATATATATATATATATATATATATATATATATATATATATTAGGTGGCCACAAACCAAGAATCATTTTATGTTTACAGTATTCAATTTGCAAAATGAATTTACAATCCCTTTTTAACATTACAAGGTATAGTTCTATCCTACCCAGTATAACTATGATTGCAGCACATTTTATATGAATACAATAGTAGGTAATATAAGGCTGCTCATCTGAATTATTTAGACTTCTCCAATATTAGATGTTAGTTAAATATATAATTTATTTATTTTTCTAAATGTTTCTCTTAGTTCTTTCATATGTTGTTTATTTAAAGAAGTTACAATTTATTCTGAAACTTGAACGAGCTAGTCATACAGCAGATTATATATAAGTATCAGTTTTTGCACTACTCCCACAGCTATATTGGGAGGGGCATACCAAACATTCTGGGCACTCCTGAAAGAATCAGCAATCTGGGAGTAATGTAAAAGTACAAATCTTTATTCCAACTAAACAAGATAAAAATACAGAGCACTCTAAGAATACTAAAACATGAGAATCCACAGCATCATGGCATAAAGTATCCTTCCATATACGTTTTGGGCTTAATACTGCCCTTGTTCACTGGCTAATGGCTACCACCATGACTGAGCTATTTATGCCTCTTTAACACACATAGGGTTAGATTACAATTGGCACAGTAACTGTTGTACCAGAGTTACAAGGGATATTTTGCGGCTCTTTGCGCACTTCTGAAATAGCGCATGTATTACGAGTTGAAAGTATATGCGTTTGCGAGATTGCAGTAGAATTTAACGCGTGTCGGGTTAGCACGACTACAGAGCTCTGGTTAACTGTTATGCAAGACAAAAAAGTTGCACCAACTACTTAAAAAAAACCATTTAAAAGTACAGCAACACACATAACAACACTGTCTGATAAAAATAAAAAAAATTAACACATATTGCATTAAAAAGTTATAAGCGCTCAAAGATATGAGGTCTCAGGTGTTAGAAAAAAAATGTGAAGAACATCGGTATGTAATCATATGCATTTTCTGCATCGGGATTCTGTGATTTAAATCTTAATGGGTCGGGTAAGCACACATGAAAACCTAGTAATCTTAAGTAGGGATGGGCGAATGTTTCAAAACATTCGAAAAATGAAACGAATTTTAACACATTCGTTCGTTCAAATCGAATTTCGAATGTTTACATAACATTCTAACATTCGATTTTCGAATGTTCGGTTTCAAATTTTACGATTACATTCGAAAATATTCATTTAAAAAAATCTGAATTTATATTTGTAATAGTATTTCTAATGCTTTCTTTAAATGTAATATTCGAATTATGCAATATTCTATATAGAAACATTCAAAATTATATATTTGTATCTATTATGTATCAATTTACTAGATTCCCGCCCTACCACATGAACTATTGAACTTCTGAATAGTATTTGTTAAATAGAATGTTAAATTCGACATTTTGAATGTGGACATTCAATATAATTATAAACATTCAAATTCGAAAGTGACATTCGAAAACTGTAAATAGCATTCGATTATAGAATTTTTAAGAATATTCGTTCTTATCAACATTTGGATTTATAATTCGAATTTCGGTAATAACATTTGTTCTAACATTCGAATTAAAAAATTTACACATTCACCCATCCCTAATCTTCAGGCGCCTAATTGAAATATTAGATTACATTTTTTTTAAAAAATAATAAAAATTATTACAAATTATTAAACATACTGTAAAAATATATAAATATATTCTATGGATTATTTAGAATATTTTACAGTATGTTTAAAGGAACACTAAAGTCAAAATTAAACTTTCATGATTCAGATAGGGTATGCAAGTTTAAACAGCTTTCCAAATTACTTCCATTAGGAACATCTTCATAGTCTTTTTATATTTACACTTTTTGAGTCACCAGCTCCAACATAGCATGTGCAAGAATAAACTTATATGCATTTGTGATTGGCTGATGGCTGTCACATGATACAGTGGGAGTGGAAATAGACATATCTTTGAAATTTGTCAGAATAAAATCTACTACTTATTTAAAATTCCGCTCTATTGCATTGTCTTTTTATCATGCATCTGTTGATCATGTAAATCTACAGTATTTACTGGTCCTTTAATTATTTTTTATAATGTTTAATATATATATATTTTTTTATATTTAATATTCCAAAAACGTGCCATAAGATTACTATGTTTTCATGTGCGATAGCCCAACAGCGTTAAAATCTAAATTGTGAAATCCCATTTTACATTCCAATGTTCTTAAAATATATATATACACAGGTGTACCTCAGAGATACTGCAGATTTGGATCCAGACCACTGCAATAAAGCAAATATAGCAATAAAGTCACACAATTTTTTTTTTGTTTCCCAGTGCATATAAAAGTTAGATTTACTCTATACTATAGTCTATTAAGTGTGCATTAGCATTATGTCTTAAAAAAACAATGTCAATACCTTAATTACAAATACTTTATGCTAACCATTATCTGGGCCTTCAGTGAGTCAATCTTTTTGCTGGTAGTGTGTATATATACGTCTGTGTATATGTGTATTCATGTGTATTTATGTGTTTTTATTTATGTATATATGTTGGAAAAATGGTGCCAATAGACTTGCTCGACACAGGATTGCCACAAACCTTCAATTTGTAAACATAGCAATATCTTTGAAGCGCAATAAAGCAAAGCACAATAAAACTAGGTATGCCTGTACATATATATATACTGTATATATGTATATATATGTATATATATATATATATATATATATATATGTATGTAAAATGCAAATCTATACCTATGTATCTATAGGAATAAATATAAAGGTATAGGTATATACTGTACATGTGTGTATATATATATATATATATATATATGTAAGAATAAATAGAACATATTCTTCTATGTAAAGAACATTCATATGTGAAATGTTAATATTTTCTGTTGGGTTAGGTTCTCTTGAATGTATGCGATCGGGTTAGCGCTTGAGTATGGGTGTTAGTTTATTTATTTTTTCGTGCTCCATTGAAATATATGGGACAAGTTGTAATAATATTTTTTTTGTGCTCATCGTATTTACAATCGCATGCACATTTTTTACTTTCTATCTCTTATCCAAGCACAACCCATCATGCTCAAAACGCATTCATCAACGAAGTTAATGTGGGAGTGCTAAGTAACGCTCCACTCATAATATAGTTCATAATTGGGTAATTACACAGCTGTATGTTAATTATTAGGCTGGATACACAATGATAGAAGAAAAAGCATATACATTGGGATATTTAATATACAATTACAATATAACAATCTTATTTTAAAGAATTCTCCTAGTTTTTATTAACCATATCAATATTTCCCTTTAGTTTAACCTATTCCTATTTTCCTGAAATTTTTCTCAAATAAACAAATTCAAATCCATATTTCAATTTAACCAATTTGGGGCCCTACTCTATAAATGAAAATTCCAATACACTTAGGAATATATTACAAGTGAGGTACAAACGGTTTTGTGCAAGCCATTTCTTTATTTCACAAGCCTTTTTCATTGTGCTGATATTACAAGTTCAGCAAAATCGTGATTGAACTAGTGCAATCGCCATTTACACTTCAATCCTTATCGAGATCTTAGAGCTGCAGTTAACTTTTTTGTCGAAACAAAAATGTTGCACAACACACTTCAAAAATACATTACAAAGTACATTTACACTCATATTAACACTGTCTAATAAAAGTTATTAAAAAAAAAAAAAATTCCATAGAAAAGTTAGAAGGATTTAAAGATATGAGATCTCAGGTATTGGAAAAAATGCAGGCAAATGGCTTTAACATTGATACACATAGATATACATTGCTAAAGATGTGTATATATAAACATATGAATATTGCATTTTCATGTTTTCATTTACTTAATGCAAAGGTCTATAATGCACTTATATATATGTTTATATATGTGTGTACATGTATATATATATATATATATATATATATATATATATGTACACATATATTAATGTATTTTTATGTGTATATATGTATTTACAGGCATATGTAAACATATAAAAACATTAATATATACAGTATATATTTATATATATATACATACTGTATATATTTATACATACACACATGTACACACATATATAAATATATATATAAGTGCATTATAGACCTTTGCATTAAGTAAATGAAAACATGATAAAACATATGTATGCAATATTCATATTTAATAAATATTTTAACTATGTATTTACTGTAAATATTTCACATTTGCTAATGCGAATATGCTGTTGTTTGCGCAATGGGTTTTAGGTTTTTATTCAACAATTTTTTTTTTGTCCATTGACTTCTATGGGGAATGCGAAAATGTCATGGTGTTTGCGCAATCTCGGGTGTTAGTTTTTTTTTTTTTAACTTGCTATACTAACGCAAAAATTAAAATCCTAGCGGGGTTTTCTTTATTGTGAAAAACAATAACGTGCCACTTGTAATCCAGCCTTTAATAAAGACTTACAAATCAATTCCCACAGTGCTTTCCTTAATAAAGTAAATCACAACTTATTATTAAAAAAAAAAAAAAATTGAACAATATCTAAAAATAAAAAAATACCTCTCTGTGACTTTCAAAAGATGAGAGGTTGAAATGGGTTGAACAACAAAACATGAACATCCACTCCAGACACCTATGTGTTACCTTCTATTATATTAAATAGAAGGTAACACATAGATGTTAAATAGAATATATTAAATATATTATTATATTTAAACAGCAATGACATACTCACAGCTATATTAGTCAGGATAGAACTACACCACACAATATCAGTGCACACCCTCTACCCTCAGAACACAACTTTCATTATGTTTCATTATTTTTCTTTTTTTTTTAAAAAAAAACCCAGTTAATTCCACTATTTTCTAATGCACATTGTGAGTTCATATTACTTAATTTGTTTTTCTTGATAAACTAAAAATATTTTATTACTCAGTTTTTAAATGATATGAGTCTTTAGATCAGAGCTTTCCAAACTGTGTGTCGTGACACATTAGTGTGTCGGCAGCAGTGTGTAGGTGTGTCCCTGCTACAGCACAATTTTTTTTGAATGGAACATTTTTTTAATTTTTTTTTTTTGTTTCTGACTTTCCGCCTGCCTGCTACGCATATCACATGGTTGACACGTGATTGATTCCTAGTGTGTCACATATCATCTTAACCGATTGGCACAGCTCAACGGGAACTGAATTCCCATTGGCGGCTTTGGTGGGAAAATTGGCTCCTGACTGCATGTGTGGTACAGCAGTGTGTTTGCAGCGCGGGCAGTAGTCAGTCGGACATGCAGAGCTCTGAGGGTGGCAGCTTAAACGATGAGCTGAAGTCAGAAGTCAAAGTGGGTTTTTTTGCAGCTAGCTCCCAGTATTGCATTGCTGCTCCTGCTCTTGCTATATAGATAGGACGTGGAAGCTTAAAAATGCTTGATGATGAAATGTGAGTGTCTTTAGCTAATATTTGACCAAATATTCAGAAACTGTGTTCATCTCATCAACCTCATACATCCCATTAAAATAATAAGTAGCTATTGGTTTTAATAAACTTTTTTTTAATTCTTGCACATACATACTGTTACTTGTAAATACATTCCGTAATTATATAATTTATGTATGTGTCTGTATCTCTTAAAACAAGTTAGTTTAACCTCCTGTTTGCTTGTACAACGGAAATACTGTGTTGCGAAATGATGTAGGTCTTAAAAGTGTGTCGCCAACATGAAAAGTTTAAGTTTGGAGAGCTCTGCTTTAGATTAAAGAATAAAAATATTATTTTAATAGTGAATTATATACATTTTAGTAACCAAAATTACAGTGAAATATATTTATTACAATGCGTAATTTATTTTAAAATTTCTGTTTGGGCCTTGAGTAAAACTATGTTTTGTTTTTATTCTTGTGATAACTAGTTCCTGACCACAAAATGAGCTGTGGTTCAATCATTTCATAAGGATTTACAGTGCACATACACACATGCCCATCACATTAGTATCAATATAAGCTTAAAGGGACACTGTACCCAAACTTTTTCTTTCGCAATTCAGATTGAGCATGAAATTTTAAGCAACTTTCTAATTTACTCCTATAATCAAATTTTCTTCATTCTCTTGGTATCTTTATTTGAAATGCAAGAATGTAAGTTTAGATGCCGGCCTATTTTTGGTGAACAACCTGGGTTGTCCTTGCTGATTGGTGGATAAATTCATCCACCAATAAAAAAGTGCTGTCCAGAGTACTGAAACCAAAAAAAAAGCTTAGATGCCTTCTTTTTCAAATAATGATAGCAAGAGAACGAAGAAAAATTGATAATAGGAGCAAATTAGAAAGTTGCTTAAAATTGCATGCTCTTTCTGAATTACAAAAGAAAATTTTTTGGTACAGTGTCCCTTTACAGAACCATTAAATGCAGTAGAATTGCTTTGGCAACACATTTATAATAAAAAGACAATGCAATAACAGTTAAAGGGATATGAAACCCAAAATGTTTATTTCATGATTCAGATAGAGAATACAATTTTAAACAACTTTCCAATTTACTTCTATTATTTAATTTGCTTCCTTCTCTTGATATCCTTTGCTGAAAGGCAGAGAACATAGGTTCTAGCTGTTGATTTGTGGCTGCATATATATATTGATTGTGACTGGCTCACCCATGTGCTCAGTAAGAAACCATTAATGCATTGCCGATCCTTCAACAAATGATACCAAGAGAATGAAACAAATTAGATAATAGAAGTAAATTAGAAATCTGTTTAAAATTATATTCTCTATCTGAATCATGAAAGAAAACATTTGGGTTTCATGTCCCTTCAATCTGAATTTTACATGAGCAGTAAACTTAATATACTATAATTTATCTGTTCCCCATATCATATGAGAAGTGCTAGTCAATCACAGACTCATATAAGTATACACTGTGAACTCTTTCACATTGTCAGTGGAAACTGGTGCACATAAAAAGACCAATTTGATATTAAGAGTAAATTGAAAATTCTCTTAAAATTGCATTCTCTGTCTGAATCATGAAAGTTTAATTTTGACTTTTGTGTCCTTTTAAACAGCTTTAAAATCACATTTGTTCATGTAGTAATGTCTTAAAGTCTTAATGATTATAGATAATGTTTGAATTTAATTTTAAGCTTTAAATACTAGGCAGGGGCGTATTAAGGCCAAGGCCAACAAGGCCGGTGCCTAGGGAAGCAAATTTGGGAGGGGCAGCACATCTGTCCTATCCTCTCTCTAAAAGCCAGCACACAGTACAGTGAGCGATAAAGTGCAGGCTTTTACAGAGAAGACAAGGCACGTGTGCTGATTAAGGTCGCTCTTCACAGGCAGTGCTCTTTTAAACCATTGCTTCATTTAGAGCTGCCAGCATTTTTGCAGTGGAAGCGTTCTTGGTGAGAAACTTGACCGGAAATATGCTTACAAGGTGAGGCTGGAGGAGAAGACCTTGTGCCGATATGCTGCCTCTCCTTATCATCTGTGGTGGGTCTGCCAGCGCAGTGCTTATTGCAGGTCTTAGCAGCTAACAGACTGGATGTGTCCATGCACTGCTTAGATCAGCTTGTGATGTCTAATCATAAACTCTCAGTGCTAATGTATGTTAGCTACTAATAGCTAGCTTCCTCTGCATTCATGAACCCATGGAGTAAATAGGAAACGGACACTTAAAAAGTTTCATTACTTGAATAATGGTAATGAATGTATATTGTTGCATGTAAAGGGCAGTGATTGTTTCAAAGTGTATTCTTCTTTCCTTCCCTTTCTCTCTCCCTTCTTTCCCTATCTCCCTCCCTTCCTTCCTCAACTCACTCCCTCCCTCAACTTCCTCCCTTCTTTCTCTCAACTCCCTCCCTTGCTCCCTTCTTTCACTCATTTCTTTCCCTCACCACTTTTCTCTTCTCTCTCTCCCTACCTTCCTGCTTTCCTTTCCCTCCCTTTTTCCCCTCCCCTTCTTTTCTCTCCCTTCTCTCAGGTAGAAAATGGTATGAGATGCATCCAGTTCAACCCACCTGTATGCAAGTGTTTTGTTAGCCCATTTTCTTTTGAATTGTTATGAAAAAACAAACAAAACAAAAACATTTTACACACTGACCAAAAAAAAAATATTTAGTGGAAAAAAAGGCCTAAAACATTTGCGGGGGAAGGGGAGCAGCAGAATTGTGAGTGCCTAGGGCAGCACAAAACCTAAATAAGCCACTGATACTAGGTTATATTTATTAAACATCAGACCTATTGTGTCAAGATATTAAGTGTGTATGTTAAAGGAATTATTACATGCATGATCACAGTTACTGAAATAAATGTTATGTTATATGATTCAGTATCTACTTTTATCTTTTTCATCTTTGAGTTTGAAGTTCACAGCATTTAGATAATAATGTCACTGTCTGATGTATCTTGAAAACCCAATTAACACCTGTAGTTCATCACTTGTTAGTTCAAGAAATTAATTAAAATAATGAAAAAATACTACATAGTTGTTAATATACATAGGCTTTTTATATTGGAGCAAAATATTTATAATATTGTAACAAATTCTATATACAAATATTTTTGATACTTTAGCCAATAGCACCATTTTTTTGCCCAGTGTACATTTTATATTGCTCTTATATAGTGGAAGCATATTGTGAGTGCATATTTTAGAAAACTTGATTAAAATAATCAAACAAATCAGCCAATAGGATGAGAGCTACTGAAATCCTATTGGCTGTTCAAATCAGTCAAAAGGATTTCAGTAGCGCTAATCCTATTGGCTGTTTTGAACAGCCAATAGGATTTCAGAAGCCCCCATTTGAATATGGACATGAAAGTTTGTGAATATTCAGAATGTTTTGTCATAATGGGCCCCATTTATCAAACTGAAAAAGCAGATTCCGGCCCCAGCATTTCAGGCTGCATAAATGAGCCTAAAACTCTAGTTAAGTAGCAGCAATCTTCTTAACCTCCCCACCACCTAAAATGTGGTGGAGTGAAATCATCTCAAACCGATCCTATCAGGATGATTGACAACCACTGCTCATGCATGATTGGCCACTCATGAGCAAGGGTGGCATTGCACACGCAGCTGCTTGTGCAATGTTAAATGCGGGCAGCATATGCTGTTCTGCTCACTCACAATCAGGCCAGGTGGACAGGTTTGCATTAGGGAACCTTGTCCATACTGACATTAATAAATGAGGCTCAATAAATCCTTTTAAGTTCATAACATTTCACAACCCAAGAGGTCAAAATTAATCCCTAGTCAGCCAGACTTGCATTGACAGGTACAATTCATGCTGCTCTAAGAGATATTTGAATGTCTGGTCCTCTCTTTTCTTTTTTCTTGTTCTCATTCTGCCGTCCCTGTTCCTTCTCTTTAGTTTTGATTCCTTTCGAAAACAGTCCACATGGTCACCACAAAGAGAAAACCAAGGAGAGCCAAAAAGGTATATGTTTATGCATCAAATTATATTATTTTGAAGGGAATTATCTGCAACCTTTTCAGAATAACCCATTGCTTGTCTTAATTTTCCTATGCATAAACACACACATAAGGAAGGTTGTTACTCTTCAAAGTGAAAGTTGAATGTATGTCATTTTTTGCTCAAAATATGCCATTAAGGGATTGGTAACAAGCTATCATTTGATAATTATCTCCATGTCAACAGCTACAGATGAGATATTTTAAATCTTGACACAATCACAATCAGTCATTTTATTTATATACTGGTAAAACATTTTGGGTAAAAAATGACCCTATACTTAATATGCGCTAGTCCTGGTTGACTGTTCACAATCCAAATGCTTGATCATTTTTCTTTTTTTTTTTATTGAGGTTTGCAAAAGAAATAAAAACAATATGAGAGACAAAATAAAATAAAGCAATGAAGATCATACCATTTTTTTGGGCAGGGAGAGATGTTAATACCTCGATATCTAATGTGACTTTTGGCTTTATTGAATGGCATCCTAAATTAGTTATTACACTTTTTGTTAATCCATAAAGATAAACATAGACTTAGATAAATTAATACGATATCCTGAGAAGCTACTGGAATTGTCCAATATACTTAAAAGCTTTGGGATGCTTTATTTTAAGTTGCTAGTGAATATTAATAAATCACCTTAATTCCTGCTACTTTATCTTAGCATATTGGCTAGAGGTTCTATACTTAAATTAAAAAGGTGAGGGGATAAGGGGCAACCTTGTCTTGTTCCTTTAAATAAAGAAAAAAATGGGAATATGAACAATAAGCTATATGTGCTGATAAAGGATTATCATATATTAGCAGTACATAGGAAAAGACCCCCAAACCCAAACTGTTTTAATACCTCAAAAAATGGTGTCTATGAATTGAATCAAATGCTTTTTCAGCATTGATGGAAATAATAACTCTATCCGTCTAATTTTCTGGTTTACCTTTTAACAGGGTCCAGTAGTAATCTAATGTCATAAATACTTTCCTTAAATTCTTAAAAGATGTTCTTCCTGACATAAATCCTGTTTGATCAGGACTAATCAAATCACTCAAAGCTACTATAAACCTATATGCAAGAATGCCAGCTAATAATTTGCAATCTGTGTTCAGTAATGATATTAGTCTGTAAGAATCTGGGTATTCAGGGTCCTTCCCCTTCTTTAAAAGTAAATAAATTAAGGAGCATGTAAAATTTGTAAAAAATAATCATTAAACAAAATCTTCAGAGGAGAGAATATATTTTGTGCTAGAATTTTAATACTCATCAGATATTTCTTTATCCGTAATTGGCTTATTTTATTCCATTAACTTCTCAGCTGATAATTGAGGTGTTACACTATCTAACTAGAAAGCTTCATTATCTCTAATAATGCGTAAGCAATATCTTAATATCCTCAATCGGGGTAACTCTAGCATATGGCCCCTTAAGTGCCTCTATTAAATTGGGTCTTCTATTTTGTCTATTCAAATTAGCCAACAATTTGCCAATTTTTCCACCAAACCTATAATATCTTGCATTCCACTTTAAAATCTCAATAGAGTCCTTTTGTTGTAAAATTACCTCTCTTTTTTCTTCATCAGAGATATTTGTAGCCCAATTGTTTTTTGAGGGGTCTCTTAAATAATTATTATACAAATTAACTGATTTGAAAGCTGAACATTCATCAAACTATTCATTCTAGCCTGATATGCAATTATCTCTCCTCTGAGGACTGCCTTAGAAGCTTCCCAGAAAATTCCAGAATTGCCTACTGAGTTCTTATTTATGCTATAATAATCTTTCCATTTTTCATTCAACCAATTTTTTAATCTGCTATTGGAATACAAATATCTAGGAAAACAAAAACTCCTGACATTACTATTTGTATTTGTTTGTATGCTAAGCTTATTTGGGACAAAATCAGATAGTGAAATAGAATATATCTCTGTCTTCAAACTGTGTCCTAGCAATCTTTCATTCACTAAAAAAGGTCAATCCTGGAAAAGGACTTGTGAGTTTTAGATTCACACGTATAACCTTGTGCATCTGGATTTTGTGTTTGCCAAACATCCATGAGGTTTAAATTATTGTTAAACTTTTTAAATAAATCTATTTCTCTTTTGGGTACTTTCATTTTTAATTTTCCAGGATTCTAATGATCTAAAAAGTATTATGAGATTAAATTAAAATCTCCTGCCATTATTAATGTCCCTTCTGTCTATCCCAGCAACTTATTTGTATATCCCTGTCTAGTTGATTTGGGCCATAAACGTTACATAAAATAAATCTTTGACCATACAATTTTATTTGAACTATCACATACCATTCTTTTATATACAAGTCCTGCTTAGACATTTCATAATCCAAGCTTTTATGAAATTAAATCGCAACTCCCTTTTGCCTCCTGACACAAGGGGTAGCAACCACCTCCCCAACCCATCCAGTTTTTAATTTGTCAATTTCCTTTTTATTTAAATGTGTTTCCTGCAGAGAAGCAATATGAGTTTTTAAACTTTTTAATTATGTAATTATTACTCTTCTTTTTATAGGGGATGTTATGTCCCATATGTTACAATAAGTCATATTACAGGCTGCCATTTCCTAAAGAGAAATATTTAGGAAAAAGAGGGAGAAAAAAATGTATATATATATATATATAAAAGGAAGGGAGACATATGACCAGTGCAAACAACAGCGCCCAACACCCACAGACCATTTCTATCAATTTCAATATTTAAACAAGTTAAAGAAAAATAACAACCATACGCTGAAATGAAGGAGAAAATTCCTATTTCTTCAGAGCTTTTCAAAAAAACTATTTTCTCCATCAATATTATTTAAAATTTGCCATACTTCATTTATCTGGATCTTGATTTTAGATGGATATGTCATTTAAGGCATTATAGCCTTTTTTGTTTAATGCAGTGCATCTTGGGGCCATTTATTTTCTACATTGTAAGGTTTCTGCTGAATAATCTTGAAATATTAGAATTCTTGTTTCCCCTTCCATCACAACTCTTTTTTTCTTATAAAAAGATAGTATCTGAACTTTATCTTGAAAATTAACTAATCTACCTACAACTTGCCTTTTATTGTAAGTGGTGGGTTTTCTGTTCTGTGTCATCTACAATTATTCTTATTGGACCTACTTTGTGGGCTCTTTCTACCGAAATTTTGGCTCCCCAGTTGGGCATCTATAGTAATACTAGCAATCTTTCTGAGATAAATACATTTAAATCCTCAAATTCAGATATTTCTGAGAGGCCTATAATCCTAATATACAGCTAGATTATGAGTTATGTGCGCTATAGGGAAATTAACAAACGCAACAAAAGTTGTGTTATATAACACCCTATAGCGCAGCCATTACAAGTTTTCAAACAGCCGGCTTGTCTGTGAGATATGGTGGTTTTAAGCTCCATACTGCACAAAATACAAGCGCTGTTTTGACGTGCTCATGCACGCTTTCCCCATAGACATCAATGGGGAGAGTGTTAGAAAAAAACCTTACACCTGTGATCGCTGAATGAAAAGTTCCGTAACACAGCCCCAATGATGTCTATAGGGAAAAATAAAGTTACGTTTAAACCTAACACCCTGTCATAAACCCCACGTCTAAACACCCCTAATCTGCTGTCCCCGACATCATTGACACTTACATAATGTTATTAACCCCTAATCTTCTGCTCCCGATATCACCACCCCCTAAATAAAGCTATTAACCCCTAATCTGCTGCCCTCAACATCGTCCCCACTATACTAAAATTATTAACCCATATTCCCCTGCACCCCAACATCGCCCACACTATAATAAATCTATTAACCCCTATTCTGCCACTCCCCAACATCACTGCCACTAAATAAAGTAGTTACCCCCTAAATCTCTTGCCTCCCACATTACTGCCACTAAATAAACATATTAAATCCTAAACCACCAGCCCCCCACATCACAACAACCTAAATTAAACTATTAATACCTAAACCTAACCCTAAACCTAACCCTAACCATAACCCAAATTAAAAATAAAGTGAAACCTAATCTACTCATTGCCCTGCAAATGGCATTTGTATGGGCATTGCCTTAAAAGTGCATTTATCTCTTTGTCCTGCCCTTAAATGGGCATTCAGCTCTTTTATGAAATGCCCAAACCCTAATCTAAAAATAAAAACCCACCCCAAAAATGTAAAAAAAAATACATTACACAAAATAACAAACAAATTATCAAAAATAATAAAAATTATTCCTATTCTTATACCCATTTAAAAAAAAAACACTCCAAAATAAAAAACCTAATTTAGAATAAACTACCAATAGCCCTTAAAAGGGCCTTTTGTACGGCATACAATCAGCCAATAGAACTTTCAGTAGCTCTCATCCTATTGGCTGATTTGAACAGCCAATAGCATTTCAGTAGCTCTCATCCTATTGGCTGATTTGAATTTCCAAAACCAAATCAGCCAATAGGAATGCAAGGGACTCCATCTTGAATTGCGTACCTTGCATTGAAGATTCAGTCGGCGGCAAACGTATGAAGAAGATGCTCCGCGCCAGGTGTCTTCAGGATGGACACGCTCCGCAACACCAGGATGAAGATAGAAGATGCCGTCTGGATGAGTATTGAAGAGGCCACCTGGATGAAGACTTCTTGCCGCCTGGATGAGGACTTTGCCGCCTGGATGAAGATAGAAGAGGCCACTTGGATCAAGACTTCTTGTCGCCTGGATGAGGACTTCGCCACCTGGATGAAGATCTTTGAAACAGGTGTAAGGTTTTTTTCTAACACTCTCCCCATTGATGTCTATGGGTAAAGCGTGCATGAGCACGTCAAAACAGCGCTTGTATTTTGTGCAGTATGGAGCTTAAAACCACCATATCGCACAGACAAGCCGGCTGTTTGAAAACTTGTAATGGCTGCTCTATAGGGTGTTATATAACACAACTTTTGTTGCGCTTGTTAATTTCCCTATAGCGCACATAACTCATAATCTAGCTGTATATTAGGATTATAGGCCTCTCAGAAATATCTGAATTTGAGGATTTAAATTTATTTATCTCAGAAAGATTGCCAGTATTACTATAGATGCCCAACTGGGGAGCCAAAATTTCGGTAGAAAGAGCCCACAAAGTAGGTCCAATAAGAATAATTGTAGATGACACACAGAACAGAAAACCCACCACTTACAATAAAAGGCAAGTTGTAGGTAGATTAGTTAATTTTCAAGATAAAGTTCAGATACTATCTTTTTATAAGAAAAAAAGAGTTGTGATGGAAGGGGAAACAAGAATTCTAATATTTCAAGATTATTCAGCAGAAACCTTACAATGTAGAAAATAAATGGCCCCAAGATGCACTGCATTAAACAAAAAAAGGCTATAATACCTATATGACATATCCATCTAAAATCAAGATCCAGATAAATGAAGTATGGCAAATTTTAAATAATATTGATGGAGAAAATAGTTTTTTTGATAAGCTCTGAAGAAATAGGAATTTTCTCCTTCATTTCAGCGTATGGTTGTTATTTTTCTTTAACTTGTTTAAATATTGAAATTGATAGAAATGGTCTGTGGGTGTTGGGCGCTGTTGTTTACACTGGTCATATGTCTCCCTTCCTTTTATATATATATATATATATATATATATATATATATATATATATATATATATATAATTTTTTTTCTCCCTCTTTTTCCTAAATATTTCTCTTTAGGAAATGGCAGCCTGTAATATGACTTATTGTAACATATGGGACATAACATCCCCTATAAAAAGAAGAGTAATAATTACATAATTAAAAAGTTTAAAAACTCATATTGCTTTTCTCCAGGAAACACATTTAAATAAAAAGGAAATTGACAAATTAAAAACTGGATGGGTTGGGGAGGTGGTTGCTACCCCTTGTGTCAGGAGGCAAAAGGGAGTTGCGATTTAATTTCATAAAAGCTTGGATTATGAAATGTCTAAGCAGGACTTGTATATAAAAGAATGGTATGTGATAGTTCAAATAAAATTGTATGGTCAAAGATTTATTTTATGTAACGTTTATGGCCCAAATCAACTAGACAGGGATATACAAATAAATTGCTGGGATAGACAGAAGGGACATTAATAATGGCAGGAGATTTTAATTTAATCTCATAATACTTTTTAGATCATTAGAATCCTGGAAAATTAAAAATGAAAGTACCCAAAAGAGAAATAGATTTATTTAAAAAGTTTAACAATAATTTAAACCTCATGGATGTTTGGCAAACACAAAATCCAGATGCACAAGGTTATACGTGTGAATCTAAAACTCACAAGTCCTTTTCCAGGACTGACCTTTTTTAGTGAATGAAAGATTGCTAGGACACAGTTTGAAGACAGAGATATATTCTATTTCACTATCTGATTTTGTCCCAAATAAGCTTAGCATACAAACAAATACAAATAGTAATGTCAGGAGTTTTTGTTTTCCTAGATATTTGTATTCCAATAGCAGATTAAAAAATTGGTTGAATGAAAAATGGAAAGATTATTATAGGATAAATAAGAACTCAGTAGGCAATTCTGGAATTTTCTGGGAAGCTTCTAAGGCAGTCCTCAGAGGAGAGATAATTGCATATCAGGCTAGAATAAATAGTTTGATGAATGTTCAGCTTTCAAATCAGTTAATTTGTATAATAATTATTTAAGAGACCCCTCAAAAAACAATTGGGCTACAAATATCTCTGATGAAGAAAAAAGAGAGGTAATTTTACAACAAAAGGACTCTATTGAGATTTTAAAGTGGAATGCAAGATATTATAGGTTTGGTGGAAAAATTGGCAAATTGTTGGCTAATTTGAATAGACAAAATAGAGGACCCAATTTAATAGAGGCACTTAAGGGGCCATATGCTAGAGTTACCCCGATTGAGGATATTAAGATATTGCTTACGCATTATTAGAGATAATGAAGCTTTCTAGTTAGATAGTGTAACACCTCAATTATCAGCTGAGAAGTTAATGGAATAAAATAAGCCAATTACGGATAAAGAAATATCTGATGAGTATTAAAATTCTAGCACAAAATATATTCTCTCCTCTGAAGATTTTGTTTAATGATTATTTTTTACAAATTTTACATGCTCCTTAATTTATTTACTTTTAAACAGACTAATATCATTACTGAACACAGATTGCAAATTATTAGCTGGTATTCTTGCATCTAGGTTTATAGTAGCTTTGAGTGATTTGATTAGTCCTGATCAAACAGGATTTATGTCAGGAAGAACATCTTTTAAGAATTTAAGGAAAGTATCGCTGAATGAAAAGTTCCGTAACACAGCCCCAATGATGTCTATAGGGAAAAATAAAGTTACGTTTAAACCTAACACCCTGTCATAAACCCCACGTCTAAACACCCCTAATCTGCTGTCCCCGACATCATTGACACTTACATAATGTTATTAACCCCTAATCTTCTGCTCCCGATATCACCACCACCTAAATAAAGCTATTAACCCCTAATCTGCTGCCCTCAACATCGTCCCCACTATACTAAAATTATTAACCCATATTCCCCTGCACCCCAACATCGCCCACACTATAATAAATCTATTAACCCCTATTCTGCCACTCCCCAACATCACTGCCACTAAATAAAGTAGTTACCCCCTAAATCTCTTGCCTCCCACATTACTGCCACTAAATAAACATATTAAATCCTAAACCACCAGCCCCCCACATCACAACAACCTAAATTAAACTATTAATACCTAAACCTAACCCTAAACCTAACCCTAACCATAACCCAAATTAAAAATAAAGTGAAACCTAATCTACTCATTGCCCTGCAAATGGCATTTGTATGGGCATTGCCTTAAAAGTGCATTTATCTCTTTGTCCTGCCCTTAAATGGGCATTCAGCTCTTTTATGAAATGCCCAAGCCCTAATCTAAAAATAAAAACCCACCCCAAAAATGTAAAAAAAATACATTACACAAAATAACAAACAAATTATCAAAAATAATAAAAATTATTCCTATTCTTATACCCATTTAAAAAAAAAACACTCCAAAATAAAAAACCTAATCTAGAATAAACTACCAATAGCCCTTAAAAGGGCCTTTTGTACGGCATACAATCAGCCAATAGAACTTTCAGTAGCTCTCATCCTATTGGCTGATTTGAACAGCCAATAGCATTTCAGTAGCTCTCATCCTATTGGCTGATTTGAATTTCCAAAACCAAATCAGCCAATAGGAATGCAAGGGACTCCATCTTGAATCGCGTACCTTGCATTGAAGATTCAGTCGACGGCAAACGTATGAAGAAGATGCTCCGCGCCAGGTGTCTTCAGGATGGACACGCTCCGCAACACCAGGATGAAGATAGAAGATGCCGTCTGGATGAGGATCGAAGAGGCCACCTGGATGAAGACTTCTTGCCGCCTGGATGAGGACTTTGCCGCCTGGATGAAGATAGAAGAGGCCACTTGGATCAAGACTTCTTGTCGCCTGGATGAGGACTTCGCCGCCTGGATGAAGATCTTTGAAGCAGGACTTCAAAAACTGTAAGTGGATCTTTGGGGGTTAGTTATCTTAAGGTTTTTTTTAGAGTTTTTTTTTTTAGTTTAGGGTTTGGGTTTTTCGTAAACAAGCTTAATGCCCTTTTCAGGGCAATTCCCATAAAAATGCCCTTTTCAGGCCAATGGTAAGCTTATGTTTTTTTAGATAGTTGTTTTTTTATTTTGTGAGTTTGGGGGGGGGGGGTTGTAATGTTAGTGGGTGTTTGTATTTTTTTTTTTCAGGTAAAAGAGCTGTTTAACTTAGGGCAATGTCCTACAAAAGGCCCTTTTTGTAGCTTATTCTAGATTAGGTTTTTTATTTTGGGGTGTTTTTATAAAAAAAAAATGGGTATTAGAATAGGAATAATTTTTATTATTTTTGATAATTTGTTTGTTATTTTGTGTAATGTATTTTTTTTCATTTTGGGGTGGGTTTTTATTTTTAGAATGGGGCTTGGGCATTTCATAAAAGAGTTGAATGCCATTTTAAGGGCAGGAAAAAGAGCTAAATGCCCTTTTAAGGGCAATGCCCATACAGATGCCCTTTTCAGGGCAATGGGTAGATTAGGTTTTACTTTATTTTTAATTTGTGGGTTTGGGGTGGGGTTTTGTATACTGTTAGGGGGTGTTTGTTTTGTTTTGTAGCAAAAAAGCTGTTAACTTTAAGGCAATGCCCTACAAAAGGCCCTTTTAAGGGTCCACAAAAGACCCTTTTCAGGGCCCTTGGTAGTTTATTCTAGATTAGGCTTTTTTATTTTTTTTTATTTTTTTTTAATGGAATAGAAATAAGAATAGGAATAATTTTTATTGTTTTCAATCATTTCGTTTGTTATTTTTTGTAATGGTAGGTTTTTTTTATTTTTTGTAATGTTAGGTTTTAGTGTAAGGCAGCTAAGGTTTAATTTCATAGGTAAGTTTGTATTTATTTTAACTAGGTAGTTAGTACATAGTTAATAATTATTTACTAACTAGTCTACCTAGTTAAAATAAATACAAACTTTCCTGTGAAATAAAAATAAAACCTAAGCTAGCTACAATATTATTTATTTATAAAATATTTTACCAGGAAGAATAGATTGAGATTTCTCTCGTTTTCAAGTATGTCCTGGGTCCACAAAACATTGCATTGATACAATAGGGTACAATAAAATACAAAAACAATATTAATACATAATATATGCAAAATTTAACATAGAACAGGTAGGAAATATATAATAAACTATTATTAGTTATATTGTAGCTAGCTTAGGTTTTATTTTACAGGTAAGTATGTATTTAGTTTTAAATAGGTATTATTTAGTTAATAATTGTAAGTTTAATTTAGCTCTATTTTAATTATGTTAAAGTTAGGGGGTGTTAGATTTAGGGTTAGGGTTATGTTAGGTATTGGGTTAGGTTTAGGGGTTACTAGTTTAATTTAGGTTGTTGTGATGTGGGGGGCTTTCAGTTTAGGGGTTAATAGGTTTATTTAGTTTATTTTGTTGTGGGGGGCTTGCGGTTTAGGGGTTAATAGGTTTATTATAGTGGCGGCGGAATTAGGGCTTAATAACTTTAGTATAGTGGGGGCGATGTGGGCGGATGGCAGATTAGGGGTTAATGATATTTGAATAGTGTTTGCGATGTGGGAGGGCAACAGTTTAAGGGTTAATAGCTTTAGTATAGTGGCGGCGATGTCAGGGAACGTTGGAATAGGGGGTTAATACATTTTATTAGTGGCGGCAATGTTGGGTAGCAGCAGATTATGGGTTAATAAATTTAATATAGTGTTTGCGATGCGGGAGGGCCTCGGTTTAGGGGTTAATAGGTAGTTTTGGGTGTTAGTGTACTTTGTGACAGTTTAGTTATGAGTTAGTTATAAGTTTTATGTAACAGTTTTTGTAGCGTAAAACTCATAACTACTGCTTTTAGATTGTGAAACAGATCTTGACGGTATAGGCTGCATTGTAAGCTTTTTAGCCTCACCGCAAAACTCGTAATGGCAGCGCTGAGGAAGTCTCATTAAAAAACTTCATTTTTTCGTGTGCGGGCCGATGTTGCGATACAGGCTAAAAGGCTTGCGGTACAGCTATACCGACAAGATTTGTAATGGCTGCTGTGATGAGAGTTGGAAGGACGTCACTGGATGGGGGCGTGGCTTAGGTCAGTTTGTCTGTTTTGTAGTTACTAAGTGAGATCAATGCTACCAGATGTATATTTCCATACTCTACAATAAAATAGCATTATACCCTTTTTGCTGTGTCCTGCATCTCATAACATGGTGTCAGAAGTACTTGCCTGCGCTTCTGTTTCCTGATTGATTACAATGTCGAAGTTTACCCCACCTGAGCCTTTTGATTTCTCTCAGCCTGCAGCTTGGCCCACATGGCGTCAGCGCTTCAGAATTGCTTCCAAGCTGGACAAGGAAAGTGGTGAAGTACAAGTTAATTCTCTTTTATTCTCTATGGGGAAAGATGTGGAGCCAGTTTTAATGCCTTTACTTACCAAGAAGGGAAAGCATTTGTCTTTGAAGTAGTTATGAACAAACTCAGTGCCCACTTTGTTTTCACAAACGTGCCCAGCGTGTGGGAGAATCTGTGGAGTCATTTGTGCGCAGCCTGTATGAATTAGCTGAATTCTGTGAGTTTGATGTTGCTAAAGAGGAGCAAATCAGAGACAGAATAGTTATAGGAATTTCAGATGCTGAAGTCTCACTGAAGCTGCAGTTGGAGGCTGGTTTAACATTGGATGGGGCTATTAGGATGGCCCGCCAGAGTGAACTGGTGAAAAAGCAAAGTGCTGATCTGAGGTCTGAGAGTATTGTGGATGAAGAGCAGCAGTTTAGGAGAGCTGCTAGTGAAAGTCACAGTGTGAGCGGTAGACCAAGGGCAACAGATAGGCCCAGAAGTGGATGGGCGCAGCATGCCCGCTGCACACTGTGCAACCGTACCCATGATCAGAGTGTCATATGTCCTGCTAAAGACAAAAGATGTAGAAAATGTAACAGAATGGGCCATTTTGAAGTGGTGTGTAAAACTGAATATATTAAGGAGATGCAGGTGGGTAGCGACCAAGAGGGTCAAGAAGTGTCCTTTGTAGGGTCTGTTGTTGAACAGCCTGGTTCAGATGATTGGAGGGTTACTCTTACTGTAATGGGAGCCAAAGTTGCCTTTAAGATTGACACAGGAGCAGACATCACTGTAATGTCTCTTGCAGAATTCAAAAAACTGCCTCGACAGCCCCAGCTGGCAAAAGTTACAACATAAGTCCATAGTCCTGGTGGCCGCATTGATTGTGCGGGAAAATTTCTTGCCAGCTGCGAGTACAAGCAAAGGAAATTCACCATGTGGTTGCATGTGATTAGAGGTCAGTGTGTTAGCAATTTATTGAGCAGAAAAGCAGCCTGTGGTTTGGGCCTAGTAGCCAGAGTGAATTAAATCTCAGAAGATATGTTTGGTGAATTGGGTCTGCTGAATTGCAGCCCAGTCCGTATATCACTTAAAAGTGATGCAGTCCCAAACAGCATTACCACTCCCCATAGAATTCCGTTCCTGCTCATGCCTCAAGTGGAGAAGGAGCTTCTGCGTATGAAGAATATGGGGGTTATTGAAGAGGTTGTTGAAGCAACTGACTGGTGTGCCCCCATTGTGCCTGTTTCAAAGAAAAACGGGAAAGTACGCATCTGCGTAGACTTGAAAAGGCTGAATGAGGTGGTGAAGAGAGAGAGATATGTGCTGCTGACACTTGAAGACATAGCTCCGAAATTGGCTGGGGCGAAGTTCTTCTCTACATTGGATGCTTCTAGCGGCTTCTGGCAGATACCTCTAGATCGAAAAGTGCCGCAAACTGACTACCTTCATCACACTGGTAGGTCGGTTTTGCTTCTGCAGACTGCCCTTCGGGATATCCTCTGCTCCTGAAATCTTTCAAAGAGAAATGAGTTCTCTCCTAAGAGACCACGTGGGCATGGCAGTCATCATGGACGACATATTGGTGTATGGGTCTACATTGGAGGAACATGATCAGCGACTGAGCTGTGTGCTGCAGACTATTAGAGAGTCCTGGCTGAAGTTAAATAAAGAGAAATACCATTTTAGGAAAGCTGAGTTATGTTACTTTGGGCATATCATCAATGGGAATGGCATCAAGCCAGACCCCAAGAAAATTTGTGCTATTGAACAGATGAAAAGTATGTCCCATTGTTGGGGTTCTACGACCCTTCCAAAAAGACTGTGGTTAGTGCTGATGCAAGCAGTTATGGGTTAGGGGCCGCCCTCCTGCAGTTGAATGAAAACAAACTACAGCCGATCGCCTACTGTTCCCGTACACTGACGGCTGCTGAGTCAAAATACGCCCAAATTGAGAAAGAGTGCCTGGCTGCAGTTTGGGCCTGTGAGCGCTTTCAGCGTTACTTAGTGGGTTTAGAGAAATTTAGTCTGGAGACTGACCATAAACCGCTAGTCCCTCTAATCAACTCCTATGATATTGACAAAACACCCCTAAGATGCCAGAGACTTCTAATGAGGCTGCTCAGGTTCAACGTTCAGGCAGTGCATGTGCCGGGGAAACAACTGTTTGTGGCAGATACACTATGTGTATGTAGATTCAGTTCTGGCCTCTAAGTCCATCTATTCAGGGAAGCTAGAACAAATAAAGAAAGAGACATATTTAGATACAGACCTTCAAGAAGTTATAAAGTACATAAAAGAAGGTTGGCCCAAGAGTCGGACAGCCTGGATGTCTTTAAGTTCTTACCAGTCAGAGAGGTCGCAGCTCACGGAGCTGGATGGGTTGGTGCTGTTCCAGGACCGCATTGTTATTCCTTTTAGCATGCAGCAGAAGATGCTAAACAGGATTCACGATGGCCACTTAAGCATTACAAAGTGCAGAGAAAGGGCAGCTACGGCAGTATGGTGGCCTGGGATCAGTTCCGACATTGCAAGCCATGTGTCTAAATGTGCCTTTTGCCGGGAACGCCGGCCTACTCAGAGAAGGGAACCCTTGATTTCTACTCTGCTGCCTGCAGGACCGTGGCAGAAAATAGCTGCTGATTTGTGTGAACTGTACGGGAAAAAGTTCCTAGTCGTGATCGACTACTTTTCCAGGTATTTGGAAATTGCACCTTTGAATTAAATCACAAGTCAAGCTGTTCTCACTCGTCTCAAGAGCTTGTTCGCCCAGTGGGGCATATCAATGGAGTTGGTGTGTGATAATGGAATGCAATTTGCTTCCACATAGTTCACTTCTTTCAGCAGGGAATATGATTTTGTACATTCCACGACAAGTCCACATAACCCACAGGCCAACGGAATGGCTGAAAGGGCAGTTCAAACAACAAAGTTCATTTTGAAGCAATCTGAGCCATACCTGGCCCTCTTGTCCTATATTGCGACTCCCATTCAAGCCACAGGGTTTAGCCTGGCACAACTGATGCTAGGATGCCAGATTCGCACCACCTTACCCTCTGTGGGTGTCTTCAAGCCAACCAGCTCTATTCCTCGGGACGAAGTCCTTAGGAGGGATGAAGAGGAAAAAAGGGGCTATCAATTCTTCTATGACAGGAGACATTCTGTGAGGCCCTTGCAGGAGCTGAATGCAGGGCAAAGTGTCAGAATTAAACTGGATGATGAGAAGAAATGAAAGACGCCTGCTACGGTAATTGGACGCTCTCCAGAACCAAGGTCTTATGTAGTCTTTACTGACGGAGGGACAGTTACACGCCGTATTCGAAAACATCTTCAGCCTGTACCTGAAAGTTTGGAACTGGATGCCTCAGTACCACCGCTGGTGGGATCCCCTGTTTTAAAAGGGGTGCCTTCCCCTCAGCAAGATCACAGCGGGGATATGTCTTTGCCTCCAGCAGACTCTCAATCACATTCTTCTGTATCAGAGGACAGTTCATGTAGAGTTACATAAAGCGGAAGAGTGGTGAAACTTCCGGCCCGATATCGGGATTAACATTAGTTAGAGCAGTGACCGGAAGTATGGGAAGAATAATCCCATGGTCACTGTGGACTAGGGTAGTCTACCCCGATGTTCATGTCAGGATGTAATTCATGTTGATTATATTTTCTGTAACTTGTTATTTATTATATACTATACAAAACTGTTGTTGTATACCTTGTTATTTGTTGTATTCAAATGAGAAAAAAAAATGTATGCTTTGTCCTTTGAAAAGGGGAAAGATGGGATGAGAGTTGGAAGGACATCACCGGATGGGGCGGGGTTTAGGTCTGTTTGTCTGTGTCGCAGTTACTAAGTGAGATCAATGCTACCAGATGTATATTGCCATGCTCTACAATAAAATAGCGTTATACCCTCTTTGCTGTGTCCTGCATCTCATAACAGCTGCAGTGCTGTTTTAACACTGAAATTACCATTTTTTCAGTGTTAAAACACGAATGCACAACTCGTAATCTAGGTGATTGTTTCTTTGTGAGTGGTCTTCCATCTCATCTAACCTCTCTTGTAATCTTTTTATTATAAGTGCATTCTGTTTAACATCAGTTTGCTGTGTATATAATCTACCCTCTACTTCAGATATTCAAGTTTCAGCTTCTTCTAATCTATTAGTAAATAAGTGCACTTCATTGGATAAACCAGCTAGGTCTGCCTGAAGTTGATCAAATTAGGGTCTCATCAACTCTTTAATCCTGTTTACAAAATATTGTACATCCATATTTCTAGCTATAGTAGATATATTAGATTATTCTAATCTTTGGGCATTAAAATACTAGATTTGTTTTTTCTTTCTTTACCCCTGGACGACATTCTTGGTGATTTTGTTTTAACTGACAAAAATGTCTCCATAAGTTTTGTAAGTGAGAGTGAGATAAACAATATATACTGTGATATGTAGAGTGGCTGTCACCCAACCATTCTAAGAATAATAATGCATATAATAACCCAATGGGCCCAATCTAGTAAAATATCCTTAAATGTGAATACTTATACATATAACAATGTGAAAAAAAAAAAAACAATCTTAGGAGGGTTGCAATTTGGGAGAAACTCTTTCAGTACACCATAAATATTAACAAGCAAGAATATATTTATTTCCAGTTATTTTAGTTATTTGACTAAGTGTTTCCTGATAACTCCAACTAAGCAGATCTATTATCAGCCATTCGTGCTTCAAAGAATTCAACCGGATAGATATTATCAAAGCAAAAATTAAGTATTAGCACAGAAAAACATTGCAAGTCATTGCTTCATAATCATTATTTCCTTAATGGCCCCAACTAAACAGGCCTATATTCAGCCATTCATGCTTCAGAGATTTCAACCGGATGGATATTATTAAAGTCAGAATTTAGATATAAAACAGAAATCACTGCAAGTCATTGCACCACATTACATTCCTTAATCTTCCAAAAACTTCTTTGTAATTTTTTAGAAGCAGTTTTGTCTCTTTTTCCTCTTAACAACTCTTCATTTTACCAGACATCAGCAATATGTAGGTTGATTACCTAAAAACAAAAGCAGAGAATTCTAGCTTATTTTCAAATTAGGTGTTATGCCAAGTTCTGCAACAGCAACCCTTGACTATTCTTGCTTGAAAATAAATTTTAGGTAATCATCGACTTTATTACTTTATGCATTTCAAAATATACTTCCGCACAACTGCTATATTTTTTATTGTTTACCAGCAGATCAGACAGAAAAAATAAAGCAGTTTGAAACCAATAGCCAAGTTCCTTTTCTTTTTCTTTTATTACTCCTCCCTCTTTGTTTTAAACTTTTCTCTTGTAAATCCCAGAACCTTCTGGCCCACAAACTAGACCTACCAGTAACAGTGAAAAAGCAGACAGGACTCTTCACCGAGCTCTACCACATTGCCACTGACCCAGCCAATCCAAACTAGCAGGGATAAACTCTGTCTATTTTAGACAATTTTAAAGCAGAGCAATACCAAATTATGTAACATATCAATTACTCCGCATTCTGCTTTACTCTCTTCATCTGCCAGGGCTTCTGACCCCATTTGAGAGCTAAGACTTACTTCATGTGTTCCCTGGTGGTCTTATGGTATCTGCAAGACTTGATGGATCATGAAACTTTCTTTCTCTTTAGCATGATGTGAGGATGGAAGGTCTGCATCTGAGCCAACCAGACCTCTTGCCTTTAATTATTTACTCACAGCTCAAGCTAAGTTAGGGCTTGATGCTCCTGTTCACTTGTCCCAGGTGCCTTACCCTGTCTGCGCTACTGGACCTACAGGAGCCTTCCAATTCGGGGCTAATGTTGCCCATCTTTCCAGCTAAGCTTGACCGCAATTGTATGCTGTAAGGCCGCTATGGGAGGCTGCTTTGCCGGCTGCTATGTGGTGCATAAGCCCACTCTCACTCGGAATTTGCAGCGATCTCAGAGTTCTGGATCGTTAGCACGTGGGAGCAGGAAGGCACATGTCACTTTTCATATCAGGCAAAACCAGAGGTCAAAATACTTGATATTTAATGACTCATTTATGTGGATTTGATAAACCCCCAGTGAACATTTTTCACACAAAAGGTTTGAGAAAAGAACATTATTTTTTGTGCATGCAAAAACACACTCTAATATTTACTTTAACATATTGGATGATGTAAGCAAGCAACATCATCAAACAAATAAAAATGCTACGCACTCAATCAATTAAAGTTCCAAATTAAAAAAAAGAATTTCACACTAAGTTAGTTTTAGCAAAATCATTTACCAAACAAACACACATGCACATACTGATAATGTCTCTGTTCAAATCCCTTAAAAAAAGACATACATCTATCTATGGTTTTGGAACAGGTTAATTGCACACTTATCACCTATTAACACCACTACATACTGTAAAAAGGGATCAATCAGACAATCAACATACAAGCCCTTCAATCTTTCATGTAGCCATTTAGTACCTAAAATTGACATTTTGTGTGTCATTAATTGGGAGACTAATGATGCAGATAATTTCATGTTGCTGCTTCTGAGAGGTATTATGTTTTGTGCTTTATGGATATTATTGTCAGCATATTTTGATTGTGATTACTAAAAAAACACACTAACAATACCATCCAAAGTTCAGAAATGGTTATCTGCAGAAAACAGAAGCAATATTGTAATCAAACCTTACATTTTATATCTAATGTGTCAAGTTATTTAGCATAGTTCTTTTATCCTGTTTCAGTATAACTTGTTTGAATTTTTTTTAAGATGTAAAAATGCACAAACCTTTTTTTTATTACTTTATGGCTTTAGTCTTTGCATGGTTTTTGGGGTATGTAGTTCCTCTTTATAACTTTATGAAGACTTAGGACAATGTAAGGTATAACTAGGGCTTAACACATGTTTTCAGAATATCTATAAATCTATCTGTCAGTCTGTTTGTCTGTCTGTCTAAGAATATTTAGAAAGCTTCTTTTGATAAACAGGAGTTTCAAGATTATGAATATAATACCTCCAAGATATTGTTTGTAATTTGAAATGTGATCACTTGATGAAAAATGTGTAAATTTATCTCTGCCCTTGACTATGGCAAGTGGCAGCACTTTGCTGTCATCCTTTATCACTGCACAAGAAGTAGTTCCTTGCAAAAATTATGCCACCTGCTCTAGCACAGCTAATCACTCCAGAACAGGGGCTGTCAATCATCCCAGTAAGATTAGTCTGGGTGATTATGAACAGCAGTTATTACTCTACACTTTCAGCTCCATTTATATAGCTTTGGAGACCTTGTGGCACAAGCTCAAGTCAGCTGACAATTGCAAATTAAGAAGCTTTACTCATGGAGGTGGTGGAGTTAAATCACCCAGACTGAACCATTCAAGGTGATTGGCAACCCTTTTCTTCAAGATACGATTTGAGAGAGAAGTAGGCTGGGCATTTGTGAGTGTTTGCTAATGCAATGATAAATGTATATTAAAAAATGGGGGGCTTTTTTAAAAAACCAAAAAAAAAACCTGATAAATAGTCTCCTATAATTCACTGTTTTAAAAATAATCAATAAGTTGTTGAAACAGATAAAAATAGCATTTAAATTGAAATTGATCAAGTAAAAAGCATAACAACATAAAGTGTAAGAATATAAAAATAGGACCCTGAAAATGTCTCAAATAATAAAATAAAAATAAATAAATAAATAATCACCAAATCACCTGTATTTGTGAATAGAATATCTTGCCTAAAATAAAAAGTACAGGTATTCTCATAGTTTATTTTACTAAATTTTCTTTTACTAAAGATTTACTTTTCTAGCCTCCGATTCAGCAGCTAGAATGTAACATTGCACAATAATTTTCTTCCACAGACTCAGCCCCATGTTCTCCTGCAACCAATTGCTCAAGAACAGGGCCTGTAATGCATCTGGTACCAATTAAGCAGCATCCTTACATGCTTGAGCCTACATGGCACAGGCTCCAAAGCTGCACTCACTGCTTCAAGTATAGCTCTTTTACTCCCAAAACCAGGATCAGGTATAAAACATGTTCCCAGTTGGAGTGCGGGGAGCGTTTTTCCCCTTCTTGCCCTCCACTGTATGGCCATAAAAATATAATAAAAGGGAGGTCAGAGAGCCAACAAAGAGATGACTTAGCATGTTGTAACTCAAATCATGAAAACAGTCAGCAAGCTACTAAGATATAAACAAAAAGAGAGACGTGCTCAACCTGGGAACGAACAATAGCATAATAGCTTGTTCTATGGCTAGTTACCACCCAAGTAGCAGCCTCTTTTTGCTCAACATGTGTCTTTCACAGAAAAGAACTTTCTTGTAGCAAATCAATCTGATCCTGACTTAACAGTACAATCCAGCCCCGAAATACCAGCCAATCCCTCTCTGAACAAGAGAAACAGCAAAACTCCAGACGTACGTTTTGGCCTATTGTGGGCCTCATCCGTGAGGAGCAGCCATATCCCTCTAGGCACACTGAGCAACGGGTCCATATCTGGATTCCCGCATCATGCTTAGGGAGACTTCCCTAAGAGTCATAATTTGCATAAACAAAAAAGAGAGAAGCGCTCAACCTGGGAATGAACAATAGCATAATAGCTTGTTCTATGGCTAGTTACCACACAAGAAGCAGCCTCTTTTTGCTCAATATGCGCCTTTCACAGAGAAGACATTTCCTGTAGCATATCAGTCTAATCCTGACTTAAAAGTACAGTCCAGCCCCGAAATACCAGGCAATCCCTCTCTGAACAAGAGAAACAGCAAAACCCCAGATGTACATTTTGACCTACTGTGGGCCTCGTCAGTGAGGTGCAACCATATCCCTCAAGACACACTGAGCAACGGGTCCACATCTGGATTCCCGCATCATGCTTAGGGAGACTTTCCTAAGAGTCATAATTTGCATACTCAAAAAGAGAAAAGCGCTCAACCTGGGAACATACAATAGTGTAATAGTTTGTTCTATGGCTAGTTACCACCCAAGAAGCAGCCTCTTTTTGCTCAATATGTGCCTTTCACAGAGAAGAACTTTCCTGTAGCATATCCGTCTGATCCTGACTTAACAGCACAGTCAAGCTCCAAAATACCAGGCAATCCCTCTCTGAACAAGAGAAACAGCAAAACCCCAGACGTACGTTTCGGCCTATTGTGGGCCTTGTCAGTGAGGTGCAGCCATATCCCTCTAGGCACACTGAGAAACGGATCCACGTCTGGATTCCCGCATAATTTGCATAAACAAAAAGAGAGAAGCGCTAAACCTGGAAACGAACAATAACATAATAGCTTGTTCTATGGCTAGGTACCACCCAAGAAGTAACTTCTTTTTGCTCAACATGTGCCTTTCACGGAGAAGATCTTTCCTGTAGCATATGAGTATGATCCTGACTTAACAGTACAGTCCAGCCCTGAAATAGAGGATGCTTCTTGGGGGGTAACTAGCCATAGAACAAGCTATTATGTATGCTTTTGTTCGTTCCCAGGTTGAGCGCTTCTCGCTTACTATTTATGCAAATTATGACTCTTAGGGAAGTCTCCCTAAGCGTGATGCAGGAATCCAGATTTGGACCCGCTGCTCAGTGTGCCTAGAGGGATATGGCTTCTCCTCACTGACCAGGCCCACAATAGGCTGAAATGTATGTCTGGGGTTTTGCCTGGTATTTCGGGGCTGGACTGTACTGTTAAGTCAGGATCAGACTGATATGATACAGGAAAGTTATTCTCTGTGAAAGGCACTTGTTGAGCAAAAAGAGGCTGCTTCTTGGGTGGTAACTAGCAATATAAAAAGTTTTTATGCTTTTGTTCGTTCCCTGGTTGAGCGCTTCTCTCTTTATTTAAGCTAGTAAGATATGTTTGAAGTAGAAACATTTCTACAAGGGTGGCTACAAATGCTGATTACGAGAATTAGTAGTGTCTTGGTGCTGCCAGTCTGCCACGGCTTTGTTTATATTGGTAAGAAATTTTGTTGATTGCCAAGAAAGCAGAGGATAGAAAGAAAAAAAAAAAAGTGCATCAAAAAAAGTTGCAATGTTGCATTTACTATCTTCTATACAACAATTTTTACATTTACTATTATGGTTTTTATGAGAGTTGGTTGCACCAGATGTATATTACCTGTTCTATCCCACTTTATTATATATGTTGTTACCACTTTTTAATGATCTCTTGTAGTACCAACTATATGTTCCATTTCTTTCTAAAGAGAGAAGAGGATGCCAGATATCTGATTGAAATACAGAGGAATTAGTGATCAAATTTGCAATGTCAATCATGCTTAGTGGACAGGTCAAAGATTCACCTTATCTTTTCACATAAACATCATTAACATTTTTTATGCACTAATACTATGGTGGCCATATTGCCGCTTTATGTCAGGGGCTGTTTAAAGACATGTTTGAATAATGTTCTTATATAAGAACCTTGATATATGTATTTTTCATGTGTCCCCCTTTAAGGCAGCAATATGACAACCCTAATTGATACTGCTTTCAAAGGGACATTGTACACTAGATGTTTCTTTGAATAAATGTTTTGTAGATGATCCATTTATATAGCCTATCTGAAAGTTTTTTTGTAAAAATGTATAGTTTTACTTATTTTTTTAATAACACTGTGCTGATTTTCAGACTCTTAACCAAGCCCCAAAGTTTTAGATTTATACTGATGTCTACATATTCTAGCTGCTATTGTTTGTATAATCTGTATTTTTGTATGCAGGGAAGGGGGGGAAAGGGGAGTTTATGCTGTTCCTGTTTCCCCAGCCCCTTTCAGTGGGTGTCCCACCCTAACCTCATCAACAGTGCTAAACTGGGAGCTTCTAAGTAAGTTGTTAAAAGTTTTTAAAAAATTATACTGGATTTTTAGATCAGTATCTGTGCATATTCTTCTTTATAGTAGTGTCTATTACATGCAGTTTTATGAAAATCTGTGAATTCTTTCCCTTTAATTCTCTCTTGGTTATTTTTGCTCCTTCCTTTCTGTGATACTCTGAATCTTACCTTTGTCAGCAAGGAATTGTGATTCCCTTTTCATGTATGTCATAATTTATATAGAGATAAAACAATATGCAGAATAGCACGTGTAAACACATAATATCAGTATTCACCTGTAATTACATTTTTCTTTTGGGGCAGAACTGAGGAAACAGAAAATATTAAAGGTGTGGCTATGCTAATCTCTATATGGGATTCTGGGAGTTCTGCCAAGCCTTTGGAGTTACTAATCCCTTCAGAAAGAACATCATCAATTATGTAAGATACATAGATGACTTGTTGATCATCTGGGATGGAGATGATCAATCCATAAATCATTTTCACGAATATTTACTTTGGCACAAAGTCATGCCAGTATTGATTTTTTGGATATCACTCTTGCACCTAGTTCAGTTTCACACCATATTTAAGTTGAATTTTACAGAAAAATCACTGCAGGAAACATGACTTTACACGCCTCTTCATGCCATCCAAAACACAAAAAATTCAATACTGTATGGACAGTTTTTACATAATAAACAAAACTGTTCAACAGTACATAAATACCAACATCATGTAAATAAAACACATCAGAGATTGGAAGCCAGAGGTTTTGAACCTAGTTTACTAAAAGACACAAAATTAAGGGTAGACCAAATACAGAGAGATGACCTTTTGAAACAAAAAACAAACAAAAGTAAAACTCTCCCCTGAAATAGAAAGCCCAATTTTGTAACTACATATAGTCAAGATTACCAAAATATATATAACATGGTACGGGGTTGCCTTCCAATACTTAATAGAGATGAAAAACTAAGAAGCATTATATCCACAAGATGTAATTTTTCATCCAGGAGGGCCAAAACCCTAGGAACATTCTCTTCCCCTCTATGTTACCACAAAACAAGCGTAACACTTGGCTTTCTAAAAGGATAGATTGTTTTAGGTGTAATGGGAGAATATGTAAAACATGTGGACACATTAAACAAGGCATCAAACTTAGTTCATCAACAACAGGGAATGAACACAATATTCGGTTTAACATCACATGCAATACAACACATGTTATATACTTGTTAACCTGCCAAGGTTGCCAAAAACAATATGTAGGGTGAACCAAATGGGCATTGAGAGATAGGGCTTTACAACATCTGAAAGATATAAGTAACCCAAATAGCAATACACCCATTGCTCGTCATTTTAGACATGAACATGACTCAAATGATACTTTGCTGCAAATGCAGAGAATTTATCATGTCCCTAGACTTAGAAGGGGGGGGGGGCAGAGAACGACTCCTAGACCAAATGGAAGTCTATTGGATTTTCAATTTACAAACCAAACATCCCAATGGATTAAATTCCATTATGGATGTAAATATTTTTTACTAAATCTTATGTAACCGAACATTTAGCATCAATAGGAATGTACATAATTTCATTAAACGGTAAAATATATGTTATACAAAACTCAATATAATGAATAGAGACTTAAACATGTATGGAACTACAGAATCTTTCAAAACTTGCTCTTATTACTATCTATTTATTGATTTATAAATAATATGAAACTAAGAGAATAGGTAATATAAAAGTTATATATATAAGAAACAGATCTAAGTGGTTTTATATGGTTAAAAGATCACACACAGCAGTCAGCATATGGAGGTTGTTACCTTTAAAATTAAACAGATGTAATTAATTAATCACCACTTTACCTTTATATTGTATCTTGGGTAGAGCCCATGCCAGTGATCAAGGGCTAGAGGAAGCCCAAAACATCTTTGGCACATTGCTCTAACTAGGATTTAGGCCTTATTCTTGGACCATTCTGTTTTTACAACACTGTGTTTTTAAAATTTTGAAAATAAATATTTTTTGCATCTTTTACTATGGACTAGTTTTTGGAATATGATGGTGCGGACTATATGTGCAATTTAATCAGCTGGGGCTTCTATGGAATTTATCATCATGAAGCTTGTATCATTTCAAAGGGGGAGAGTGTCAGAATAAATATGTCCTTACATCATAGTTAAAACCTTATTAGCATATTTAGCATCAGTTCACCTTCTTGAATCTTTACAAATAGCCACCTAGATTACGAGTTTTGCGTTAGGGCTTTTAACGCTGAAAAATTGGCCATTATTCTGGGATGGCCAAAAACACATAATACGAGTCGTGTCGGTATAGCTATACCGCAAGCATTTAGCCTGTAACGCAACGTCCATTCCGCACTCAAAAAAATTATGTTTGAGTGTGGGATTTTCATAGCGCCGGTATTACAGGTTGTGCTTTCAGGCTAAAATGCTTGCGTTACAACCTATACCAACATGATCCATACCGCCATCTGAGACCAGTAGTTATAGATTTTGCAAAACAAAAATGATTCACAAAACTGATAACTAAACTGTTAAAAAAAACGCTAACACCCATAAACTAGCTATTAACCCCTAAACTGCCACCCTCTCACATAGCAAACACTATTTAAAACGTATTAACCCGCAATCTGCCGCCCACCCACATCACAACTATTAAATACATTTATTAACCCCTAATCTTCCACCCACCCACATCGCCAACGCTATTTAAATATATTAACCACTAAACTGCCGCTCCCTGACATTGCCAACACTATAATAAAGTTATTAACCCCTAAACCACCACTCTCCGACATTGTGCCACTAAAGAAACCTATTAACCCCTAAACATCCAGCCTCCCACATCGCCGCCACTAAATAAAATATTAACGCCTAACCTCCAGCCCCCCACATCGCAAAACACTAAATTAAAATATTAACCCCTAAACCTAACACCCCCTAACTTTAATTTAAAATTACAACATAACTATATTTAAGTAAATAAAAACTTACCTGTGAAATAAAAATAAACCTAACATTGAACTATAAATTAACCTAACCTTACTATTCTAATAAAATAAAAAAACTATCATTTAAAAATACTAAATTACAAATTTTAAAAAAACTAATCCTATGAAAAAAATGTAAAAAATCTAACATTACCAAAAAAAAAATAAAGACTAAAATTACAAAAAATAAAAAACACATATGCCTAGATTACGAGTTTTGCGTTAGAGGCTATGCGGTGCAAACAAGCAGTTTTGTCTCACCACTCACTTTCCTACAGAGCTGGTATTATGAGTTTTCAGAAACCCGGCGTTAAAAGACAAGAATTGAGCGCTGAGCAAAATTTTGCTCATTACCGCACTCCAATACCAGCGCTGCTTAAGTCAGTGGTGAGCTGGTCGTACGTGCACGTGCACAATTTCCCGAAAGGAATCAACGGAGAGAGCTGGCTGAGAAAAAGTCTAACACCTACAAAAAAGCAGCGTAAAACTTTGCTCATTACCGCACTCCAAAACCAGCGCTGCTTAAGTCAGTGGTGATGGTGAGCTGGTCGTACGTGCTCGTGCACAATTTCCCCAAAGGAATCAACGGGGAGAGCCGGCTGAGAAAAAGTCTAACACCTGCAAAAAAGCAGCGTAAAACTCAGTAACGCAGCCCCATTGATTCCTAAGGGGAAATAAAATTTATGTTTACACCTAACACCCTAACATGAACCCCGAGTCTAAACACCCCTAATCTTACACTTATTATTCCTAATCTGCCACCCCCGACATCGCTGACACCTACATTATATTTATTAACCCCTATTCTGCCGCTCCGGACACTGCCGCCACCTACGTTATATGTATTAACCCCTAATCTGCTGCCCCCAACATTGCTGACACCTACATTATATTTATTAACCCCTAATCTGCTGCCCCAATGTCGCTGCAACCTACCTACACTTATTAACCCCTAATCTGCCGCTCCCTACGTCTCCAGTCACTATAATAAACATATTAACCCCTAAACCACCGCACTCCCGCCTCGAAAAAATAGTTAAATATTATTAACCCCTAATCTGCCATCACTAACATCGACGCCACCTACCTACATTTATTAACCCTAATCTGCCGCCCTTAATGTCGCCGCCACTATATTAAAGTTATTAACCCCTAAATCTAAGTCTGACCCTAACCCTAACACCAACCCAAACTTAAATATAATTTAAATAAATCTAAAGAAAATTACTATCATTAACTAAATTATTCCTATTTAAAACTAAATACTTACCTATAAAATAAACCCTAAGATAGCTACAATATAGCTAATAGTTATATTGAAGCTAGCTTAGGGTTTATTTTTATTTTATAGGCAAGTTTGTATTTATTTTAACTAGGTACAATAGTTATTAAATAGTTATTAACTATTTAATAACTACCTAGCTAAAATAAATACACATTTACCTGTAAAATAAAACCTAACCTAAGTTACACTAACACCTAACACTACACTATAATTAAATAAATTAACTAAATTAAATACAATTACCTAAATTAAATTAAATTAGCTAAAGTACAAAAAACAAACAAACACTAAATTACAGAAAATAATAAACAAATTACAGATATTTAAACTAATTACACCTAATCTAATAGCCATATCAAAATAAAAAAAGCCCCCCCAAATAAAAAAAAAACCTCTAGCCTAAACTAAACTACCAATAGCCCTTAAAAGGGCCTTTTGCGGGGCATTGCCCCAAAGTAATCAGCTCTTTTACCTGTAAAGAAAAAATACCAACAACCCCCCAACAGTAAAACCCACCACCCACACAGCCAATCCCCCACATAAAATACTATCTAAAAAAACCTAAGCTCCCCATTACCCTGAAAAGGGCATTTGGATGGGCATTGCCCTTAAAAGGGCAGTTAGCTCTTTTGCAGGCCCAAACCCTAACCAAAAAATAAAACCCACCCAATAAACCTTTAAAAAAAACTACCACTAACCCCCTGAAGATCGACTTACCGGGAGAAGTCTTCATCCAAGCCGGACGAAGTGGTCCTCCAGACGGGCAGAAGTTCTTCATCCAGACGGCCTCTTCTATCTTCATCCATCCGGCGTGGAGCGGGTCCATCTTCAAGACATACGACGCAGAGTATCCTCTTCATCCGATGACTAAAGACGAATGAAGGTACCTTTAAGTGACGTCATCCAAGATGGCGTCCCTTAGATTCTGATTGGCTGATAGAATTCCAATCAGCCAATAGGATTGAGCTTGCATTCTATTGGCTGATTGGAACAGCCAATAGGATTTTTTCTACCTTAATTCCGATTGGCTGATAGAATTCTATCAGCCAATCGGAATCTAAGGGACGCCATCTTGGATGACGTCACTTAAAGGTACCTTCATTCATCTTTAGTCGTCGGATGAAGAGGATGCTCCGCGTCGGATGTCTTGAAGATGGACCTGCTCTGCGCCGGATGGATGAAGATAGAAGATGTCGTCTGGATGAAGACTTCGGCCCGTCTGGAGGACCACTTTGCCCGGCTTGGATGAAGACTTCTCCAGGCTTCGTTGAGGACTTCGGCCCGGCTTGGATGAAGACTTCTCCCGGCTTCGTTAAAGACTTCGGCCTGGCTTGGATGAAGACTTCTCCTGGTAAGTCGATCTTCAAGGGGTTAGTGTTAGCTTTTTTTAAGGGTGTATTGGGTGGTTTTTATTTTGAGGTTAGGGTTTGGGCCTGCAAAAGAGCTAACTGCCCTTTCAAGGGCAATGCCCATCCAAATGCCCTTTTCAGGGCAATGGGGAGCTTAGGTTTTTTTAGATAGTATTTTATTTGGGGTGTTGGTTGTGTGGGTGGTGGGTTTTACTGTTGGGGGGTTGTTTGTATTTTTTTTTACAGGTAAAAGAGCTGATTACTTTGGGGCAATGCCCCGCAAAAGGCCCTTTTAAGGGCTATTGGTACTTTAGTTTAGGCTAGGGTTTTTTTATTTTGGGGGGGGGTATTTTGATAGGGCTATTAGATTAAGTGTAATAAGTTTAAAGATCTGTAATTTGTTTATTATTTTCTGTAATTTAGTGTTTGTTTGGTTTTGTACTTTAGCTAATTTAATTTAATTTAGGTAATTGTATTTAATTTAGTTAATTTATTTAATTATAGTGTAGTGTTAGGTATAATTGTAACTTAGGTTAGGTTTTATTTTACATGTAAATTTGTATTTATTTTAGCTAGGTAGTTATTAAATAGTTAATAACTATTTAATAACTATTGTACCTAGTTAAAATAAATACAAACTTGCCTGTAAAATAAAAATAAACCCTAAGCTAGCTACAATGTAACTATTAGTTATATTGTAGCTAGCTTAGGGCTTATTTTATAGGTAAGTATTTAGTTTTAAATAGGAATATGTAGTTAATGATAGTAATTTTATTTAGATTTATTTAAATTATATTTAAATTAGGGGGTTAGGGTTAGACTTAGATTTAGGGGTTAATAACTTTAATATAGTGGCAGTGACGTTGGGGGCGGCAGATTAGGGGTTAATAAATGTAGGTAGGGGGCGTCGATGTTAGGGACAGCAGATTAGGGGTTAATAATATTTAACTAATGTTTGCGAGGCGGGAGTGCGGCGGTTTAGGGGTTAATATGTTTATTATAGTGGCGGCAACGTTGGGGGCGGCAGATTAGGGGTTAATAAGTGTAGGTAGGTTGCGGTGACATTGGGGGTGGCAGAATAGGGGTTAATAAATAGTATGTAGGTGTTGGTGATGTTGGGGGCAGCAGATTAGGGGTTCATAAAAATAATGTAGGTGGCGGCGGTGTCCGGAGCGGCAGATTAGGGGTTAAACATTTTATTATAGTGTTTGCGATGCAGGAGGGCCTCGGTTTAGGGGTTAATAATATTTAGCTAGTGTTTGCGAGGCGGGAGTGCGGCGGTTTAGGAGTTAATATGTTAATTCTAGTGGCGGCGATGTTGGGAGAGGCAGATTAGGGGTTAATAATTTTATTTTAGTGTTTGCGATGTGGGAGGGCCTCGGTTTAGGGGTTATTAGGTAGTTTATGGGTGTTAGTGTACTTTTTAGCACTTTAGTTATGAATTTTATGTTACGGCGTTGTACCATAAAACTCTTAACTACTGACTTTTAAATGCGTTAGGACTCTTGACAGGGTAGGGTGTTCTGCTCACTTTTTGGCCTCCCTGGACAGACTCGTAATATCAGCGTTATGGAAGTCCCATAGAAAAAAGACTTTACAAAGTTTACGTAAGTCGTTTTGCGGTAGGGCCAAAGAAGTGTGCGGTGAACCTAAACCTTCAAGACTCGTAATACCAGCGGGCGTAAAAAAGCAGCGTTAGCCGTTAGGACCTCTTAACGCTGCTTTTTTACCCTAATGCACAATTCGGAATCTAGCCGTAAGATTACAAAAAAATTAACTAAATTATCAAAAATAAAAACAATTTCACCTAATCTAATAGCTCTATGAAAATAAGAAAGCCCCCTCAAAATAAAAACATTCCTAGCCTACAATAAACTACCAATAGCCCTTTAAAGGGTCTTTTGTAGGGCATTGCCCTAAGTTAAACAGCACTTTTACCTGTAAAAATATACAAAGTCCCACCAATAGTAAAACCCACCACCCAACCAACCCTCCAAAATAAAAAAAACAACTCTAAAAAAACCCTGAGCTACCCATTACCCCTAAAGGGGCATTTGTATGTGCATCGCCCTTAAAAGCACATTCAGCTTTTTTACGGCCCTTAAAAGGGCATTAAGCTCTTTTACAATTGCCCAAAGCCCTAATCTAAAAAAAAAATCCACCCAAAAAAATGAAAAACAAAACCTAACACTAACCCCATAAAATCTACTCACAGTTCCTGAAGTCTGGACATCCATCTTCTTCCAGGCGGCGAGAAGTCTTCACCCAGGCGGCGACACCTTCATCCATCCCGGGGGCATCTTCTATCTTCATCCCGGTGGCGCGGAGTGGAGCTATCCTGGAAGCCGATGCCATCCTGTGTGGAGTGTCCTCTTCATATCGTCACCACCGTACACTGAAGTTTTAATGCAAGGTAGCCGTTTCAAAATGGCATACCTTGCATTCCTATTGGCTGATTTGATTCTTCAAATTCAAATCAGCCAATATGATGAGAGCTTCTGAAATCCTATTGTCTGTTCAAAACAACCAATAGGATGAGAGCTACTGAAATTCTAATGGCTGTTTAAATCAGAATTTCAGTAGCTCTCATCCTATTGGTTGTTTTGAACAGACAATAGGATTTCAGAAGCTCTCATCATATTGGCTGATTTGAATTTGAAGAATCAAATCAGCCAATAGGAATGCAAGGTATGCCATGTATGCCATTTTGAAATGGCTACCTTACATTGAAGCTTCAGTTTTCAGTGGTGACAGCGCAGGATGGCATCAGCTTTCAGGATAGCTCCACTCTGCACTTGGATGAAGACTTCTCGCCGTCTGGATGAAGATGGATGTCCGGACTTCAGGAACCGTGAGTAGATTTTATGGGGTTAGTGTTAGGTTTTTTTTTTCATTTTTTTGGGTGTTTTTTTTTAGATTAGGGCTTTGAGCAATTGTAAAAGAGCTGAATGCCCTTTTAAGGGCAGTAAAATAGCTGAATGCCCTTTTAAGGGCAATGCAATACAAATGCCCCTTTAGGGGCAATGGGTAGCTTAGTTTTTTTTAGAGTTAGGTTTTTTTATTTTGGGGTGTTATTTGGATAGTGGGTTTTACTTTTGTTGGGACTTTGTAATTTTTTACAGGTAAAAGAGCTGTTTAACTTAGGGCAATGGGGTTTATGTTAGGGTGTTAGGTTTAAATGTAACTTTATTTTCCCCATAGACATCAATGGGGTTGCGTTACGGCGATCGCCATTCCGCACTTTAGGTGTTTCCTCCCCATTGATGTCTATGGGGGAAAGCGTGCATGAGCACGTCAAATCGGCCCTTGGCTTTTGTGCGGTATGGAGCTTAACGCACCATAAAGCACAACAGAAGGAGGCTTTTTTTAGTAACTCATAATGGCAGAGCTATGGAGAGTGAAATAACGCAACTTTTTTGGCATTATTTTCCCACCCTGTTTAGCGCAAAATTCTTCATCTAGGTGATAGTTTTTACAGACTTTTTCTGATACAAAAAAATCAGCAATTGAATCATAAGGTAAAATATAATTTAGTTCTCCATCAGTTTGCACCCATTGTGCTTGAAGCAGAAAATAGGTTGAAACTAAATATGCAACTTTAAACTTCTACATAATCTTCTGTTGTTTCAATACCACTTGATTAGCAATCATTGATACATCTACATTCAAGTTTACAATAAATGTGTTTACTTTTACTTTCTATTTTTTCTCTCCTGTTTGTGTACAGTATTCTATTTCCTGTATGTATGATTTTTGTTGTGGTTGGTATCAAAATAACTCTGCCTGCTGTTCTTCCAGGTTACTTCTATAGTGCAGTCACAATGTATATCTAATTAATATTGTAGAAATGTGTACACCAAGCAAAATAGTAGTGAAAGGGAATTAATATGATAATAATAATCATAAAATAGACAAAATAATTAATGCATGTAAACAAAGGAACACAACACCCCAAAATGTTGAACAAATATATATACGGTACTGTGCAAAAGTCTTAGGTCCCCTTTAGATTTGTTGTTTAGCAAAGTTTTAATGACTATCTATATTTATTTTTGGTCTCTTTATTAATATACAAACAGAAAATACAGGAAATATGTACACAAAATGGCTTCTTCAGGCAAAAGTCAGTATTTAGTGTGACATCACTTGACTAAGCACATCTTAAACTATTTTGGGTAGACTGTCCTGAATTTTCTGAAAAAATCTTCTGATATATTTTACCAGGCACTTCCCAGAGTTCTAATTTAGATTTAGGTTGCCTTTTAATTATTTCTCTGTCCAGGTGATCCCATAATGCCTCTATAATATTCAGGTCTGAACTCTGTGGAAGCCAGTTCATGACGGTCACTGTTTTATCAGCTGTTTTCTCTGCTTAGCAGTATACTTGGGATCATTATCATGCTGAAAAATAAAACCATTCCCAATCAGGACTTTCCAGAAGGATGAATTAAAACCTGTCTGTACTTTTCAGCATTTATGATCCCATCAATTCAGACAATATCACCAACACCACTGGCAGAAATGCAGCCAAAACCAGAACAGATCCTCCACCATATTTAACTGAAGGCCGCAAGCACTCATTCTTTTAACTCTCTCAAACTCTTCTCACATATTGTCGATGATTTGACCCAAAAATGTCAAACTTGGATTTCTCCCTCCATAATACTCCTTTTTCCACTGATCCTCATTCCAATCTTTGTGAGCTCTGGCATATCTTAATAATAAGGAATACCAATGGCACTACTGAATTTTATACAAACGTTCCCATACTAGTGATTACTAAATAGTATATATCTTACAAAAGGGGATGGTGCTTGTACTGAGGATTGATTCTAGGCAAATCAGTAAGAGACTGAAAAGGAGTAAAAATGTAGCACTCATAATGTTTGATCAGGTAGGTTAATATAGAGGACCAAGGAAGAGAAAGAAAATTAAAACTTAACTTTTACTAAATAAACTTTAAAAGGGTGGGGTCATACACACAGTTAAAATTTGCATATTTATATTGAGAATAAATAATTAGTATATATCACATCAATCTCCAAATACTAATGAAAAATACAAAGATAAAGTTTTCTATACCTTTTATATCCATGCTATCCATGCTATCGGTGCTAGTAAAAAAAGAGAGAGAGGTTGAATCACTAACATATATCATATATTGGTTCTCTTATATGTAATATAGGTGAAGTTTATCTCTACAGATTTCTTCTCTGGGAATACCAGGACCTATACTAGTTAGTTACCGCTGTAGATAACATGAATGTAAGAGCTCATATGAGGGAGCCAGGTCATAGAAATCGCACATTTCCTATCTGGGGATACCAGAGACCTATACCAGTTAGTTACCGCTATGGATAGCATGGATATAAGGGCTCATTTTAGGGAGCCAGGTCTTAGAGCTAAACATCAAGTGTTAATGTAAAAAACCCCAGAAGAAATATCAAATACCTTGTAATACCATATGTATAAAGTATATAAAGATAGGCATAGCTTTTTAAAAGGGGGGAGAGGGGGAGCAGGGACGCCACTGATGCATTTCGCCATGGTGGCTGTATCAAAGGGCAATCTCACTTGCTTCTCATGGGATTTAAATACCCTTAGCTGTGTTAGGATTGACTGGTTAGACAACCTATAGTGGAGTAGTCAAAGGATTGGCTGACACTTGTCAATCAAATATTGCGTGTAGGGATTGGTTGTATGGCATCACCTTCCGCACCCTATATTTGACGTAATATAGAGAAAAGTGCAATAAAATATATGTATCTTGACATCACTGGAAATACCAGGAACCTATACCTGTTAGTTACCAACAAATTGCGTAAGTGCCAATAGCCTATACTTTTGATTATCAATATAAGTGTGGAGACAAAATTAACTAGTTTGTATTGTGGCAGTACTTCATTATCAATGAGAGGTGCCAAAAAATATTTTTCTGTACCTTTAAATTACCAAAAATACATAACCTACCTATATTAACAGAAGGCTCCCCTATATATAGTGAGAGATGTATGTAGTCTGCATAGATTTTTTCTCTGGGAATACCAGAGACCTATACCAGTTAGTTACCGTGATATATATATGTGTCTGTTAGTCTGCACAGATTTGCCTCTCTGGGGATACCAGAGACTGATACCAGTTAATTACCGCAATATATAACTTGGATATCTGGCTCGTTTAAGAGAGCCAGATAACTTAGGTGTAAGGGCTCATTTGAGAGAGCCAGATATTTGTATAGAGAATAAATAATAAGTATATATATATATCACCTCAATCTCCAAATACTAATGAAAAATACAAAGATAATGTTTTCTATACCTTTTTGTTACCGGTGCTAGGGATTGGTTGGTATGACATCACCTTCCTCTCCCTATATTTGACGTAAGATAGAGAAAAGTACAATAAAATATATGTATCCTTATAATGAAATAACGTTTAAACTAATGTATGTGAGTCTAACGCAAAGCGTGATGTATATTTGAAAGGCATCCAAACCTTTAGAGCACTAGTGTATATTAGAGCGTGTGACAATCAATGCGCCTATTGGCCCTTGTACTTGTCAGTCAAACATCACGTTTTATGATTGGATAGAATAACGTTGGTTAATCCAATCGTATGCTGAATTTGCTGAATGGCGTAATGTTGGCACATCTGATACAATGTATCTACATATAAGCACTAGTGACATGTATTTGATCAAATGCATTTTGATGTATAATTAAAGATATATATACTCCTGAGACATTGTTGTTTATCTTAGATTTGTGTGATCCTTACTTATACTTTGTAATTCATTCTGATTTGTTAGTCTATATATTGATTGGTCCATATGATGATCAATCAAAATCGTACATAATGTTACTAACCTCTGAACAACACCGTCTGCAAATTAAAAATGTGAATTTGATTGCGTCTCTTATTTAGGTGAAAAGCATACTGAATTAATGTTTATTTTATAGAGAAAATGAGTGTGTTTATTTTTGTGTTAGCTGTAATTGTGTTGATTCTCCATTGGGTAGAGCGTCTATCAATCAATGAAAACATCTTTGCGGGATTGGTCGTAAGGCTTAAGACTGTCAAATGGAAAATTCCTAACTGTTGATCGATTTCATTCCCCACTAGTACCGTTAATTCAAAAACGTACAGTAGCGCTAACCTTCTCCTGCACATATTGACATAGCATTCTCAGTAAGTGTAAAAAAATACTTTTATCACATAATGCTTATATTTATTTAATCTGATTATGTACACTGAACAGAAGAAAAGCTGACAGTGGTTACACTTATTGGCGATGAATTATTATAATAACCTTTAATTTGCCCTAATAATAGAGTTATTTAAAATTGTATGGTGATGTCATCACTTGATGAGTGTTGTGAAAATGAAGGAATCCAACATGGGATATTATTATTGACTTGAATGATGTATGTCAATAGGGTGATAGAAGTGATACAAATTTGCTTCAAGATAAAGTATCAATTGACACAATGTGACTATTAATATTCTAAAGTGTGCATGCTTGGGACATATTACTCATCCTAGAGGTTACTTTGAATTGTGTCTATATTCCTAAATTTTAGGGTAACATGTTAAAACTTGAAATTGGGTGTGTGGGAATCAGTGAAAGTGATTGTGAGGGCTGTAGTGTTGGAGGGGAACAAAAATAGCAATACTAAACGATGGTGTTTTAAAAAAAAAAAAAAAAATATGTGTGACATTGAAAAAACCTAAAATGAGTGATTATACTGGAAAAATCTCCAAACTTATAGTGACAAAATAAATAAGTCAGAATTATAATGTACCTACTAAATTCATAACGTTGCTATATGAATATGTGTTGTTACTGGATGAGAATGATGATGCTATATTTGCATACTAGTTTTGTCTCTATTTGGGTAAGAATACATAGCAGTTATTGCTTTCTTTTAATCCATTGGGATTAACAGTTTTTAGTAGGTAGATCCATCTGCACTCTGTTTGTATTGGTGCATTTTCAAATTCACCTCCTCTGATACCAAGTGAAATCTTTTCCAATCCAAAATATGATAAGTTATTCACTTTTGACTTATGTTTTAAAAGAAAATGCTTGGCTACCTGGGTGATCTTTTTCCCTTTACATTAATAAGATTCTGCATCGCTTATATTACACATATGTTCACCTACTTATATTTGGTATGTATGGAGATTTGTTTTTAATCAGGTCACGCCATTTTTGATTGGATAGTAGATCATCACTTTCTCTTAGTAATTCCTCTAGGTCATTAATAGTTTCCAGTTCCTCATTGGTCCATTGAGTATTATCTGGATTGTTTATTATCCAATGAATCTTTTTTAACATTAATTTTCGCACAAAGAGATGCATATCTTTGATTAGTTGGAATGTATCCAGTTTGTTAACAGGGCAAAATATTATGCTTTTTGTCAATACCAATAAATGGTTTTCAGATAAAATATGATCAGACAGATTAATTACAGTTAGTTGTTCAGTTGGATATGTGAGAAGGGGCTCACAGTTCGTTTTCCTTGTTTGGCTCCTCTAATTTCCCTCCTGTTTTCTTGAGGTTTATGTTTTATTCTTGTTTTGGCCCCTTCCTCGCCTGGTGTGTCAGTTTCTGATCCTGATTTGGAACCTAAAAAACTAGAATGCATTTGTGAGGGAATATGAGTGGCAGGTGGCAGCACTGGAGGTGTTGGTGTTATCATTCTCAGAGGTTGCTACATCAGATTCCTCCCCCTCTTTATCAGATAAATCAGTGTGTATCACATTTTTAGAGGCTGCTGGGTTCCTAAATAACCCCTTTTGTCTCCATCTGTATACTTTGTGATTTGAGAAATCGGTCTTGTCTCTATTCAGGTTTTGTCCCTTCACTTTGGTTATTTCATCTTCCAATTTATCTAATTCTTTTTGGTATTGTTGATAACATTTTTGGAAATCCTCCAATGGTTCAAACTGGACTACTTTGGGTTTATATTCATCAATCTCTTCTTGAAATCTAGTTACTTCTGCTTTGTCATGTTTGACCAAAATGGCCATTCATTTTTGTGAACATTCTGTTAATGCTTGCTCCCATTCAGTAGTTAGATTATCATCTTTGAATCGAAATGCCGGAAAGAGTTGAACACGTAATCCACATAGAATTAATTTATTCTCAATGTAGCATTAAAAAAGTGGTGATTCCACCATACTTTGGATTGTTTATATAGTGATTAAAGCAGTTCCCTTAATATGCTCTTCATATCTGAGGTTTCATTTATCGTTGTAGTTGTTGAATTGAATACTGCATTTAAATCTTTCTTTTGTTGTTGTGCAGCCAAATCCTGGTCTAATAAATTCATTATTGGATTTCAACCTTAGGCCACACAAACTATTAGATATTTGAGAGTGTGCTCTATTGGGAAAATTTTGTAAAAACTAGATAACATATATAGTAATAAGGAATACCAACGACACTACTAAATTTTAAACAAACGTTCCCATACTAGTGATTACCAACTAGTATTTATCTTATAAAGGGGGATGGTGCTTGTACTGAGGATTGATTCTAGGCAAATCAGTAAGAAACTGAAAAAGAGTACAAATGTAGCACTTATAACGTTTGATCAGTAGGTTAATATAGAGGACCAAGGAAGAGAAAGAAAATTAAAACTTAACTTTTACTTCATAAACTTTAAAAGGGTGGGGTAATACATACAATTAAAATTTGCATATGTCTACTTAACAACAAGGTGCTGAGTTAATTGGGTGAAACAGAGTGGAAAGCCCACGGCCTAAGTGATGCCCAAATATGGGGGGCCTAGGATTTCTGTCAGCGATACATCCCAAAGTCAATTAGGTATTAATTTAGTAATCAGAGGGTATACAGACTCATGTGAAAAATACACTTCGGCATAGGCACCTTGTTCACATTGTGCCTAATAATAATTTCCTGGTAACTCAGAGACCTGTACCATGAATTTCCTGGATTGTGAGTGATTATATTGTTCTGGAAATACCAGGAATTGATACCTTTGGATTTACCAATATTGGTATAAAGACAGAAATAATCTATTTGTATGATGGCAATACTCTAAACTCAAAGAGAGAAACCAAAAAATCAAAAAAATACTTTCCTGTGCCTTTAAATTACCAATAATACGGCTAAATTTGGATTTTGGCGGTAGCCGTGAAAACCAGCGTTAGAGGCTCCTAACGCTTGTTTTAGGCTACCGCCGGTATTTGGAGTCATTCAAAAAAGGGTCTAACGCTCACTTTTCAGCCGCGACATTTCCATACCGCAGATCCTCTTACGTCAATTGCGTATCCTATCTTTTCAATGGGATCTTTCTAACTCCGGGATTTAGAGTCGTGTCTGAAGTGAGCGTTAGAATTCTAACGACAAAACTCCAGCCGCAGAAAAAAGTCAGTAGTTAAGAGCTTTCTGGGCTAACGCCGGTTGATAAAGCTCTACTGTGCCCTAAAGTACACTAACACCCATAAACTACCTATGTACTCCTAAACCGAGGCCCCCCCACATCGCCGACACTCAATTAAATTTTTTAACCCCTAATCTGCCGACCGCCACCTACGTTATCCTTATGTACCCCTAATCTGCTGCCCCTAACACCGCCAACCCCTATATTATATTTATTAACCCCTAATCTGCCCCCCACAACGTCGCCGCCAGCTACCTACACTTATTAACCCCTAATCTGTCGTCCGCATGCCGCCGCCAGCAACATTATAGCTATGTGCCCCTAATCTGCTGCCCCTAACACCGCTGACCCCTATATTATATTTATTAACCCCTAACCTGCCCCCCACAACGTCGCCGCCACCTACCTACAATAATTAACCCCTAATCTGCCAACCGCAAAGAGCCGCCACCTACATTATAGCTATGTACCCCTAATCTACTGCCCCTAACACCGCTGACCCCTATATTATATTTATTAACCCCTAATCTGCCCTCCCTAACATCGCCGACACCTAACTTCAATTATTAACCCCTAATCTGCCGACCGAATCTCGCCGCTATTCTAATAAATGTATTAACCCCTAAAGCTAAGTCTAACCCTAACACTAACACCCCCTAAATTAAATATAATTTAAATCTAACGAAATTAATTAACTCTTATTAAATTAATGATTCCTATTTAAAGCTAAATACTTACCTGTAAAATAAATCCTAATATAGCTACAATATAAATTCTAATTATATTATAGCTATTTTAGGATTAATATTTATTTTACAGGTAACTTTGTATTTATTTTAACCAGGTACAATAGCTATTAAATAGTTAAGAACTATTTAATAGCTAAAATAGTTAAAATAATTACAAAATTACCTGTAAAATAAATCCTAACCTAAGTTACAATTAAACCTAACACTACACTATCAATAAATTAATTAAATACAATACCTACAATTACCTACAATTAAACCTAACACTACACTATCAATAAATTAATTAAATACAATACCTACAAATAACTACAATTAAACCTAACACTACACTATCAATACATTAATTAAATACAATATCTACAAATAAATACAATTAAATAAACTAACTAAAGTACAAAAAATAAAAAAGAACTAAGTTACAAAAAATAAAAAAATATTTACAAACAAAAGAAAAATATTACAACAATTTTAAACTAATTACACCTACTCTAAGCCCCCTAATAAAATAACAAAGTCCCCCAAAATAAAAAATGTCCTACCCTATTCTAAATTACTAAAGTTCAAAGCTCTTTTACCTTACCAGCCCTGAACAGGGCCCTTTGCGGGGCATGCCCCAAAGAATTCAGCTCTTTTGCCTGTAAAAAAAAACATACAATACCCCCCCAACATTACAACCCACCACCCACATACCCCTAATCTAACCCAAACCCCCCTTAAATAAACCTAACCAAGCCCCTGAAGATCTTCCTACCTTGTCTTCACCATGCCAGGTATGACCGTCCGTTCCAGGCTCCGATATCGTTATCTAAGCCCAAGCGGGGGCTAGACATCCATCATCCGACGGCTGAAGAAGTCCAGAAGAGGTTCCAAAGTCTTCATCCTATCCGGGAAGAAGAGTAGATCCAGACTGGCAACCATCATCTTCCAAGCGGCATCTTCTATCTTCATCCGATGAGGACTGGCTCCATCTTGAAGACCTCGACCGCGGACCCATCTTAATCCTCCGACGTCCAACTGAAGAATGACGGTTCCTTTAAGGGACGTCATCCAAGATGGCGTCCCTCGAATTCCGATTGGCTGATAGGATTCTATCAGCCAATCGGAATTCAGGTAGGAAAATTCTGATTGGCTGATGGAATCAGCCAATCAGAATCAAGTTCAATCCAATTGGCTGATCCGATCAGCCAATCAGATTGAGCTCGCATTCTATTGGCTGATCGGAACAGCCAATTGGATTGAACTTGATTCTGATTGGCTGATTCCATCAGCCAATCAGAATTTTCCTACCTTAATTCCGATTGGCTGATAGAATCCTATCAGCCAATCGGAATTCGAGGGACGCCATCTTGGATGACGTCCCTTAAAGGAACCGTCATTCTTCAGTTGGACGTCGGAGGATGAAGATGGGTCCGCGGTCGAGGTCTTCAAGATCGAGCCGGTCCTCATCGGATGAAAATAGAAGATGCCGCTTGGAAGATGATGGTTGCCGGTCCGGATCTACTCTTCTTCCCGGATAGGATGAAGACTTTGGAGCCTCTTCTGGACTTCTTCAGCCGTCGGATGATGGATGTCTAGCCCCCGCTTGGGCTTAGATGAAGATATCGGAGCCTGGAACGGACGGTCATACCTGGCATGGTGAAGACAAAGTAGGAAGATCTTCAGGGGCTTAGTGTTAGGTTTATTTAAGGGGGGTTTGGGTTAGATTAAGGGTATGTGGGTGGTGGGTTGTAATGTTGGGGGGGGTATTGTATGTTTTTTTTTACAGGCAAAAGAGCTGAATTCTTTGGGGCATGCCCCGCAAAGGGCCCTGTTCAGGGCTGGTAAGGTAAAAGAGCTTTGAACTTTAGAAATTTAGAATAGGGTAGGGCATTTTTTATTTTGGGGGGCTTTGTTATTTTATTAGGGGGCTTAGAGTAGGTGTAATTAGTTTAAAATTGTTGTAATATTTTTCTTATGTTTGTAAATATTTTTTTATTTTTTGTAACTTAGTTCTTTTTTATTTTTTGTACTTTAGTTAGTTTATTTAATTGTATTTATTTGTAGATATTGTATTTAATTAATGTATTGATAGTGTAGTGTTAGGTTTAATTGTAACTTAGGTTAGGATTTATTTTACAGGTAATTTTGTAATTATTTTAACTATTTTAGCTATTAAATAGTTCTTAACTATTTAATAGCTATTGTACCTGGTTAAAATAAATACAAAGTTACCTGTAAAATAAATATTAATTCTAAAATAGCTATAATATAATTATAATTTATATTGTAGCTATATTGGGATTTATTTTACAGGTAAGTATTTAGCTTTAAATAGGAATAATTTATTTAATAAGAGTTAATTAATTTAGTTAGATTTAAATTATATTTAAGTTAGGGGGGTGTTAGTTTTAGGGTTAGACTTAGCTTTAGGGGTTAATACATTTATTAGAATAGCGGTGAGCTCCAGTCAGCAGATTAGGGGTTAATGTTTGAAGTTAGGTGTCGGCGATGTTAGGGAGGGCAGATTAGGGGTTAATACTATTTATTATAGGGTTAGTGAGGCGGATTAGGGGTTAATAACTTTATAATAATAGCGGTGCGGTCCGGTCGGAAGATTAGGGGTTAATAAGTGTAGGCAGGTGGAGGCGACGTTGTGGGGGGCAGATTAGGGGTTAATAAATATAATATAGGGGTCGGCGGTGTTAGGGGCAGCAGATTAGGGGTACATAGGGATAATGTAAGTAGCAGCGGTTTACGGAGCGGCAGATTAGGGGTTCAAAATAATATGCAGGGGTCAGCGATAGCGGGGGCGGCAGAATAGGGGTTAATAAGTGTAAGGTTAGGGGTGTTTAGACTTGGGGTACATGTTAGGGTGTTAGGTGCAGACGGAGGAAGTGTTTCCCCATAGCAAACAATGGGGCTGCGTTAGGAGCTGAACGCGGCTTTTTTGCAGGTGTTAGGTTTTTTTTCAGCTCAAACAGCCCCATTGTTTCCTATGGGGGAATCGTGCACAAGCACGTTTTTGAGGCTGGCCGCGTCCGTAAGCAACTCTGGTATCGAGAGTTGAAGTTGCATTAAATATGCTCTACGCTCCTTTTTTGGAGCCTAACGCAGCCATTCTGTGGACTCTCAATACCAGAGTTATTTTAAAGGTGCGGCCAGAAAAAAGCCAGCGTTAGATACGCGGGTCGTTACCGACAAAACTCTAAATCTAGCCGATAGTATGAAAGGTCTATAATCACCTGGATAACTTGCATATATCAACAAATGGTTCCCCTATATATAGTGAGGGACATCTCTGGTCTGTATCAGTTAATTACTGCAATATATAGGTGTCTGTAGTCTGCTGGTCTACACAGAATTTCTCTCTTGGGATACCAGAGACCTATATCAGTTAGTTACCTCAATATAAAACTTGGATGTGAGGGCTTGTTTTCTATAGAATTATCTACATAGATATCATCACTGGAAATACCAGGTACCTATACCTGTTAGTTACCAACAAATTGCGTAAGTACCAATAGCCTATACCTTTGATTACCAATATAAGTGTGGAGACAAAAATAACTAGTTTGTATTGTGGCAGTACATCAATATCAATGAGAGGTGCCAAAAAATATTTTTCTGTACCTTTAAATGATCAAAAATAGATAACTTGCCTATATTAACAAAATGCTCCCTTATATATAGTTAGAGATGTATGTAGTATGCACATTAATCTCCAAATACTAATGAAAAATACAAAGATAAAGTTTTCTATACCTTTTAGAGAGAGAGGTTGAATCACTAACATATATAATATATTGGTTCCCTTATATGTAATATAGGTTATATTTATCTCTACAGATTTCTTCTCTGGGAATACCAGAGACCCATACCAGTTAGTTAACATTGTAGATGACATTAATGTAAGAGCTCATTTGAGGGAGCCAGGTCATAGAAATTGCACATTTCCTCTCTGGGGATACCAGAGACCTATACCAGTTAGTTACTGCTATGGATAGCATGGATATAAGGGCTCATTTTAGGGAGCCAGGTCTTAGAGTTAACCATCAAGTTAAAATGTAAAAATCCTCAGAAAAAATATCAAATACCTTGTAATACTATATGTATAAAATATATAAATATAGGCAATGCTTTTAAAAATGGGGGAGAGGGGGAGCAGGGATGCCACTGACGTGTTTTGCTGTGGTGGCTGTATCAAAGGACAATCTCACTTGCTTCTCGTGGGATTTAAATACCCTTAGCTGTGTTGGGATTGGCTGGTTAGAAAACCTATAGTGGAGTAGTCAGAGGATTGGCTGATATACTTGTCAATCAAATACTGCGTGTAGGAATTGGTTGGTATGGCATCACCCTCCTCACCCTATATTTGACGTAAGATAGAGAAAAGTACAATAAAATATATGTATCCTTATAATGAAATAACGTTTAAACTAGTGCATGTGAGTCTAGCGCAAAGTGTGATGTATATTTGAAAGGTATCCAAACCTTTATAGCATTAGTGTATATTAGAGCGTGTGACAATCAATGTGCCCATTGGCCCTTGTACTTGTCAGTCAAACATCACATGTTATGATTGGATAGAATGACGTTGGTTAATCCAATCGTATGCTGAATTTGCTGAATGGCATAACGTTTGCACATCTGATACAATGTATCTACATATAAGCACTAGTGACATGTATTTGATCAAATGCATTTTGATGTATAATAAAAGATATATATACTCCTGAGACATTGTTGTTTATCTTAGAATTGTGTGATCCTTACTTATACTTTGTAATTCATTCTGATTTGTTAGTCTATATATTTATTGGTCCATATGACGATCAATCAAAATCATACATAACGTTACTAACCTCTGAACCACACCGTCTGCAAATTAAAAATGTTAATTGAATTGCATCTCTTATTTAGGTGAAAAGCATACCGGATTAATATTTATTTTATAGAGAAAATGAGTGTTTTTATTTTTGTGTTAGCTGTAATTGTGTTGATTCTCCATTGGGTAGAGCGTCTATCAATCAATGAAAACTTCTTTGCGGGATTGGTCGTAAGGCTTAAGACTGTCAAACGGAAAATTCCTAACTGTCGATCGATTTCATACCACACTAGTACCGTTAATTAAAAAACGTACAGTAGCGCTCACCTTCTCCTGCACATATTGACATAGCATTCTCAGTAAGTGTAAACAAATACTTTTATCACATAATGTTTATATTTGTTTAATCCAATTATGTACACTGAATAGAAGAAAAGCTGACAGTGGTTACACTTTTTGTTGATGAATTATTATAATAACCTTTATTTTGCCCTATTAAGAGAGTAATTTAAAATTGTATGGCGATGTTATCACTTGATGAGTGTTGTGAAAATGAAGGAATCCAACATGGGATATTATTATTGACTTGAATGATGTATGTCAATAGGGTGATAGAAGTGATACAAATTTGCTTCAAGATAAAGTATCAATTGACACAATGTAACTATTAATATCCTAAAGTGTGCATGCTTAGGACATACATGACCTCTTTATCTCCCACTCCCTCAACCTTCTGGCCCTAACAGAAACCTGGCTCTCTCCCCTAGACACAGCATCCACTGCTGCTCTGTCACATGGGGGTCTCCACTTCAGCCACACTCCTAGGTCTGGTAATAGACAAGGAGGTGGTGTAGGTATTTTACTTTCCTCTCGTTGCACCTTTCAACAAATACATCCCATCTCTTCCCTCACATTTTCCTCATTTGAAACCCACATAATTCGCTTATTCTCTTTCTATACGTGTTGCAGTCATATACCGTCCTCCTGGCTCCTCAACTCAATTTCTAGATCACTTGGCTGCCTGGCTACCTTATTTCCTTTCCTCAAACACCCCTTCCCTCATTCGTGGTGACTTCAACATCCCTCTTGACAATCCCACTGCCTCCTCTGCAAAATAACTTCTGCAACTCACTTCCTCTTTCGGTTTGTCACAATGGACTGATTCTACCACTCACAAAGATGGTCACTCCGTTGACCTGATCTTTAGCTATAGATGCACCCTCTCAAACTTCACAAACTCCCCCTTTCCTCTTTCTGACCACCATCTCCTTACTTGCAACGTATCATCCCTCCTTACAACTTTCCCTCCTTCTGCTCCTCACACCAAACTTCACAGAAGCATTATGTCATTAGATCAACAACAGCTTTCTAATTCCCTCAAACCTCTCCTCTCATCCTTCTCCTCTTTTTTTATGCCCTGACCAATCTATCTGCCACTATAATTCCACCCTTACATCCATCCTTGACAATCTCGCCCCTCTTACCATAGCTCGGAAATCAAACACTCATCCTCAGCCCTGTCATACTCCTCTGACACGATACCTACGCAGATGTTCCCGTACTGCTGAGCGGCACTGGAGAAAATCTAGGAGTTCAGCTGATTTTCAACATTACAAATTTATCTTGAACTCCTACTACTCTGCCCTTAATTTCCATAAGCAACACTACTTCTCTACTCTTATCTCTAATCTTTCTTCAAACCCAAAACATTTGTTCTCCACTTTCAATACTCTTCTCCGCCCTCCCCCACCTCCTAATACAACTTCTCTGTCAGCTCAAGACTTTGCCAACCACTTCAATAACAAAATCGACTCCATCAGAAATGAAATCAGCTCTCAACATAATTCCATTCTCTCACCCCCTCAAATGCTCTCAATCAACCACAACCCACATAACCTTAAACTTAGCTCATTCTCCCCTGTTACTGAGGAAGCAGTTTCAGCACTTATACTGCGCTCTCACCTCACTACCTGTCCCCTTGACCCTATCCCCTCACAGCTACTCCCCTCCCTCACTGCCACCCTTACCCCTATACTCACACACACTTTAAACCTCTCCCTCAGCACCGGTATATTTCCCTTGTCGCTGAAACATGCACTGGTCACACCTATCCTCAAAAAACCTTCCCTTGATCCTACCTCCCAATCCAACTACCGCCCTATTTCCCTCCTTTCTCTTGCATCAAAGCTTCTTGAAAAACTAGCTTATGCACGCCTATCCCATTTCCTTACAATAAACTCCCTCCTTGACCCATTGCAATCTGGATTTCGTCCCAATCACTCCACAGAGACAGCAATTGTTAAGATTACCAACAACCTACTTACAGCAAAATCAAAAGGCCACTTCTCTCTGCTTATCCTCCTTGATCTGTCCGCAGCCTTTGACACTGTTGACCACCCTCTCTTGCTCCAAACCCTCCAATCCTTCAGCATATGTGACACAGCCCTCTTGTGGCTCTCTTCCTACCTGTCAAACCATACAATTAGTGTAGCCTTCTCTGGGGCCTCCTCTGCCCCGTCACCACTTTCTGTCGGAGTACCGCAAGGCTCTGTCCTCGGTCCCCTTCTCTTCTCAATCTACACATCATCACTAGGTTCCCTAATAAAGTCCCACGGTTTACAATATCATTTGTATGCCGATGACACCCAAATCTACTTCTCTGCACCAGACCTTTCTCCTTCCTTGCTAACCCGTGTCACTAACTGTCTTTCTCACATCTCCAACTGGATGTCCTCTCACTACCTCAAGCTAAATCTCTCTAAAACTGAGCTCCTTATTTTCCCCCCTTCTTCTAAACCCTCCACCCCCAATCTCTCTATAACTGTCAACAATTCCATCATTACCCCTACCCCGCATGCCCGATGTCTCGGGGTCACATTTAACTCAGATCTTTCTTTCACTCCTCACATTCAGTCATTGGCTAAAGCCTGCCGCTTCCACCTTAAAAACATCTCTAAAATTGGACACTTCCTTACACAAGACACAACTAAGATTTTAATCTACTCTCTCATTCTCTCCCACCTCGATTACTGCAACTCTGTCCTCTCTGGTCTCCCCACCTACCGCCTAGCTCCTTTACAATCCATAATGAATGCCTCTGCCAGACTCATCTTCCTTACATGTCGCTCTTCATGTGCTGCACCTCTCTGCGAATCTCTTCATTGGCTTCCTCTTGCCTCTAGGATCAAACACAAAATTCTCATTCTGACATACAAATCCCACAACTGCACTGCTCCCCCCTATATCTCAGACCTTGTCTCCAGATACTCTCCCTCCCGTCCCCTTTGCTCTGCTCATGACCTCCTACTCTCCTCCTCTCTTGTCACCTCATCACACTCCCATTTACAGGACTTCTCCAGACTGGCTCCCATCTTGTGGAACTCTCTGCCTTGCTCCACAAGACTCTCTTCTAGTTTTAAAAGCTTCAAGTGCTCCCTAAAGACTCTACTGTTCAGGGATGCATACAACCTATGCTAACCTTTCTTTATACCAGTTCCTCTCCTTCATTGCTATCCCCTGAACCCCCTTAGCATGTAAGTCTAAGAGTCCAGCTGTTTGTTGATCACCTTCTCAAGAGCTGACTACAACAGTGCAACTCTTGGCAGGACCCTCTACCCATTTGATCCCTATAATTGTTTTGTTGTACTCCGTCTTTGTTATTAGCACTGCGGAATCTTTGGCGCTCTACATATAACCGATAATAATAATAATAATAATAATATTCCTCATCCTAGAGGTTACTTTGAATTGTGTATATATTCCTAAATTTTAGGGTAACATGTTAAAACTTGAAATGGGGTGTGTGGGAATCAGTGTAAGTGATTGTGAGTGCTGTAGTGTTGGAGGGGAACAAAAATAGCAATACTAAACAATGGTATTTTAAAAAAAAAAATATGTGTGACATTGAAAAAAACCTAAAATGAGTGATTATACTGGAAAAATCTCCAAACTTATAGTGACAAAATAAATAAGTCGGAATTATAATTTAATTACTAAATTCATAACGTTGCTATATGAATATGTGTTGTTACTGGATGAGAATGATGATGCTTTATTTGCATACTAGTTTTGTTTCTATTTGGGTAAGAATTCATAGTAATTATTGTTTTCATTTAATCCATTGCAATTAACAGTATTTAATAGGTAGATTCATCTACACTCTGCTTGTAATAGTGCATTTTCAAGATCACCTCCTCTGAAACCAAGTGAAATCTTTTCCAATCCAAAGTATAATAAGTCATCCACTTTTGACTTATGTTTTAAAAGAAAATATTTGGGTACCTGGTTGATCTTTTACCCTTTACGTAAATTGGGATGTATCACAGACAGAAATCCTAGGCCCCCTCATATTTGGGCATTCAACTCTGTTTCACCCAATTAACTCAGCACCTTGTTGTTAAGTAGGTATATGTGAATTATAATTGTGTGTATGACCCCACCCTTTTTAAGTGTATAAAGTAAAAGTTAAGTTTTAATTTTCTTTCTCTTCCTTGGTCCTCTATATTAACCTATTAACCTACCTGATCAAATGTTACGATTGCTACATTTGTACTCTTTTTCAGTCTCTCTAGCATATCTTAGCCTTCCCCCCTTTATGCTAAGGGATTCTATGCCTGAAATTAGGGAATTTAAGTTTCCACCTTTTTCCTCATTTAGAAAGGGTAACTCTATTGGTACCCTCTATTGGTACCTGTTGACAATGGAACTTTTCCCTGTCTTAATTGCTCTCATTGCAATAGTATCATTAAGGGCAATACTATAAGTCATCCCTATTCAGGTAAAATTTTTCATATTAAGGGTCATTTCACTTGTAAATCATCTTATGTGGTGTATGCTCTAAAATGTCCATGTGGACTATTATACGTTGGTGAGACGACACAGTGTGTCAAGGAGCGCCTCACCCAACATAAGTCTACCATTAGGAACCCCAAAATGAGACACCTTCCTGTCCCCTATCATTTTTTTGAGAGGGGGCATCAGGTGAATCAGTTAAGGTTTATGGTACTAGATTTTGTCTGTAAAGGAACTATTGGCTTTGACAGGGAAAGGATGTTGCTTAAGAAAGAAGCAATGTGGATACATAGGCTTAGTACGTTACATCCCAGAGGTCTTAATAGAGAGTATCATTTAACAGGTCTGTTTTAATTTACTTTAGGTTAGGAAAAAGTGTAATAAGTGAAATAAAAATTAGCATCCAAATTAATGAAATGTATGAAAAATATGCCTTGTCCTATCCTAAAGATACAGCCCAGCCCTTAAATACCAGGCAATCTCTTTCTGAAAGATAGACCAAAACCTAGACATACTTTTAATGTTTATTAGAAAAATAAATATATACAGAATAAAACATACAAAAACACCACCACATCATAAATTAACCACTTCTGCTCTATACTAGAACCTAAAAAGAACAAAAAACACTTTATTATATTCCTCAGAAATCTTTATGGAGCCCCCCCCCCCATTAAATCAAGCAAATTACATGTAAGGGAAAAAAAGTAACCACAACAGACTTCACAATCAAATATTTCCCTTCCAAAGACAACACTTCCATATATTAGTCATCCACATTCCTCAATATCTCTTTAGACACCAAATACCCATCTCAGCACAACATGACTCCTGCACACTACTCTAGACTGTAGTATTATCCATTTAACCTAAGGCTATATACCACCCTCCCATGTATATCAACACATCTAAACACCTTATCTCTCAGTAAGCTCTCCAAAAATGGCTCAATGATACAAAAATTATAGGAGACAAAAATTAATTCACCTTGGCATCCTACCAAGCACCTGAAATGCATCTAAAAATTTGAGCATAAAAGCATGCCCAACTCTATCCAATGCATTCTCCAAATCAATTGTTCCAGCAGCAACAGGCATATTCTTTTCCTCAAATAATAAATGGTATCCCTCAGATAAACTAAATTTCATAGTAATCACCTTTCCAATAACCTTAAAATCCAAATTCAACAAACTAAGCATCTTTCAATTCTTAAATCACAATTCTCCGGTTAACAACAAAAAAATGAGCACATTTATGTAATTTATACAAATCATCACCAGACATATCCCAGAAATTACAATAAAATTTAATTAGCAAACTATTGCTACCATGCATCATACCTTTTTTTTAAGTTATTCAAATAGTCCACAATATCACACGTAGGGTCTGATTATCAAAAACTCGCTAGTAAAATGTAACTTTCTAAAATTATTTGAGTGACCTCCCAGTACTGATGAGACTGCTTAGACAATCTTGCCATAGAGGACAGCTTTAGATCAATGTTTCTCCATTCCCATTCCCACTCTTAATATAATCTTCATAAAAAAGTTTTTAACCCAGAGGCATTCTTTACTTATTTTTTATTTTTTTTAACACTGTGACAAAATGTTGTATGAACATCAGAAACCTCCTCAGATTCTTCTCTACAACCTTCCTCTAAATTACATTTAAAATCCCTTAAATAAACGTACATTCTCTCCCTGAGGAAAAAAAAAAAAACCCTTAAAGAAACCTTCTATCTCCCTATACCTAAAGCTAGCAAAAAGTATCCAACCAATGTTCTGCATGTACAATTTTTCAATTTAAAATCAATTCTCTAAAAACAAAATACAAATACCACCATGATGTTCTTGTGAAAGTAACCTAAAAACAATTAACATCTTTAAAAATTTTGCATTAAAAATATTCTTGCAAAAAGGCAACATCAAAATTTGGAGCAGATAAAACTGCAGCTCTCCTGTATAAAGCCTTAATATATCTTAATTTTAAGATACCCAATTCTAGCATAGAAATAAGAATGTATACATGAACAACACAGAATATTATAATAATGGCATAAGCAAAATACCTTTCCACAGAAATAAATAGATGTCTAATATACTACAGGTGCTTAAACACACACAATAATACATTTACAGGCATTTTGTAGAACACTTACATAATCAGTAATGTGATTGACACTTTTCCAAATAACACTCAAAATAAGTGCATAAACACACCTCGTTAAATTATTACTATACTAGCTAAGTAAAGAATATCTGTAAAACACATTTTATCAGGTACCAAACAAGCCTCAATTTTTTGTATCCTATCACTAAAGGAAGCCTCTCTTGGGCCTCAATCAACTCAGGTAATCAAATGCCATGGATTATATTTACATTATGGATTATACAAATTACCATCAAATTACATGTACATATAAAAGGTCCATTACAGATTATGTAAATTGTTATGCCAGATAAGTTTAGAAAATATGGGCATTCAATTGACCTCAAAAAGTTGTTCTAGTAGCAGCGATATAAATTGCAACTGTATAGGCCAATAAACTAAAATATTTCTTAAGTAAAGTCTGCCAGTTATGCGAGACCTACAGGCAATCAATTAAAGTTAAAGAGATAGTCAAGTATTTTCACATATGTCAACATCAGTTAAAAAAAATATCCTGCTTTCATTGCCTCAGACAGAATTACGTTAGTAACCAGTGTTTTGGCTTAAGGTCATATATAAGGAAGAATAAAAAAAAGTGGATGAACTAAAGGAATAACAAGAAAACACTAACTGAATCTTGAAAAAATCAGTAAGCATTTGTCAACAATCAACTACTAACTACTTAACACAAGAGTATCATAACTCAAATGGATAATCATGCATTGTGTACATGAGCAGGGAGACTGCACCAGAAACACTGAATATATCTTCAGAAGTATACAACCATGTCATTAACAGTAAAAAAACAACAAAAATATGACATTATTCAAAGCCACCAGCTCTGCAGTATTGGTCATATTTAAAAATATGATAGTACATTGCGCAAACTAACATATTTATAGGTTCTGAATAATACAGTTAAACATGTAAGGAGCTACTGAATACATGGATGTTACAAGCAAAGGAGAAGTCAGTTACTCCCTGATATTAGCAGGGTGCTATTAATGTACAATGACAAAAACAAGTAGACTAGCTTTTGCAGTGAAGCATCACTAATAATACTCTAATTAATTATTTGATATATATCACCACATCTTCATTACTAGTATTACCAGAGCATGCAAAAATATAAACAAAAGTTAACACAGAGGCCTCTAGTTATCAAAGTCTGGCGGACCTGATCCGACACTGCGGATCAGGTCCGCCAGGCTTTGCTGAATACGGCGAACAATACGCTCGTTGTATTCAGCATTGCACCAGCAGCTCACAAGAGCTGCTGGTGCAACGCCGCCCCCTGCAGACTCATGGCCAATGGGCCGCCAGCAGGGGGGTGTCAATCAACCCGATCATACTCCATCGGGTTGTATTGTGGCGATGCGTGTCCACCTGCTCAGAGCAGGCGGACAGGTTATGGAGCAGCGGTCTTTGTGACCGCTGCTTCATAACTGCTGTTTCTGCAGGCTCGCCAGAAACACGGGGCATCAAGCTCCATACGGAGCTTGATACATATGCCCCAATAAGTCCACTCAGTCTAGGAGACACACAAGGATTACTTTGAAAATAGAAGGTGCATACACAAACTCTGAAAGGACCAGTAAATACAGTAGATTTGCATAATCAGCAAATGCATGATAAAAAGACAATGCAATAGCACATATTCGTTAATTTATCAAACGCTTCGTCTGCCTTTTCCTTCCTATGACTGCAGGTTCTCACAAGAGAACCTGTAGTCCCTATTTATAACTCTTCTCCTGCCCGCACGTGATTGACTGTGCGCGGGCAGGGGGCGGCGTTGCACAAGAGTGCAAAATAGCGTTCTTGTGCAGTGCTGAATTCCACCAGCGGAATTCAGTTCACCAGAGGCGAGTTGCGGAAGACAGGGGCACATACGTACTGTACGCCCCTATCAGACGTAGCTTGATAAATCGAGCCTTTAGTTTGAACTTCAAAGGAATAGATTTTTTTTGACAAATGTAAATGTTATATCTATTTCCACTCCTCTTATATCATGTGACAGCCATCAGTCAATAACAAATGCATATATGTATATTTTGTACATTCTTGCATATGCTCAGTAGAAGCGGGTGACTCAAAAAGTGTACATATAAAAATAATTTGCATATTTATTCTCAGTAGGAGCGGGTGACTCAAAAAGTGTACATATAAAAATAATCTGCAGATTTTGTTAATGGAAGTAAATTGGACATTTTTTTTTAAATTGCATGCTGTATCTGAGTCATGGAAGATTAATTTTGACTTGAGTGTCCCTTTCATCAGAAAAGAGGGATTTAAAAGAAGACCATTCATTCACCCCTGTCTCCCTCAAAGTACATACCGACAAAGCTCCCATGGATGGAACCTCCTCTTCCCGGACAATCACAGGGACAATACTCTCTAAAGACACCTTTTCTTGAGGAGCTAGGTAAATAGATTCAGGAAAGACTGACCTCAGTCTGAACTAATCTTTAGATATATAGCTGGTTCCTTTTTCAGAGCAGCAAATGTTATTGCAGACAAAAGGACACCTCTCCCCATAACCACATCTGCATATGAAAACATGCTGCATGTTCTACAAAGTTATTTTCTTTATCAAATGGTTAGTTGCATTTTAAAATAATACTTATTTAAGAGATATTATGCAAAACATTGATTAAAAAAAAAGGCCTGGTCTTGAAATCCTTCTTTTCCCGATCTTACTGTAACCCACACGATCGACAGAAGGATGACATCTCCAAATAGAACAACTACATTTCTGCCAATTTGCAAATCATGTGGAAGGTGATGAACTCTTCCAAAGGCATTCTCATTCTATGAAATATTTACCCAGAATCTCCACTTGCCATTTTTAGTCCTAAATTGATTTAGAAGTTGTACATATGTACAATCACGGAGTTCTGTTATGGATGATACTTTTATAAAAAAGCAAACTCTTTCAAAATAGGATGTTCCTGCTGTTCTATTTTCTAGACATAACAAATTCTTAAATCTCCCTATCCTAAAAAATGACATCATATACAAGCTCCAGTAACTCTCTTTGCACCATCCCTAGTCCAAGACATCTTACACCTCGCAGCTAACACTGCACATACTATATATATATTCTGTCCTGCAATTGTACATTGTGGTTTAAGACACCCCATGGAAGCTAATACCACAAAGCTGAGGCGAAACATTCCCCAACACAACATGCACTTTGATCTAACAGGACTTCATGAGCAAAAAAGGACAGTCCAACCATGGAATACCAAGCAATGCACTGCTCTGTAAGAAACATAGCAACCCCAGAGCTCTTCTCTCTTTTAATGCACATATAATTTAAATTTAATTTTAAAATAATTTTGCATAACTTATTTTATTTATCTATTTCTGAGCTGATATTTTTTGTGTATGACAAACTTAAATGGAACAATTTAAAAAAGGTATTGGCATTTTGTGGCTCTGTAGTGCAAATGTTTAACATTTTGATTTGAATAGAAACAGCTATTTCTATTGTAATGGTAAATCTGCCCTTTACTGTGTAGATTCTAGAAAATATAAACGGAAGACACCACTGTATGCATAGTATTGATTAAACAATAATATTAAAATATCTATTGCAGGGTTGATATTGATAGAAGAAATGTTTTTAACAATTAATAATTTGACAATATCCCAAAGTACAACTTTATTGGTTGAGAAATCGATTAAATTAACTAGCTAACAATTGTAAAACATAACATTTTGCCCTCTTCCTTCTTTGAAATAATGCAATTAGAAACAAAATGAATATTGAATTAAAATGCATTAATATTATATTTTAAAAAATACTATTAAAATAAAAATGTAATTAGATCAAATTATAAACTAAACAAAACTATAACAATTTGTATACTTCATCAAAAATTTAAAAATAGTAACATCAATTTAACAATTTACAAACATTCTGCCTTTATTCAGGTGTGTGCTGCTTACTTAGTAACTTCACAGGCCCTTTTAAAACTAAGAAAAGGATCTAAATCTAATCATAAACAAAAGTTTTAGCAAGTCAAATGAGATGTCAGTTAAACCTGACTTGTTTCAAAGTTGAACAAAGCAGGTTTAATTTTTTGATAGCTCAGGTGGATATTGATATCTTGACTTTTGGCTGTCTTGACACAAATAAGTTTGTGACCTTCTATAACTTTTTAACCATGCAAGTCATTTTGAAGGCCATAGATTGTGAATAGACTTTTTAAGAGAAATTGGAACATAAGGTAGAGCATGCTATGGAGAAGGAGAGACAGACAACATTCTAGGGAAGCAATAAACAACAATATTAGTGATTACCATAGAGGCTGTTTAGTGTCTCATTCTAAAAGAGTTAGCAACAGGAGGAGGCAATATACTTTGATAAAGCCTGAACAGTAAATCTTGTGGAATGGTACAAAACCTTTCAGGTAACTCACAAAAAGAGCACCAACATTTAAGTGAAGGTAAAGTTAACTCGATCTCAAGATCTAATAACGCTTGTTCCCCTAAATGAATATGAGTTTCATTCATCATTTTTTAAAATTGTAATTATAAATTCAGTTTTTGCCATTGATACTCACATTTTTTTGTTCGGCAAATTCAACCCGTATTTTTTTTTTTTTCATCTCTGGTCACGTTTTATTTGCAGCCTATTAAAATTCTGGCCATTAGACAGCCGTCATTCTATGTCATCCGCATCCCGGATGATCTGTGCATGCGTTCAGAATGAATAGTTGGTTTTGCAATACAAGCACGCTCCCGTTTCGCACATGACTAATTTTATTCATATTAAATTGCCAAGTAGCCGATTACCGCATGTGCATTACTGAGACTGATCGCTGCTATGCGCAGTTCGACGGATCATCGTGAATGCGCTTTGGAGACACGTATAGAGTGGGACCACTCTATACGTCACTAATTCAAAGATAAGGAAGTAGCTGTTGGGAGGTGTTAGGATCATAACGGTAGACAAATATAAAACCTTTTTATTATATATGTTTAACCATCAAGTGGTTCTAAGAGGACAGCTAGTATAGTGAAAAAGATTAACTAGAAGGAGCATATCAATAATTAAAAATTGGTAGAAGCTATTTTTTAATTGATTGCCTTCTCCGACCATATCTGTTTAAACCAATAGTGGAACCTTGGACAAATATAAAATGTTTTTCTAATAATGAGGACATAAAACACAAAATTCTTCTTTTATGATTCAGATTGAGCATACAATTTTAAACAACTTTCCAATTTACATCTATTATAAAATATTCATGGTTTCTTTGTATCCTATGTTGAAAAGCAGGAAGGCAAGTTCATACGAGTGCACATGTTTGCAGTACTACATGGCAGTATGCTTGCAACAATGCAATACATTAGCAAGAACACTAGATGGCAGCACTATTTCCTGTCATGTACAAGAGAACAAAGAAAATTTAATAATTTAAATAAATCAGAAACTTTTTTTAAATTGACCTATCTCAATCATGAAAGAAAATTTGGGGTTTCATGTTGCTTAAACTGAGTGACTGCAGTACTAGATGGCAACAGTTTTGAAACAATGTTAAAAATTACCAAGAGCACTAGATGGCAACATTTTTCCTGTCATGTACAAGAGAACAAAGCAAATGTAATAATATAATTAAATCAGAAACTTTTTTAAAAAATGTACTTCTCTATCTTATTTATGAAAAAAAGTCTGGGGTTTCTTGTTGCTTAAAGAACAAAAAAAAAACAAAAAAAACCTATAACAAAAAACTTGATGAACCAATGGAAAAACTAACTTACAACTGTCCTGTAATAAAATGAAAAAATATTTATGCATCTGGTACTAAAATAAATGGATTTAGTATGTAAAAAGAATTACCACAAGTAGCCATGATAATTGGGATAGGGACTATTTATCCATAACAATCCATAACATTTCTGGTCAAAGTCCTGAAAGCAAAAGAGTCACCTTTTGTAAAACTGGTGCTCATTTCAACAATAATATAGAGGATATTGCTAAATTATCTTATTTGATAAAATGAGGACCATATCTACATGCATTCCTAAAAAAAATCTTACTTCCCAATTATTCCAGTCATATTTCACATGGTAAAAGAATGCAGTGCTTAATCAGTTGAAATATAACTAGTTCTAGTATGAGAGCACATTTTTACAAAATATCTTTGTTTATTAACCCTACTCACATTTCAATGTATTTAAAATAACTGAGAAAATGTATAGATTTATTTTCAAAACATTTTTGCTTGCTTTGATAACAGTGAACAGGGTATCTCCTGTTTTTTTTGTGGGGGATTTATGTGATAAAAACAACTTAATATTAATATGGTTGAGTTAAGACTCCAATCAAATGCACAACATTTCAATAATCACATTTGCAGACACGCTAGATAATATATAATATAGGAAAATTATAGTTAAATAAAGAATGAATACTATTCTAACAAGAGAAACGGTTCTGGTAACAGAGATGGTAATGGCAACAAAGTGAAAGTCCTGGTAAACCTGATAACAATAAAAGTAATAAATACAATATGAACACAAAGCTGGAAAAGCTAGAAAACTCATTTGACTTCCGATAGCTGAAGATGGAAATAGTAGGGAAAAAAACTACAAGATGAGACATTAGATTATCTTTAACGATAACAGGATAACAATAGCAGGTTAACGATAAGCTCAAAACTGAAGTAAAGCTGAACATTTAGAGAATGACACTTGATGTTAAATAAGCACCAGAAATCCTATGTATGACTTACTGGACACCAAGAAGACTCAATAGCTCAGCAGAAGACTCAAAAGCACCTTATAATAGTGTTTCTGACATGTGGATCCATTGCTGATACAATTTAAGATATTTTAGAGTGGACATTCCAAAAAATTTGAATTTGAATCTTTACAATTGAAAAGTCACTATTTCCGGATTACATCAGGACTAAATGCATACAACATACATTCAAAGGATTTAATTAAACATTTAATTAACGTCACACATTTTCTCCTCACACACAACTATTTCTTATTTGAAGGGATTTATTGAAATCAGAGATGGTGGACTAACTTATTCCACTCTTGCCCTAAGCTGTGTTATCTTATATGGTGCTGTGGAAAGTTCTATATTTTCTCTATTAAAAACCTATTTCAGAGAAGAAATGTTGTTACAGATGATATAGATGGTAACGGTGAAAGGGCTAAGGACTTTGCGTCATATTTACTGTAATGATGTCCATTTTAAATTCACCTTTGAAATGTCAAATAACAGTATCACTTATTTAGATCTAAGACCAGGAGGTGATGTAAACTCTGTGTAATTAGTCCATAGAGAAATAACCTCTAAGAATACCATACTTAGAGTAATTCTAGCTATCATAAACATCAAAAAGAGGTATTCCCATGGATCAGTTTCTTAGATTAAGATGTAATTGCAGTAATTTACAGTTATATTACAAGCATGCAGATCAATTAATGGATAGACTGCTTGACATGGGGTATGATATAGTTACAGTTAATTAAATCAAGAAGGCAGATCATTAAACAGAGAAACATTATTATTCAAAGTAACTTAATGCTTGTAAGATTTGTGTATATATATATATATATATATATATATATATATAGATAGATAGATAGATAGATAGATAGATAGATAGATAGATTATAAAATTGATGTTATTGTAAAAATCAAACGAAAAAAAACAACATTATATTTATGGTCGTGACATGTATTGACCATCAATATATCAGTTTCCAAATATCAATTTAACAATGGGAGTTCTGCTTATCAACCAGTAACCATAATGTCCATCAGGATCAGTCATACTTATACATGCTTCATTTTAATGTAAAAATAAAACAGTTTAAAATATATATATTTTTTTTATATTTTTATTGAGGTAAAGTTTGGCATACAAACAAGATATTAAAACATTCCATAAGTGTTATCACAGGTAATATAATACAAGGTTCATCATACAGTAGATATGAAGTGAATATAAGCGTTATTAGTAATATCATCAATAAAATAACAAGCTAAATATCGTTAGTAATGCTTTATAGGGACCTAATACAATCATGCCAACGATAGTTTAAGCCTTTCCTCTCATTTAATGGGCCGCTCTAGGACCCCCGGCCAAGTTAGATTTTTTCTGCGATAGAAGGCTACCTGCGATATAGAAGATCACTCGTGGATCTTATTCTATTTACCTCAGATTTTACATTTTTATATTAGCAAACTGTGGGGGATTATAACAGGAGAAAAACATGCAAACATTACTAGATTTAATCCCTTTTAGCTGCCATTGAAGACAATTTAGCTATGAAAAAATTATTAGTGATGCAGATGTTAAACAATCTTGCTACTCCATGAAGAGGAACTATGGTCAATTTTATGGTGCACTGCAAGATGAACACATAAAGAAAGTGATTAAGGTGCGGTACAAGCTAGAAAAACCGCATAGTGAACCCTCTTGAAAGAGGTATATTATATGAGAATATGGGGCGGAGGAGGTGGGAATTTAAGTAAATTAAATGAGGTATATCAAAGAGTCACACATTGCTAAAGAGGATGAGAAAAGCTACTGCTTCCTGACCTAGAGTAAACAGATTGTGATAGAGCAAAGCATTATATCTAAGCGGGAGACTAGTTGGGCATGGGCAAAGGCTATATTCTGCCCACTGACACCCAAGAGTCTAAGATAACGCAGGTAACAAGGGTTATGGAGTTCCAGTATTAAATATAAGGGTAAGGAATTGTGCAGCTAGATGCTAGCGCAGGTCCAGCCTGCGTCAGTAAACAGGGCATCCCGGAGTAATAGAAATCTGTGCATAAGAAAGGTATTTATGAGTAGTATGGTTCCAGCACTCCTGTATATATGGTCAAATAAAATTAATATTGAGATCACATGCGTTTGCCGTGGTTATACAACAATTGTAAATGGAATACTTGAAACATGTCCAGAGCTTTAACATAAAGCACAAAATAAGAACATTACTCATGTACATTAATTTGCATTATGGTGCAAAACTATGTCTGAAATTATGCTATGGAGCTATATATTTGTGAAATTTAGGCATCCCGTCGCCCCGGCCGCTGGCAGCAAGATGCCATGTAGACAAACTGCAGACATAAAAGTATTATATGATGAGATGTTTAAAATCTATTTATAAAATGGTAGGTGCAAATAAACAATAAGGGGCCTATAAATATAGAGTAATAAACACAATAAGCATAAAGGGGCAGAAATTTGTGTAGAGCTTAGAAGTCAAATTATCAATATAGCACCCCGACATGATAGTATCTGGTTGCAAGCAACATTTTACTTGTACTTCATATGCAAACTATTATGATCTATATAACATACTTAAAGCAACATGTATATAAGATAGTGGGAAGGTAGCACAATAATCATAGGGATATATAGAACCCAACCAAACAAGCCTATAGCTCCTGAAGGTATATCCGAATATTAAAAAAACATCATCAGTGTATTCAATATGAACCTTTCTGTCGGTACTATATTAACTCATAGGCAACTTTTTTATATATCTAGAACTATATAACTATAAATAATTAAACATATAAATAAAACTTGTACCTAAGGATAAAAGAACTTCAGATTATACTGAAAAGAAAACCCATGTGTCCAGCAAAGATATATTCATAACACGTGCTGCGTTACATATCAGAGTGGACATTGTGAAGATAATAATCATGAATTATGAGAACTGAACTTGGCATGCGTACCATGCTTAAACCCATGCTAAATGTTATAAATAGGGTCTTAATATTGATATCTGCACTGCTGGGAACCCTGCCCACCCATGTTTATGCTAGATCGCTCTAAGGGTACCATAATACATAGTAGGAATGAATGTATAATTCTAGCTTGTAAATCCCAGCAGATACTGGGTCTATGAGATGCATCTTGAAGCAGGAAAATAATACAGAAATATTTGTGAATATAAAGCTATGCAAAACACACAACAGCAAACTTATTGTTCAGAGGTAACAGGATAAACATAGTAGGTTATAAAAAGGTCCCTGAAGCCACACATCTTTTTCTCGTTGTCGGCACAAAAGCTATTTCCAAGTTAACCAATGCCTCTCCGGAGGCCACAAGGAGCATACTGCATTTGTTGCATGAGTCTGATTAATGACCACCAACTAGCACCAGGGTTACTGTTCAAGGTAAGGTTTACCAACGGTCCTGCACCTATGCGATCCTGTATCGCCCTTCCAATGCTCTCCAACACATACAATCTGGAGCGCCATGGAGTAGAAGCCAGTTTCCTTTTGCCTCCTTTAGCTTGCTGTAGTCTCACGGGGGGAGTGCTGTAAACATCAGACTTCCCCCTGACATCTGCGTCAGTAAAAAGCTTTCCCTGAAAGGGCTCAATGGGCACTCTTATTAGCAAGGATTCGTTAGTCGGCTCCTCAGTCGCATGACATCTCTCCTTCCCAGCTGCTTCTGTACTGTGTGCGATTGACATCCGGGCCCCAAAACATCTCTGCTAGTGCAGTGCGACTCAGCTGGAACAGAACAAACCTCGACCAGAGACGCAGTATCTTTCTCTGGGCAAAAAGTCCTGTCTAAGGTAGCGATAAACTTAAGATGGTGAGAGAGTAGAAGTCCTCTGAGATCCCTTAGTAATTGATGAGCAATCGCCATTTGTGGTGCAGACCCACGGGGGAAGTAAAATGGCTACCGTCCTTACAGCTGTAATACGGGACTCCGGCCTCACCTTGATATTGTTGTGACAATAGGAAAGTTAGCTTACTCTTAGTGTCAGTCAGCAGTCCAACAAGAAGCTCTCCCAACACAGAAGATTTAATTTACGTCTTTCTTAATCTGTTTTTCTTATCATTTTTAGAGCATTTATAGCTGGAGCTCTGTATAAATGCATCTTTTCCTGAGTGCTGCTGGCTCCGCCCCAGTTTAAAATATTTTTAACATGTTTTTGTGGTGTCTTCTTTATATCCATGTATCAAATACATGATAGAAAAAATAGGGTGTATAGTCTTTTTAATACTGTATGAAAGAAACCTTTTGGATCTTTTCACTAATAAATATTAAGCCAATGAAACAGAGAATGGGATTTATATCTGGGATAGAATCATTGTTGGATCACAATTAATTTGTTGCTGATAATGACCTTTTAAGTATTTATTAAGTATACTTTGCAAAAATATTTATTACTTTGTATATCTTTTTGAGTAAATGCTTACTGTATGGTCAAGGTAACTCGCAATTGTGTAATAATGCCTTTATTTTCTATATTTTCTAGAAAAATACATTTAAAATTCTAATTCAGTATACGTTTAGATAATCAATATTTGTCCATGTTTTATTTTTCTTCTGGTTTTTAGAGGAATCAAGTATATTTTTTTAGCTGATGAATATATGTTCAATATATGTCAAGTATTTGAGTGGTTTCTAGATTTCTTATTCAACAGAGCAAATAACATGTAAATAAATAGACCATAATGCTAACACTGAATACAATCTATTTTAACCTGATACAGACAAAACTTTGAGTCTGGATACAGGGCTGCAGTTATCATTTCACTTGTATCAGTATTGATATTGGAATGTATACACAAGTTCCATATGTTACCAATGTGTCTATAAGAATAAAGAGTGATTTGGAATCCTAATTACAAGGATTTGTTTACTCTGATTACTACATAACTAAACTATGCATTAAGTGACTTAAATTGTGTTTAAAACATATAAAATGCAAATTGTCCTTCTAGATTTCAGTATTTGTTTTAAGTTGTATACCCCAATTTTGGATATTTTCAACATGTTTAACTATCACTAGACCATACTGCAAACATACAACAAAGGTTGTGACAGTGCCCTTTCTGTATGTTTGCAATCATTAGTAGCTGAGCCAGCAGCCACATGGTTAGTTTGCACCAGAATATTTACACATGTATATCATTACTGTATAAATATGGTGACAGGTGTTTATATACAGCAACACTGTGACAACCATCTTGGAAATCCCGCTACCATCTTGTAAAGGTAAATCCATACACTTCCCTTAAACTGTGAACCTTTTTCACAGGCGGACAAACATACATGATGCCATACATGATGCATGTCCCACAAGCCTCTCCTGTTGCATCGCCGCATCTGATTGCAGGACCAGATGGGCCCCCTAGAAGTGTTAGCACAGTCTCAAAATAAGACCTCTCAGACAATACATAATTCAGGCATATTTTAGCTTTGCCATACAGCAATACTACAATATAAGGAAATAAGCGTTAGTTCTGGTATAACATTAAAAAAGACTAGTTTGAAACGCCTGTGTAGATTAATAGTTATATAAACAAAACATAGAGAGAGTCTGGTCTCACTTGCATGTGCACAGCTAGATTAAAACCAAAATGAAGAAAAACAAACTACCTTCAACCAAATAAAGTGGGATACAACAAGGGTGACACAGGCTTTTGTACTCTCAGGCAACTGCATTTGCCCCCAGGGACTCAGGCAGTAAACTTAAGGTTACCCTTGTATTCCATTTTTTTTATCACTCCACTCATGCTTTAGCTTAGCTAGAAGAAAGTTTTTTGCGAGCGTCAGGTAATGCTTGTATTACAAGTTGCAAGTAAACTAACTCCTTTAGTCATGCACATACCCTTACATGTTTTCCCAAGTGCACTAATATACACACACACACAAATCTTACCAAATTAAGTTACATTGAATAATATTGTTTTTCTGTTCAATGATCTGCCTTCTTGATGTAATTAACTGTAACTATATCATACCCCCTGTCATGCTGTCTATCCATATATATATATATATATATATATATATATATATACAGTATATATATATATATATATATATATATACAGTATATATATATATATATATATATATATATATATATATATATACATACACACACCACAAACACACACACATATATATATATCCTATATTATAAAAGACAAGTGTTTGTCTGAAGCCGTCATGCGCAGTACAGACAAACACTTGGCCTTTGATTCTATTCTCCCGCACCTCGGCATAGCTGACAGCTGACAGATTGGGAGCGCTAGGGAGCGCGAGCTACTCAACAGCTGTGAGGTCTGCTGCGTGAGAAGCGGCAACGCGCTCCCCAGACCTCACAGCTGTTTGTGGCCGACGGGAGCATCGCGAGGGGCGTGGCCGGGCGTCGCGAGGGGCGTGACCGGGCGGCGCGAGGGGCGTGGCCGGGCGGGTGTTGCCGCGATGGGGCGTGGCCGGGCGGGGTCCCGCGAAGACAGAGCCAGAGAGGGAGCAGGAGGGGGGGGGCAGAGAGCCAAAGAGAAGGGGGGGGCAGAGAGCCAAAGAGAAAGGGGGGGGGCAGAGAGCCAAAGAGAAGGGGGGGGCAGAGAGCCAAAGAGAAGGGGGGGCAGAGAGCCAAAGAGAAGGGGGGGGCAGAGAGCCAAAGAGAAGGGGGGGGCAGAGAGCCAAAGAGAAGGGGGGGGCAGAGAGCCAAAGAGAAGGGGGGAGGCAGAGAGCCAAAGAGAAGGGGGGGGCAGAGAGCCAAACAGAAGGGGGGGGGCAGAGAGCAAAAGAGAAGGGGGGGCAGAGAGCCAAAGAGAAGGGGGGGGCAGAGAGCCAAAGAGAAGGCGGGGGGGGCAGAGAGCCAAAGAGAAGGGGGGGGCAGAGAGCCAAAGAGAAGGGGGGGGGGAGAGAGAGCCAAAGAGAAGGGGGGGGGGGAGAGAGAGCCAAAGAGAAGGGGGGGAAGAGAGCCAAAGAGAAGGGGGGGAGAGCCAAAGAGAAGGGGGGGAGAGCCAAAGAGGAAAAAGAGCCAAAAAGGAGAGAGAGCCAAAGAGGGGGGAGAGAGAGCCAAAGAGGGGGGAGAGAGAGCCAAAGAGGGGGGAGAGAGAGCCAAAGAGGGGGGGGGGAGAGCCAAAGGGGGGAGAGAGAGCTAAAGGGGGGGAGAGCCAAAGAGGGGGGAGAGAGAGAGCCAAAGAGGAAAGAGAGCCAAAGAGAGAGACAAAGAGGGGGGAGAGAGAGCCAAAGAGGAGGGGCAGAGCCAAAGGGGGGGGGAGAGCCAAAGAGGGGGGGAGAGAGCCAAAGAGGGGGGGGGGGAGCGCCAAAGAGGGGGGAGAGAACAAAAGAGGGGGGAGAGAGCCAAAGAGGAGAGGGGAGAGCAAAAGAGGGGGGGGGGAGCCAAAGGGGAAGGGGGAGCCAAAGGGGAGGGGAGAGCCAAAGAGGGGGGAGAGAGAGCCAAAGAGGGGGGAGAGAGAGCCAAAGAGGGGGGAGAGAGAGCCAAAGACGGGGGAGAGAGAGCCAAAGAGGGGGGAGAGAGAGCCAAAGGGGGGGGGGGAGCCAAAGAGGGGAGAGAGAGAGCCAAAGAGGAGAGAGAGCAAAAGAGGGGAGAGAGCCAAAGAGGGGAGGGGAGAGCCAAAGAGGGGGGGAGCCAAAGAGGGGGGGGGGAGCCAAAGGGGGGGGAGCCAAAGAGGGGGGAGAGAGAGCAAAAGAAAGGATGGAGAGAGCCAAAGAGGGGAGAGAGAGAGAGCAAAAGAGGGGAGAGAGAGAGCAAAAGAGGGGAGAGAGAGAACAAAGGAGAGGGGGGAGAGAAAGCAAAAGAGAGGGGGGAGAGAAAGCAAAAGAGAGGGGGGAAAGAAAGCAAAAGAGAGGGGGGAAGAGAGAGCAAAAGAAAGGGGGGAGAGAGCAAGGGGTGGGACCGCTGTTCTGAAAAAAATGGCCGGTGTACACGGGCTTTAGTACTAGTATATATATATATATACACACACACACACACACACACACAGATGTATATATACAGTACACACACACACACACATATATATATATGTATATATATATATATATATATACAATATATATATAGGTGTATATATATATATATATATATATATATATATATATATATATATATATATATATATATATATATATAGGTGTGTATATATATATATATATATATATATATATACACATACAAATATATACATATTTAGGCATGTACTACTACATTTTTTGACAACACTGGGAGCAATGATATTACTGTAGACAACTAGTAATATAAATAGGTAAGGCTGCTAATAACAGTGCTGTAATTATGGGAGATTTTAACTACCCTGATATAAACTGGGCCAATGAAACTAGTAATTCAGCTAAGGGGGATAGATGTTTAAATGTTCTCAGGGATAACTTCTTGTAACAATTAATAGAGGAGCCAACTAGGAGTAACGCTATATTAGATTTAGTGCTATCAAATAATACAGATATAATATCAAATATAGAAGTCAAAGAACATTTGGGTAACAGTGATCATAACATGGTCACATTTGAAATCTCTTTTCATAAGCACTGTCTTAAAGGTTTAACCAAGACATTTAATTTTAAGAAATCAAAATTCAACAATTTAAGGAAATCATTAAATAACATAAATTGGGACAAAGTATTCTCTAATAAAAATGCAGAGGATACATGGATAACATTTAAAAGTTTGTTAAATAAATACAGGGAGTGCAGAATTATTAGGCAAGTTGTATTTTTGAGGATTAATTTTATTATTGAACAACAACCATGTTCTCAATGAACCCAAAAAACTCATTAATATCAAAGCTGAATAGTTTTGGAAGTAGTTTTTAGTTTGTTTTTAGTTATAGCTATTTTAGGGGGATATCTGTGTGTGCAGGTGACTATTACTGTGCATAATTATTAGGCAACTTAACAAAAAACAAATATATACCCATTTCAATTATTTATTTTTACCAGTAAAACCAATATAACATCTCAACATTCACAAATATACATTTCTGACATTCAAAAACAAAACAAAAACAAATCAGTGACCAATATAGCCACCTTTCTTTGCAAGGACACTCAAAAGCCTGCCATCCATGGATTCTGTCAGTATTTTGATCTGTTCACTATCAACATTGCGTGCAGCAGCAACCACAGCCTCCCAGACACTGTTCAGAGAGGTGTACTGTTTTCCCTCCTTGTAAATCTCACATTTGATGATGGACCACAGGTTCTCAATGGGGTTCAGATCAGGTGAACAAGGAGGCCATGTCATTAGATTTTCTTCTTTTATACCCTTTCTTGCCAGCCACGCTGTGAAGTACTTGGACGCATGTGATGGAGCATTGTCCTGCATGAAAATCATGTTTTTCTTGAAGGATGCAGACTTCTTCCTGTACCACTGCTTGAAGAAGGTGTCTTCCAGAAACTGGCAGTAGGACTGGGAGTTGAGCTTGACTCCATCCTCAACCCGAAAAGGCCCCACAAGCTCATCTTTGATGATACCAGCCCAAACCAGTACTCCACCTCCACCTTGCTGGCGTCTGAGTCAGACTGGAGCTCTCTGCCCTTTACCAATCCAGCCACGGGCCCATCCATCTGGCCCATCAAGACTCACTCTCATTTCATCAGTCCATAAAACCTTAGAAAAATCAGTCTTGAGATATTTCTTGGCCCAGTCTTGACGTTTCAGCTTGTGTGTCTTGTTCAGTGGTGGTCGTCTTTCAGCCTTTCTTACCTTGGCCATGTCTCTGAGTATTGCACACCTTGTGCTTTTGGGCACTCCAGTGATGTTGCAGCTCTGAAATATGGCCAAACTGGTGGCAAGTGGCATCTTGGCAGCTGCACGCTTGACTTTTCTCAGTTCATGGGCAGTTAGTTTGCGCCTTGGTTTTTCCACACGCTTCTTGCGACCCTGTTGACTATTTTGAATGAAACGCTTGATTGTTCGATGATCACGCTTCAGAAGCTTTGCAATTTTAAGAGTGCTGCATCCCTCTGCAAGATATCTCACTATTTTTGACTTTTCTGAGCCTGTCAAGTCCTTCTTTTGACCCATTTTGCCAAAGGAAAGGAAGTTGCCTAATAATTATGCACACCTGATATAGGGTGTTGATGTCATTAGACCACACCCCTTCTCATTACAGAGATGCACATCACCTAATATGCTTAATTGGTAGTAGGCTTTCGAGCCTATACAGCTTGGAGTAAGACAACATGCATAAAGAGGATGATGTGGTCAAAATACTAATTTGCCTAATAATTCTGCACTCCCTGTATACATATCAACAAATAGCATACGGTTATGAAAATAAAAATAAAAAATCCAAGCCAATGTGGCTGAATATAAATGTGTTAAGAGAAATTAGGAAAAAAATTAGGGCATTTAAATTATTCAAAGAAAATAGTACAGACTCAAAATTCCATATTTATAAGGAATGTAACAAAGCATGGAAAAAGCAATCAAATTAGCCAACATTAAAAATGAAATATTAATTGCAAAGGATTCTAAATCCAACCCAAAAAGGTTCTTTAAGTACATAAATAGCAAAACAATCTAAGAAAGACCGTATGCAAAACTAGGGAATGGGTAATAAAGGGATTATCTATCTTTTAAAACAATAACAATTCGATGGTAGACTGTCCCTTTAAGTACATAAATAGCAAAAAATCTAAGAAAGACAATATAGGTACATTAAAATGTTGGGAGGGTAGCATGATTAACAGTGACAGGGAGAAGGCTGAGATACTAAACCAGTTTTTTTCTTCAGTATACACAAGAGAGGAACCATTGGATGATTATTTGGAACGAAATAGAACATGCCAGCCCATATCATTAACTGAGTTTTGTATAGAGGATATCAGGAACAAATTGGATAATATTAAGGTAAATAAAACTCCAGGATCAGATGGAATACACCCAAGGGTGTTAAGGGAACTTAGCACTGTTATAGATAAACCTCAACTCTTAATTTTCAAGACTCATTATCACAGGCATGGTACTCAAGGATTGGCATAAAGCTGATGTGGTGCCACTCTTCAAAAAGGGAAGTAGGGATGATCCAGGAAGCTATAGACCAGTTAGTCTGACATCAATAGTGGGGAAGATATTTGAAGGGATTATAAGGGATTATATTAATGAGCATATTCATGTAAAAAAGATTATGAGTTCTAATCAGCATGGTTTTATGAGATATAAATCATGTCAAACTAATCTAATTAGATTCTATGAGGTAGTAAGTAAAAATATAGATAAAGGGGAATCAGTTGATGTAATATACTTAGATTTTGCAAAGGCGTTTGATACAGTGCCACATGAGATATTAATGTTCAAAATTAAAGGACTGGGAATAGCTGAAAATATTAGCTTATGGATAAATAACTGGATAGATATAGGGAGCAACGAGTACTAATAAATGGATCATACTCAGATTGGACAAAGGTAATCAGTGGAGTCCCCCAGGGATCATTTATGGGCCCTATTCTTTTTAATATTTTTATAAATGACTTGGAGCTAGGATTAAATGATACTAAGTTAAGTAAGGTCATTAGGTCAGAGCAGGATGAACTTTCGTTACAAAGGGACCTGCAAAAATTAGAAGTATGGGCAGGTAAATGGAAAATGAGATTTAATACAGGAAAATGCAAGGTTCTACATTTTGGAAGTAAAAATAAGCAGGCAACGTATTATTTAAATGGGACAAGACTTAGCCAAACACAGGAGGAAAGGGATTTGGGGATAGTAATAGATAACAAGCTAAAGATGGGTGCACAATGCAGGGCAGCAGCTTCAAAGGCTAATAAGATACTAGCATGTATCTTATTAGAGGCATTGACTCAAGGGAGGAAAGCATCATTTTGTCACTTTATAAAGCCCTGGTAAGACATCACCTTGAGTATGGAGTGCAGTTCTGGGAACCAATCACAAAAAAATATATTGCAGAACTAGAAAAAGTTCAGAAAAGGGCTACAAAGCTAATAAGGGGATTGGAGAATGAGGAGAGGCTAGCCAAACTGGGTCTGTTTTCTTTAGAAAAAAAGGCATTTAAGAGGTGACATGATTACTTTACATAAATATATTCAAGGCCCATATACATAGATGTCAGAAGCTCTGTTTATTCCAAGAAAATTGTTTGTGACCAGAGGTCATAATTTAAGGTTGGAGGAAAGGAGATTTAATCTCCTGCAGTGGAAACATTTTTTCACTGTAAGAGCAATAAAATTGTGGAACTCATTACCAAAGGAGGTATTGAATGCCAATACGCTAGATACATTTAAAAATTATTTGGATACATTTCTGTTTATAAACAAAATTCATATATATGATTGCTATTATTAAATGGGTCAGCTTTTAGTGGGATTATTTAAATTTAACTGAAGCTTTTTGTATATATTTTAGATTTGTATAGGTTGAACTCGATGGACTTCGGTCTTTTTTCAACCTCATCTACTATGTTACTATGTATTGTATATGTATGTATTTATATGTTAAAGCCCTTTGCAGACTTTTTTTTAATTTTTTTTATTAAGGTTGAGAATAAAAAAGTACAAGAATAAAAGCCACATATACAGCCAATGCAAAACATATGGTATCATTCTGCAAGTTTGGTTTTAGACATGACTTTGCCAGATAAATGGTTAGAGAGCATGTAATATGATACAGGTTAGCAATAAAATAAAACAGTAGTAGAGAATATTCATACTGTAGTACTGCAAATGTAGTGGAATAATACTTAAGTTCAACCTCCATTTTTCTTTATACGAAAAAGTAAATATAACATATTGAATATGAACTCCCATACATAGTGATATTGGCCACTCTTGGGCAACCAGTAATATGACTCAAACAAAAATAGGGAGGGCTTAAAGAAAAAACAGAATTTTATATAAAAGCAAGGATCTTCTAGGATATTAGTTAATCTTATAGCAAGGCTCCCGTAATTATAAGCATAAACCTAGGAACTAAATTAACTAGTATAGGGGACAGTTTAGGGAAGAAACACAAAGGGTCGGTTTTAATCCTTAAGGGCACATATAAAGGGAAAAACTTAAAATTCCTCCTGAAACATTAGAGGTGACTTTTGGACCTGCCTACACTTGTAAAGAAACAGTGAGGGTAACTGGTTTGAAAGTTAATATAGAGGAGAGCCATCCGTGTGAGCTGTATCTATCTACCCAAGGATGGAATGTGCCATACAATATAAAAGTAATTTCCATGTGAGAGGTAGCGTGCCCTTAAGGGCGTGGGGAAGGGTCTGTTTAATGAGCAGAGTTTTAAATGCATATAGTTAGACCTATAGATATCACTGTGACTGACAGTTCTAACAACCTCTCCCAAAAGTGGGCTAAGCAATAAGTAATAGATTGCAAGTTTAGTAGAAAACTTAGTTTGTATAAACTTATTGACATGGCCGCTTCCAGGGACATAGATAAGACAGAACTCTCCCTGCATAGAGATAACTTTTCAGTGCTGAATATTAGACATTTGATTAGTGATTTGATTGTAAGATGTTAACCCATCAATGCTAAGTAAAAACAAAATTCTCAACTACCTCAGATAGTTCAATACCCGCTGAATACAAATACTTCACAGGGAGTTATAGTAGTATGGGTTAATTTGTGCAGGGACATTGAATTATATAAATCTGTAGAAGCAGAGAAAAGAGAGGCGCCTTATGGGACAGTATCATTGTAAAACACCAGAGATACAGGGGATAGCACACACTGATGTCAGGGTACTCACAAGGATTATGGCATAAACGTATGCCTCACTGAACAGGACGGGACCTTAGTCGACCGCCAGACAGACCAATGGGGATCAGATACTGGAACTCCAGAGACCAATCCACAGCTACAGATGGTGGGAGCGTCAGGTTAAACAGATTGTCCGTGGAACAACCAATCACTGTGAGCTCCTAGTTGGAGAGACAGGTGGCCGGACCAACCATGAAGCAATAAACGAAGAGCGGGGATATCGTAGGAACAGATTTATTAAATAAAATCACTGTTAAAACATAAGTTAAAAGTAGAATGGAAACAGCAACACGTTTCTCGACCTTCCGGTCGTTTAATCAGGCTGATATTACATTTGAAAACCCCGCTCTATTTAACATAAGAATCGTCCAATCATAGACCGGTCTGCGTCCACACCCTTCATGAGGCCAATCATAAGTTAAGATTGACATCTGTAGTGAAAGTAGCACCTGCTCTGTGATGAGTGGGGGATGACGAATGTGGAAACGGTACTGACTGTGATATACAAACACGGTAATCATATGTTACATATAAAATTATTAAAACAGTTAAAATTGCTATAACATCTGAACAAAGTCCGCGATCACATACAGTTCATATATAATTTGTATGGTCAAGGCCTTAAATTCAGTAGAGTACTTAAAACAGTGAAAAGATTCTTAGCTAAGTAACAGATTTGTAAATGATAGTCATGAACTATTCAAAATATAAACTAAACATATACAAATATGACTAGAACCTTATAAACAGATCACGCTAGTCTGCATCTGCATTCCTCATGTCAACAATCATAAGTAAAATTGGCAAAATAATGACTACTATATATATAGAGGAGAGGAAAAGATGAAGCGTGCAGATCCAGCACCAGCTAAATTGAACGCACATAGCGATCAAATAGAATGCCTGATAATATTGCCAGTGCACGAGTCATTAGCAATGAGCTATAGTGGTCTAAACCAATAAAAATTTACTATATACTTGAGACAGTAACGTTTCAAAAATATAGTATATAAAATATGACTATATACTTGAGACAGTAATATTTCGTAAATGATCTTAAGCTACACAACATAACTATAAAATGGGTAAAATAAGTAATAAGATTGTACATTAAAAAATATATATGGATGATGACAGCATATAATAAATAGAATAGAAGGACCATATATTATGACAGATGAGTGTCAATGGATATTGGGATGAAGATCATCTTATGATGAGATCAAAATATTAATGTTAAACATAAATATAATCTGGCAGATAATTCTGTCAAAATACGAACAATTGGACAAGAACAAGGTAAACCAGGCTCAGGCAGAGGGACATCAGGATCCAGCTTCTAAGAGAGGGCCGCCAGATCAACGCATAAATTGAGACTGTCTGGATGCATGCTTTTCATCAAATGGATCCAATAGGTCTCCCTCTGTCTGAGCCTAAAGAATCAATTATATAAATGGGATTTGGGAATATATTCAATAGGAACCACAGAGTAGAAGTTAAGGTCTCCCTTGTGTACATCATTACAATGTCTTGAAACACTATGGAGTCTGAAGTTATTCTTCATATTCCGATAGTGTTCAGACCATCTAGTGCTGAGATGTCTACAGGTACACCCCACATATTGGGCCCCACAGACACAGGTGAGTAGGTAAACCATGTAAGTGGAAGCGCAAGAGGCATGGCCAATTATTGTATAGGACTTATTGGTGACACTAGGACTAAAAGTCTTACGCTGATCACCGATAAAATTGCACATCTTCCAGCGGGCTCGTCTACATTTAAATGACCCATGTCGCAAATTATTGCTGTTAATACCAGAAGAAGACTGTCTGTGTTTGACGATCTTACTCGGAGCCAACATTGTTTTGAGAGTCGGAGCCCTTCTGTACACTACTCTGGGTGTATCATCCAAAGTTTTTTTCAAAATGGGATCCTTAAGCAAAATTTTCCAATGTCTAGTGACAATCTCTCTAATTAAGTTGTGATTGCAGTTGAACTGAGTAATAAACAAAGGATCTCTATGAAAGTCACTATTGTTCAAGGGTCCCTGTTGTGCATTAGAACCAGTGAAATATTTGTCCCTATCATCATTTAAAGCCCTCAAAAAGCCATTTTCTATAATAGCATTAGGGTAGTGTTTTTCCTTAAATCGTTCCTTGAGAGTAAGACTCTGGGATTCATAATCAGCCAAGGAGCTACAATTTCGGCGTACCCTTTTGAACTGACCATAAGGGACATTTAATTTCCAAGGGTGATGGTGACAACTCTTGAAATCAAGGTAGATGTTACAATCAACTGTTTTAAAGAAAGTAGTGCTAGTCACCTTACCCTCAGTAAAGCAGAGATTCAGATCTAGAAACACTATTGATTTTCTCTCTCTAGAGCTCGTGAACACCAAACCTCTATTGTTAGAGTTAAGATGTTCCACAAATAATTCAGCGGTAGATGGTTCGCCCCTCCATATAAAGATGAGTTCATCTATATATCTGCCATAGTATACCAGGTTCGCCCCATATGCTGAATCATAGATGTAATCTTGTTAAAAAGAACCCATAAAAAGGTTCGCATAACTAGGGGCGAACCTGGTACCCATGGCCGTGCCCTTTGTTTGGATATAAAATTTATCCTGAAAGACAAAATAATTATGTCTCAGGATGAAAGCAATGAGATCTAGAAGAAACTCTCTCTGGGTTGGTGGTAAATAGATGTCTTGCTCTAGATATTCAGATACTGCCCGTAGGCCCAAGTCATGAGGGATGTTAGAATATAGGGCCTGAACATCGCAAGTCACCCAAATCATGTCAGATATAATACAGTAGGAATCCAATTTTGTGAGGAGATCAGCTGAATCTCGGATGTAGGATTCCAAACCTAAAACATACTTCTGCAAGAAGTAATCAACATATGATGACACATTGTCAGTCAAATTACCGATCCCTGCTATTATAGGCCGTCCCGGTGGACACAGACGGTTCTTATGGACCTTTGGATGGTGGTAATAAAAGGCCTGATTAGGTTCAGTGGGGACCAAGTAATCTTTCTCTTTCTTCAAAAGTATGCCTTTATCGAAAGCTGATGCTATAATTTCTTTCAATAGAGACTTAAATCCCATAGTCGGATCTGAGCTCAGTTTCTTATAATAAGCAGTATCATGTAAGATTTTTCTGGCTTCCAATAGATAATCGGCTAGATCCTGAAGGACTACTCCTCCGCCTTTATCGGCCTGTCTTATTACCAAAGATTTATTGTTTTTTAGATTAATCAGTGCTCATTTTTCATTAGGGAACAGATTACCCTTATTTAAAATCTTTTTTGGTAATCTCTCAAAGTCATCACTTACTAGTTGTCTAAATATCTCGATATGTGCATTATTGCTGAGCTGTGGCATGAAGCTAGATTTGTTTTTAAAGGGTGTGTGTATATAACCGTCACATAAATGGTCTAACAATGAATCTGGATCATATGTGGGGATTACTTCATGTCTGAGTCTATCATCCATAGAGTTGGTAAGAATAGGCCTCATCATATTATTTTTCATAGTTTTTTCAGCAAAATATTTTTGCATAGACAACTTCTGCGTGAATTGGTTTAGATCAACAAAAAGTGAGAAAGTGTTGTGTTTATTAGTAGGGCAATATGAGAGGCCTTTACCTAGAACTCGAATCTCATCTTTTGTCAAATTATGTGAGGACAGATTAAAAATACCTTTTTTCAAGGTCTGTAATCGTGCCTCTTTGATGGCTGTACCTCTTCCTCTGCACCCTCGTTTCCATGAGGTCTTTGCCTTTTTGTGGAGTGGTGAGTGAAATTACAGGTTCTAGGTAACTGGAAATTGTTTTTTGTTTCCACGATGGTTGCCTGGGGCCTGTCTCTAAAAAAAGAGCAGAGTTATTGGAGGATGGGCCTGCCTGATTGATATCATCATAATGGGGATCCGGATTCGAATTAGAGTGGCGACTTGTTTCGACCCTATAATGGTCATTACCTGTACTTATTTGTGGTCTGTTATTAAGAAACCGGCGGCCGTTCTCATTGTTGGCCGTTGGTCTAGCAGGAGTGTATTGACCATTAGAAGAGGGTACTTCTCTATAAGACCCTGTGTCATGGCTCCTCGGGAAGTGACCTCTAGGTTTATCAAAATTATAAGAGGAATGGTGTTCAACATTGCGGACGTGATGATAACTAGTAGGCCCATTTGGCCTAAAGTTCCTAGAGTCAGGGTTTGAAGTATGGGGCTTGGAGTGATGGTCGTCATAAAAATGACTTCTAGCCCCTGAGTAATCATTGTAATTTTGTCTATTTGATGGGTAACTCCGATTAGGAAATTCCCTTCTATCATGTTGGAAAAAATGTCTGGGGAAGTCTTGATAATAATTACTTCTTCTATCGTTACCCTCATGATATCTGGAAGAATAGTGACTAGAATCATTATATAAATTACCACTGTTCTCCCCATAGTGGTATGAATTTTGGGCAGGAGGTCTAAAGTTATTTCTATTTTGGTTGGGTGCAATATTCTTATTTTTATTTTTGTTTTTATTTTTCGAATAATTTACTACTGTCCAGTCAGTGTCTGTATTACTACAGTCCCCTGTTAAGGGAGTTCTAGGGTAATCTACACTTTGTTGAATGTCCAAATTAGTACCCATTTGTGGATATGTTAGGTCAGGTTTCTCATCCTTATTTTTATTATAAGTATATGTTTGACCTTTCTGATAATCCTCATCATCTCTCAACAGCTTTCTATTTTTGATGGCCATTAGGTCTTTTTGGAAACATTCTGTTTTTTCTAAGACCATGGAATTCAATTCATCATACAATGTAGAATTTTTAAATTTCTCCAGACTATTTTGAATGGAATTTATTTCTTTGGATGCATGTTCAACCAAAGTCTTTCTATGGGATATAAGGATATTAATGAATGTAGTAGAACAGACATGCATGGCTTCTTCCCATTTAGTATTAAGAGCCATATTGTCTTTAAATGAACAATTTTTGTGCAATCTGAGCCCACGTGGTATTTGTTTCTTATCTATATATTTTTGCAGCATCTCAGCGTCTAACCAATGCCTGCATTCAACATTGATTGCATCTTCTAATTTAGCAAATAATGCATGGATAGATAAATTCTCTATGTTGTTTTCAACATTTGTTGTGGGACAAGTAGACTCTATGTGTGAGACTAACATAAGCCTCTTATTTGTCCTTTCACTTACATATAGCATTATTGTAATGTATCCACAGTAAATAAATTAGTTGTAAACGTATGAATCTGTTGAGGAATATATCAACGGTATGTATCAGTTGTGTAGATAAAAATCTAAATATAAATCTATTAAAGAGATTAGTGATGAATAAGCTTAAGTGTTAGGGCCTAGACTAAATGGGCGAAAAAAGTGAACAGAAAATATATATATATGTTTAAGCAATTCGAAAGAATCTATACATCTGTAAAAGTGCAAAACTAATCAATATAAATGTGCAGTGTAACACCTTGATAATATGTGCAAAAATAATATGTGCATAAATATTGTGTGAATGAGAGTCTAAATATTAGAGGGTAACACACCAATAAACATACAACCTTAATGTACAACAAGTGACGTATGCATAATATCTTATTGCATATATGTAAATACTAGAAAATATATAATAAAAAATAATAAATAAATAAATAAATAAATAAATAAAAAATAAAACACAACAAGAAAGTCTTAATCGAGGTGATATGCAGCAAACCTCCCAGCCTGGGCTTGACAAACCGGACCAATTAAGAAAATGAAGGAAAAAATCCTTTGGAGGTGCGCACAGCTGATAGCTGAGACGCGGCTTATACACAGTTTCAAAGTAGGATCATCCAGCAACCAAAGTAGACGGCAGCACTCTTAAAGGGAAGTGGTTGTATAAATCTGTAGAAGCAGAGAAAAGAGAGGCGCCTTATGGGACAGTATCGTTGTAAAACATCAGAGATACAGGGGATAACACACACTGATGTCAGGGTACTCACAAGGATTATGGCATAAATGTATGCCTCACTGAAACATATATATATATATATTTTCTGTTCATTTTTTTCGCCCATTTAGTCTAGGCCCTAACACTTAAGCTTATTCATCACTAATCTCTTTAATAGATTTATATTTAGATTTATATCTACACAACTGATACATACCGTTGATATATTCCTCAACAGATTCATACGTTTACAACTAATTTATTTACTGTGGATAGATTACAATAATGCTATCTGTAAGTGAAAGGACAAATAAGAGGCTTATGTTAGTCTCACACATAGAGTCTACTTGTGCCACAACAAATGTTGAAAACAACATAGAGAATTTATCTATCCATGCATTATTTGCTAAATTAGAAGATGCAATCAATGTCGAATGCAGGCATTGGTTAGATGCTGAGATGCTGCAAAAATATATAGATAAGAAACAAATACCATGTGGGCTCAGATTGCACAAAAATTGTTCATTTAAAGACAATATGGCTCTTAATACTAAATGGGAAGAAGCCTTGCATGTCTGTTCTACTACATTCATTAATATCCTTATATCCCATATAAAGACTTTGGTTGAACATGCATCCAAAGAAATAAATTCCATTCAAAATAGTCTGGAGAAATTTAAAAATTCTACATTGTATGATGAATTGAATTCCATGGTCTTAGAAAAAACAGAATGTTTCCAAAAAGACCTAATGGCCATCAAAAATAGAAGGCTGTTGAGAGATGATGAGGATTATCAGAAAGGTCAAATATATACTTATAATAAAAATAAGGATGAGAAACCTGACCTAACATATCCACAAATGGGTACTAATTTGGACATTCAACAAAGTGTAGATTACCCTAGAACTCTCTTAACAGGGGACTGTAGTAATACAGACACTGACTGGACAGTAGTAAATTATTCAAAAAATAAAAACAAAAATAAAAATAAGAATACTGCACCCAACCAAAATAGAAATAACTTTAGACCTCCTGCCCAAAATTCATACCACTATGGGGAGAATAGTGGTAATTTCTATAATGATTCTAGACACTATTTTCCCAGATATCATGAGGGTAACGATAGAAGAAGTAATTATTATCAAGACTCCCCCAGACATTTTTTCCAACATGATAAAAGGGAATTTCCTAATCGGATTTACCCATCAAATAGACAAAATTACAATGATTACTCAGGGGCTAGAAGTCATTTTTATGACGACCATCACTCCAAGCCCCATACTTCAAACCATGACTCTAGGAACTTTAGGCCAAATGGGCCTACTAGTTATCATCACGTCCGCAATGTTGAACACCATTCCTCTAATAATTTTGATAAACCTAGAGGTCACGGGGGGCGGAGCTAGCAGCCCATCATGGAGGTTGTGATTCTGTGAGCTCCGTAGCTGACAGGACTTATAGGCGAACATATCTAGCCCATCCTGGGTCTAACACTGCAGGAACCAAAGCTCTAATGCAGCTAAAGACTCTGAGCTGTGATCCGGTGGCAAAATACAAAGCGGCTGGCCGGAACGCCGCGATATTAAAGGAGGTGACGATTGCGCCATTGAGGCCTACTAAGCCCGCCTGGAGGCATAAGAACGCAGGAACTTCTGACTGGTATAGTAATTACATACCGCACACCACAGGCAGGCTTACTCACACACCACCTGATACTCCTTCATAGCTTAAGCAGCTGCTTGGATGATCAGGCAAACAGATTAATATGCTCAACGTAGAACAGAGGCCTACATCTACTTCCTTTGCTACAGTATAAGAGGTATGGCAGCAGATGAAATAAGACGAGCGGATAATTATGCAAAGCTCTAAATACCATATATGACAAAAACAGGCATCACAGAATAGAACAGGGCCAAATTAAAGCGGTCTGACGAACAAGCCCTGATCCCTTAAATATTTAGCACTTGTGCCTTTTCTAGTGGGGCCTATACAACTGGTGCAGCGTACATAGGCATAAGATGTCAGTCAAGAAACCACATAAGCCACCTAAAGGACTTAAAGCAAACAAAGGGAATCAGTAAAATAAAATGGCCTTGAAAGAATTTTTTAAGCCAATGGAGGCCACGGGTCCCCCTCAAGCAAACACACAAAATAATACAAGCGACTCTGAGGATTCTGTACACTCCTCTACCTGTAATGAACATCTGACAAAAGCAGACCTCAATTCTCTGCCCACCAAAGAGGATTTTGCTGCACTTATAACTAATGTAGGCCAGCTGATAAAAGACAGGCTTAAAGAAGTCCGTAAGGATATAAATGAGCTAGGTAGTAGAGTGGAATATCTAGAAGAAGGCTCTGAATATATGGCTACAGAATATGAGCTAATGTCCAGGCAGCTAACTCAGCAACACTCCACAATAGATAGCCTACAAACGCATATTGAAGATCTAGACAACAGGGGCAGGAGGCAGAACCTGCGGATCAGAGGGATCCCTGAAAGTATCCTACAGCAAAACCTTGATGAATACTTGCAAAAGCTTTTTTCTTCAATATTGGGATTAGACCAAACAGACCATCTGCCACTAGACAGAGCACACAGAGCGCTCAGACCTATGCCTAGGGACACAGACCCACCTAGGGATGTTATCCTAAAGTTCCAACTTTATAAAGATAAAGAAAAAGTCCTTGCAGCTGCTAGGAAGTCCCAACACCACGACTTTGAAGGGAAACAGATCCAGATTTATGCAGATCTTAGCCCTATAACGCTTGCAAAAAGAAGGGAGACCAGATTTTTGACCCAGCATTTACAGTCATTAAAAATCCAATATAGATGGGGGTTCCCCTTCAGCCTGCGGGTTACTAGAGGGACACAAACCTTCACATACAGAAACAGTGATGACTTGGATGATTTCTGCAAGGCCCTTAATATTCCTCCTCCATCGCTTCCAAGACTTCGGGAGGAGATGGGGGAGCCCGCAACTTTGGACAAAACTCAATCAAAGACACAAAGACCACGCTGGACCAAGGTCAGCAGGAAGGGGACATAAGTTTGTATCTTAAATTCATTAGATCATTATTCTATACCTAGGCTGACGGATGCAGCATATAACAGATGTCTCTTAAAGACTAGCATTCGCAAAAGTTTTATATGTTATTTGTTAGTTAAATGTTTTACTACACAGTAAAAAATCATATTTTAGTTCTTATCTCTGCTGGATTTTAACATTATCCTGCAACTATTAGCACAGTTGCCACTACGTTAAAGTTTACTCATGACTTAGAAACGTTTATTAATGCCTTTAGTCCTGTATATGGCTCTTAAGAACAGAGCTATTAGCAAACCCTATACACAGTTATTTCATGTATCATAGCATAGCTTTTTCATTGTTGATAATTATGCACAGGGCATGTACAGTTATGTTATGCTTTTTATTTTTCTTTAATTTTAATTTTTCTCTTCTTTTTCTTACTTTCTGGCAGCTATATACCCTTCCTCCTTCCCAACCCATCTCACCCTCCTTATCCCCTGCCTTGTGTCCTGATGGGAGTTCTTACGGAGAGCCCGCAACCTGAAAGTCCACTTTTACGCATACTAAACTCGAGGAATTCTTCCCCAGTGAATATAGTAAGGTAGGCCTACATATGCACACATCTAAAGCACCCAAACCTATAAAGAAAGCACATTATGACCCTCCCTAGACTGAATATACTGTCCCAAAATGTTAAGGGACTCAACTCGCCCACAAAAAGATCTATTGCTCTTAATTGGTTCCATAAACACGAGGGAGATATAGTGTTCTTGCAGGAGACACATTTTATACAAACGCAACCCCCTAAAAGTTCATCCAGACAATACCCGGTCGGCTATTTCAGCCATAACACTGAAAAGAAAAATGGGGTGGGTATACTGCTGCATAGAAGACTCCCCTTTTAGCTTAGTTCCAGGCACTCCGATAGCGAAGGCAGGATGCTAATTTTGGTAGGCACATTATATAACCAATGTGTCACTCTGGTAAATTTGTATGCTCCCAATAGGGGTCAAGCAAAGTTTATAAGGAAATCCCTAGACACTCTAGCACCACTCGCAAAGGGAATCGTTCTTTTAGCAGGAGATTTCAACGTGGCCCTATCCCTGAAACTTGATTGTTCGCATGATCGTAGTAGTGTTCCACAATCAACGCTGCAAAGCATTAACTCTAATTTGAAAACACATTCTTTTATAGATGTATGGAGGCAGCTTCACCCGAATAGAAAGGAATTCACTTTTTACTCACATCCACAAAAAACCTCATCGAGGCTTGACTGTTTTTTCCTAAATCAACTTAGCCTACACTTAGCAGACTCAGCGTTTATCTCACCAACACCCTGGTCAGACCATTCCATGTTAAACTTAGAATTGCTATGGCCATCGGCACCTTTAACTCAATACTGCTGGAGCTCAGATGAAACTATGCTTAGAAATCCTCTTATAGCTGATAAGGTACTCAAAGCACTCTCAGAGTATTTTACCCACAACCAAAGCGATTCTGTTAGCTCAAGAATAATCTGGGAGGCCCATAAGGCAGTTATCAGAGGGGAGTTCCTGAAACATAAGGCATACCTAACAAAATCTAGAAGACAGGATTATGACAGCCTCTTAAATAGACTGAAGGAGTTAGATTACAGACATAGTGGTTCTCCTCATGACACAGCCATACTTGACGATCTGACTAAAGCTAGATTCGAGCTAAACTCATTTTTAACTAAGGATGCACTGAAGAAAGCTTTTTTTTATTTTATTTTTTTTATTTTTTTATTTTTAAACAAGCTTTATTAAAGAAGATTCAAAAATATACAATGAGGTCACATTATACATCTCCATATGCCGTTTACAAACGGTCTAGACAAAGTTCAGCTAAAGCAGTTCAATGTGACTAAAGTCCATGATAATTGCGCTTTTAAAGAAACAGGAGTCCCCCCAGGGAAGGGGGAGAAATCCGGGTTCCTCCAAGGATACAAAGCTTGGTAAAAAATTTTGTTTTTGTTGTATCAGACAAACATGTCAAAAAAAAAAGAACAGTTCAAACTTATACTATTAACATAAGATTCAAGAAGAAAGAACACATAGAGTACAAGCATGAAGAGAGAGAGAGTTAAAGAAGAGAGATGAAAGAGAAGAGAAAAAGAGAAAAGGAGAAGGAGGAGGGCATATCAGTGCTGGAAGGAAAAGAGAGAGAAAGGGGGGAGGAGAGGAGGGGGGCATCATAAATGGGAGAGGAAGAGAGAAGGAAGGGGAGAGGAAAAAAAAAAAAAAAAAAAGGGGGGAGGAGGGGGGAAGGCATAACCCAACAAGGTCCTACAAAGGAGTGCCTCTCCATACCGCCAGCATCGTCTCATGGAAATCTAATTGGCCAATCTTAAAGTAATGTAGCCTCTCCAATTGTAATAAGTCATCCACTGAGGCAAACCATTCATCAGTGGAGGGAGCCTGAGTGGATTTCCATTTTTTAGGGATCAATCTCTTGGCTCCCGTAATCATGAGTAGAAGGAGGGTTCTAGTGAATTCATCTTTAGTCTTGGGGAGCAGCAGGAATAACATGATCTCAGGGGTATTAGGGACAAGGGCCTGTACCTTACGGGACATAAACCCTGTCGCAGTCTTCCAGAAGTCTCCCAATCTAGGGCACGACCACCAGATGTGGATCTTGGAGCCATGCTCGCCGCATCCTCTCCAACATAGAGGGCTGGTTAATGGGAAGTATTTGTGTAGTCTCATTGGTGTATGATACCATCTGGTTAGTAGCTTTAGGTGTATCTCCTGGACAGTTGCCGAGACCGAGGAACGTTTAGTTAAAGTAAAGGAACGTATCCAGTCCTCTTCTTCAATAGTATTACTAAGATCCTTGTCCCAGGTCAAAGTGAAAGAGGGGAGTCGAGTGTCAGGTGGCAGAAGAAGAAGCCTGTATATTTTTGAGATTAGACGTCTAGGGCAGAGTGTTCCAGAGCAGAGAGTCTCAAAGGGTGTGAGCGCCCTCATAAGCCTATCCCTATGTCTATGATGGACAAGATAGTGCGAAAGCTGATGGTATCGGAGCCAAGAGGAGAAGAGATCACCAAACTGTGTAGTCGTATCGAGCTGGGAGCGAAGTTTGCCCTCGTGTATAGCAAAATGAAGAGTGCCCTCTCGGAGGGGATAATACGTACTCATACGGGTTCCGAGGGCATGGTATGGGATTTCAGGATTTTCTATGATCGGAAGCAGGGGAGAATCTATCGAAGAGATATGTGTAGAGGTAGCCAACAGTCTATCCCATTCTTGTAGGGTAGCCAGTGTAAGGTGGTATTTCTGTATTAGAACAGGGCGGCTAAGTGGGGGGATCCAAGCTAGTATGCCAACGTTATGCATGTTAAAGATTTGTCCCTCTAATCTGACCCATTGCTTCGGAGTTGAGTTATGAGACAGCTCCACTAACCTCTGAAGGAGGATTGCTCTCCGATACAATGCCAGGTCTGGAAACCCTAGGCCTCCTTTTTCACGCGGTAGATATCTTTCTAGGTACCCTAGGTTTAACCCCTGACCAAACAAACTGCTCTAATGAGCGCTGAAGTTGGGGAAGAAAATCCCTAGGCAAGGCCACCGGGACAGTCTGCAATAAATACAGGATACGGGGGAGAATATTCATTTTAATTAGGCTGATTTTACCAAGCCAGGATAGCATTCTGTTTGACCATGAGGACAAGTCATTCGTGATTTCCCTACGTAGGGTTAAAAAGTTATTTTTAAAAAGGTCCGTTTGTCGAGCCGACAGATAGATACCCAGGTATTTCAATTTGGAAGAGGCGACGGGTATTTGGTACTTTTGAGCAAGTCTCTCAACCTGTGTCGGAGGGGCATTAATGTTTAAGATTTCCGATTTAGTTAAATTTAGGTGGAAGTTAAAAAGTTCCCCATAGTGTGATAATTCGTCTAATAGTACTGGGAGTGAGGTTTCTATGTCAGTTAATGTGTAAAGGATATTGTCGGCATAAAGAGCCTGTTTGTAGTCCACGTCACTCAGTCGCAGTCCCCTTATTTGTGGGTTTTCTCGAATTTTTTGGGCCAGTGCCTCGATAGATAGGGCGAAAAGAAGGGGCGAGAGGGGGCAACCTTGCCTGGTGCCGTTCGATATAGAGAAGGTATCTGACAAAGTGTTGTTGACGCGGACCCTGGCATTCGGCGTTGAATACAGCGCAAATACCATATTTATAAAAGGAGCTCCAAAGTTCATGGTCTTTAAGACTCGACGCAGAAAAAGCCAATCGACGCGGTCGAAGGCCTTCTCCGCGTCGGTCGAAAGAAGCACCATCTTCTCTCCCATCACTTGAGCGTGTGACACCAACTGGATCACCTTACTGGTGTTGTCGCGTGCCACTCTACCAGGGACAAAGCCCACCTGGTCAGAAGAGATTAGGGAGGGGAGGTATTTATTGAGTCTTTTAGCCAGAACTTTGGCAAAAACCTTAACATCTGAATTTAGTAAGGAAATTGGACGAAAGTTGGCTGGGGAGGTAGGGGGCTTACCTTGTTTAGGTATAACAGTAATGTACGCTTCCAGGGATGGACCAGACAGGTGGGGGGTCGTAATTAAATTATTAAATAGTTGTAGCATGTGAGGGCCCAGTGTTTTAAGAAAAACTCTGTAGTATTTTGGCGTAAGTCCATCTGGTCCTGGGCATTTACCATTTGGGAGGTCCCTAAGGGCCTGAGTTAACTCTTCTAAGGTAATAGGTGAGTCAAGGAATTCTCTTCCGTCAGAGTCAAGTTGAGGGAGGTTTATAGAAGACAAGAAGTTATCTTTTGCGGTAAGTCTGTCCAGGTCTGGGGATTCTCGGGGGGGTTTCAGTGTCTGTTTGTGAAATGTTATAAAGTTTTGAATAGTAAGAATGGAAGGAGGCAGCAATCTGTCTGGAGCCATGTAGAGAAGTACCACCCACCCCTTGTAGAGAGTGTATGTGGGACTTAAGCTGCTGTCTACGAATACTTCTAGCCAAAAGTTTACCGGGCTTGTTTCCTCCCTCATAATAATGTTGTTTTATGGAGAGGGTTTTACGCTGCAGAGCCTCTTGTTGATGTTGTTTAAGGGCCAACCTGGCGCTTTTCAATAAAGCGTCCGTAGTCTCATCCAAGGGATTCTTTTTATGTACAGTCTCCAATTCAGTCACTCTGTCCAAAAGTTGGGTCATTTTACATCTATGTTGCTTAATTATGCGGGCTTTGTGTTTAAGAAATTCCCCCCGTATAACACATTTATGGGCTTCCCAGAAACAGGAGGGAGAGGTATGTGATGGTGTATTGTGCGTTAAGTAGTCGGTCAATGATTTCTGAATGTCGTCTTTGATGTCTTGTCTGTCCAGTAAATGGTCGTCCAGTCTCCATATATAGGTCGAGGGAGGCAAGTCGGGCCATAGGATGTTGCAAGATAGGGGGACGTGGTCGGACCAGGTAATGTTGCCAATCTTGCTAGAGCTAACCATGTCTAGTCCCATAGAGTCAAAGAAGAAGTAATCTATTCGGGAGTATTTATTGTGGGGGGGAGAGAAGTATGTGTAATCCTTGTCACAGGGATGGTGAGTCCTCCACACATCGTGGAGTTGTAAGCTCGCAATGGTTGTTTTAACAGATTTAGTTACTTTATTAGGGATGCTAGTTGATCCATTAGATGTATCCATATGGACATCCAAAGGTATATTAAGGTCCCCGGATAGAAAGACGGGTCCTTTTGCATGGTCTAAGATCAGCTTTGAAACTCTGGACATGAAGCGATGCTGGTCAGCATTCGGGCAATAGATTGTGATCAATGTGATTGGGTGTTCATAAAGTGAGCCAGTTACTAATAGAAACCTGCCCTCTGGGTCTTTGAATGTGTGAGTGATTTTCAATGGGACAGTGTGGTGAATAAGGATACCAACACCACACTTTTTGGACTTTCCCGAAGCAAACAGTGCTGTCGGGAACTGTTTGTTGTACCATTGAGGCTCATGTCCTTTGCGAAAATGAGTCTCCTGAATAAAAAGGATATGATTAAGGAGCCTATCAAGCTCTCGAAATGCAATGGACCTCTTGCCCGGGTCATTTAGGCCCTTGGCATTTATAGTTGTGAACGTTAGGCCATGAGTACCAAATTTGCTCGCCCTGTGGGCCATCCTGCGGGGAGGGGGAGGAGAAAAAAAAAAAAGGGGGGGGAAAGAGAGAGAGGAGCAGAGAAGGGGGGGTAAAGGTTAGTGGGTGAGGAATATAGGGAGGAAGGGAGCTAAAGAATCACTAAGGAAGGAAAGAAGAATAAGAGAATGAAAAAGTGGGTTAGGCACGTCCCTAAGCAAGGGAGGTAAGTTTAGGAAAGAGAAACACGTGCACGTCAACAAGGGAGTGAGGTGCTAAATAGAAAATAAGAAGAAAGAAGATAGGGGAAATGATCCCTGAAATAGTACGCATTAAAACATGTAAAATAAATTAACCAATAGGCTTACCAGCCCATGGTTAGCATAACCTTACGGCAATGGGGTAGGGGAAGGGAAGGGGAAAAGGGAGAGAAGGAGACAAGAGGGGAGAGGGGAAATGAGGTAATGATTGAGAAAGGGGGAAGGAGGGAAGGGGGGGGAAGGATGGAGAAGGAGGGAGGGAAGAAGGAAGATCAGGGGAAGAGATAGACACTCTCTATGGGAGGCGCTTAAGTATAAATAAAGGAAGCACTACAAGGGACATAGTAATGGTCATAGGCTGTTAGTATATCGTAGAGGGAAAGGAGGGGGGGGGAGAGGAAGGGAGAAGAGAGAGGAAAGGGAATGGGAAGGAGGGAAAAATATTAGGGTAGAACGATATTAGAAGGTGCCAATGGTAATAATGTAGGGGGAATATTTATGGTGGTGTCAACCACTTATCCAGGAAGGTCATAAGTACAGTGGGCCCAAAATGTGATCCGTGTTGGATTTCAGTTAGAGATCTGACGGCTGAGTAAGCCTGGTAATTTAGGTTAAATGGAAAGGGTGAGGAGGGGGAGGGGGAGAGGAGGAAAAGAGGAAGGAGGGAAATGGAGAGGAGGGAGAGCATTAAAGAAAAAAGACATTTGCATTTTCTAAGACATGTAATAGCAACATTGATAATTGCACATATAAAAGCTCAACAATAAACCAACAAATATGTAACATCTTTTAGGGGGGTGCAGGTCACCATATTATATGGGAGTGTAGAATAATACATCAAATATAGTAAGAGATCCTCAACACAAAAGTAACTCTCTAGATAGACTAGTGTTAGTCCAGCAATTATATATAGGTAACACCAAAGACACCAGGGTAGGGGGGGGAAGGGGAGGGGGGAGAAGGAAGTGGGAAGGGGAGGTGGAGGGGGGGGAGAGGGGGGGAGGGGAGAGGCAGATGAGGAGGGGGGGGGCGGTGCTATAGGGCGTAAACAGTATCCTCAGTTGTCATATAAATCAGTTGTCGCGTAAATCAAGGAACCAAAATTTGTCCCAAAAAGGAAATCAGTCTATGATCTACCAGCTGGATAAAAAAAAAAAGGTTGTCAGAGTTATGGGGAAGAGGAAAGGGATGGAGGGGGAAGGAGGATAAGGGAGGGGATGGGGGGGAGGGAGGGGAGGAAGGGATGGAGGGAGGGGAGGAAGGGATGGAGGGAGGGGGAAAGGGAGGAGGGGGGGAGGGGAGGGGGGGGAGGAGAGAAGGGGGAGGGTACAGAGGGAGGGAGCAGAAAAGGAGGGGGAGGGGAAGGGGAAGGAAAAGAGAGGGAGGGGAAAAAAGGGAAGGAAAGGGGAGTATAAGAAGTAAAGGGAGCTCACATTATCTGGGATATATAGTAACTTTTGCAAGAGTAATATATTAAAGAACGTTGTATAAACTTAGTAAACACTTGATAACATATATGGAAAGGCAAGATTCAGTATAATAAGGCAGACATTTGTTATAACTTAGATCATGTAACAAGTAGACTTGTTATACTAAGAAGTCCAGAATTTGGACCTTACATAGATTCAAAGTCAAAACTGGCATATTGAAAAGGGCAGTTTCTTTAAATGTTCAGGTCTGCGGACAAAAGAATAGTCAACTTAATATATCTAAGTACTTAGCTTGTTCCCAAGGATACAGAATGCAGCAGTGTCAGGAGTAAGGCCCGCTCATTGTTGATTAAAAGCAGGTGTAAAGAGAACCAATGTCCCTTCAGGTAGGAGAGCGAGGAACATTGTTGGTAGAGGGTCACTGTGATGTAGACTCTTCAATCTCCAGGCCTGCAAAGAAAGCCTGGGGGTCCGTTCCTGGTTGAAAAAATGCAGTTTTGTTGTGCCAAGTGGCTGTCAGAGACACCGGAAAGCCCCATCTGTATGGAATCTTGTGTGCCCGGAGCTTTTCTGTAATGTGTGATAGATCTCTCCTCTTTTGCAGAGTAACTGGAGACAAATCTGAGAAGATCTGCAGAGTCTCACCAGCATGTTGTATGGGTTGCTTGAGTCTTGCATGCTTCAGGATGTCTTCTTTATCCTTAAAATTTAAGAATTGGACAATGATGTCTCTGGGAGGTGATTTAGGAGGTGGTTTGGCTCGGAGAGCCCTATGTGCCCTCTCCAGAGGGATATCGCTAGATGAGGGGGTATCTTTGAGAGTGCGGAATAAACTCTGTAGGTAGCCTTCAATCGCTGGGGGGTGGACAGTTTCTGAGACCCCCCGGATTCTCAAATTATTGCGGCGGCCCCTATTATCAAGGTCCTCAATCTTATCGGACATAATTTGGATGGTTTCAGACTGTTGTTGTAGGTCAGACTGCAATTGCTGAATTGTAGTGGATGTCTGTATATGTTTTGCCTCTGAGTGCGACATTCTGGTGTCCAGGGAATTAATATCTCTCTTCAGCTCATTGAAAAGACTTCTCATCTCTTTAACAACATTTCTAATATCCTCTTTCGATGAGAGGTGCTGCAGGTCCTCTTTAGTCACAGGTTGCAAGGCTAAGGGATCAGGTATCTGCATGATAGGAGATGGAGTGTCCCTGTTAGTTTCCATGCTATCGGGCAAATCAAAACTATGCAGTTCCACCTGCTTTAGATAACCAGTGAGAGTACGTACTGGAGTAGCTTTATCTGGCTTGGGTTGTCATTTGCATGGCATAACTATCCAGCCAGCAAGGGGGTGCCAAAAAGTTGAGTCATGTAAAGGCCCTGTGTTGTTGTTGAAGACTCCACGTGGCAGATTATACCTCTGAGGTAACGTAAGGGTATTGGAGTAGATCAGTAAGTTCCAGTGGGGCTAGCATACAAAAGTCAGGGAAAACCCACAGTACGTTTTTATGTGCAAAGGTGTTGTGCTCTTTAAATGCGACAGAAGTGACTATCACACGGGCCCTGTTGACACTTAAGGCGCACTGGGCGCGGAAGGCCTGATGGTATTATGCCTAGGTACAGTGTCAGTTAGTGTGTAGTCCAGAGGGGGCCGGGCAGAGTGGTAATGCTGAGGGTATCGGTATAACAGAAAAGAGTATAAGCGATTCAGGTAAGATTTGTTGTATAACCAATAGACCCTTAGTTTAAGCAGCGGTATAGGTGTTCCGTTTCAATTGGGCTGTGTGTTTAAAGGGGGTATAAAAGTAGTGGCATCACTCACCCAAACCGACAGCAGGCTTGTAATCATCCGGCAGTTGCCGCATCAAATGTTCAGAGTCCGGTACATGTGTGTGCGGTCTGAAGTACACTGGTAGCATCAATGAGGCAGTTGCAATTAGCCTGCAGATATATTTACCGCGCATCGACAGGGCCAGGCCTCGGGCAGAATGGCGGTCGCGCACTTCCTTCTCTCATAAAGAGCCCATAACGGCTCGGCAAGGTCTCTCCGCAGGTCAGTTTGTAGGTTTATGTGTTAGCGCGATGCTCCCCTAAAGGTTGGAGGAATTAGGAGGGATATATGCCGATTTTAGTATGCATACTTTCCAGGGATTCAAGGAGCACACTTAAAACCCAGCCATCCGCCTGCGTGGCCAAGCTCCGCCCCCCCGAAGAAAGCTTTTTATCTGAAAAAAATGTACTTTACTGAGGGCAACAGGTCAGGTAAACTATTAGCTAGAGCTCTGAGACAAAGAACGCTTAACTCATTCATTCATAGATTATCTAGTCCCGAAGGTGGGGACATCACAGATAGCAGAGGGATAGCAGTCATATTTAAGAAGTATTATCATTCACTATACAACCTCCCGTCAGTAGATACTCCACTAGACGTCCAAATGATGGAGTCATATGTCACGAACGCCAACCTTCCTACCCTATCAAAAGCAGAATCGGACGCACTAGATGCGCCAATAACACTATCAGAGGTCCTACATGTGATTAAGTCCCTCCCTTCACACAAAAGCCCAGGCCCAGACGGGTTCTCTAACCAATATTACAAAAACTTTAGACAAGTTTTAGCGCCACACTTAGCAAAAGTTTTTCAAGACATAGATAAAGATGACGGTTACTATTCGCAGGACATGCTATCCGCTCACGTCACCCTTATCCATAAACCAGGCAAAACACCAACAGACCCTGGAAGCTACCGCGCCATTTCCCTTATAAACTCAGATGCAAAAATATATGCCAAAATATTAGCGAATAGACTGAACAAATTCTTGCCGCAGCTTATTCACGTAGACCAGGCTGGCTTTGTTCCGCATCGGGAGACCAGGGACAACACGATCAGAACTCTCCATCTGATAGATCACGCCACAGCTCAGGACAGGAGATGGTGCTGGTCTCTACCGACGCGGAGAAAGCTTTCGACCGGATTAATTGGACATACCTTAAGTCAGCACTGAGAGAATTCGGGGTGGGAGACCTCATGATAAAGAGAATTTTTAGTCTATATGGTGACCCTGTTGCTAAAATAAAGGTCAACGGGGTCATTTCGGAGTCGTTTCCCATTAAGAATGGTACTAGACAAGGGTGCCCACTCTCGCCCTTGCTATTTTCCATGGCTATGGAACCCTTAGTGCAGCATATTAGACAAAACCAGACAATTAAGGGGGTTACCATAGGACCCAATGACTATAAAATTAGCCTTTACGCAGACGATATCCTTCTGACCCTTACTAACCCCGCCAGTTCATTACCCCCTCTCCTGCAGGAGTTCAAAAAATTTGGCAAGCTATCCCACTTCCTTATCAATAATCAAAAATCAAACGTCCTAAACATCAATAGGAACCCGCAGAAATTTGCAGACCTGTCTCAGATCTGTCCTTACCAGCTACAGAAGCAACACATCAAGTATCTAGGGATTAACTTAACACCCAGACTTGCCTCCCTTTTCCAGTCCAACTATGTCCCATTGCTCAAGAACATCCAAAAAGACTGCCAGACTTGGCAACAAAAACCCTTCTCATGGTGGGGGAGAATTCAGATAGTCAAGATGACTATCCTACCACAAATCCTATATGTGCTACAGACAGTCCCTATCAATTTACCAAACTCCTACTTAACCCAGTTACAGACAACCTTAAATAGGTTTGTATGGAACAGGCAAAAACCTAGGGTAGCCCGTAACATTTTATACAGATCTAGGCAAAATGGGGGTCTAGGCATGCCACACATACTACGGTTTTATCAAGCTAATGTACTGCAGCGTATACTAGATTGGCACACGAGGAAAGAGGATAAAGTTTGGATACCTTTGGATTCCCATATCCTTCAGTCACCTGAGTTAGGACCCTTATGCTGGCTTCCTTCTAAGTATAGACCCAATCGAGCCAGAATGTCTCCACTCTATAGACACATCTTCTCAACTTGGGATAACACCATTAAACTGGTCCCCGGAATCTCCACCCCTTTCTCCCCCATGTCTCCGATTTATCAAAACACAGAACTGCTGGCGAACCTACAGGGAGTGCAGAATTATTAGGCAAGTTGTATTTTTGAGGATTCATTTTATTATTGAACAACAACCATGTTCTCAATGAACCCAAAAAACTCATTAATATCAAAGCTGAATAGTTTTGGAAGTAGTTTTTAGTTTGTTTTTAGTTATAGCTATTTTAGGGGGATATCTGTGTGTGCAGGTGACTATTACTGTGCATAATTATTAGGCAACTTAACAAAAAACAAATATATACCCATTTCAATTATTTATTTTTACCAGTGAAACCAATATAACATCTCAACATTCACAAATATACATTTCTGACATTCAAAAACAAAACAAAAACAAATCAGTGACCAATATAGCCACCTTTCTTTGCAAGGACACTCAAAAGCCTGCCATCCATGGATTCTGTCAGTGTTTTGATCTGTTCACCATCAACATTGCGTGCAGCAGCAACCACAGCCTCCCAGACACTGTTCAAAGAGGTGTACTGTTTTCCCTCCTTGTAAATCTCACATTTGATGATGGACCACAGGTTCTCAATGGGGTTCAGATCAGGTGAACAAGGAGGCCATGTCATTAGATTTTCTTCTTTTATACCCTTTCTTGCCAGCCACGCTGTGGAGTACTTGGACGCGTGTGACGGAGCATTGTCCTGCATGAAATCATGTTTTTCTTGAAGGATGCAGACTTCTTCCTGTACCACTGCTTGAAGAAGGTGTCTTCCAGAAACTGGCAGTAGGACTGGGAGTTGAGCTTGACTCCATCCTCAACCCGAAAAGGCCCCACAAGCTCATCTTTGATGATACCAGCCCAAACCAGTACTCCACCTCCACCTTGCTGGCGTCTGAGTCGGACTGGAGCTCTCTGCCCTTTACCAATCCAGCCACGGGCCCATCCATCTGGCCCATCAAGACTCACTCTCATTTCATCAGTCCATAAAACCTTAGCAAAATCAGTCTTGAGATATTTCTTGGCCCAGTCTTGACATTTCAGCTTGTGTGTCTTGTTCAGTGGTGGTCGTCTTTCAGCCTTTCTTACCTTGGCCATGTCTCTGAGTATTGCACACCTTGTGCTTTTGGGCACTCCAGTGATGTTGAAGCTCTGAAATATGGCCAAACTGGTGGCAAGTGGCATCTTGGCAGCTGCACGCTTGACTTTTCTCAGTTCATGGGCAGTTATTTTGCGCCTTGGTTTTTCCACACGCTTCTTGCGACCCTGTTGACTATTTTAAATGAAACGCTTGATTGTTCGATGATCACGCTTCAGAAGCTTTGCAATTTTAAGAGTGCTGCATCCCTCTGCAAGATATCTCACTATTTTTGACTTTTCTGAGCCTGTCAATTCCTTCTTTTGACCCATTTTGCCAAAGGAAAGGAAGTTGCCTAATAATTATGCACACCTGATATAGGGTGTTGATGTCATTAGACCACACCCCTTCTCATTACAGAGATGCACATCACCTAATATGCTTAATTGGTAGTAGGCTTTCGAGCCTATACAGCTTGGAGTAAGACAACATGCATAAAGAGGATGATGTGGTCAAAATACTCATTTGCCTAATAATTCTGCACTCCCTGTATACACATCTAATAGTAATACAAGCTTTGCAGACTTAGGCCTATCTTCCCCGGTGGCAGACTTAATGCAGCAGGGAAAGTTAAGACCATTATGTGACCTTGCGGACAATTTAGGAGGGGTTTATACCAATTGGTTAAAATACCGACAACTTCAGAATCTACTAAGACTCTCCCCACACAGATCTTCCTTTCAGAGACCGCTGACACGCATCGAGGGCCTTTGTAAACAGGGCAAAGCTTTGAGAGGCTTACTAGCTTTAGCTAAGAAGACAATTGAGGGTCTACTATACAGGGAGTGCAGAATTATTAGGCAAGTTGTATTTTTGAGGATTAATTTTATTATTGAACAACAACCATGTTCTCAATGAACCCAAAAAACTCATTAATATCAAAGCTGAATAATTTTGGAAGTAGTTTTTAGTTTGTTTTTAGTTATAGCTATTTTAGGGGGATATCTGTGTGTGCAGGTGACTATTACTGTGCATAATTATTAGGCAACTTAACAAAAAACAAATATATACCCATTTCAATTATTTATTTTTACCAGTGAAACCAATATAACATCTCAACATTCACAAATATACATTTCTGACATTCAAAAACAAAACAAAAACAAATCAGTGACCAATATAGCCACCTTTCTTTGCAAGGACACTCAAAAGCCTGCCATCCATGGATTCTGTCAGTGTTTTGATCTGTTCACCATCAACATTGCGTGCAGCAGCAACCACAGCCTCCCAGACACTGTTCAGAGAGGTGTACTGTTTTCCCTCCTTGTAAATCTCACATTTGATGATGGACCACAGGTTCTCAATGGGGTTCAGATCAGGTGAACAAGGAGGCCATGTCATTAGATTTTCTTCTTTTATACCCTTTCTTGCCAGCCACGCTGTGGAGTACTTGGACGCGTGTGATGGAGCATTGTCCTGCATGAAAATCATGTTTTTCTTGAAGGATGCAGACTTCTTCCTGTACCACTGCATGAAGAAGGTGTCTTCCAGAAACTGGCAGTAGGACTGGGAGTTGAGCTTGACTCCATCCTCAACCCGAAAAGGCCCCACAAGCTCATCTTTGATGATACCAGCCCAAACCAGTACTCCACCTCCACCTTGCTGGCGTCTGAGTCGGACTGGAGCTCTCTGCCCTTTACCAATCCAGTCACGGGCCCATCCATCTGGCCCATCAAGACTCACTCTCATTTCATCAGTCCATAAAACCTTAGAAAAATCAGTCTTGAGATATTTCTTGGCCCAGTCTTGACGTTTCAGCTTGTGTGTCTTGTTCAGTGGTGGTCGTCTTTCAGCCTTTCTTACCTTGGCCATGTCTCTGAGTATTGCACACCTTGTGCTTTTGGGCACTCCAGTGATGTTGCAGCTCTGAAATATGGCCAAACTGGTGGCAAGTGGCATCTTGGCAGCTGCACGCTTGACTTTTCTCAGTTCATGGGCAGTTATTTTGCGCCTTGGTTTTTCCACACGCTTCTTGCGACCCTGTTGACTATTTTGAATGAAACGCTTGATTGTTCGATGATCACGCTTCAGAAGCTTTGCAATTTTAAGAGTGCTGCATCCCTCTGCAAGATATCTCACTATTTTTTACTTTTCTGAGCCTGTCAAGTCCTTCTTTTGACCCATTTTGCCAAAGGAAAGGAAGTTGCCTAATAATTATGCACACCTGATATAGGGTGTTGATGTCATTAGACCACACCCCTTCTCATTACAGAGATGCACATCACCTAATATGCTTAATTGGTAATAGGCTTTCGAGCCTATACAGCTTGGAGTAAGACAACATGCATAAAGAGGATGATGTGGTCAAAATACTAATTTGCCTAATAATTCTGCACTCCCTGTATAGGGAATTACCAGGATACACCAGAAGCTGGCAGAGAGAGTTAGCAGATGAGATCCACCTAGACAAGTGGACTAGACTTTTTGAACTCACACACAAATCATCCACTTCTACACAAATTTTAGAAATGAATTATAAAATCATGTCAAGATGGTACCTCACACCAGTGAGATTACAACAGATTTATGGTACAGCGTCCTGCCTTTGCTGGAGGGGGTGCGGGGAGGCTGGAACACTATTGCATATCTGGTGGTCTTGTCCCAGATTACGGGGCTTCTGGACATCAATTGAAAGACTTTTAGGAATATTGTGGAACCCTACATTTAGACTCACTTCATCCTCTGTATTATTTAACGATAGGCCTAAGGACGGCTGTAAAATTAGATTACTTCTTTTCCAAATTTGCCTTAATGGAGCGAAATCCCTTATAGCTAGGAACTGGAAGTCAGTAGTAATTCCTACAATAACAGAATGGAAACTACGGACCCATGAATCAATCCTGTTAGAGGAAAATGCATACCTTAAAACGGAAAGAACTGACACTATCCATAATGTAAAGTTTTACTGAGAGATGATCACTACGAACGCTGATAACACCAGAGGATAAGAGAACAGGGATTCCCAAATCTAGCTTCATGCCACAGCTCAGCAATAATGCACATATCGAGATATTTAGACAACTAGTAAGTGATGACTTTGAGAGATTACCAAAAAAGATTTTAAATAAGGGTAATCTGTTCCCTAATGAAAAATGAGCACTGATTAATCCAAAAAACAATAAATCTTTGGTAATAAGACAGGCCGATAAAGGCGGAGGAGTGGTCCTTCAGGATCTAGCCGATTATCTATTGGAAGCCAGAAAAATCTTACATGATACTGCTTATTATAAGAAACTGAGCTCAGATCCGACTATGGGATTTAAATCTCTATTGAAAGAAATTATAGCATCAGCTTTCGATAAAGGCATACTTTTGAAGAAAGAGAAAGATTACTTGGTCCCCACTGAACCTAATCAGTCCTTTTATTACCACCTTCCAAAGGTCCATAAGAACCGTCTGTGTCCACCGGGACGGCCTATAATAGCAGGGATCGGTAATTTGACTGACAATGTGTCATCATATGTTGATTACTTCTTGCAGAAGTATGTTTTAGGTTTGGAATCCTACATCCGAGATTCAGCTGATCTCCTCACAAAATTGGATTCCTACTGTATTACATCTGACATGATTTGGGTGACTTGCGATGTTCAGGCCCTATATTCTAACATCCCTCATGACTTGGGCCTACGGGCAGTATATGAATATCTAGAGCAAGACATCTATTTACCACCAACCCAGAGATAGTTTCTTCTAGATCTCATTGCTTTCATCCTGAGACATAATTATTTTGTCTTTCAGGATGAATTTTATATCCAAACAAAGGGCACGGCCATGGGTACCAGGTTCGCCCCTAGTTATGCGAACCTTTTTATGGGTTCTTTTGAACAAGATTACATCTATGATTCAGCATATGGGGCGAACCTGGTATACTATGGCAGATATATAGATGACCTCATCTTTATATGGAGGGGCGAACCATCTACCGCTGAATTATTTGTGGAACATCTTAACTCTAACAATAGAGGTTTGGTGTTCACGAGCTCTATAGAGAGAAAATTAATAGTGTTTCTAGATCTGAATCTCTGCTTTACTGAGGGTAAGGTGACTAGCACTACTTTCTTTAACCCCTTAACGACACGCGTCGTACAGGGTACGTCTTGCACAAACTGGTCTTTAAAGACCAGCGACGTACCCTGTTCGACGTTGGGGTTGAAAGCGGCTGGAAGCGATCCTGATCGTTTCCAGCCACTTTCCGGTTATTGTAGGGATGCCTCGATATCGAGGCATCACTGCAATAACATTTTTCCCCATCCAATGCAGAGAGAGCCACTCTGTGGCCCTCTCTGCACCGGACATCAATGCCGCGATCGTTGGTGGGTGGGAGCAGACGTGGGAGGCAGGTGGGCGGGGATCGATGGCTTACCGGTGGGCGGGATCGTGGGCGGGATTGCTGGGGGGCGCGCACGGACGCACGCGCGTGCACAGGGGAGGCGGGCGGGCGCGTGCACGGGGAGGGAGCGGGTGGGAACCATTACACTATGGAACAGTGGTTTCTATTTAGAGGGAGAGAGGAGGGATAAATATGTTAATCGAAGGGATCTCGGAGGGGGTGGGGGTTTAGTCTTGGGGGGGGAAGCTACACTACAGAAAAGTGGGGAAAAAATAAAAAATATACATTTTTTTTGCAAACTTGGTACTGGCAGACAGCTGCCAGTACCCAAGATGGCTCCCAATAATGTAGAGGGGGAGGGTTAGAGAGCTGTTTGGGGGGGGATCAGGGAGGTTTGGGGCTAAGAGGGATCCTACACAGCAGCATATGTAAATATGCTCCAAAAAAAAAAAAAGAAGAAAAAAAAGATACCTTTTATTTTAGTACTGGCAGACTTTCTGCCAGTACTTAAGATGGCGGGGACAATTGTGGGGTGGGGGAGGGAAGAGAGCTGTTTGGGAGGGATCAGTGGGTCTGATGTGTCAGGTGGGAGGCTGATCTCTACACTAAAGCTAAAATTAACAAGATCCCTAATTAACCCCTTCACTGCTAGCCATAATACACGTGTGATGTGCAGCGGCATTTAGCAGCCTTCTAATTACCAAAAAGCATTGCCAAAGCCATATATGTCTGCTATTTCTGAACAAAGGGGATACCAGAGAAGCATTTACAACCATTTGTGCCATAATTGCACAAGCTGTTTGTAAATAATTCCAGTGAGAAACCTAAAATTGCGAAAAAAATTACGTTTTTTTTAAATTTGATCGCATTTGGCGGTGAAATGCTGGCATTAAATTTACCAAAATGGGCCTAGATCAATACTTTGGGTTGTCTACTACACTACACTAAAGCTAAAATTAACTCTACAAGCTCCCTACATGCTCCCTAATTAACCCCTTCACTGCTGGGCATAAAACACGTGTGGCGCGCAGTGGCATTTAGCAGCCTTCTAATTACCAAAAAGCAACGCCAAAGCCATATAAGTCTGCTATTTCTGAACAAAGGGGATCCCAGAGAAGCACTTACAACCATTTATGCCATAATTGCACAAGTTGTTTGTAAATAATTTCTGTGAGAAACCTAAAGTTTGTGAAAAAGTTAAAAAAAGAAATTATTTGATCGCATTTGGCGGTGAAATGGTGGCATGAAATATACCAAAATGGGCCTAGATCAATACTTTGGGATGTCTTCTAAAAAAAAATATATACATGTCAAGGGATATTTAGGTATTCCCGACAGATATCAGGGTTCCAATGTAACTAGCACTCATTTTGAAAAAAAGTGGTTTTGAAATAGCAAAGTGCTACTTGTATTTATGGCCCTATAACTTGCAAAAAAAGCAAAGAACATGTAAACATTGGGTATTTCTAAACTCAGGACAAATTTTAGAAACTATTTAGCATGGTTGTTTTTTGGTGGTTGTAGATGTGTAACAGATTTTGGGGGTCAAAGTTGAAAAAGTGTGTTTTTTTCCATTTATTCCTCATATTTTATAATATTTTTAATAGTAAATTATAAGATATGATGAAAATAATGGTATCTTTAGAAAGTCCATTTAGTGGCGAGAAAAACGGTATATAATATGTGTGGGTACAGTAAACGAGTAAGAGGAAAATTACAGCTAAACACAAACACAGCAGAAATGTAAAAATAGCCCTGGTCCTTAAGGGAAAGAAATTGAAAAATGGCCGTGTCCTTAAGGGGTTAAAGCAGTTGATTGTAACAGCTACCTTGATTTCAAGAGTTGTCACCATCACCCTTGGAAATTAAATGTCCCTTATGGTCAGTTCAAAAGGGTACGCCGAAATTGTAGCTCCTTGGATGATTATGAATCCCAGAGTCTTACTCTCAAGGAACGATTTAAGGAAAAACACTACCCTAATGCTATTATAGAAAATGGCTTTTTGAGGGCTTTAAATGATGATAGGGACAAATATTTCACTGGTTCTAATGCACAACAGGGACCCTTGAACAATAGCGACTTTCATAGAGATCCTTTGTTTATTACTCAGTTCAACTGCAATCACAACTTAATTAGAGAGATTGTCACTAGACATTGGAAAATTTTGCTTAAGGATCCCATTTTGAAAAAAACGTTGGATGATACACCCAGAGTCGTGTACAGAAGGGCTCCGACTCTCAAAACAATGTTGGCTCCGAGTAAGATCGTCAAACACAGACAGTCTTCTTCTGGTATTAACAGCAATAATTTGCGACATGGGTCATTTAAATGTAGACGAGCCCGCTGGAAGATGTGCAATTTTATCGGTGATCAGCGTAAGACTTTTAGTCCTAGTGTCACCAATAAGTCCTATACAATAATTGGCCATGCCTCTTGCGCTTCCACTTACGTGGTTTACCTACTCACCAGTGTCTGTGGGGCCCAATATGTGGGGCGTACCTGTAGACATCTCAGCACTAGATGGTCTGAACACTATCGGAATATGAAAAATTACTTCAGACTCCATAGTGTTTCAAGACATTGTAATGATGTACACAAGGGAGACCTTAACTGCTACTCTGTGGTTCCAATTGAATATATTCCCAAATCCCATTTATATAATCGATTCTTTAGGCTCAGACAGAGGGAGACCTATTGGATCCATTTGATGAAAAGCATGCATCCAGACGGTCTCAATTTATGTGTTGATCTGGCGGCCTTCTCTTAGAGGCTGGATCCTGATGTCCCTCTGCCTGGGCCTGGTTTACCTTGTTCTTGTCCAATTGTTCGTATTTTGACAGAATTATCTGCCAGATTATATTTATGTTTAACATTAATATTTTGATCTCATCATAAGATGATCTTCATCCCAATATCCATTGACACTCATCTGTCATAATATATGATCCTTCTATTCTATTTATTATATGCTGTCATCATCCATATATATTTTTTTAATGTACAATCTTATTACTTATTTTACCCATTTTATAGTTATGTTGTGTAGCTGAAGATCATTTACGAAATATTACTGTCTCAAGTATATAGTCATATTTTATATACTATATTTTTGAAACGTTACTGTCTCAAGTATATAGTCAATTTTTATTGGTTTAGACCACTATAGCTCATTGCTAATGATTCGTGCACTGGCAATGTTATCAGGCATTCTATTTGATCGATATGTGCGTTCAATTTAGCTGGTGCTGGATCTGCGCGCTTCATCTTTTCCTCTCCTCTATATATATAGTAGTCATTATTTTGCCAATTTTACTTATGATTGTTGACATGAGGAATGCAGATGCAGACTAGCTTGTGATCTGTTTATAAGGTTCTAGTCATATTTGTATATGTTTAGTTTATATTTTGAATAGTTCATGACTATCATTTACACATCTGTTACTTAGCTAAGAATCTTTTCACTGTTTTAAGTACTCTACTGAATTTAAGGCTTTGACCATACAAATTATATATGAACTGTATGTGATCGCGGACTTTGTTCAGATGTTATAGCAATTTTAACTGTTTTAATAATTTTATATGTAACATATGATTACCATGTTTGTATATCACAGTCGGTACCGTTTACACATTCGTCATCCCCCACTCATCACAGAGCAGGTGCTACTTTCACTACAGATGTCAATCTTAACTTATGATTGGCCTCATGAAGGGTGTGGACGCAGACTGGTCTGTGATTGGATGATTCTTATGTTAAATAGAGTGGGGTTTTCAAATGTAATATCAGCCTGATGAAATGACCGGAAGGTCGAGAAACGCGTTGCTGTTTCCATTCTACTTTTAACTTATGTTTTAACAGTGATTTTATTTAATAAATCTGTTCCTACGATATCCCCGTTCTTCGTTTATTGCTTCATGGTTGGTCCGGCCACCTGTCTCTCCAACTAGGAGCTCACAGTGATTGGTTGTTCCACGGACAATCTGTTTAACCTGACGCTCCCACCATCTGTAGCTGTGGATTGGTCTCTGGAGTTCCGGTATCTGATCCCCATTGGTCTGTCTGGTGGGCGACTAAGGTCCCATCCTGTTCAGTGAGGCATACGTTTATGCCATAATCCTTGTAAGTACCCAGACATCAGTGTGTGCTATCCCCTGTATCTCTGATGTTTTACAATGATACTGTCCCATAAGGCGCCTCTCTTTTCTCTGCTTCTACAGATTTATACAACCACTTCCCTTTAAGAGTGCTGCCGTCTACTTTGGTTGCTGGATGATCCAGGAACTCTGCCTACTTTGAAACTGTGTATAAGCCGCGTCTCGGCTATCAGCTGTGCGCACCTCCAAAGGATTTTTTCCTTCATTTTCTTCATTGATCCGGTTTGTCAAGCCCAGGCTGGGAGGTTTGCTGCATATCACTTCGATTAAGACTTTCTTGTTGTGTTTTATTTTTTATTTATTTATTTATTATTTTTTATTATATATTTTCTAGTATTTACGTATATGCAATAAGATATTATGCATACGTCACTTGTTGTACATTAAGGTTGTATGTTTATTGGTGTGTTACCCTCTAATATTTAGACTCTCATTCACACGATATTTATGCACATATTATTTTTGCACATATTATCAAGGTGTTACACTGCACATTTATATTGATTAGTTTTGCACTTTTACAGATGTATAGATTCTTTCGAATTGCTTAAACATATATATATATTTTCTGTTCACTTTTTTCGCCCATTTAGTCTAGGCCCTAACACTTAAGCTTATTCATCACTAATCTCTTTAATAGATTTATATTTAGATTTATATCTACACAACTGATACATACCGTTGATATATTCCTCAACAGATTCATACGTTTACAACTAATTTATTTACTGTGGATACATTACAATAATGCTATCTGTAAGTGAAAGGACAAATAAGAGGCTTATGTTAGTCTCACACATAGAGTCTACTTGTCCCACAACAAATGTTGAAAACAACATAGAGAATTTATCTATCAATGCATTATTTGCTAAATTAGAAGATGCAATCAATGTCGAATGCAGGCATTGGTTGGATGCTGAGATGCTGCAAAAATATATAGATAAGAAACAAATACCACGTGGGCTCAGATTGCACAAAAATTGTTCATTTAAAGACAATATGGCTCTTAATACTAAATGGGAAGAAGCCATGCATGTCTGTTCTACTACATTCATTAATATCCTTATATCCCATAGAAAGACTTTGGTTGAACATGCATCCAAAGAAATAAATTCCATTCAAAATAGTCTGGAGAAATTTAAAAATTCTACATTGTATGATGAATTGAATTCCATGGTCTTAGAAAAAACAGAGGCCTAGATTTGGAGTTTGGCGGTAGCCGTGAAAACCAGCGTTAGAGGCTCCTAACGCTGGTTTTAGGCTAACTCCGGTATTTGGAGTAACTCAAAAAAGGGTCTAACGCTCACTTTTCAGCCGCGACTTTTCCATACCGCAGATCCCCTTACGTAAATTGCGTATCCTATCTTTTCAATGGGATTTTTCTAACTCCGGTATTTAGAGTCGTGGCTGAAGTGAGCGTTAGAAATCTAACGACAAAACTCCAGCCGCAGGAAAAAAGTCAGTAGTTAAGAGCTTTCTGGGCTAACGCCGGTTCATAAAGCTCTTAACTACTGTACTCTAAAGTAAACTAACTATGTACCCCTAAACCGAGGTCCCCCCACATCGCCGCCACTCGATTAAATTTTTTTAACCCCTAATCTGCCGACCGCCACCTACGTTATACTTATGTACCCCTAATCTGCTGCCCCTAACACCGCGACCCCTGTATTATATTTATTAACCCCTAATCTGCCCCCCTCAACGTCGCCTCCACCTGCCTACACTTATTAACCCCTAATCTGCCGACAGGACCGCAACGCTACTATAATAAAGTTATTAACCACTACTCCGCCTCACTAACCCTATAATAAATAGTATTAACCCCTAATCTGCCCTCCCTAACATCGCCGACACCTAACTTCAATTATTAACCCCTAATCTGCCGACTGGAGCTCACCGCTATTCTAATAAATGTATTAACCCCTAAAGCTAAGTCTAACCGTAACACTAACACCCCCCTAAATTAAATATAATTTTAATCTAACAAAATTAATTAACTCTTATTAAATAAATTATTCCTATTTAAAGCTAAATACTTACCTGTAAAATAAATCCTAATATAGCTACAATATAAATTATAATTAAATTGTAGCTATTTTAGGATTAATATTTATTTTACAGGCAACTTTGTAATTATTTTAACCATGTACAATAGCTATTAAATAGTTAAGAACTATTTAATAGCTACCTAGTTAAAATAATTACAAAATTACCTGTAAAATAAATCCTAACCTAAGTTACAATTAAACCTAACACTATACTATCATTAAATTAATTAAATAAAATACCTATAATTACCTACAATTAAACCTAACACTACACTATCAATACATTAATTAAATACAATATCTACAAATAACTACAATGAAATAAACTAACTAAAGTACAAAAAATAAAAAAGAACTAAGTTACAAAAAATAAAAAAATATTTACAAACATAAGAAAAATATTACAACAATTTTAAACTAATTACACCTACTCTAAGCCACCTAATAAAATAACAAAGACCCCCAAAATAAAAAATGCCCTACCCTATTCTAAATTAATAAAGTTCAAAGCTCTTTTACCTTACCAGCCCTGAACAGGGCCCTTTGCGGGGCATGCCCCAATAAGTTCAGCTCTTTTGCCTGTAAAAAAAAACATACAATACCCCCCCCCAACATCACAACCCACCACCCACATACCCCTAATCTAACCCATACCCCCCTTAAATAAACCTAACACTAAGCCCCTGAAGATCATCCTACCTTGTCTTCACCTCACCAGGTATCACTGATCCGTCCTGGCTCCAAAATCTTCATCCAACCCAAGCGGGGGCTGGCGATCCATCATCCGGTGGCTGAAGAGGTCCAGAAGAGGCTCCAAAGTCTTCATCCTATCCGGGAAGAAGAGGCGATCCGGACCGGCAACCACCTTGATCCAAGCGGCATCTTCTATCTTCATCCGATGATGACCGGCTCCATCCTGAAGACCTCCACCACGGACCCATCTTCATCCGGCGACATCCAACTGAAGAATGACGGTTCCTTTAAGGGACGTCATCCAAGATGGCGTCCCTCGAATTCCGATTGGCTGATAGGATTCTATCAGCCAATCGGAATTAAGGTAGGAATATTCTGATTGGCTGATGGAATCAGCCAATCAGAATCAAGTTCAATCCGATTGGCTGATCCAATCAGCCAATCAGATTGAGCTTGCATTCTATTGGCTGTTCCGATCAGCCAATCGGATTGAACTTGATTCTGATTGGCTGATTCCATCAGCCAATCAGAATATTCCTACCTTAATTCCGATTGGCTGATAGAATCCTATCAGCCAATCGGAATTCGAGGGACGCCATCTTGGATGACGTCCCTTAAAGGAACCGTCATTCTTCAGTTGGACGTTGCCGGATGAAGATGGGTCCGCGGTGGAGGTCTTCAGGATGGAGCCGGTCGTCATCGGATGAAGATAGAAGATGCCGCTTGGATCAAGATGGTTGCCGGTCCGGATCGCCTCTTCTTCCCGGATAGGATGAAGACTTTGGAGCCTCTTCTGGACCTCTTCAGCCACCGGATGATGGATCGCCAGCCCCCGCTTGGGTTGGATGAAGATTTTGGAGCCAGGACGGATCGGTGATACCTGGTGAGGTGAAGACAAGGTAGGATGATCTTCAGGGGCTTAGTGTTAGGTTTATTTAAGGGGGGTTTGGGTTAGATTAGGGGTATGTGGGTGGTGGGTTGTAATGTTGGGGGGGGGTATTGTATGTTTTTTTTTTACAGGCAAAAGAGCTGAACTTCTTGGGGCATGCCCCGCAAAGGGCCCTGTTCAGGGCTGGTAAGGTAAAAGAGCTTTGAACTTTATTAATTTAGAATAGGGTAGGGCATTTTTTATTTTGGGGTCTTTGTTATTTTTATAGGGGGCTTAGAGTAGGTGTAATTATTTTAAAATTGTTGTAATATTTTTCTTATGTTTGTAAATATTTTTTTATTTTTTGTAACTTAGTTCTTTTTTATTTTTTGTACTTTAGTTAGTTTATTTCATTGTAGTTATTTGTAGATATTGTATTTAATTAATTTATTGATAGTGTAGTGTTAGGTTTAATTGTAGGTAATTGTAGGTATTTTATTTAATTAATTTAATGATAGTATAGTGTTAGGTTTAATTGTAACTTAGGTTAGGATTTATTTTACAGGTAATGTTGTATTTATTTTAACTAGGTAACTATTAAATAGTTCTTAACTATTTAATAGCTATTGTACCTGGTTAAAATAAATACAAAGTTACCTGTAAAATAAATATTAATCCTAAAATAGCTTCAATGTAATTATAATTTATTTTGTAGCTATATTAGGATTTATTTTACAGGTAAGTATTTAGCTTTAAATAGGAATAATTTATTTAATAAGAGTTAATTAATTTCGTTAGATTAAAATATATTTATTTTAGATGGGGTGTTAGTGTTAGGGTTAGACTTAGCTTTAGGGGTTAATACATTTATTAGAATAGCGGTGAGCTCCGGTCGGCAGATTAGGGGTTAATAAGTGTAGGCAGGTGGAGGCGACATTGTGGGGAGCAAATTAGGGGTTAATAAATATAATATAGGGGTCGGCGGTGTTAGGGGCAGCAGATTAGGGGTACATAGGGATAATGTAAGTCGCGGCGGTTTACGGAGCGGCAGATTAGGGGTTAAAAAAAATATGTAGGGGTCAGCGATAGCGGGGGTGGCAGAATAGGGGTAAATAAGTGTAAGGTTAGGGGTGTTTAGACTCGGGGTACATGTTAGGGTGTTAGGTGCAGACGTAGGAAGTGTTTACTCATAGCAAACAATGGGGCTGCGTTAGGAGCTGAACGCGGCTTTTTTGCAGGTGTTAGTTTTTTTTCAGCTCAAACAGCCCCATTGTTTCCTATGGGGGAATCATGCACAAGCACGTTTTTGAGGCTGGCCGCGTCCGTAAGCAACTCTGGTATCGAGAGTTGAAGTTGCGTTAAAAATGCTCTACGCTCCTTTTTTGGAGACTAACGCAGCCTTTATGTGGACTCCCAATTCCAGAGTTATTTTTATGGTGCGGCCAGTAAAAAGCCGGCATTAGCTACGCGGGTCCTTACCGACAAAACTCTAAATCTAGGCCTATATGTTTTCAAAAAGACCTAATGGCCATCAAAAATAGAAAGCTGTTGAGAGATGATGAGGATTATCAGAAAGGTCAAATATATACTTATAATAAAAATAAGGATGAGAAACCTGACCTAACATATCCACAAATGGGTACTAATTTGGACATTCAACAAAGTGTAGATTACCCTAGAACTCCCTTAACAGGGGACAGTAGTAATACAGACACTGACTGGACAGTAGTAAATTATTCGAAAAATAAAAACAAAAATAAAAATAAGAATACTGCACCCAACCAAAATAGAAATAACTTTAGACCTCCTGCCCAAAATTCATACCACTATGGGGAGAATAGTGGTAATTTCTATAATGATTCTAGACACTATTCTCCCAGATATCACGAGGGTAACGATAGAAGAAGTAATTATTATCAAGACTCCCCCAGACATTTTTTCCAACATGATAAAAGGGAATTTCCTAATCGGATTTACCCATCAAATAGACAAAATTACAATGATTACTCAGGGGCTAGAAGTCATTTTTATGACGCCCATCACTCCAAGCCCCATACTTCAAACCATGACTCTAGGAACTTTAGGCCAAATGGGCCTACTAGTTATCATCATGTCCGCAATGTTGAACACCATTCCTCTAATAATTTTGATAAACCTAGAGGTCACTTCCCGAGGAGCCATGACACAGGGTCTTATAGAAAAGTACCCTCTTCTAATGGTCAATACACTCCTGCTAGACCAACGGCCAACAATGAGAACGGCCGCCGGTTTCTTAATAACAGACCACAAATAAGTACAGGTAATGACCATTATAGGGTCGAAACAAGTCGCCACTCTAATTCGAATCCGGATCCCCATTATGATGATATCAATCAGGCAGGCCCATCCTCCAATAACTCTGCTCTTTTTTTAGAGACAGGCCCCAGGCAACCATCGTGGAAACAAAAAACAATTTCCAGTTACCTAGAACCTGTAATTTCACTCACCACTCCACAAAAAGGCAAAAGACCTCACGGAAACGAGGGTGCAGAGGAAGAGGTACAGCCATCAAAGAGGCACGATTACAGACCTTGAAAAAAGATATTTTTAATCTGTCCTCACATAATTTGACAAAAGATGAGATTCGAGTTCTAGGTAAAGGCCTCTCATATTGCCCTACTAATAAACACAACACTTTCTCACTTTTTGTTGATCTAAACCAATTCACGCAGAAGTTGTCTATGCAAAAATATTTTGCTGAAAAAACTATGAAAAATAATATGATGAGGCCTATTCTTACCAACTCTATGGATGATAGACTCAGACATGAAGTAATCCCCACATATGACCCAGATTCATTGTTAGACCATTTATGTGACGGTTATATACACACACCCTTTAAAAACAAATCTAGCTTCATGCCACAGCTCAGCAATAATGCACATATTGAGATATTTAGACAACTAGTAAGTGATGACTTTGAGAGATTACCAAAAAAGATTTTAAATAAGGGTAATCTGTTCCCTAATGAAAAACGAGCACTGATTAATCTAAAAAACAATAAATCTTTGGTAATAAGACAGGCCGATAAAGGCGGAGGAGTGGTCCTTCAGGATCTAGCCGATTATCTATTGGAAGCCAGAAAAATCTTACATGATATTGCTTATTATAAGAAACTGAGCTCAGATCCGACTACAGGATTTAAATTTCTATTGAAAGAAATTATAGCATCAGCTTTCGATAAAGGCATACTTTTGAAGAAAGAGAAAGATTACTTGGTCCCCACTGAACCTAATCAGGCCTTTTATTACCACCTTCCAAAGGTCCATAAGAACCATCTGTGTCTACCGGGGCGGCCTATAATAGCAGGGATCGGTAACTTGACTGACAATGTGTCATCATATGTTGATTACTTCTTGCAGAAGTATGTTTTAGGTTTGGAATCCTACATCCGAGATTCAGCTGATCTCCTCACAAAATTGGATTCCTACTGTATTACATCTGACATGATTTGGGTGACTTGCGATGTTCAGGCCCTATATTCTAACATCCCTCATGACTTGGGCCTATGGGCAGTATCTGAATATCTAGAGCAAGACATCTATTTACCACCAACCCAGAGATAGTTTCTTCTAGATCTCATTGCTTTCATCCTGAGACATAATTATTTTGTCTTTCAGGATGAATTTTATATCCAAACAAAGGGCACGGCCATGGGTACCAGGTTCGCCCCTAGTTATGTGAACCTTTTTATGGGTTCTTTTGAACAAGATTACATCTATGATTCAGCATATGGGGCGAACCTGGTATACTATGGCAGATATATAGATGACCTCATCTTTATATGGAGGGGCGAACCATCTACCGCTGAATTATTTGTGGAACATCTTAACTCTAACAATAGAGGTTTGGTGTTCATGAGCTCTATAGAGAGAAAATCAATAGTGTTTCTAGATCTGAATCTCTGCTTTACTGAGGGTAAGGTGACTAGCACTACTTTCTTTAAAGCAGTTGATTGTAACAGCTACCTTGATTTCAAGAGTTGTCACCATCACCCTTGGAAAATAAATGTCCCTCATGGTCAGTTCAAAAGGGTACGCCGAAATTGTAGCTCCTTGGCTGATTATGAATCCCAGAGTCTTACTCTCAAGGAACGATTTAAGGAAAAACACTACCCTAATGCTATTATAGAAAATGGCTTTTTGAGGGCTTTAAATGATGATAGGGGCAAATATTTCACTGGTTCTAATGCACAACAGGGACCCTTGAACAATAGTGACTTTCATAGAGATCCTTTGTTTATTACTCAGTTCAACTGCAATCACAACTTAATTAGAGAGATTGTCACTAGACATTGGAAAATTTTGCTTAAGGATCCCATTTTGAAAAAAACATTGGATGATACACCCAGAGTAGTGTACAGAAGGGCTCCGACTCTCAAAACAATGTTGGCTCCGAGTAAGATCGTCAAACACAGACAGTCTTCTTCTGGTATTAACAGTAATAATTTGCGACATGGTTCATTTAAATGTAGACGAGCCCGCTGCAAGATGTGCAATTTTATCGGTGATCAGCGTAAGACTTTTAGTTCTAGTGTCACCAATAAGTCCTATACAATAATTGGCTATGCCTCTTGCGCTTCCACTTACATGGTTTACCTACTCACCTGTGTCTGTGGGGCCCAATATGTGGGGCGTACCTGTAGACATCTCAGCACTAGATGGTCTGAACACTATCGGAATATGAAGAATAACTTCAGACTCCATAGTGTTTCAAGACATTGTAATGATGTACACAAGGGAAACCTTAACTGCTGCTCTATGGTTCCTATTGAATATATTCCCAAATCCCATTTATATAATCAATTCTTTAGGCTCAGACAGAGGGAGACCTATTGGATCCATTTGATGAAAAGCATGCATCCAGACGGTCTCAATTTATGCGTTGATCTGGCGGCCCTCTCTTAGAGGCTGGATCCTGATGTCCCTCTGCCTGAGCCTGGTTTACCTTGTTCTTGTCCAATTGTTCGTATTTTGACAGAATTATCTGCCAGATTATATTTATGTTTAACATTAATATTTTGATCTCATCATAAGATGATCTTCATCCCAATATCCATTGACACTCATCTGTCATAATATATGGTCCTTCTATTCTATTTATTATATGCTGTCATCATCCATATATATATTTTTAATGTACAATCTTATTACTTATTTGACTCATTTTATAGTTATGTTGTGTAGCTGAAGATAATTTACGAAATATTACTGTCTCAAGTATATAGTCATATTTTATATACTATATTTTTGAAACGTTACTGTCTCAAGTATATAGTCAATTTTTATTGGTTTAGACCACTATAGCTCATTGCTAATGATTCGTGCACTGGCAATGTTATCAGGCATTCTATTTAATCGCTATGTGCGTTCAATTTAGCTGGTGCTGGATCTGCACGCTTCATCTTTTCCTCTCCTCTATATATATAGTAGTCATTATTTTGCCAATTTTACTTATGATTGTTGACATGAGGAATGCAGATGCAGACTAGCTTTTGATCTGTTTATAAGGTTCTAGTCATATTTGTATATGTTTAGTTTATATTTTGAATAGTTCATGACTATCATTTACAAATCTGTTACTTAGCTAAGAATCTTTTCACTGTTTTAAGTACTCTACTGAATTTAAGGCCTTGACCATACAAATTATATATGAACTGTATGTGATCGCGGACTTTGTTCAGATGTTATAGCAATTTTAACTGTTTTAATAATTTTATATGTAACATATGATTACCATGTTTGTATATCACAGTCGGTACCGTTTCCACATTCGTCATCCCCCACTCATCACAGAGCAGGTGCTACTTTCACTACAGATGTCAATCTTAACTTATGATTGGCCTCATGAAGGGTGTGGACGCAGACCGGTCTGTGATTGGACGATTCTTATGTTAAATAGAGTGGGGTTTTCAAATGTAATATCAGCCTGATGAAACGACCTGAAGGTCGAGAAACGCGTTGCTGTTTCCATTCTACTTTTAACTTATGTTTTAACAGTGATTTTATTTAATAAATCTGTTCCTACGATATCCCCGTTCTTCGTTTATTGCTTCATGGTTGGTCCGGCCACCTGTCTCTCCAACTAGGAGCTCACAGTGATTGGTTTTTCCACGGACAATCTGTTTCACCTGACGCTCCCACCATCTGTAGCTGTGGATTGGTCTCTGGAGTTCCGGTATCTGATCCCCATTGGTCTGTCTGGTGGGCGACTAAGGTCCCGTCCTGTTCAGTGAGGCATACATTTATGCCATAATCCTTGTGAGTACCCTGACATCAGTGTGTGCTATCCCCTGTATCTCTGATGTTTTACAACGATACTGTCCCATAAGGCACCTCTCTTTTCTCTGCTTCTATAGATTTATACAACCACTTCCCTTTAAGAGTGCTGCCGTCTACTTTGGTTGCTGGGTGATCCAGGAACTCTGCCTACTTTGAAACTGTGTATAAGCTGCGTCTCGGCTATCAGCTGTGCGCACCTCCAAAGGATTTTTTCCTTCATTTTCGACATTGAATTATGCAGATGGGAGGAATGAGAATACGTAGGGTGAAAATGGATGCACAGATACACACACCTTATAGTAATTATGCTATTACAAGGGTTTCCAGATATCTACTGAATCTCAAAAACCTCATGCAGTCAAAAGTCCGGTGGATCACTTTACCCCCTTCAAAGAACCAACATTATGAGTGAGACAAGATTACCAGTCAAAGACTAAAGGGTTTGAAAATGTCAGCCAGTTCTCATGGAACCACACAGCACTTAGGTCTCGAATCCTCTGTGATGTTCAGCCTACTCCGTGGCGTTCTGCTTGCAAACCGCCAGTCAAAAGAGGATGAGATTGCTCACCCAAGAGACTGGAGACTGTTAGATTCTAGGGATCGAAGCGGGTCCAAACAATATGAGTTGGCACTTGCTCTCCATATGTTCCATACAGGGCGACTTTAGAGAATGGGGGTTTGTGATACCGGACAGCGGCATCGCTATTTAAGATCAATGATCTCCAGGCTGTCATTTCTTTTCCAAACTATGGCACAGAATGGCTCTGCTTCCCTGTTGTGGGGATGTCTGTCTCGCCACAAGCACCGCATGTGGATAAATGTAGAAGCAGAGAAAAAGAGGTGCCTTATGGGACAGTATCGTTGTAAAACATCAGAGATACAGGGGATAGCACACACTGATGTCAGGGTACTCACAAGGATTATGGCATAAACGTATGCCTCACTGAACAGGACGGGACCTTAGTCGCCCGCCAGACAGACCAATGGGGATCAGATACCGGAACTCCAGAGACCAATCCACAGCTACAGATGGTGGGAGCGTCAGGTGAAACAGATTGTCCGTGGAACAACCAATCACTGTGAGCTCCTAGTTGGAGAGACAGGTGGCCGGACCAACCATGAAGCAATAAACGAAGAGCGGGGATATCGTAGGAACAGATTTATTAAATAAAATCACTGTTAAAACATAAGTTAAAAGTAGAATGGAAACAGCAACACGTTTCTCGACCTTCCGGTCATTTCACCAGGCTCTGCTGTGGACTGCTGTACCCCAGCTTACTGGGGGGGGGGTGTCGAAATCCTGTGATAAGGCCGCCGCCTAGGAACTCAATGGGCCAGATCAGGGTCCTATCGACTCTGCAAGCTCAGTATCAATCAATGCTGCTCACCTCTATCTAGTCAAAGATGAGATGGATGGTGCTAAATATTGCAGACTCTCTGCATTAATCGGCGGATTGAGCAGATCCCTTTAGGAGCAACAGATATTGCGACCTTTCATGGCCACTGCATAGCCATTCCCCCCCCTGCAGACTTTTTTTTAACACCTGAGGCCATATACCTGAGCTTTATAACTTTTTAATGATTTTTTTAAAAAAAAAAAAATTATATTAGACAGTGTTATAATGAGTGTAACTGTACTTTTAAATGTATTTCTGATGGGTTTTGTGACACTTTTTTGACTTGCGTAACAGTTAACCGGAGCTCTGAAGTAGCACTATCCTGACACGAGTTAAATTTAATTGCACTCAATCAAACGCATTTACTTTCAACTTGTAATATGTGTGGGCTACTTCTGACGTGTGAAAAGAGCCAAGATAAACCACTTTTTGCTTTGATAATCTAGCCCTGTATGTTTTAATAAATGGCAAAGGGTTAAAGGGAAATTCTACTCAAACATATTCTGTCATGCATATGAAAGAAGAGAGGCTAAACGTACAAAATATTTTTTTGTCTGAAAAAATAAAAAGTTAAATTTACAAAGTAGTTAGGTGAATAGCTGAAAATTTTTATTGCAGCTGCTGGAACACCCTTATAAATTGGCTGGGCCTGGGCTCTCTCTTCATGCCCACTTTTGTTTTGTTTGCATAGTTTTTCTATAAAGAATACAATAGTATTCATATTTTTAGTATAGATGATTTCAGCAAGCAAACTTATATCTCTCAGGCAAACAGTTACGTCCCCCTCTGCAGCTCCAGACAACAAACGGCAATACTTCTAAGTAGAGAAAAACTCACCCGGCAGGCTGTAAGTTGTATGTTGATACTGTTTGCAGGGCTCCACTATGCGGTTGCGGCTCAAACTCCTGTTAAACCGGAGCGTTTCTCAACTCCATCCAGGGTCGTCACTCCGCCAGCCTCTCGAACACACGCACCTTGACACGCTCCTCAGCACAATCCTGGAGGGTAAACTACAACCCCGGGTGAGCGTTCAAACGACGCTTGAAAGCAGCACAGGCTGCCAGCGTATCAGGCTCCTCTCTGGTTAGTATCCAGCCGTGACGTCGACCAATCAGGGCAAACTGCAGGTCCGGAATTCTAGCCAAGGCTCAGTTGGAGGTAATAGATTCAAAACAGCAAGGAATACCAGCAAGCCTCAAGGTGTAGACAATACATGTTCTTTATTGGGAGATAGTAGTAAAACAGCATAAAAGCTTATAACCCAAGCATCTGTGGTAGAAAATCGGTCCTACGTGTTTCGGAAGCCCCCTGCCTTATTCATGGACTTAAAACTTAAGGTGTCAAAGCTCCTTAAATACACCAGAGTCCCCAGGTGTGAAACCCAAATGATGCTAATCTTAAAGGGATATTACCTGTTTAAACGTAGTCAACTAAAACACACAATCAACAGTAAAACATGAATGAGTGACAAATGAGTATAATCAAAGGTAAATAGAGAGTATGTAATGGAGCCCCACAGCTAAGGCTCATGTACACACATATACACATAAATTTATATAGACCCGTATCTTACTTAGCATATACCTACTAAAAATCATTATTGGCGTGATAGTGGCAGCTGTCAAGTAAATTTAGGTACAGACTTTAATTCTAATGTTAATCATAGTGTGGAATTGAGCAAACCATCAACCTAAACTAATAGCTGACACAGTATAGATAATAAAACTAATACACCAATTAATGTACATACATAGGTATACATCTCACATCTTATCATACTACAATTTTTATCATCAAGAACAGTAAGAACTTATTGATCAAATTGTATATATATATATATATATATATATATATATTTATTTATTTTGAATACTCATGAATGGACCTTAACTGCAGTAACCTCAATAACACCCAAAAATTACCTCATACTAGTGATGCTATAACCGCATCCTGCGTATGGCCTCAGTACTGCGAATACCGGTAAGTACTAAATGTACATCAGCATTAATCCCAGACCTAACATCAGTTATTAGACTAAGGATATGGAGATATGGTATTCATGAGAAGCTCGGGAAATTATTGTAATATAGCTATAGCATCCAACTAATAGGTGGATGTAACATTAGGTTTCAGAAGAAGCCAAGGACCAGTAAGAACGAATGGGTAAACTCCCAACTGGTGGCTTAATAACAGAAAGTCCATAATATAGACATAATAAAGGAGCAACTAGTATCAGGATAATGGGAGTGTTCTATAACATAAACTTAAGGTAAGTAGTCCAAGTAAGTAGACAGATATAAGATCATAAATGCCAAACAGTTATGATATGAATATAAGTAAATACTATTAACACATAAGAGGTCATACTGCAATAAAAAATCTTAATGCTGGTGGGTCCAGAAATGAATGACGTCACCATATATATTGAAGCCTTTTGGTCCTCTGGTCTGTAATTTAAAGATTCAGAAGGCTTCCTTGTATAGCAACTTGGCAGATCGATCTCCACCGTGAATGCAAGGTTTAATATGGTCAATCACCTGCCATTTAAAGCTAGCAACTGCTTTATCATGAACATGTATAAAATGCCTAACCAGGTCTGAACACTAAGTACCATTTTCAATGTTCTTTAGGTGTTCTCTGATCCTGCGCTTACCATCTCGGGTAGTACACCCAACATACTGTTTTTTGCACTGAGTGCATTCCACCAAGTATATTACAAACATGGTTCGACAGTTTGTGTAGGAATCAAGATTGAACACCTTCTGGGTGACACATGACTGAAAGTTGCGTGTAACTTAAGTAAACCCACATGATATGCAATTGCTGAAATGGCATTTATAATGCCCTCTGACTTCCAACCAGCTACTTCTCCTAATGGAGGACTGGTGCAACAGGCTGGGAGGTACATTACCTAGGGTACACCCTCTACTCGGTACAAAATTACAGCCCTGTGACACAAAATCTTTAAGGCTGTCTTCAGCCGTGAGTATTGGAAGATGCTGACTCACAATACCACAGATATCATCAAATTGAGCACTATAGGCTGTAATAAATGTAGGCTTTGAAGAATCAAAACCATTTCCTCTTTTCCTCATATTAGTGTCAGCCAGGAGATGTTTCCTATCCATCCTGGCAACCTCTAGAAGTACACAATAAAGCACTTTCTTCTTATAGCCTCTCTCAAGGAGGTTATCCATTAGGAGCTGGCTCTCTCTCTTGAAATCCATTTCATCCGTGCAATTCCTTTTAACACGGATGAACTGGCCCTTGGCAACACCAAACCCTGTGTATCTAGGGTGATTGCTCCTGCCATGAATACAGCATTGATAGCAATTGGCTTGCGATACAATGTCGTTTTAACACTGTGGGTGTCAACATCTCCTATCAGGAGGAGATCAAGGTATGGTATCGAAAAGGCAATCACATGCATAGGTAAACTGAAGATTAACACTATTATCATTCAAATAGTGGATGAAATCACCAATCTTCTGATGACCCCCTGTCCATATGAACAGGAGTTCATCAATATATCGCTTGTACATCAAAATATCAGAATGAAATGGATTTGCCTCTCCAAAGACGTGGCACACCTCCCACCAACCCATAAACAGGTTGGCGTAGGTGGGGGCAAACTTAGCCCCCATCGCTGTGCCACATCTTTGGAGGTAAAATACACCATCAAATTTAAAAAAGTTGTGAGAAAGTAAAAAATCAAGTGTAGTTAACAAGAATCTCTTTAAGATCTCATCATATTCACTAAACTTATCCAGCATATAGGAAACAGCCTCCAAACCATATGAGTGTGGGATGGCAGAATACAAGCTGACTACATCAACTGTTAACCATTCAGTTTGCTCATTCCACACTATTTGTTCCATACAATTTAGGAGGTGCTTGGTATCCCTCAAATAAGAGGGAAGATTATATACTATGGGCTGGCGCAGAAACTCCACCCAAGTAGACATGTTCTCAAAAAGGGAACTAATACCTGCCACAATGGCTGTCCCCTTCACCTCCTCAAGGGACTTGTGTACCTTGGGGAGGTGATGGAAAATAGGTGCAATAGGATGAGATACATATAAAAAAATCAGCCGCATCTTGGTCATAGATCCTCAATTCGAGACCATCATCAATAATTGATTCCAAGCATCTCCCAAATTCAGTAGTAGGATTACATGTCAAAACTTGGTAGACATCAGAGTCACCGATTTGTCTCATAGCTTCCTGTATGTATGCTGTCCTGTCTTGTACCACCACACTTCCCCCCTTGTCAGCTTGCTTAACTACAATGTCATCCCTTTTCCTGAGGCTCTCTAAAGATAGTGACTGAGCTGCACTTAGATTGGGACGTGGATGGCGACTCTCAACAGAAAGTTTAATTAAGTCTTCCTCAATTCTGCGATGGAATGCTTCCAAAAATGGCCCTCTCTCCCTGGTCAGATAGAAAACAGACTTAGGTCTGTAGCCCCCATGAGTTGTTTTAAGGAATGACTCATCTATTGGGGTTTCCAAGGCAAGATCGTGAATATTAAGATAGTGACTTGCCTCATTGAAATCTACTAAGTCATGTGGTTTAGAAAAATCCCTCACTCTCATTTCAGAATCCTCTATTGTAACATTCACTTGTGTATCTTTCTTCCAAAAGAATTTCTTAACAGTTAGATTGTGAATCAATTTATTAACATAAACAATAGTGTGGAACAAATTAAACTTAGTGGTTGGTACAAAACCTAAACCAAGGCCTAAGACTTCAGTTTCATCGTCAGTGAGTGTAGTACTTGAAATGTTTATAACACCTAAATTGCATATACTGCAGTACTGAGGCCATATGCAGGATGCGGTTAGCATCACTAGTATGAGGTAATTTTGGGGTGTTATTGAGGTTACTGCAGTTAAGATCCATTCATGAGTATTCAAAATAAATATAAAAAAATATATATATACAATTTGATCAATAAGTTCTTACTGTTCTTGATGATAAAAATTGTAGTATGATAAGATGTGAGATGTATACCTATGTATGTACATTAATTGGTGTATTAGTTTTATTATCTATACTGTGTCAGCTATTAGTTTAGGTTGATAGTTTGCTCAATTCCACACTATGATTAACATTAGAATTAAAGTCTGTACCTATATTTACTTGACAGCTGTCACTATCACGCCAATAATGATTTTTAGTAGGTATATGCTAAGTAAGATACAGGTCTATATAAATTTATGTGTATATGTGTGTACATGAGCCTTAGCTGTGGGTCTCTATTACATACTCTCTATTTACCTTTGATTATACTCATTTGTCACTCATCCATGTTTTACTGTTGATTGTGTGTTTTAGTTGACTATGTTTAAACAATTAATATCCCTTTAAGATTAGCATCATGTGGGTTTCACACCTGGGGACTCTGGTGTATTTAAGGAGCTTTGACACCTTAAGTTTTAAGTCCATGAATAAGGCAGGGGGCTGCCAAAACGCGTAAGACCGATTTTCTACCCCAGATGCTTGGGTTATAAGCTTTTATGCTGTTTTACTACTATCTCCCAATAAAGAACATTTATTTTCTACGCCTTGAGGCTTGCTGGTATTCCTTGCTATTTTAAACTTATATCTCTGTCAGGAAACAGCCAATCACCGTAACTAACAATATCTATCTGTTTATGTGAAAGAATAAAATTAAAAGAAAAGTAGGGAGAAAGTGAGAGAAAGGGCAATAAATAAAAGGACAGAGAGGGAGAGACAAAAGCTAATAGATAGTAAAAGCATTGTGATAATAGCAGTATATTAAAAAGGGAGTAGAATCACACCATACCAAATGTGTTTTTAAATTAGAATGAGTTTGAGACTGGTGAGATAAAAAAGATATCTCTATTTTTTTAGGGACAGCCCTGAATTTGGACAATGTGTCAAAAAATTTTTAGGAGACAGTCCTGAATTTGATCTATTTGTCTCTAATATTTTTAGGCACTAAGCTATTTTGTCACAGATTGTCCTGAATTTTCCCAAATAGGTTTCCTGTCCCTTGTCCCAGTTTATAAATAAAAATAACAAACTTTAATTTCCACAAAATCAGCTGACGGCATTCATCATCTCATATATAAGGGCCAATTTACTATGCAGTGTATGCTGCACTTTCCACACGAGCCTTCAGGCTCGCCGGAAAAAAGAGTTAAGAAGCAGTGGTCCTAAGACCGCTGCTCCTTAACTTGTCCACCACCTCTGAGGCAGCGGACAGCAATCATCCCCATCGGATACGATCTGGATGATCGACATCCCTTGCTAGCGGCCGATTGGATTGCAGGGGCGGCATTGCACAAGCATTCCACAAGAAATACTTGTGCAATGATAAATGCTGACACTGTACGCAAACTTGTTTGACAAAACGGAGAGAAGCACCAGTTCAGAATAAATTACACATCTTTATTAAAAAATATACCTGACAAACAGCATATAGAGCACTGTAACTAGCAACTGACGCATTCAGCCTTCCGGACGTAATCCTAGTTGCCTGCTAAAAATATATGAGTCTTCAGTTAAAATACAGAGTCTGTTCTCATTGGATAATAGTTATATGACTGGCAAAAATTAACTGAATACGATCCAGTATATTTGATTATTTGAAAATCAGGGTGGATTTATATATTTCTTCACAGGCCGATCCTAGCTAAAATGCTTCAGAAATTTCACTGGCTTAAAGGGACTGTCTAGTCCAGAATTTGTATTGCTTAAAATATAGATAATCCCTTTATTACCTATTCCCCAGTTTGGCATAACCAACACGGTTATATTAATACACTTTTTACCTTTCTGATTTTGTGATTACCTTGTGTCTAAGTCTCTGCAGACTGCCCCCTTATTTCAAATCTTTTAACAGGCTTGCATTTTAGCCAATCAGTGCCCTCTCATAAGTAACTCCATGGGCGTGAGCACACAAATTATCATATGAGTCACCCTAGGTTTAGCTTACAACAAAGAATACCAAGAGAACAAAGCAAAGTTGATGATAAAAGTGAATTGGAAAGTTGTTTAAAATTGTATTCCCTATCTGAATCATGAAGGTTTATTTTGACTAGACTGTCCTTTTTAAGAGTTTCAAAGAGGAACATTGTAAATATGGTTTGTACTAAACTGTACACAAAACCATAAACATTAGTAAGAGTAATACAGATAAACTAAATATATGTTAATATCTCAATATTTGTTATCTTATCTTATAAAAAAATGTGGGTACAGTTACAGCATGTGCAGACATACAGAGGCAGGGGATATGTATTGGGGCGAGAGTTTTATACAGTTTTATATTAGCAATAGTTTTTACTATTGACTTTCATTGTAGGGAACCTTTTCACATGCCTGCATAAATTAATCAGTTTCAACAATTTTTTTAGCACCTCCTCAATATTTATGAAGTGTCCCGAATTTGGATCTGAGGTTTCCTGAAAAGGGGTCTGTGAAATCTGGTCACTTTATCTTTAAGGATGTGCATGAATGCTCTGAGAAATATCTTTAAAGCTGTGTTTACCTTTAAGCAAATAAATGATGTGTGTGAATGCCACCAGCCAGTCCTTTAAAGGGATAGTCTGCTTAAATTTTAACTTTCATGATTCAGATAGAGCATGTCATTTTAAGCAACTTTCTAATTTACTCCTAATATAATTTTTTCATCATTCTCTTGGTATCTTTATTTGAAAAAGCAAGAATTTAATTTTTGGTTCAGAACCTGGGTAGTGCTTGCTGATTGGTGTCTAAATGTAGCCACCAATCAGCAAGCGCTACCCAGGTGCTCAAGGAAAAATGGTCTAGCTTCGAAGAGTTCATTCTTGCCTTTTCAAATAAAGATACAAAGAGAACAAAGAAAAATTGATATTAGAAATAAATTAGAAAGTTGCTTAAAATTGCATGCTCTATCTGAATCATGAAAGTTTAATGTTGACTAGACTGTCCTTTTAAGGCTCAGTAAACGGCATGAGCCATGTTTTTAAAGTTGTGCAAGAATGTTTCAAACCTGTCATTCTAAAACTGTGTGTTGTGAGCTGTCCCTTTAAGGCTTTATGTGTACCATGCGTTTGGCATGTACTGTGCATTTGGCATGAGATGACCTCATCCCTTTAAGACTGTGTGCTTTATGTGTGTTGTTTGTGCTGTAATTTGTGTCTTTGTTTGGGTATACCTGTAGAGTGGTTTGTCTCTTTAAATGTTATTTGTGTTTTCTGTGTGCATTTACTTTTAAGACTTTGTGATTGGGGTGTGAGCTATTCATTTAAGTCTGTATGCATTATGTGTGTGCCTGTCCCATTAAGATTGTATGAGTGTAGGATAATCTGCCCCTTTAAGGTTGTATTTTTTTGGTGTGAGTTGTTCCTTTAAAGTCTGCGTGTGTTCTGTGTGTTCTGTGCATACGGAGTGAGTGGTCCTCATCCCTTTAATGCTGGGTGCATTTTGTGAGTTGGCTTGGAATGTGATCTGTTCCTTTAAGCCTATGTTTAAGTGTTACTATGTAATTGAATGCCTTTTTAAATGTTGTTTGTGTTGTCTGTGTGCCTGTACCTTTTAGACTGTGTGTGTGCATGTTATGAGCTGTCCATTTAAGTCTATGTGCAGTGTGTATATGTCTGTCCCTTTAAAACTGCATTTGTGATGTTTGTGCATACTGTGATCTTTCCCTTTAAGTCTTTTTGTGTGCTTTTCTTCACACTTAGGCAACAGGTTCAGTGTGAAGAGATAGGAAAAAGTAAACATTTGTTTCAGTGCTTATTGAACCAATGTAATTTGAACATTTGCAGTCACTAAGTTTACCCACAAGAATTTGTTCACCCAATCCAGTTATAAGCATCTTAAAAATGGGGTTTAACATTGAACTGTCTAGTGAACCTAAACTATAACATGGTTAACCCCGAAACTTCTTAGGTATCACATTTATATTGTATTTCCTTCCCTAGTGGTTTGTTCCCTAAAAAAACTAATAGTAATTGTATCTAAACACAAGACAAAAGCTGAATCATAACCAAATGAGCCATCAATTCCATGAATTGAAACATTTGCTTTTGGGGAAAATAGCAGTCTAAGGGTTTCCACAGAATGCAGTCGATTAATTATATTGTCAAAGACATCTGGAGTTTCAGCTCATTAAAACAACTTTTCTGACAATACATTCTCCTGTCAGAACATCTGGATATTTTACATAAGTAGACAAATCTATCCTTTAACAACACAAATGACAAATGCGCTTTTAATCCGGACTGATTTTGAAGAATCTTCAAAAACATATAAACTTACAACTAAAGGGTACATTTTATACTATATAACTTGAATGTGCTAATCTTTGCATACTCACCAGAGAATTTACTTGTTAGTAAGAAGGGATGCACACTAGAGCATAGTGCAGTGTATATAACAGATAGTTGAGAGATACTATATATATAATGTGCACTCTCACTCCATCCTCATGCTAGGGTGCTAGTGGGATCAATAGATACAAACAAAAAACTTGCACTCTCTGGTCTTTTCAGACGTCTGAGACGTCACTGTTCACAGTAAACTATTACTTTATTGAAAAGACCAGTGAGTGCAAGTTTTTTGTTTATATATATGTTACAGTTAAATTGCAGAATCAGTTAATGTGCACATTACCTAGTTAATCTGCAGATTAACTGATTTGCTCAGTTAAAGTGCAGAATCTGCACTTTACCTAGGTAATGTGCACATTAACTGCTTCCGTGTAGTTAAAGTTGGAAAAGTTTGTTTCTCTCATGTAAACTGTTTATTGAAAAAGAAGCCGAAGAATGTTCCAATTTTGGCCGAGGGCAGATACGCTCCAGAGTGCTCTGTTCTAATCAGAGCCTTGGGCGCCGCAACTGCCTCTGGGAACCTTACCATGGGTCTCAGCCTGCACGTCTTGAAATTCTCTGTCTGGGAAATTATCTATCGAATCTATTTATTATAGATTTGATAGATAGATAGATAGATAGATAGATAGATAGATAATTTACCAGACAGAGAATTTCAAGACGTGCAGGCTGTGACCCATGGTAAGGTTCCCAGAGGCAGTTGCGGCACCCAAGGCTCTGATTAGAACAGAGAATTCTGGAGCGTATCTGCCCTCGGCCGAAATTGGAACATTCTGTTCTTTATTTATTTCGTTAAACTCATCTATTATTTAACATCATGTTCTTTATTTATTTTGTTGAACTCAACTATAACAATTAATGAAATTAACAAAATGTTATTATTTAACATCATGTTCTTTATTTATTTCGTTAAACTCAACTATAACAATTAAAAAAATATAATACAAACAATCAAACGGTTTAAAATATTAGATCTAGGAAATGAATTTGCAGTCACAAATTGTGTCTGGAGCATATCTGCCCTCGGCCGAAATCGGAACATTCTGTTCTTTATTTATTACATTCTTCAGCTTCTTTTTCAATAAACAGTTTACAACTTTTTTGCACTTTAACTAGTGCCTAGTAGGTAATGTGCAGATTACCTAGGTAATGTGAGAAATGAAACAATTTTTCTGCACTTTAACTGATCACCCTAGTTAATCTGCAGATTAACTAGGTAATATGCACATTAACTGATTTCTGCACTGTATATATATATATATATATATATATATATATATATATATATATATATATATATATATAATAAATAAAACAAATAATATATCTATATATATATGAACGATGGATTACTTAGAATATTTTACAGTATCTACATTAATTTTTAATAATTATTATCAATATTTTAAAATATTTTGTATTTAATATTTTAGTAATGCGCCTTAAGATAACTAAGCTTTTATGTGCGGTAAGCCAACATCGCATTAAGCCTACATGGCAAAACACAAAGCGCTTAAGCATATTTTACATTCCTAGGTTTTTCACATAGAAATTTTGTAAATTTTTCTTATTTAATATATATATTTCTATATATGTCTGATAATGTAATACAATAGATATATGGGTATAGGTATATACAGCTATATATATATATATATATATATATATACTATATACATATATATAAATATGTATTGCAATGTTAAATAAATACAGTAAATACACAGTAAAACATACTATTAAAGGGACATGAAACCCAATTTTTTTTATTTTATGATTTAGAAAGAGCATGCAATTTTAAACAACTTTCTAATTTACTTCTATTATCTAATTTGCTTTATTCTCTTGATATACTGTGCTGAAAAGCATATCTAGATATGCTCAGTAGCTGCTGTTTGGTTGCTGTACATAGATGCCTCGTATGATTGGCTCATCCATATGCATTGCTATTTCTTCAACAAAGGATAGCTAAATAATGAAGCAAACTTTTAGTGTCCCTTTAAATATTATTGATTATATATATATATATATATATATATATATATATATACATATATATATATATATACATATATATATATATATATATATATATATATATATATATATATATATATGTATATATATATATATTATAGTCTTTTGCAATCAAATATATGGCCATATACCATTTACCTTTTAACCCTTATAAATATTTTTTATGAATATTTCTAGGACTAGTTTATATGATTGTAACTGTTTATTTTAATGTATTTTTTAATGTTTTGTTTGGTGAAACTTTTATTTTATCACTAACCCTTTATGAGAAGTCTCCAGTCTCGCTAACCCAATGCGCGTTAAATTTGATTGCACTCAAGCGAACCCTTTTTCTTTTAACTTGTAATACGCTCGCAAATTAACACCCCCCAATATTCTAAAATTGTGCATGCACTAGCATTAGCACGCCACTTGTAATCTAGCCCTCAGTAAGAAGAATAATGGGAAATTTCTAGTTTAGTTGACACAAAACCAAACCAAAAAATGGAAATGAGAAGATACAAGGTAAAAGAGATCAGAAAAGGGTTAGGGTTAGAGACTATTTTTTTGGTGGAAAAATCTAATGGCAGTTTTTCATTATTGTGAACTTTGTTAAAAATGTTATAGTTTTTATATACAATTGTAATGGGGCTTTGAAAATACTTTTGCAAAATCTTATCTACTCGACCTCAGGAATAAGTGCAGTAGCAGTAAAATAGGGCATCACATATTTCCTTAGAGGCACATTAAAATATGCCCTGAAGCACAGAGAATTAGAGCAAAAGTTGCTCATCTGAGAAGATTTACAGCATTTTAAAATTATGGTAGGTATTGACTGAAAAGCTATATAGGTTACAAAATACATGCTAATGAATATAGTGCAAACAATGCAAAAATAACTATTTAATGACTAAAATGAACCAATAAGCCCTTAAAATGGGTTATTAGGTATTAATACATCCTAAAAGTCATAAAAAAACTTGTAATCAATAAACCCATGTTTTCATGTAATGAAGGGACAGTATCCTATAACATTGTTTTTCCCTTAATGTGTTTCCAATTATTTTTTTTCCAGCTGTAGAGTATAAAATGTATGAGATTTGTTTTTTTAAGGCTTATTTGAGTATATGAATTAGCTGATTTTGTGTTTTGAAACCACAACCTAATAAAATGGGTTGAGCTTACAGGTATAATCAGATTTCATTACTTTATCACATTGTGTAAATATACCTGCTCCTTTATCTTATATCTATCCATAAACCAATCACCAATACTTGGAGATACAATGGAAAATTAACATTTTATTACCTTATCTCTTTTATAACCCACTGGGAGTGTAATTTCTTCTACTGGCTGTGTTAACACAGCTTGGCCTCGAGTCCAATTTTTTTTTAAATAGGTGGGGATACCACAGGCTAAATAAACTAATTCAAATGCCAATATAAGGTTAATGGAAATACTTGTAAACAATTTAATACACTTCAGCAGGTAAAGGGGATCATTGGGAACAAATTAAAGGGGAGAAAGTTTTTGAGTAAACTATCCCTTTTAGTTAAGATGCTATAAAATCAATATTGTCATGTATTTATTTTTTTTGTTGTTCCTTAACTTTTAGTTCACTTCATCATACAAGTATTGAAATATTCACTATGGGGCCTATTTATTAATGTGCGAGCGGACATGATCCTATATTGCGGATCATGTCTGCTGCACATCGATAAATGTCGACAGCATACACTCTGCATTTATCCTTGCACCAGCAGTTCTTGTGAACTGCTGGTGCAATGCCGTCCCCTGCAGATTCGCCGCCAATTGGCCGCTAGAAAGGGGTGTCAATCAACCCGATCGTATTTGATCGGGTTGATTTCTGGCGATGTCTATCTGTTGCCTCGGAGGTAGTAAATGAGTACAGCACCTGTTGGTTCCTTATAGCAGGTTTTAGTTCTGTATGATGCCCGTGGAGAAAGGGTTACTGCCACCCTTACAGCAACATAGACAAATGGAATCTACAGCACCTCGGAGCAGGCGGAAAGGTTATGGAACAGCGGTCTTTAGACCGCTACTTCATAACTTCTGTTTCTGGGAAGCTTGAAGACTCGCCAGAAACACGGGGCATCAAGCTCTGTACAGAGCTTGATGAATATGCCCCTATGCCTTAAATAAATATTTAGAATGTGCATTTTTCATGTTTTAACATGATAATCTACAATACTTTACATATAATAATAATAATAATAGTAATAATAATAATAAAAAGCAATATAACTATTTTAATAAAGGGGTGTTGAATGATTGAAAGGGATATTAAGTATTAAATACATTTTATTAGTTTGGTATTGCGTTTATTGAAATATGTTGAAACTGTATCCAGTCCTGGCATGTTTGCACATGTGCAGTAACTCTCCATCAGATACCTGCAGTGAAACCTAGGTTCTAAAATGGATGCACCCATATTTAGAGGGAGAAATATATTTAATCTTTAGTGCCCATTTTTAGTATATCCTAATATATAACTAATTGTTATAATATCCTATATGAAATTAATGATACAAAAGATAAATATAACTAGCTGGCTGTAAATAAATATCATTAACATATTAACAAATATATTTCAGAAACATTACAAACTCATTTAAAATATTACTGTACATTATTACTTTTATTAAACTAATGTTAACTATTACTTAAATTTGAATGCACATTTTGATTTCTTACAATAAATATATATAGAAATGTATTAATGTCAGACCCATCGTTATCGCTAATTTTCTTTTTTTTATAAAACAAAGAAAATAACATAATCATGAGCAGTATTTTCAGATACATCTTACTTATTCTTACAAACTGCCCCTTATGTCATAATATTGGGCTTCATACTTAAAGTGATGGTGAATCCTAGCTTTTCAAAAACATAATCAGTTATCACTTTATAAAAAAGTGTGCTAAACTTACCCTTTCTCTTTTTTTAATGGGGTGAAATTTCCTCCTCTAAACCAATAGCTGTGCCAGTCATATGGCATTGTTCAGTATGCATGCATGGCTATGGTTTTGAGGTGGACACGTCACCTCAGATTGCTGTGCTGTTGGTGGCTAGAACCACTGAGTTTAGTGAGGAGGCTATGGCACAATGATAAAAAGTGATGACTGAAAGTACTATTTATTTTTAGTGATGGTAAATCCTAACATATTTGAAACTCTAGAATTTACCATCACTTTAATGGAAAAATTAAGGTCTTCCTACATAATTGCTTTTCTAGAGGACAGGTAACAATGCAATCATGTGCCTTTTACAGGGAAGGTGTTCCCTGAAATATAAACAGAAAGGGAAGCAGTCTGCCAGGATTAAACAACAGCTCAGTGGCTTGTTCTATGGCCCGGCTACCACCTGTTAGTAGCTTCTTTTAGCCCAATAGTGCTTTTCACAGAGGAAAACGTTCCCGAATGATATCAACAAGATCAGTCCAGCCCAGAAATACCAGGTAATTCTCCTCTGAACAAGGGAAATGTCAACCCCATAAAATCGTTTCCACTTCTTGTGGGCCTTGTCAGTGATTTGCAGCCATATCCCTCTAAGCATATTGGGCAAGAAGTCCACATCTGGTTTCCCCCATCACCCTTACAAAGACTTTCCCCAGGGTCATAATACAAATATAAACAGAAAGAGAAGCAGTCTTTCAGGAACGAACAACAGCTCCGTGGCTTCTTCTATTGCCAAGTTATCACCTAGGAGTATCTTCTTTTAGCCCACTTGTGCTTTTTAAAGAGGACAGCTTTCCTATAGTATCTGTCTGATCCCACCTAATAACATCACTCCAGCCCTAAAATAGCAGGCAATTATCCTCTGAACAATGGAAATGGCAACACTAGTGATCATTTTGAAAAACATAGCCAAGATACAACACTTAATTCCACCGGATGATATGCCAACATTAATCCATGCATTTGTATCCTCTAGGCTAGATTACTGCAATGCACTTTACTTAGGCCTCCCAAAAAAAGAACTCCATCACCTTCAGACAGTACAAAACGCAGCAGCCAGACTATTGACCAATCAAACTCGCTCCTGCCACATAACACCTGTTCTCCACTCCCTGCATTGGCTTCCAATTAAATGGCGAACATATTTTAAAATTGGCCTGCTGACCTTCAAAGCCTTAAACAACCAAGGCCCACAGTACCTGAAAGAGCTCCTGACACCCTACATCCCATCCCGTTCACTTAGGTCAGCCAACACATCCCTCCTCTCAGTGCCAAGAATAAGGACAAACTCAGGCTACAGAGCATTCGGCCACGCTGCCCCTACTTTCTGGAACTCTTTATCGTGTGCAATCAGAGAAGCACCGTCCTTACAGACTTTTTTAAAAAAAGCTAAAGACTCACCTCTTCCATCAGGCATTCAGTCTGCTAATCTGACCTTCAGAAACTCCTAACTTTTATGTCTTATGTTGGTATATTTGTAAAGTGCTTTGCGTCTCACAGGGAGAAAAGCGCTATATAAATCGCAAATTATTATTATTATTATAATTATATATACTTAATATAACTTTCTCCAGGGTCATAATACAAATATAGACAGAAAGAGAAGCAGTCTGCCATTAACAAACAACAGCTCAGTGGTTTGTTCTATAGCCCTAACACCTGGGAGTAGATTTTTTTAGCCCAATTGTGCTTTTCACAGGGGAAAACTGAAATATATCAGTCTGGTACCATCCAAAATATAGTTCAATTCTAAAATATCAGCCATTTCCCCACTAAACAAAGTATTTGTAGAGTAACAACCAAACATATATTTTGGCCTGTATGGGTCTCACCAGTGGATGAAAAACTATATCCCTCTAATGCAAAATGGACAAAGGATCTACTTTTAATTCCTTCATCACACATAGGGTGTATGGAGCTTGATGCCCTGTGTTTCCAGTGAGCTTTCAGGCACGCAGGAAAAAGAAGTTTTGAAGCAGCGGTCTAAAGACCGCTGTTCCATAACCTGTCCGCCTGCTCTGAAGTGGTGGACAGAAATCGACAGAAATCAACCCGATCAAATACAATCGGGTTGATTGACACCCAAGGCTAGCGGCTGATTGGCCCCAAATCTGCAAGGGGCGGTATTGCACAAGCAGTTCACAAGAACTGTTGGTGCAATGATAAATTCCGAGAGCGTATGCTGTCTGCATTTATCAATGTGCAGCAGACATGATCCGCAATATCGGATCATGTCTGTTCGCATTATAATAAATAGTCCCCATAGGGTTTGATGATGGCATGGAAATAAATCATGCAAATGCTCTTGGGGTTTTTTTTTGTGTTATATTGCAATTTAGTTGTCTTTCCTTCACCTCCAGACTTGTGCACAGTGAGACAAAGAGCTTGTGAGCTTAAACTTGCCTTTCTAAAATAATTTGAGGGACTTCACAGTACTGCCAAGATGTCTTAGAGAGATTTAGATCATTGGGGCCTTAGAGAGATAAAATCTGTATGGATTATTTGCTCACAAGGCAAAATAAAGAGGCTCTTAACCTAGAAGGAACACAGATTAATAGCTTGAGGCCATACCTAAAAGAGAACAGTCTATTTTAAATTTCATGTTCTATAACATTTTTCTGTAGTTTTTACTTAATGATTAATAAATACATTTTATTACTACTTATTAAAGCTAAGCTTTCAGTCCTGCTTTATGAATGTGACCAATGCTGGCAGCACTCATACGTCTATTTCCCAAAGACAACCTCTGGATATGATGCTGAGCATGTGCACTCAACTTCTATGTTCAACCAATGGTGAGGCCTGTTCTGAGTGGAACTTGTCCTGTGAAACTGCTGTATGGTCTTGCCCACCGTGCTGCAGCTCAGTTTCTGGGTCTTGGCAATCTTCTTATAGCCTAGACCATCTTTATGTAGAGCAACAATTCTGTTTTTCAGATCCTCAGAGAGTTCTTTGCCATGAGGTGCCATGTTGAACTTCCAGTGACCGGTATGAGAGAGTGTGTGAGCGATAACACCAAATTTAACACACCTGCTCCCCATTCACACATAAGACCAGGTAACACTAATGAGTCACTTGACACCGGTAAGGGAAAATAGCTAATTGGGCCCAATTTGGACATTTCCACTTAGGGGTGTACTCACTTTTGTTGCCAACGGTTTAGACATTAATAGCTGTGTGTTGAGTTATTTTGAGGGGACAGCAAATTTACACTGTTATACAGGATGTACACTCACTACTTTACATTGTAGCAAAGTGTCATTTCTTTAGTATTGTCACATGAAACGATATAATAAAATATTTACAAAAATGTAAGGGGTGTACTCACTTTTGTGAGATACTGTATATATCAAGAATTAAGCACCTCATACAAAATAATCTATAATTGTTTAGCACAAGACTGCATTATCATTCAGACTAGGAACATACCTGAAATTAAAAAAAGGGAAAAGCACAGCTTCAATTCAAAGAAAACTTTAATTCACCAATCACGTGAGCACACAGAACATAGCTACTCACAAGATAAACATAAAAACATATGTATCAATCTCTAAAGCTGATAAAAAGCTCACTGTGTGTACTGATATAAGATACTATAAGTCACTCTTGTGAAGCAATTATTCCTTTTTCAAAGGTGAACACAGGTAACAGTACCTCCGTGACCCACTACGGATCCCCCACAGGTACACTATAACAAGAGTGACTTATTCCAGTACATACAGTGAGCTTGTTTTTTAATTTCAGATTTGCTTGGTTGTGATTATGATACATCACTTTTTGAGGAGCAGCACTGGACTTTTCCTATTGAATTATTCCTGAGGATTGACTTTTAAAGTGCTGGTGATTTTTTTCTTTGTTTAGGAATTTTAGGAACATTCCTGGTCATGGATAGATATAAATAAGCTCAAGAGCTGATAAAACAATAATAGTATAGAATTTTCAAGAGGCAGGTTTCAAAATCCTGCAAGATAAATAATGAAAATACATTATATTTTTTATCTACTGATAATTAAAATGACAGTAGACCCCTTGTAATTAGTGATGTCACGAATAGTTCGCCAGCAAATAGTTCCCGGTGAACATAGCATGTTCGCGTTCGCCGCGGCGGGCGTACATATGCGATGTTCGATCCGCCCCCTGTTCGTCATCATTGAGTAAACTTTGACCCTGTATCTCACAGTCTGCAGACACATTCCAGCCAATCAGCAGCAGACACTCCCTCCCAGACCCTCCCAGCTCCTGGACAGCAGCCATTTTAGATTCATTCGGAAGCTGCATTCTTAGTGAGAGGAGGGACAGTGTAGCTGCTGCTGATTTAATAGGGAAATTGATAGCTCGGCTAGTGTATTCAGTGTCCACTACAGTCCTGAAGGACTCATCTGATCTCTGCTGTAAGGACAGCACCACAAAAAGCCCTTTTTAGGGCTAGAACATCAGTCTGTTTTTTGTTTTTTTTCCTGTGTAATCTAATAGCAGTTGCATGCCTGCCAAGCCACTTGCCCAGTGCCACCACTCATATCTGGTGTAACAGTAGTGTAAATTATAAAAAAAAACTTTTTGACTGTGAAACATCAGTCTGCTAGTGTAATCTAATTGCAGTTGCCTGCCTGCCAGTGTGTGTGCCAGGCCCACTTGCCCAGTGCCACCACTCATATCTGGTGTAACAGTAGTGTAAATTTAAAAAATAAAAACTTTTTTGACTGTGAAACATCAGTCTGCTAGTGTAATCTAATTGCAGTTGCCTGCCTGCCAGCGTGTGTGCCAGGACCACTTGCCCAGTGCCACCACTCATATCTGGTGTAACAGTAGTGTAAGTTAAAAAAAAACAAAAACTTTTTTGACGGTGAAACATCAGTTTGCTAGTGTAATCTAATTGCAGTTGCCTGCCTGCCAGCATGTGTGTCAGGCTCACAGCGTATACTGTGCCCACTTGCCCAGTGCCACCACTCATATATGGTGTAACAGTAGTGTAAATTTAAAAAAAAAAATTTTTTGACTGTGAAACATCAGTCTGCTTGTGTAATCTAATTGCAGTTGCCTGCCTGCCAGCGTGTGTGCCAGGCCCACTTGCCCAGTGCCACCACTCATATCTGGTGTAACAGTAGTGTAAATTAAAAAAAAAAAAATTTGACTGTGAAACATCAGTCTGCTTGTGTAATCTAATTGCAGTTGCCTGCCTTCCAGCATGTGTGCCAGGCTCACAGCGTATACTGTGCCCACTTGCCCAGTGCCACCACTCATATCTTGTTTAATAGTAGTGTAAGTGTACATTTAAAAAAAAAAAAAAACTTTTTGGACTGTGAAACATCAGTCTGCTTTTTTTGTGTCAGGCTCAAAGAGTATACTGTGCCCACTTGCCAAGTGGCACCACTCATATCTTGTTTAATAGTAGTGTAAGTGTACATTTAAAAAAAAAAAAAAACTTTTTGGACTGTGAAACATCAGTCTGCTTTTTTGTGTCAGGCTCACAGCGTATACTGTGCCCACTTGCCCAGTGCCACCACTCATATCTTGTTTAATAGTAGTGAAAGTGTACATTTAAAAAAATAAAAACACATATCTGGTGTAACAGTAGTGTAAATTTAAAAAAAAAACTTTTTTGACTGTGAAACATCAGTCTGCTAGTGTAATCTAATTGCAGTTGCCTGCCTGCCAGCGTGTGTGCCAGGACCACTTGCCCAGTGCCACCACTCATAGCTGGTGTAACAGTAGTGTAAATTAAAAAAAAACAAAAAACTTTTTTGACAGTGAAACATCAGTCTGCTAGTGTAATCTAATTGCAGTTGCCTGCCTGCCAGCGTTAATGCCAGGCCCACTTGCCCAGTGCCACATCACTCATATCTGGTGTAACAGTAGTGTAAATTAAAAAAAAAAAAACTTTTTTGACTGTGAAACATCAGTTTGCTAGTGTAATCTAATTGCAGTTGCCTGCCTGCCAGCGTGTGTGTCAGGCTCACAGCGTATACTGTGCCCACTTGCCCAGTGCCACCACTCATATCTGGTGTAACAGTAGTGTAAATTAAAAAAAAAACCTTTTTTTGACTGTGAAACATCAGTCTGCTTGTGTAATCTAATTGCAGTTGCCTGCCTGCCAGCGTGTGTGCCAGGCCCACTTGCCCAGTGCCACCACTCATACCTGGTGTAACAGTAGTGTAAATTAAAAAAAAAAAACTTTTTTGACTGTGAAACATCTGTCTGCTTGTGTAATCTAATTGCAGTTGCCTGCCTGCCTGCCAGCGTGTGTGCCAGGCCCACTTGCCCAGTGCCACCACTCATATCTGGTGTAACAGTAGTGTAAATTTAAAAAAAAAAAAAGTTTTTTGACTGTGAAACATCAGTCTGCTTGTGTAGTCTAATTGCAGTTGCCTGCCTGCCAGCGTGTGTGCAAGGCCCACTTGCCCAGTGCCACCACTCATATCTGGTGTAACAGTAGTGTAAATTTAAAAAAAAAAAATATTTGACTGTGAAACATCAGTCTGCTTGTGTAATCTAATTGCAGTTGCCTGCCTTCCAGCATGTGTGCCAGGCTCACAGTGTATACTGTGCCCACTTGCCCAGTGCCACCACTCATATCTTGTTTAATAGTAGTGTAAGTGTACATTTAAAAAAAAAAAATTTTTGGACTGTGAAACATCAGTCTGCTTTTTTTGTGTCAGGCTCACAGAGTATACTGTGCCCACTTGCCCAGTGGCACCACTCATATCTTGTTTAATAGTAGTGTAAGTGTACATTTAAAAAAAAAAAAAACTTTTTGGACTGTGAAACATCAGTCTGCTTTTTTGTGTCAGGCTCACAGCGTATACTGTGCCCACTTGCCCAGCGCCACCACTCATATCTTGTTTAATAGTAGTGTAAGTGTACATTTAAAAAAAACAAAAAACTTTTTGGACTGTGAAACATGAGTCTGCTTTTTTGTGTCAGGCTCACAGCGTATACTGTGCCCACTTGCCCAGTGCCACCACTCATATCTTGTTTAATAGTAGTGTAAGTGTACATTTAAAAAAATAAAATAATTTTTGGACTGTGAAACATCAGTCTGCTTTTTTGTGTCATGCTCACAGCGTATACTGTGCTCACTTGCCCAGTGGCACCACTCATATCATGTTTAATAGTAGTGTAAGTGTACATTTAAAAAAATAAAAAAACTTTTTGGACTGTGAAACATCAGTCTGCTTTTTTGTGTCAGGCTCACAGCGTATACTGTGCCCACTTGCCCAGTGCCACCACTCATATCTTGTTTAATAGTAGTGTAAGTGTACATTTAAAAAAATAAAATAATTTTTGGACTGTGAAACATCAGACTGCTTTTTTGTGTCATGCTCACAGCGTATACTGTGCCCACTTGCCCAGTGCCACCACTCATATCTGGTGTAACAGTAGTGTAAATTTATAAAAAAAAAAGATTTGACTGTGAAACATCAGTCTGCTTGTGTAATCTAATTGCAGTTGCCTGCCTTCCAGCATGTGTGCCAGGCTCACAGCGTATACTGTGCCCACTTGCCCAGTGCCACCACTCATATCTTGTTTAATAGTAGTGTAAGTGTACATTTAAAAAAAACAAAAACTTTTTGGACTGTGAAACATCAGTCTGCTTTTTTTGTGTCAGGCTCTCAGAGTATACTGTGCCCACTTGCCAAGTGGCACCACTCATATCTTGTTTAATAGTAGTGTAAGTGTACATTTAAAAAAAAAAAAACTTTTTGGACTGTGAAACATCAGTCTGCTTTTTTGTGTCAGGCTCACAGCGTATACTGTGCCCACTTGCCCAGCGCCACCACTCATATCTTGTTTAATAGTAGTGTAAGTGTACATTTAAAAAAAACAAAAAACTTTTTGGACTGTGAAACATGAGTCTGCTTTTTTGTGTCAGGCTCACAGCGTATACTGTGCCCACTTGCCCAGTGCCACCACTCATATCTTGTTTAATAGTAGTGTAAGTGTACATTTAAAAAAATAAAATAATTTTTGGACTGTGAAACATCAGTCTGCTTTTTTGTGTCATGCTCACAGCGTATACTGTGCTCACTTGCCCAGTGGCACCACTCATATCATGTTTAATAGTAGTGTAAGTGTACATTTAAAAAAATAAAAAAACTTTTTGGACTGTGAAACATCAGTCTGCTTTTTTGTGTCAGGCTCACAGCGTATACTGTGCCCACTTGCCCAGTGCCACCACTCATATCTTGTTTAATAGTAGTGTAAGTGTACATTTAAAAAAATAAAATAATTTTTGGACTGTGAAACATCAGACTGCTTTTTTGTGTCATGCTCACAGCGTATACTGTGCCCACTTGCCCAGTGCCACCACTCATATCTGGTGTAACAGTAGTGTAAATTTATAAAAAAAAAAAATTTGACTGTGAAACATCAGTCTGCTTGTGTAATCTAATTGCAGTTGCCTGCCTTCCAGCATGTGTGCCAGGCTCACAGCGTATACTGTGCCCACTTGCCCAGTGCCACCACTCATATCTTGTTTAATAGTAGTGTAAGTGTACATTTAAAAAAAACAAAAACTTTTTGGACTGTGAAACATCAGTCTGCTTTTTTTGTGTCAGGCTCTCAGAGTATACTGTGCCCACTTGCCAAGTGGCACCACTCATATCTTGTTTAATAGTAGTGTAAGTGTACATTTAAAAAAAAAAAAAAACTTTTTGGACTGTGAAGCATCAGTCTGCTTTTTTGTGTCAGGCTCACAGCGTATACTGTGCCCACTTGCCCAGTGCCACCACTCATATCTTGTTTAATAGTAGTGTAAGTGTACATTTAAAAAAATAAAATAATTTTTGGACTGTGAAACATCAGTCTGCTTTTTTGTGTCATGCTCACAGCGTATACTGTGCCCACTTGCCCAGTGGCACCACTCATATCTTGTTTAATAGTAGTGTAAGTGTACATTTAAAAAAATAAAAACACATATCTGGTGTAACAGTAGTGTAAATTTAAAAAAAACAACTTTTTTGACTGTGAAACATCAGTCTGCTAGTGTAATCTAATTGCAGTTGCCTGCCTGCCAGCGTGTGTGCCAGGACCACTTGCCCAGTGCCACCACTCATAGCTGGTGTAACAGTAGTGTAAATTAACAAAAACAAAAAACTTTTTTGACGGTGAAACATCAGTTTGCTAGTGTAATCTAATTGCAGTTGCCTGCCTGCCAGCGTTAATGCCAGGCCCACTTGCCCAGTGCCACACCACTCATATCTGGTGTAACAGTAGTGTAAATTTAAAAAAAAAAACTTTTTTGACTGTGAAACATCAGTCTGCTTGTGTAATCTAATTGCAGTTGCCTGCCTGCCAGCATGTGTGCAAGGCCCACTTGCCCAGTGCCACCACTCATATCTGGTGTAACAGTAGTGTAAATTTAAAAAAAAAAAAAATTTGACTGTGAAACATCAGTCTGCTTGTGTAATCTAATTGCAGTTGCCTGCCTTCCAGCATGTGTGCCAGGCTCACAGCGTATACTGTGCCCACTTGCCCAGTGCCACCACTCATATCTTGTTTAATAGTAGTGTAAGTGTACATTTAAAAAAAAAAAAAACTTTTTGGACTGTGAAACATCAGTCTGCTTTTTTTGTGTCAGGCTCACAGAGTATACTGTGCCCACTTGCCAAGTGGCACCACTCATATCTTGTTTAATAGTAGTGTAAGTGTACATTTAAAAAAAAAAAAAACTTTTTGGACTGTGAAACATCAGTCTGCTTTTTTGTGTCAGGCTCACAGCGTATACTGTGCCCACTTGCCCAGTGCCACCACTCATATCTTGTTTAATAGTAGTGTAAGTGTACATTTAAAAAAAAATAATAATTTTTGGACTGTGAAACATCAGTCTGCTTTTTTGTGTCATGCTCACAGCGTATACTGTGCCCACTTGCCCAGTGGCACCACTCATATCTTGTTTAATAGTAGTGTAAGTGTACATTTAAAAAAAAAAAAGTTTTTGGACTGTGAAACATCAGTCTGCTTTTTTGTGTCAGGCTCACAGCGTATACTGTGCCCACTTGCCCAGTGCCACCACTCATATCTTGTTTAATAGTAGTGTAAGTGTACATTTAAAAAAATAAAAACACATATCTGGTGTAACAGTAGTGTAAATTTAAAAAAAAAACTTTTTTGACTGTGAAACATCAGTCTGCTAGTGTAATCTAATTGCAGTTGCCTGCCTGCCAGCGTTAATGCCAGGCCCACTTGCCCAGTGCCACATCACTCATATCTGGTGTAACAGTAGTGTAAATTTAAAAAAAAAAAACTTTTTTGACTGTGAAACATCAGTTTGCTAGTGTAATCTAATTGCAGTAGCCTGCCTGCCAGCGTGTGTGTCAGGCTCACAGCGTATACTGTGCCCACTTGCCCAGTGCCACCACTCATATCTGGTGTAACAGTAGTGTAAATTAAAAAAAAAACTTTTTTGACTGTGAAACATCAGTCTGCTTGTGTAATCTAATTGCAGTTGCCTGCCTGCCAGCGTGTGTGCCAGGCCCACTTGCCCAGTGCCACCACTCATATCTGGTGTAACAGTAGTGTAAATTAAAAAAAAAAACTTTTTTGACTGTGAAACATCAGTCTGCTTGTGTAATCTAATTGCAGTTGCCTGCCTGCCTGCCAGCGTGTGTGCGAGGCCCACTTGTCCAGTGCCACCACTCATATCTGGTGTAACAGTAGTGTAAATTTAAAAAAAACAAAAGTTTTTTGACTGTGAAACATCAGTCTGCTTGTGTAGTCTAATTGCAGTTGCCTGCCTGCCAGCGTGTGTGCAAGGCCCACTTGCCCAGTGCCACCACTCATATCTGGTGTAACAGTAGTGTAAATTTAAAAAAAAAAAAAAATTTGACTGTGAAACATCAGTCTGCTTGTGTAATCTAATTGCAGTTGCCTGCCTTCCAGCATGTGTGCCAGGCTCACAGCGTATACTGTGCCCACTTGCCCAGTGCCACCACTCATATCTTGTTTAATAGTAGTGTAAGTGTACATTTAAAAAAAAAAAAATTTTGGACTGTGAAACATCAGTCTGCTTTTTTTGTGTCAGGCTCACAGAGTATACTGTGCCCACTTGCCCAGTGGCACCACTCATATCTTGTTTAATAGTAGTGTAAGTGTACATTTAAAAAAAAAAAAAAACTTTTTGGACTGTGAAACATCAGTCTGCTTTTTTGTGTCAGGCTCACAGCGTATACTGTGCCCACTTGCCCAGTGCCACCACTCATATCTTGTTTAATAGTAGTGTAAGTGTACATTTAAAAAAAAAAAAAACTTTTTGGACTGTGAAACATGAGTCTGCTTTTTTGTGTCAGGCTCACCGCGTATACTGTGCCCACTTGCCCAGTGCCACCACTCATATCTTGTTTAATAGTAGTGTAAGTGTACATTTAAAAAAATAAAATAATTTTTGGACTGTGAAACATCAGTCTGCTTTTTTGTGTCATGCTCACAGCGTATACTGTGCCCACTTGCCCAGTGGCACCACTCATATCATGTTTAATAGTAGTGTAAGTGTACATTTAAAAAAATAAAAACTTTTTGGACTGTGAAACATCAGTCTGCTTTTTTGTGTCAGGCTCACAGCGTATACTGTGCCCACTTGCCCAGTGCCACCACTCATATCTTGTTTAATATTAGTGTAAGTGTACATTTAAAAAAAATGACAGGCAGAGGCAGGCCACCCCGCAGGTGCCTTCGTGGTCGTGGTGCTTTGATTTCCTTTGGCCCTAGAATAATGCCCAGTGTTCAGAGGCCACGTACCATGAACTCGAAAAGTTCTGAGGACATAGTTGACTTTTTAACACAGGACACCCAATCTTCTATAGCTTCTGCTCCGAACCTTGACGCACCATCCTCCTCCAGCTTATCTTCGGGCAGCACCTCTCAAGTTACCACTCGCCCGCCTGCCGCCACCACCAACACTAGCACCACAGCAGATTCACTTGATCTGTCAGAGGAGTTATTTACACATCAGTTGGAAGAAATGAGTGATGTGCAACCATTATTGCCAGATGATGTAGATAACAGGGATATGTCTCAGTCAGGCAGCATTACAAACATGGACGTACGGTGTGATGATGATGATGTTGTACCCGCTGCTGGAGTTTGGTCTGTCACTGTGAAGCGGGCGTAACCCTTACACTACCTGATCGATACAACATCATACCTGATGTTTTAAAGCACGTTATTCCAAACAATTTAGGAATGTTAGGTGATTTATGCCCTATAGATTAAAACCAGACTCTGCATCAACTATGTAATTTTCCATGGGAGTTTTGCCATGGATCCCCCTCCGGCACGCCACAGTCCAGGTGTTAGTCCCCTTGAAACAACTTTCCCATCACTATTGTGGCCAGAAAGAGTCCCTGTGGGTTTTAAAATTCGCCTGCCCATTGAAGTCAATGGGGGTTCGCCTTGATCGCCGGTTTGCAAACTTTTGTGGGAGTTTGCGTTCGCAGTTTGCGAACCCAAATTTTTAGGTTTGCGACATCACTACTTGTAATCACAAAATGTGTCTGCAGTCTAGAAATAAATTAACATACTAGCGCCTAGATTTAGAGTTTTGCGGCCAAAGGGGTGCGTTAGCTAGGCGTGCTTTTTTCTGTCCGCACCTTTTAAACACCGCTGGTATTTAGAGTTCACAGAATGGCTGGGTTTTCAGTTCATTAGTCTCCAAAAAGGGAGCATAGAGCATAATTTAACGCCACTGCAACTCTAGATACCAGCGGTGCTTACGGAAGCGGCCAGCTTAAAAAACGTGCTCGTGCACGATTCCCCCATAGAAAACAATGGGGCTGTTTGAGCTGAAAAAAAACCTAACACCTGCAAAAAAGCCGTGTTCATCTCCTAACGCAGCCCCATTGTTTTCTATGGGGAAACACTTCCTACGTCTGCACCTAACACTCTAACATGTACCCCGAGTCTAAACACCCCTAACCTTATGCTTATTAACCCCTAATCTGCCGCCCCCGCTATCGCTGACACCTGCATATTATTATTAACCCCTAATCTGCTGCTCCGTACACCACCGCCACCTACATTATAGCTATGTACCCCGAATCTGCTGCCCCTAACACCGCTGACCCCTATATTATATTTATTAACCCCTAATCTGCCCCCCACAACGTCGCCGCCAGCTACCTACACTTATTAACCCCTAATCTGCCGAGCGGACCGCACCGCTATTATAATAAAGTTATTAACCCCTAATCCGCCTCACTCCCGCCTCAATAACCCTATAATAAATAGTATTAACCCCTAATCTGCCCTCCCTAACATCGCCGACACCTAACTTCAATTATTAACCCCTAATATGCCGACCGAATCTCGCTGCTACTGTAATAAATGGATTAACCCCTAAAGCTAAGTCTAACCCTAACACTAACACCCCCCTAAGTTAAATATAATTTAAATCTAACGAAATAAATGAACTCTTATTAAATAAATTATTCCGATTTAAAGCTAAATACTTACCTGTAAAATAAACCCTAATATAGCTACAATATAAATTATAATTATATTATAGCTATTTTAGGATTTATATTTATTTTACAGGTAACTTTGTATTTATTTTAACCAGGTACAATAGCTATTAAATAGTTAAGAACTATTTAATAGCTAAAATAGTTAAAATAATTACAAAATTACCTGTAAAATAAATCCTAACCTAAGTTACAATTAAACCTAACACTACACTATCAATAAATTAATTAAATACAATATCTACAAATAAATACAATGAAATAAACTATCTAAAGTACAAAAAATAAAAAAGAACTAAGTTATAAAAAATAAAAAAATATTTACAAACATCAGAAAATATTACAACAATTTTAAACTAATTACACCTACTCTAAGCCCCCTAATAAAATAATAAAGACCCCCAAAATAAACACATGCAATCCCCCCCCAACATTACAACCCACATACCCCTAATCTAACCCAAACCCCCCTTAAATAAACTTAACACTAAGCCCCTGAAGATCTTCCTACCTTATCTTCACCATACCAGGTTCACCGATCAATCCAGAAGAGCTCACTTCAGCCACGACTCTAAATACCGGAGTTAGAAAGATCCCATTAAAAAGATAGGATACGCAATTGACGTAAGGGGATCTGCGGTATGGAAAAGTCGCGGCTGGAAAGTGAGCGTTAAACCCTTTCCTGACTGACTCCAAATACCGGAGCCTCTAACGCTGGTTTTGACGGCTACCGCCCAACTCTAAATCTAGGCCTAGGTGAGTTAGAAAATGTTTTGAATGCATTAACACCTTGATATCTGCAGTTGTTTTTCAATGGTCAACCTTTACCCACCACTTCTCTTTGTTGAAGGAGTCAAGTCAACCATGTTAGTGGAGTAGACTAGACAAGCAACTGTCATTTTACAGGGAGTGCAGAATTATTAGGCAAGTTGTATTTTTGAGGATTAATTTTATTATTGAACAACAACCATGTTCTCAATGAACGCAAAAAACTCATTAATATCAAAGCTGAATAGTTTTGGAAGTAGTTTTTAGTTTGTTTTTAGTTTTTTAATTTTAAGGGGATATCTGTGTGTGCAAAAACAAATATATACCAATTTCAATTATTTATTTTTACCAGTGAAACCAATATAACATCTCAACATTCACAAATATACATTTCTGACATTCAAAAACAAAACAAAAACAAATCAGTGACCAATATAGCCACCTTTCTTTGCAAGGACACTCAAAAGCCTGCCATCCATGGATTCTGTCAGTGTTTTGATCTGTTCACCATCAACATTGCGTGTAGCAGCAAACACAGCCTCCCAGACACTGTTCAGAGAGGTGTACGGTTTTCCCTCCTTGTAAATCTCACATTTGATGATGGACCACAGGTTCTCAATGGGGTTCAGATCAGGTGAACAAGGAGGCCATGTCATTAGATTTTCTTCTTTTATACCCTTTCTTGCCAGCCACGCTGTGGAGTACTTGGACGCGTGTGATGGAACATTGTCCTGCATGAAAATCATGTTTTTCTTGAAGGATGCAGACTTCTTCCTGTACCACTGCTTGAAGAAGGTGTCTTCCAGAAACTGGCAGTAGGACTGGGAGTTGAGCTTGACTCCATCCTCAACCCGAAAAGGCCCCACAAGCTCATCTTTGATGATACCAGCCCAAACCAGTACTCCACCTCCACCTTGCTGGCGTCTGAGTCGGACTGGAGCTCTCTGCCCTTTACCAATCCAGCCACAGGCCCATCCATCTGGCCCATCAAGACTCACTCTCATTTTATCAGTCCATAAAACCTTAGAAAAATCAGTCTTGAGATATTTCTTGGCCCAGTCTTGATGTTTCAGTTTTTGTGTGTCTTGTTCAGTGGTGGTCGTCTTTCAGCCTTTCTTACCTTGGCCATGTCTCTGAGTATTGCACACCTTGTGCTTTTGGGCACTCCAGTGATGTTGCAGCTCTGAAATATGGCCAAACTGGTGGCAAGTGGCATCTTGGCAGCTGCACGCTTGACTTTTCTCAGTTCATGGGCAGTTATTTTGCGCCTTGGTTTTTCCACACGCTTCTTGCGACCCTGTTGACTATTTTGAATGATACGCTTGATTGTTCGATGATCACGCTTCAGAAGCTTTGCAATTTTAAGAGTGCTGCATCCCTCTGCAAGATATCTCACTATTTTTGACTTTTCTGAGCCTGTCAAGTCCTTCTTTTGACCCATTTTGCCAAAGAAAAGGAAGTTGCCTAATAATTATGCACACCTGATATAGGGTGTTGATGTCATTAGACCACACCCCTTCTCATTACAGAGATGCACATCACCTAATATGCTTAATTGGTAGTAGGCTTTCGAGCCTATACAGCTTGGAGTAAGACAACATGCATAAAGAGGATGATGTGGTCAAAATACTCATTTGCCTAATAATTCTGCACTCCCTGTATTAGCAAAGTCCCTGTTATTTTGCTGTTCCTTAACTCTGCTAAGGACAAATGAGGACAGATATTTAGCAAAGTTGGACTTGTGAAGTCTACATTGTGCACTTTTCTGATTTAAAGGGACAGTAACCACCTTGTAATTCCAAGACATTCCTGTTGTGGTGCTATAAAATAACATATAAACCAAGTCTTAATGTTTTAAAACAAATTAGCATCCTTTTTACTGCAATTATTTTTCAATAGTCAAACTTCATCAACCATTTGCAATATTTGGATGAGCCATTATGGGCTTTAATCAACAAATCTGTCCATGTTCACAAATTAGTATAAAGACTCTGTTTTGCAGTTGTAATCAAGTAAAGCCAATCAGTGAAATATATGTAATAAGGTCAGCCTTGAGAAGTCAACTGGGTGCTTTTCATGTTCCGAGAAGAACAAATTGCTAAATTTTCATAGCTAAATTACATTAAAAGGGGGGAAAGTAATTTAATGAAAATATATTGCAACATTGTTTCATTATGCATAATTAAACTTTTTATTCAAAAATCTCAAGGTGTTTACTGTTTCTATAGGAAAAGGGGCCTAAGTAAATAATAAAAGTGTGCTGAAAGTTGTTTTACTATACATAATTAACATTTACGTTATATGGGAAATAACAGTTTGTGGCATTATTAATATTATTTTACTTTTTGGCAAAATGTTTAATTAACTGGAATGTTGTATTTATTGACTGTTATTGTAAAAAATATTTGGCTTTGTCATTTCAATAATACTGTTACTACATTTTTCCTGAATATTTTTCTGGATTGCTTTTATGATTATTATCATTATCCTTTGTTTTGTTAACCTTGTTAGCCAAGGGGTTCTGCTGTAAAATGGTTCTACTCCTGAAAATATTATCTCCACTCATCACCATCACAGAAATATGGTGAGGCTTACATTGTTTAAGCTTGTAGCCCTACTCCTCTGTATTATCACACAACAAGGGCCAGATTACAAGTGGAGTGCTAAATATCGCTCCATATATTTTTGATGCATCTAAAGATGGCTTTTTTATGTATTACATTATTATGTAAAATTATTGTCTCTTTGTTTATCAGCCAGTGAGCAATGAGCCCTTAAGAACTAGTTGTAAACAGACATGTAATTCCTGTTAGCTTCAAAATCAAAATACACTCCTTTAGTGTGACTTTTCTATGCAAAAACATGTTAACATGGTTAACAGTGCTTGTATAATATAAATGTTTTGAGGTTACTTTTCCATTAAGATGACTTTTAAAATACTCTGACTTTTTATCAATTATTCATACATTCCACATAACACAGTGTAAAAGTGACACTGATATAAAAAGAAAACATTATTGCTGACTTTCAGGTTGCTAATTATTATGACAATAGTTCTGTATGTATTCCATGTAAACCTAGTGCCTCATGAGTCCTCTTTCAGCTACATAAGATCTGAGATGAGGTGATGAACAGCCCATTTGTCATCCACATAACTTACCAGACCACTTTCTTTAAAACCCCTTTGTTAGCCACATGACATCTAAAACCTCAGAGAAGAACCCTGACCCTGCAGCCTCTTGTTCAATTACAGGATACATTAGACCCTGTCAGCCAAATGCAGACCCTTCTCACTGCAACCCATCTGTCAGACACATGCTACATTAAACCTCAAATGAAACACCTTCAGCCACTGATTGTGCCACATATGACATCAATTTTCAGATGATACCCCTGGCCCTACAGCACCTCTTTAAACAACATACCCACATGAGACCCAAGGCCCTGTAGCCTCTTAATTATTATAACTGGAGGTGACTAAGTTTTATTATTGATAAACCTTCTACAGTTCCTTCACTGCCATTACTCCCCAAATCAGAAAAGTGAATGGCTTAAGTTTTGACAGGGAGCCCACTCACACACAATAATGATTAAGATTTGCTATCACAGCTTTTATTTATAGCATGGAATACCTTAGAAAAAAACAAAATAACAGTCAGGAATTACAAGAAGATGACTGATTTTACTGGCTGGACTTCAGAACAAGTAATATCTGGAACGATTTCTTTAATTTTGTGAGTAACAATACATTTTTTCCTTAGTAGGAGAGAATAGTTTAAGAGGTGAGGCTATCACAGGGGTCTATGTTTATTTTGGGATAGAATCAGTGGAAGAGTAGTTGCAATTAATGGAATAGGGTAAAGGGGTTTAACAATGGTAGATGATGTTCAAAGTTTTGCAGTGGGCGTTATATAGTAATGGGGGAGGTGACAATGGTTGGAATTTGTAAAATGATCAACATTGGAGGGTTGCTTAGCATTAAAGGGATACTAAACCCACATTTTTTCTTCTCAGATAAAGCATGCAATTTTAAGCAACTTTCTAATTTACCCCTATTATTATTTGTTCTTTGTACTCATGGAATCTTTATTTGAAAAGCAGGAATGTATCCACAAATAAGCAAGCACTATCCAGGATGCTGAAACTAAAATGGGCCGGCTTCTAAGCTTTACATTCCTGCTTTTCAAATAAAGGTAACAAGAGAACAAAGAAAAATTGATAATAGGAGTAAATTAGAAAGTGTCTTAAAATTGCATGTTTTAGAGGGTTCTGGAGGAGGAGCTCAGGTGTGTGGTCAGGTGAATCACCTGTGCAGCATTACCTCCATCACAAGCCTTGGCGGTTTCTTCACGCTCAAACCCTCTGTTCTAGGGCGGCTTACTTAGCTAATTCCACCGCTTCCAGAACCGAACAGTGCCACACCAAAGCACTGGACTGCATACTGCAGCAGTTATGGGACTTATCCTTTTCTTCTAAATACTGTCTTATCAAAAGGATAATTTTTAAAGGACATTGCCGTCTTTCCTATACGCTGAACTTTTCTCATCTAACCAGAGGTTGTGTCCCAAGGAGGTCTATTACACTGAAGTTTCACGGCTGTCTTCCTTACCAGGTGTGCTACAGAACTACGGACTCGACTACGATCTTACCCGCTTAGGAGAGAGACCCTCTCGTTCTGCCTTCCTGCATCTGGCACGGCTCCGGGAGATCCTGCTCGGGTGAGACGCTGCTGCGGATCTTCATCGGAAGCGTTGAGGGGTAAGAGAGGCTCCGAGCTCTGCACTTCCTTTCCTGGCCGTGCAGTCCCCTCCCACCGGTGCTGCGTGAGGGGACTCGACCGCTGCTCGCCTCCAGGAGCCTCACCCAGACGTCAGGCGTGAATATCTCCGCTACAACCTTGCTTCCTGGGCAGCCCTGGACCCCCGACAGTTGACCAACGTCTTCTATTCCTCAGCAAACCCGACTAGGCGCCCCTCTCCCACCGGTGCTGCGTGAGAGGGGTTGCTCCAGAAAACGGGTCTCTCTCGCCCACGGACACTCACAGCTCCAGCGGGTAATATTGTTGGTTTTTCTTTTCATTGGTAACTGACTCTCCCTGTCCCTATTAAATAACTATATTACCTACACAAAGTCAAAAACTGGCAAAGGGAGACAAGGAGATACAGAGTCAAGCGATTAATAACTCACCTACTAATTTGGCCCTTGGGTAACTTAGTTCTCAATCACTGGGGAAAGTTATATCCCTCTGGTTAAAATATTAAGGTATTGGACAACTCCTTTGTCTAATGTGTAGCCTCTTCTCATGCCTCTGGTTCAGATTATTTAAAGCTACCAAAAAGGAAATGACTGTTTCAATGCAAACTCTGCCTTTGAAGTATAGTGCTCATGTATGGGTCTCATCGTTATAAGAACTGTCCTCATTAAGAAGGCCACAAGTACCCTAATTCTCAAATATTCTGTGTTAGCTAGTTCACAGAGAAAAAGGTTAACATTTCATCTGTAGATGGCTAACTTTAACATGCTTATTTATTCAGTCTGATGCTGCAGAGAGAAGAGGAGAAAATCCACTGTTAAAATCTGCTTATGCACTATGTATTGCTAACTATTATATCTTTTCTCCCAAAAATGTATTGCTGTATGTACCTGTATCACGCTAGGGTTACATTCTGCTGTTTTTTTTTACATAATTGCTGTAATCTTAGAACCGTAGCCGTATCATCTCAAGGTCTATATTTAAATCTCCTTTTTGGTGGTCACAGTTAAGGACGATCTATTCCACTTATTTAAACTAAACAAAACAGACTATCCCTTAAGTACTGTAATTATTTGAGATAGCTTCTATCACACATAAATTCCTAACATATAGCATATCTTTTGCTTTTTGGCCTGTGATAAAATATTAAGGGTACATAGCAGAACATAACAGACAAATCTGCTACCTTAATTTAAAAGAGGGGAGGAAAAAAAAAAGGGAAGGGGGAAAAGGGGAAGGGAGATTATTAGGAAAACTAGAGAGAACAGAAGAATATTTCACTACTATTATTATATCTGCATTAAAAGTAGATTACTCTGTTGAACTACTTCAATTTCTTCCTCGTATACCTGCTTCAAATAGTCCAGAAGTTATAAGCGTACAATTAAATTGACCCTGATCAAGTACTGATATAAGCAGACCCAACTAAAGCCTAGGCTAAAATAGTCTCCTGTAACCTATAGAACATATTGGTAGAAGATATTCAGCTAAACTGTAACTGTTGAATAAACTAACAAATTTAATCTTCATAAGAAAAAGGGGGGGAAACTTCTTATAGATTTCATTCATTGTTATCTCAGTAAGAACCCCACTGATCCCTCTGATATATATCACAGAAGCTTGAGAATTTTTTGCACTTTAATATGCGGATTGTCATTAAGTCCACACATTGGAATCCACAGTAAATCCTCAAGTATCTCAAACCCACATTAGGTTTCTATCTTTCTTTCCCTCTCTGCTCAATCATTTTTTTCACCCTCAATATTTTTCTAGACACACACACGTAGAAATTTAATAATTTTAACATACCCTGATAGACTCTATTAGAGCAATTCAAGGGTAGCTCAAGCACATACTAGCTTACTATATCACTGTTCTGTGAAACATTTTTCTCTTTTTTGTCACGGCCTAATTCTCTCTGACTGCCTTATTTTTTTTTTTTTCTCACTATCACACCTACACTTTCCCACTTTCCCGATTTTAACCCCCCCGGGACCTTACATTCTCACTCCCCCCTTGTTTTTTTTTTTTTTCTCCTTCACCAGTAAGCGCTAGATTTAGTGCTCTTCCTTTCACGATCACACACACCCACGTAGCGTATGGATAATTTTTTTTCCACTTCATCCAAAACACTTTCCCCAAATATGGCAGCCAGGCAAAGGGATAAGAAATCCAAGAACACTCAAGAACTCGCTATTGAGACCCTACCTATCTCACCCCACAGGGTACCTATTCCTGAATCCACTACCTTACAGACCCTGGTCGCAAGCATATCAGACGCTCTAGCACCTAAATTTGAGGCCCTCAGGGCAGAGATTAAACAAGACATTGTGTCATTATCTCAAGAGATTAGACAATTCTCTACTAGAATTCAGGATATAGAACAACGAATATCAGATATAGATGATCTAACAACAGTGCATAGCTCAAAAATTGAGACCGCAAGTAATAACATGCAAAAAATTTATGACAGACTGGAGGATTTAGAAAATCGCTCCAGAAGAAATAACATACGTATAATAGGCCTTCCAGAGGACAAGCAATATGATAACTTAAGTCTTTTTATATCAGACAAACTTACCAAAGCTTTAAAAATTCCCTCAACTTATCCTCCAATTATAGTGGAGAGAGCACACAGAGTAGGCAATGTTCGCCTAGATAATAAAAATTCTACGCGTTTGAGACCTATTATAGCGAAATTACTTAATTTCCAGGACAGGAATACGATATTACAATACTACTGCAAAAACCAGCCTATCCTCATAGACAATGCTACGATCCTGATTTTTCAAGATTTTTCAGCTTATACAGCTTCTAAAAGAAGAGAGCTAGCCCCCATTTGCACTAAGTTCATACAAAAGGGACATCGTGCTACTATAATCTACCCCTTTAAACTTAGAGTTGTAGTGAACAACACAGTACAATTATTTGAGGATGCTCAAATGGCTGAGAGCTTTTTTAGGACGGTAAATTCTTTATTTAACTAAAAGATGATCTTCATACTGAGGGAAAGGATGAGAACTATGACTAGGGAATCCCCCTGGGTTTGGGACGGTGTGGATGATTGTATGACTGGGTTTTTTTTTTTTGTTTTTTTTTTTTCTTCTCCCTCTTCACTCTTGCTCCATCTCTATGTTTGTAAATGTCACAAGAGATAAATAAACTTAAAATTGTGTCTTGGAATGTTGGTGGCATTTCAACCCCTATTAAACGAAAGGCGATACTCGCCCATTTCCGTAAGGCCCATACAGATATCGGTTTCCTTCAAGAAACCCACTTAAACTTAGAGGAATCCCTAAAATTAAAGGCACAATGGGTCAAGGAAGTTTTTGTAGCACCGAGTGTCGGGAAAAAAAGAGGGGTGGCTATTCTAATTGGGAAAAGAGCAGAAGTGAAGGTTTTGCACTCCGAGGCTGACTCCGGGGGGAGTTATATTCTGGTGAAACTCAAGATCGCTCACGCAATCTATACACTTTGTAATGTATATGGCCCAAATATTTCTGACCCAGAGTTCTGGAACCTAATGCAATCAAAACTTTTGCTGCTTAATGAAGGTCATCTAATTGTAGGGGGTGACTTTAAAATGGCACCACAATGCCCTTTGGACAGACTTAGGAATAAGGTTAAACATTTAAAGCAGAAAAAAGATAACTTAGACTCTAAAATACTTAAGAAAATTCAACATAATCTTGCAATTCGAGATATCTGGAGAGTCCAAAACCCGGATGTCCAGAACTTTACCTGTCTCTCTAAAGCCCATAAAACCCTCTCTAGAATCGATCTTTTTTTAACTGACGAACGCCTACCCATAACAAAAGTTAAAGCAGAAATAATGCCAATTCTTTTGTCTGATCACGGTCCTATCTTCCTCGAACTATACCTTGACCAGCCTAGGCCTAAAATGTTGCGTTTCTTCTTTCCTTACCATCTTAATACAGACTCTAAATTTAAAAAATGGATGAGAAACAGGTTTTCTGAATATGCTAATTTTAACAAAGACTATGTGCAGCGCCCAGAAATATTCTGGGAGGCTGCAAAGGCAGTGCTCCGAGGGGAAATCACGGCCTATGCTGCTATGATATCTAAAAAAGTTAAGCTGAGAGAAAGGGAAATGTGCAACTCTCTGGTCAACTCATATAATCACTTCCTACTTGAAAAAACCCCCCTAAGTTGGGCGAAGTATATCCGTGCTAAAAATATTAGAGATACTTTTTTATTGACCCAAGAAACATATAGAGAACTTAGATTTCAAGCTAAACTATACAGATTTGGTAATAAATCTGGAAAAATGCTAGCTAGATTAGTTAAAAACGAAGGAAATAAACCAATGATAGAAAGACTTGTACATAATGGGAAGCAGTTATTGAAACCTGAAGAAATATCTAATTTATTTATAGAATATTTCCGAGATATATACACTTGTAAAGGATATGATGACGCGAAATCCTCAGAGTTCTGGAGCAAAATCATCTCTCCGATAATTTCGGCTGATGAGATAACCAGCCTTAACTCTCCGATCTCAAAAGAAGAGATAGAGAAAGTAATTTTTGATCTCCCTCTCAATAAAGCGGCGGGCCCGGATGGACTCCCGAATGAAGTCTACAAAATTTTATCGTCTGAAATAACACCTTACTTGGGCAATCTCTTCAATGATATCTATCTCAATGGCAAATCGGTCTCACCCTCCTTCTCTGCGTCATTTACAACCTTGATCTTAAAGGGGGGGAAGGATCCATTGCAAAAAGAGTCATATAGGCCAATTGCTCTATTGAATTCTGATTATAAAATTATGTCCTCCATCTTAGCAAACAGGCTACAGACCATCTTACCCAAAATAATTCATACAGACCAAGCCGGCTTTCTTAACAAGCGAAATTCCGTGGCAAAAATCAGAGAACTTCTTGTCACTCTGGATTATACCCAGAATAGCCCCTCTTCGGAGGCGGGGAGAGAGGACACCCCGGACCTAGCCATTCTATCAATTGATGCAGAAAAGGTGTTTGATTCAGTAGTATTTAATCATATAATAACATCTCTAACAAAGTTTGGGATTAAAGGAAATTTCCCTAGATTTCTTGATAATCTGCATAATCAATCCCAAACAAGATTGATAATAAATGATACTGTTTTGCCCCCGATTGTAATAGAGAGGGGGACGCGACAGGGTTGTCCTCTCTCCCCGCTTCTGTTTGATATAGCAATTGAGCCTCTCGCAATTATGCTACGGGAATCACTTAACGGCATAAAAATTCGGAATTATGAGGTAAAGATCGGTTTATATGCCTATGATCTTTTAATTTATCTTTCTAACACAAAGTTTAATATACCAATCCTTCTTCAAATAACTGACCACTTTAGCTCTTTTTCGGGATACAAAGTGAATAAATCAAAATCTGAGATTTGTTGGCTGAGGAGAAATAATAATTCCATCACAAATACCCCATTTAAAGAGGTCTCTGAATCTTTTAAGTATCTTGGAATTCATATACCGATCAATCTTAAAGACCTTTATAAACTAAACATACTTCCTATATTAACTAATATTAAAGAGAAACTAAAGGACTGGCAGCATCTACCATTATCTATTTCTGGGCGATCAGAACTGTTTAAAATGATTCTCCTCCCTAAGCTTCTTTATATCTTGCAGAATGTTCCACTAATCCTGTTAGAAAAAGACATTCGCTCAATTAACTCTGCACTTATGCAATTTATATGGCAAGGGAAAAGATCCAAGATATATTTTACCAAACTCACTGCACCAAGGGAGTATGGAGGCATAGCAGTACCAAATATTAGATTTTACAATCTTAGTTTTCTTGCACGCATAACCACGGACTGGATTTTCACTAAAGATTATGTTCTCAATAACGAATTGGAACGTAATATTTGTGAACCATATCTCTCACTGGCCTTGATCCATTGCTCGCCAAAGAAACTCCCAGAAAAAATCAAAAGATTTAAAACTATATATAATCCTATAAAAGCTTGGTGGAAAGTAACTAAACTCTTGGCAATAAATGGTATTGCCTCAAATTACCTTCCTCTGATAGGAAATCCACAATTTCAAGTAGGCATAAATTCAGCGTTTTTCAATCGATGGCACAATAATGGCCTGGCAAAGATCTCCTCTCTGATAGATAGCGAAAGAAAGTGCATTAAGACTTTTGAAGAGCTGAAGACTGAATTCAACCTCGTTAACAAAGATTTTTTTGCATATCTGCAAATAAGACACTTCATAGCTGAATTAGTTAAAGAGGCCGACTGGCACTGGGCGTTAGGAAAGCTGGAAAATTGGCTAAGCCTTGTCAAAATCGGCCTTATGTCTATCTCACTGTGTTATCACTTACTCAGTGCCAGCAAAGCCACCCCTACTTTGGAAGGGCTGGCAACGGCATGGTCCTCTCTAATATCTCAAAGTAATATTGTATAAAAAACTATCCAGTCATCGATTAACAAAGTGGCATCTACCACTATCTCGGCTACTTGGCGAGAGGCGCATCTTAGGCTCCTTCACAGGGCTTATTTCACCCCGGAGAAAGGTCTTAGAGTGCATAACCAACAATTCAATAAATGCCCCAAATGTTACTATCCAGCGGCAGACTTGACACATATGTTTTGGCATTGCCCCAAGATTAGAAGATTTTGGATTAAATTGGAATACTGGCTCAAAAATGTTCTGAAAATCGAAATAACCTCTCTATCATTATATCAAATCATATTATGTTTAAATATTAATAATACCGCTCGGAGTAATGAAAAATTAGTAAATCTTTCTATCTTGGCCTCTAGATACTTGATCTGCAAAAAATGGAAACTGAGAACTGTGCCAACTATTACTGAAGTTAAGAATTATCTAAAGAAACAATGTGTATTAGAACAAAAAGATACAAATATTGATAAAGAACAGGATATAAGAAAATTCTTTAACAAATGGGCAGCTTTTATAAAAACATTTCAAGAAAGGGAAATTGATTTTCTGATTTTTCCATTTAAAAACTCAGAAATAGTTCTTCTTGGTATCTGGTAACCGGAGATAAGGGTTGGATATCCTTCCCCCCCCCCCCCTTTTTTTTTTGTATTACAAGTGACGTTCTGTGTGAATGTGTGCTACATGTTGTATGGCTATGGTCTGTCTTTCTAGTGGTGGCTATTGCTTTACCACTAGTCTAGTCCTTGATCATAAACTAACCTAACATTTAGATTCGGATAAGGAACCCACTACGACACCAGGAAAATAGGGAAAGTTTTAGAGTTCACATAAAAATGACACTGCTGCGAGACTTTAGTCCTTAGTCATCACAAATAGATTTTGCTTCGCCTCGGTTACAGAGGCGGATAGTGATCGTTAACTTCTATAATTACATATTTATTCTTTTCTCTCACTTCCTTTTTCCCTTTTTTTTTTTCTTTTTTTGTGTGTGGTTTTTTTTTGTTTTTTTTTTGCTTTTTCTCTACGAAGGTTATAATCAAGAAATTGTTAAAATAAGAAGTTAAAACAAGGGAAAAACCCTGCAGAGTATACAATTTAATTTTAGAGAAACCGGGTCAATACTGATAAATATTTTTGTTTCCAACTTTAAATTTCTGTTTTCTCTGCTGTCAGTTATGGGCCCTGCGTGGCGCCAAATATATTCTATTGTTATTCTTTGTATGCTCTGCTGGTTATAAATAAAAGTTGGAAAAAAAAAATTGCATGTTTTATCTGAATCGGGAAAGAAAAAAAATTGGGTTTAGTATCCCTTTAAGGCAAGTTTAGCTATGGAAACCATGGATAGGAGAGTGCCTGGGTGAAGCATCTTGCTTATTTGTGTTGAGGTGATGTCACTTTTAGGGTTATACAAAACAGGATTGGGGATAGGAAGGAACTAAGAGGGGATTGGTAGCACTCTTACTCCTATGATTGGAAAATGCTGTATCCAAACAGCTAAATGTGAGCAAGTGTACAGGTATTAAAATTTATAAACTTTAATTCTGCATTTAAAAAAAATATTAAGTTAAATGATAGTGATCAAAATCACTAAATCACACATCACTAATCAAACTAGCTAAAAACAAACATCAACCACCAAGGAAGCTGCACAAGTACACCGAGTGACACCCCCCTGTATTCCTGGCCGATAACAGGATACCTCAGCTTCAGGTGTCAGGGGTAACACAGGGTGCTATTGTATACACAGTCACCAAGGTGAAAAAATAATTGTTAAGACCACACAAACGCATTTCGGCCATTATACGGCCTTTCTCAATGTGAATATGGTTTAGAAAATGACAAGCCGAATGTTTGATGTAGCCTCTTTTTAAAGCCTGTCCTGAACTGGTAGCACCAATCATAAGCATATGATTCCGCACACCCCTATTTCAGCCTATAATACACAGTTGCAGTGATACTCATTAGGTAACTGTGTCATGTTAACCCAGATTGGTTGAAATAAAAAAGCCGGTTATCCAATCAGACACGCTTAGGGAGACAAACCCCTCTACTGCGGGCTAATCAAAATACATGCACTATCTCCAGATTGTAACTACGAGTGACTGAGATGACAGTAGTTATACTTATAGTAGATATACTTAGATTATATTAACCTGATACATCTGTGCTTCAATACAGTGACAAATTATAACGTATCGTTAAAATACACATACATAAGGAAAACACTGGATGCTGTTTCATCCGATTAGCATGTCATCACTGCATAACCACTGTAACATGTATGAAGGTTATTTATGATCAAGAGGTTGTTTGTGTATAACGCTAAGAGAAATTGTGTGATATGATAAGTAAAGAGGAGAGCAAATAAAAAGACAACATAAGAAAAAACAATATAGAATGATTCACACAATTTATTATAAGACATGCACCACCAGAATGAAGCTTATATGTATCTGTAGTCATATTCACATGTTCATACTAATCCCATCATACTAGATAGTCAGTGTATTAGTGAAATCATATTCGATGTAAAACCTATACATATAAGGGGTCTTGCATAATCCCCAGTTTCCAGACAATTTAGATTTAAATAATAACTGTATCATATTTGTCATAGGAACTTGGTAGAAATATATAGTAAGATCACCATATTCGGGGTGCATATCCTAATTTGGGTAAAATATATCACTACATCTTTAGTATTCAGGGAATAATAACTATGAGCTGATTATGGCCACCTATCCTCGAGTTAGTAGGTACATTCCAGCTTAATTTAGTTGGCTTAAAATTCAAAGAACTATATCTATTTTATTTGATATAAATTCAATCTGTTACATAAACCATACTATATGTAAAAATTCCCATTAATGAGATAGTCAACATATTTAAAGATATACCCAAAAATTGTTATTCTCATGCATACCAAATGGCATAACAGAATTTAATCTGAAAATCCACCTGTCTTTCTTCTTTAATAAAGCCTGTTCAGTCTCACCACCTCTAATCCCTGGTTTAATGGACTCAAGGCCCCAACATTTGAAGCTTTGAGTTTTTTCATTATTGTTCTGTAGGAAGTGTCTTGCTACACTTGTTATTTTCCTACCTTTCTCCACATCTCTTTTAGCTAACCTGATATTGCTTAGGTGCTTGGTCATTCTCGTACCAAGGCACCTAGTAGTCATTCCTACATAGATTAAATTACATTTGCAAGATACACAGTAAATCACGTTGGTACTCTTACAGTTAATGTTATTCTTAATAATCCACTTCTTGTTAAATCTATCCAATATGATCTTCTTTTTAATCATATGTGCACACACATTACAGTTGCCACATGCAATAGATGCTTTGTATAAAGGAGTCCTATGAGGATTTATGTTAAAGTGGCTTGATGTAAGGCAGTCACTTACATTATTAGCCCTTCTGTATGTAAATAAAGGTTTTTCAGGAATAACTGTATGTAAGACATCATCAGCTTTAAGGACATGCCAGTGTTTCTGGATTATATTAGAAACTGAATGACTTTGACTAGTATATATGGAAATAAACCTTAAGGGATTAGATGATTGGGTACTTTTGGGCATTAAGAGTTCAGATCTGTTTCTTCTTAGATCCTTATTATAGGCTCTAGCTAAAGGTTTTTTAAAATATCCTCTCTGAAGTAATCTAGCTCTGAGATCTTGTGCTGCTAACTTGAATGATTCTACAGTAGAACAATTTCTCCGGATCCTCAAATATTTACCTACTGGTAAATGATGTATGGTATTAGGATGATGATAACTGTCAGCTCTTAATATATTGTTTGTTGATGTGGGTTTTCTGTATGTATCAGTTTCTAAACAATCATCAACTTTTCTGATAGTTACATCCAAAAATTCCACCTTATGTTTATCAGTTGTCATGGTGAGATATAACCCTAGAGGGTTTGTGTTCAAAATAGAAGTAAATTCCTGTAAGAGTTCATTCGTTCCTTCCCATACAAAGAAGATATCATCTATATACCTGGACCAGTGGGAGATGTATTGTGTAAACCGTTTCAATGTGTCGTGAAATACTATGGTTTCTTCCCACCAGCCCAGGTATATATTAGCATACGTTGGGGCACAGGAAGTACCCATCGCTGTTCCGCGCGTCTGTAAGTAAAATCTCATATCAAAGACAAAATAGTTGTGTCTTAATATGAATTCCAATAATTAAATTATGAAGTTTTTGGTTTCATTAGACATAGACACATTTTTTAACAGGAAGTGTGATACTGCCTTGCATCCCCATACAGTGTCTATACTGGTGTAGAGTGATTCTACATCACAGGTGACCAAGATCGAATTGGGGGTCATAGAGATTTTGTCAATTTTATTTAATATGTGCATAGTATCTCGAGTGTATGATGGCAATGATTCAACCACATAACGGAGTCTGGCATCAATGTACTTGCTTGCCTTCTCCATTAAAGACCCTATTCCTGAGACAATTGGTCATCCCGGAGGACATACCAAGTTTTTGTGAATCTTGGGTAATAGGTATAGAGTTGCAATCTTAGGTTGTTTAGTCTCAAGGAATTTAAACTCTGTGTTGTCAATAATATCTTCAGAGAGTGCTGAACTAATAAGTTTGTTATATTGTTTAAGAAAGCATTCTGTAGGATTACTAAAGAGGTTTACATAGTTCCTTTTGTTACTAAGTTGTCTTTTAGCCTCTTCTAAATGCATAGGGGTAGGCCACAGGACAATATTGCCACCTTTGTCACTTTATTTTGATCTGAGTATCTGACCATTGTGTTAGTTCTTGGAGAGCATGTTTTTCCTCTACACTTAGATTATTAGCATGTAACTCTGTATCTTCTTGTAGACTTAGGATATCTTTACATACCAAATCTAAAAAAGAGGTAGTGTTATGAGAGATACTACTAGGTGGTACAAAATGTGATTTAGATTTGAGTACATTTCTCCAATTTGTGCCCCCCTGTGTGACCTCAGTATTTGTAATATTAGAATCCTCCATCAAAGAAATCAAATCATTAATAGCATCTCATTAATGGGAATTTTTACATATAGTAGGGTTTATGTAACAGATTGAATTTATATAAAATAAAATAGATATAGTTGTTTGAATTTTAAGCCAACTAAGTTAAGCTGGAAGGTACCTATTAACTCGAGGATAGGTGGCCATAATCAGCTCATAGTTATTATTCCCTGAATACTATAGATGTAGTGATATATTTTACCCAAATTAAGATATGCACCCTGAATATGGTGATCTTACTATATAATTCTACCAAGTTCCTATGACAAATATGATACGGTTATGATTTAAATCTAAATTATCTGGAAACTGGGGATTATGCAAGACCCCTTATATGTATAGGTTTTACATCGAATATGATTTCACTAATACACTGACTATCTAGTATAATGGGATTAGTATGAACATGTGAATATGACTATAGATACATATAAGCTTCATTTTGGTGGTGCATGTCTTATAATATATTGTGTGAATCATTCTATATTGTTTTTCCTTATGTTGTCTTTATTTGCTGTCCTCTTTACCTATCACATCACAATTTCTCTTAGCGTTATACACAAGCAACCTCTTGATCATAAATAACCTTCATACATGTTACAATGGTTATGCAGTGATGACATGCTAATCGGATGAAACAGCATCTGGTGTTTTCCTTATGTATGTGTATTTAAACGATACATTATAAGTTGTTACTGTATTGAAGCACAGACGTATCAGGTTAATATAATCTAAGTATATCTACTATAAGTATAACTACTGTCATCGCAATCACTCGTAGTTACACTCTGGAGATAGTGCATGTATTTTGATTAGACCGCAGTAGAGGGGTTTGTCTCCCTAAGCATGTCTGATTGGATAACCGGCTTTTTCATTTCAACCAATCTGAGTTTACATGACACAGTTACCTAATGAGTATCACTGCAACTGTGTATTATAGGTTGAAATAGGGGTGTGCGGAATCATACACTTATGATTGGTGCTACCAGTTCAGGACAGGCTTTAAAAAGAGGCTACAGCAAACATTCGGCTTGTCATTTTCTAAACCATATTCACATTGAGAAAGGCCGTATAATGGCCGAAACGCGTTTGTGTGGTCTTAACAATTATTATTTCACCTTGGTAACTGCGTATACAATAGCACCCTGTGTTACCCCTGATACCCGAAGCCGAGGTATCCTGTTATCGGCCAGGAATACAGGGTGGTGTCACTCGGTGTACTTGTGCAGCTTCCTTGGTGGCTGATGTTTGCTTTTAGTTAGTTTGATTAGTGGTGTGTGATTTAGTGATTTTGATCACGATTATTTAACTTAAAGGGACACTAAATCCAACATTTTTTTCTTTCATGATTCAGATAGAGCATGCAATTTTAAGCAACTTTCTAATTTACTCCTATTAGCAATTTTTGTTCGTTCTCTTGCTATCTTTATTTAAAAAGCAGGAATGTGATGCATAGAAGCCGGCCCATTTTTGGTTGAGAACCTGGGTTATCATTGCGTATTGGCGGGTAAATGTAAGTCTCCAATAAGCAAGTGCTGTCCATGGTGCTGAACCTAAAATGGGCTGGCTGCTAAGATTTACACTCCTGCTTTTAAAATAAAGTTAGCAAGAGAACAAAGAAAAAATGATAATATGAGTAAATTAGAAAGTTGCTTAAAAGTTCATGCTCTATCTTAATCATGAAATAAAAAAATTGGGTTCAGTTTCCCTTCCCAAACTTCAATGGGAAGAGGCTTTGATTGAATGCTCATTAAAACTAATTGGCTTCCTTATAGAACATGAAATGGAAAAATTACAAGATTATAGATCAAATCTCAAAAATAAGTGAATAACTAAAACTATATGAAGCCAGAGAGGACTTTACGAAATCCTATACCAAAATAAAAGGGGAGGTAGAAAGATTCGCTAAATATATATCAGACAAGAAATAAAGAAAAATTGACAGAGATGTTAATGATTATGCCAATAATAAAGTTTACCTATGGAACCAGAATAAGCAATCAGAGAGTGATTCTGAGATTTCTGATAGGGAAGGTGAAACAGACATAGACATCTCAGATGAAGAAGTGACACCTAAACCTATATTAAGAAATAAAATAATTCCCCATAGTAATATAGAAAGTGTCCCTTTAGGAGGAGAACCTGTAGAGGGAAGGGCAAAAGGGCCAAGAACAAGGAAACAAGTGAAATTCCACTCAAAACCCCAGAACAAGATAACGAAATTAAACAACCAGAATTGAATATAATTAATCTTACAGACAAAACATTAACTCACATGCAAATTTCAGTTCTTAAAAAAGGTTTAACATTTGTACCCACACCCACTATTGACAAGTTCGAAATTATAAAAGATGTTCATCTGTTTACACGAAAAAGTTTGCTTAAGAAATACTTTGCTAGCAACACAGAAATTGAATCCTTAGACAAAGCAGATATGGCTTCTATTAATGATTTGATTTATTTGATGGATGATTCTAATATTACAAATACTGAGGTCACACAGGGAGGGGCACAAATTGGAGATATGTGCTCAAATCTAAATCACATTTTGTACCACCTAGTAGTATCTCTCACAACACTACCTATTTTTTAGATTTGGTATGTAAAGATATCCTAAGTCTACCAGAGGATACAGAGTTGCATGCTAATAATCTAAGTGTAGAGGAAAAACAAGAACTAATACAGTGGTCAGATACTCAGATAAAACAAAGTGACAAAGGTGGCAATATTGTCCAGTGGCCTACCCCTATGTATTTAGAAGAGGCTAAAAGGCAACTTAGTAACAAAAAGAACTATGTAAACCTCTTTAGTAATCCTACAGAATGCTTTCTTAAACAATATAACAAACTTATTAGTTCAGCACTCTCTGAAGATATTATTGACAACACAGAGTTTAAATTCCTTGAGACTAAACAACCTAAGATTGCAACTCTATACCTATTACCCAAGATTCACAAAAACTTGGTATGTCCTCCGGGATGACCAATTGTCTCAGGAATAGGGTCTTTAACGGAGAAAGCAAGCAAGTACATAGATGCCAGACTCCGTTATGTGGTTGAATCATTGCCATCATACACTTGAGATACCATGCACATATTAAATAAAATTGACAAAATCTCTATGACCCCCAATTCGATCTTGGTCACCTGTGATGTAGAATCACTCTACACCAGTATAGACACTGTATGGGGATGCAAGGCAGTATCACACTTCCTGTTAAAAAATGAGTCTATGTCTAATGAAACCAAAAACTTCATAATTGAGATTTTACTTACAGATGTGAGGAACAGCGATGGGTACGTCCTGTGCCCCAACGTATGCTAATATATACCTGGGCTGGTGGGAAGAAACCATAGTATTTCACGACACATTGAAACGGTTTGCACAATACATCTCTCACTGGTCCAGGTATATTGATGATATCTTCTTTGTATGGGAAGGAACAAATGAACTCTTACAGGAATTTATTTCTATTTTGAACACAAACCCTCTAGGATTATATCTCACCATGGCAACTGATAAACATAAGGTGGAATTTTTGGATGTAACTATCAGAAAAGTTGATGATTGTTTAGAAACTGATACATACAGAAAACCCACATCAACAAACAATATATTAAGAGCTGACAGTTATCATCATCCAAATACCATATATAGTTTACCAGTAGGTGAATATTTGAGGATCCTGAGAAATTGTTCTACTGTAGAATCATTCAAGGTAACAGCACAAGATCTCAGAGCTAAATTACTTCAGAGAGGATATTCTAAAAAAGCTTTAGCTAGAGCCTATAATAAGGCTCTAAGCAGAAACAGATCTGAACTCTTAATGCCCAAAAGTACCCAATCATCTAATCCCTTAAGGTTTATTTCCACATATACTAGTCAAAGTCATTCAGTTTCTAATATAATCCAGAAACACTGGCATGTCCTTAAAGCTGATGATGTCTTACATACAATTATTCCTGAGAAACCTTTATTTACATACAGAAGGGCTAATAATATAAGTGACTGCCTTACATCAAGCCACTTAAACAGAAATGCTCATAGGACTTCTTTATACAAAAGATCTATTGCATGTGGCAACTGTAATGTGTGTGCACATATGATCAAAAGAAGATCATATTGGATAGATTTAACAAGAAGTGGATTATTAAGAATCACATTAACTGTAAGAGTACCAACGTGATTTACTGTGTATCTTGCGAATGTAATTTAATCTATGTAGGAATGACTACTAGGTGCCTAGGTACGAGAATGACCGAGCACCTAAGCAATATCAGGTTAGCTAAAAGAGATGCGGAGAAAGGTAGGAAAAAGAAAAGTGTAGCAAGACACTTCCTACAGAACCATAATGGAAAATCTCAAAGCTTCAAATGTTGGGGCCTTGAGTCCATTAAACCAGGGATTAGAGGTGGTGAGACTGAACAGGCTTTATTAAAGAAGGAAGCCAGGTGGATTTTCAGATTAAATTCTATTATGCCATTTGGTATGAATGAGAATAACAATTTTTGGGTATATCTTTAAATATGCTGACCATCTAATTAATGGGAATTTTTACATATAGTATGGTTTATGTAACAGATGGAATTTATATCAAATAAAATAGATATAGTTGTTTGAATTTTAAGCCAACTAAGTTAAGCTGGAATGTACCTACTAACTCGAGGATAGGTGGCCATAATCAGCTCATAGTTATTATTCCCTGAATACTATATATGTAGTGATATATTTTACCCAAATTAATATATGCACCCCGAATATGGTGATCTTACTATATATTTGTCTGGAAACTGAGGATTATGCAAGACCCCTTATATGTATAGGTTTTACATCAAATATGATTTCACTAATACACTGACTATCTAGTATGATGGGATTAGTATGAACATGTGAATATGACAGCAGATACATATAAGCTTCATTTTGGTGGTGCATGTCTTATAATAAATTGTGTGAATCATTCTATATTGTTTTTCCTTATGTTGTCTTTTTATTTGCTGTCCTCTTTACCTATCACATCACAATTTCTCTTAGCGTTATACACAAGCAACCTCTTGATCATAAATAACCTTCATACATGTTACAATGGTTATGCAGTCTGAATATAAGGAGAAAAGCGCAGACACGATTCAAGTGTAGATTTCCAACTTTAATTATAGCCACACGCTATGTATATACTCACAAGAAATACGATTTATACAGGCACATATGATAAAACAGTTCCCCTTCGTAGTCAATAGTTCATGAAGATTAACAATAGAACGTCTGTATTTGCAAAATATACTGACCCTTTCATGCGGCTTCCCAGGGTCAAAATAACAAAGTAGCTACTGTTTGTTATTTTGACCCTGGGAAGCCGCCGTAGGAGTTCCGGTATCACGTGGTACACGCATATCACTGGTAGGAAAACCTTACACGGAAGTGCTGAGGGTCACCGCTTGCATCCCCGCATGAAAGGGTCAGTATATTTTGCAAATACAGACGTTCTATTGTTAATCTTCATGAACTATTGACTACGAAGGGGAACTGTTTTATCACATGTGCCTGTATAAATCGTATTTCTTGTGAGTATATACATAGCGTGTGGCTATAATTAAAGTTGGAAATCTACACTTGAATCGTGTCTGCGCTCTTCTGTTTTCTCTTTATATTCAGACCACTTATCACGGGATACAGATTATCAACCGTTTGGAGGAGCAGCAGCACTGTTCTGGATTTACGGACAACGTTTACAAATATATAAGAACTGAAATGGACTCATAAACATAAGTATTTTATTGACAATCAGTTTTATGGGGTATTTCTTATATATATAAGTGTGTGATGTATTATGCATATTAGTGCAAATAGTTTATAACATACATAGTATTTTTCTTGACACCCTTATATACTTGTTTGCGCTTCTCTGTTTTCAGCCCTCCCGTGTGGAGGGTTAAAAAACAAGTGTGTATATATATTTTATCAATGGTTATGCAGTGATGACATGCTAATCAGATGAAACAGCATCCAGTGTTTTCCTTATGTATGTGTATTTAAACGATACGTTATAAGTTGTAACTGTATTGAAGCACAGACGTATTAGGTTAATATAATCTAAGTATATCTACTATAAGTATAACTACTGTCATCTCAGTCACTCATAGTTACAATCTGGAGATAGTGCATGTATTTTTATTAGACCGCAGTAGAGGGGTTTGTCTCCCTAAGCGTGTCTGATTTTATAACCGGCTTTTTCATTTCAACCAATCCGGGTTTACATGACACAGTTACCTAATGAGTATCACTGCAACTGTGTATTATAGGCTGAAATAGGGGTGTGCTGAATCATACGCTTATGATTGGTGCTACCAGTTCAGGACAGGCTTTAAAAAGAGGCTACAGCAAACATTCGGCTTGTCATTTTCTAAACCATATTCACATTGAGAAAGGCCGTATAACGGGGTCTTAACAATTATTTTTTCACCTTGGTGACTGCATATACAATAGCACCCTGTGTTACCCCTGAAACCGAGGTATCCTGTTATCGGCCAGGAATACAGGGGGGGTCACTCGGTGTACTTGTGCAGCTTCCTTGGCGGTTGATGTTTATTTTTAGTTAGTTTGATTAGTGGTGTGTGATTTAGTGATTTTGATCACTATTATTTAACTTAATATTTTTTTAAATGCAGAATAAAAGTTTATAAATTATAATACCTGTACACTTGCTCACATTTAGCTGTTTGAATACAGCATTTTCCAATTATAGGAGTAAGAGTGCTACCAATCCCCTCTTAGTTCCTTCCTTTCCCCAATTCTGTTTTGTATAATTAATTAAAGGGGCAGCACCAAGGTTTTGCACATACCTCTATATCTTATTTTAAATAGTGACACAGTGCCATCATTTGTCATATTTGTTTAGTCACTTTTAGGGTTAACAGTGGTGATAGAATAGATGAGCAGCATTTAGTAACATTTATTGGTTCAACTTTGGTTGGAGTTAAACTGTTGAAAGTCATTCGGCGAGATTACGAGTTTTGCGGTAACAGGGGTGCGTTGCTAATGCTCCTTTTTTTATTACCGCTCACTTAAGACAACGCTGGTATTACGAGTTTTGTGCAAGCCGGCGTTAGCCTCAGAAAAGTGAGCGTAGAGCAAAATTTAGCTCCACATCTCACTTCAATACCAGCGTTGCTTACGGTAGCGGTAGGCTGGCAAAACGTGCTCATGCACGATTTCCGCAAAGGAAACAATGGGGCTGAGCTGGCTGAAAAAAAACCTAACACCTGCAAAAAAGCAGCGTTCAGCTCCTAACGCAGCCCCATTGTTTCCTATGGGGAAATACATTTTATGTCTGCACCTAACACCCTAACATGAACCCCGAGGCTAAACACCCCTAATCTTACACTTATTAACCAATAATCTGCCGCCCCTGACATCGCCGACACCTACATAATATTATTATCCCCTAATCTGCCGCTCCGGACACCGCCGCCACCTACATTATACTTATGAACCCCTAATCTGCCGTCCCCAACATTGCAGACACCTACATTATACTTATTAACCCCTAATCTGCTCCCCCAACGTCGCCGCAACTATATTAAATTTATTAACCCCTAATCTGCCGCCGCCAATGTCACTGCCACTATAATAAATGTATTAGCCCCTAAACCTAAGTCTAACCCTAAACCTAACACCCCCTAACTTAAATATAATTTAAATACATCTAAATAAATTTACTACAATTTACTAAATAATTCCTATTTAAAACTAAATACTTACCTATAAAATAAACCCTAAGCTAGCTACAATATAACTAATAGTTACATTGTAGCTATCTTAGGATTTATATTTATTTTACAGTCAACTTTGTATTTATTTTAACTAGGTAGAATAGTTATTAAATAGTTATTAACTATTTAATAACTTCCTAGTTAAAATAAGTACATATTTACCTGTAAAATAAATCCTAACCTAAATTACAATTACACCTAACACTACACTATAATTAAACTAATTACCTATACTACCTACGATTAATTACAATTAAATTAAATAAACTAAATTATGAAAAAAACAAACACTAAATTACAGAAAATAAAAAAGAATTACAAGAATTTTAAACTAATTACACCTAATCTAATCCCCCTAATAAAATAAAAAAGCCCCCCAAAATAATAAAATTCCCTACCCTATACTAAATTACAAATAGCCCTTAAAAAGGCCTTTTGCGGGGCATTGCTTATAGAATCATATCAGCCAATCGGAATTAAGGTAGGAAAAATCCTATTGGCTGATGCTGATTGGAACAGCCAATAGAATGCACGCTCAATCCTATTGGCTGATTGGATCAGCCAATCGGATTGAACTTAAATGCTATTGGCTGATTGCAATAGGATTCTATTAGCCAATCGGAATTCAAGGGATGCCATCTTGGATGACGTCACTTAAAGGACCAGTCATTCAGTCGTTGGCTGTCGGATGAAGAGGATGCTCCGCGTCGGATGTCTTGAAGATGGCCGCCTGGATGAAGACTTCTGCCCCATGGGGGACCTCTTCTGCCCAGATCGGATGAAGACTTCTGCCCCTCTGGAGGTCCACTTGTGCCTGGCTGGGTGAAGACGTCTCAAGGTAAGGTGATCTTCAAGGGGGTAGTGTTAGGTTTTATTAAGGGGGGATTGGGTGGGTTTTAGAGTAGGGTTGGGTGTGTAGGTGGTGGGTTTTAATGTTGGGGGGTATTGTATTTTTTTTTAAAGATGAAAGAGCTGATTACTTTGGGGCAATGCCCAGCTAAAGGCGATGTCCAGTCGGCAGTTTAGGGGTTAAACATTTTAGTTAAGTGTTTGCGATGTGGGGGGGGGGGGGGCTCGGTTTAGGGGTCAATAGGTAGTTTATGGGTGTGAGTGTACTTTTTAGCACTTTAGTTAAGAGTTTTATGTTACGGCATTAGCCCATAAAACTCTAAACTACTGACTTTTAAATGCGGTAGGAGTCTGGACAGGAGAGGGTCTACCGCTCAATTTTTCAGGCAATTGTAATACCGGCGTTAGGCAAATCCCATTAAAAAGATAGGATACGCAATTGACGTAAGGGGATTTGTGGTATGCTAAAATTGAGGAAAAAATGTGAGCGGTAGACCCTTTCCTGCCTGACTCGTAATACCAGCGGGCGTTAAAAAGCAGCGTTGGGACCCCTTAACGCTGCTTTTTAAGGCTAACGCAAGACTCGTAATCTAGCCGATTGTTTTTTGCCTTCATATTGAGTTTTCCCTACTTAAAACCAGTTTTACTATAACTACAAAACAGCTTTACATCTGGTTGTGCTGTCACAAATAAGTCAGTGGGATAATCGTGGGCTGATGCACATAGTAGTGACAATCATAGGATACTGACACTCATGATCTATCATACCATATCTACCATAGACATCAATAGCTGAGTATATTAGTTGGAAGACCCTGTGAGAAGTGCATCCAAACATTTGAGTAGATTGTGTGTGATTGCTAAAGCAATGCTATTAATAGCTTCCAAAAAGATGCAATGCTATTAATAGCAGAATGACTGTCACTCTTCTGAGGCTCTGTTGTTTTGATAACAGTTTACATAAGACCTATGCTATGGAATGATCTCAAAGCAAATATTTGTGAAGGTTTTCTAGAGATCATTTCCTGCATACCAACTAGTAGAGGATATACAATAAAAATGTCTGCTTGACATATTTCAGAGTATTTAAATGTACATTTGATCTCTCTTTTCATTAAAAAAAAATTATATAATCTTTTGCAAGCATAATAGGGGTTTTAGCTTTGCAATCAGGGCTGAAATTTTGTAATTTTGTAAAGCAAGCATCTTAAAATATATATTCTAATAAAATTAGTCCACTTCCTTTGGTCATTTCTTTTTAGCTACAATTCCCCTAGATGTTTCTCAACTCAAGTTCTCAAGTACCCTTAACTGGCCAGATTTTCATGATATCTTTACTAGAGCACAGGTGAAATAATCAGATGATCGGTACCTATGGCCATTAACCTACATCCACTCAGCAAATGATTAGTTCCACTGTGCTCTAGTGTGGATATCATATGGACTGTTAAGGGTACTTGAGGACTTAAGTTGAGAAACACCTTCTTAGATATCTATATGTTTAACCCCTTTAAAGAGGTTAAACAATTCCCAACTAGATGCTACAAGCTAAGCTGCTCATGATTAGGATATGGTTGGTCAGCCAATCAAGAGTGAGAGCCCCACAAATAACAGCTCTCTTGCTGTGTCCTGCTCTAAGTTTTATCTATGTTTTTAACCCATTTGTTTGACATTTTGTATTAGAATGTCTCTTTAATTCCTGTATTGTTTAGAAAATGAGTCCCATTGGCAATGCACTGTTTGTTTTCATAAAGTTGCTTATTTCCTAAACTTGCCTCTCAAGTAGAACTAATAAGATGCAAAACCTGATGTTCAAGTGCTGTTGTAAGTAGAAATGTGCCACTATGTAAAATATGGGAGAAAATGCTTCTACCTATAAGCACCAGAGGCAGATGTTCTTGCAATTATATTTCAGTTTAATTAAAAATCATTCATTGCCATGATTTATTTGTTGGCACTTACTCTAGTGTTGAGTATGAGTTTCTTAAGAAAGACCATTGCTTATTTGACTATTGGTTTACAAGAATTTTGTACGATAAGATAAACTTAAAGACTTTCAAAAAAAGAATTAAACCAATAAAAAAATCCTATTTTTTGTCAAAAAATGGCAAACCAGCATTATTTGTTTCAAGACAGCAAGACAGACTTGTTTTTATGTCCTTTTTTGTTGTTGTCAAATTCTACTTTTAATATAATTTCATGGTCTTTCACTAATCGCTCAGGATTTAAATAAAATAAATTAAAATTTTAATTCCTTAGTAGTGAGTAGCTAGAGGAAATTATTTTAAACAGAAATGTCCATCTGTTACACAGATGTGGCGTGTTATATACATGTGTCAGATCATTTCTGATTGCAGAAAACATGCCAAGGATTTAATTTGCGATTTGCTTGTTTTGTCTCCATGATCACATATTAATATTGACATTATGCCTAGGGCTGTTTAATTGTATTGGTTCTGCTTCAGGGCAGTCTTTAAAAATATAACAGCTTTCTACTATTCAGCCAGAAATCTGCCTAAACTAATAAACTAGTTGTTTACATTTATATGTGCAGTTAAAGCAACATAAAGGTACAATTTTTATAATTAATGTGTAAATAATGAATTTAGCACCACATTACAGAAGATCTGTATGTGAAAAGATGTGAACCAACCCCCAAGGAGACCCACTACGACCTTAGAATTTTTATTTTGTATGGGTAGCTCATTGAAATTACTACTAATTATTTTCAAGTTTGCATTTGATTTAATATGTGGTGTAATTTTACTTATATTCCTTATTAAATAAAATGGCCTCAATTTAATGTTAATCTTTTTTTGGCCTAAGATATATACTATTTCTCCTATCTTTAACATTGAGTTTAGTAAATATTTAGTAGTTTTTTTTTAATATAGTAAACTATAGTAATATAGTAATATACATATATATATATATATATATATATATATATATATATATTCCATAGGTATCCTTTAAATTCTGCACCATCATCCTTATTATTTCAGTTATTTGTACAATTCCTACTGTCCAATTATTTAAAATTTGCTTTTTGCAATTTCATTTAAGGTCACACTGAGAAATGCTAGACATTGAAATTCTCAGAAATATTGCAATAATACTAATACATATATTTTAATATGATTACATTTCTTTGTGCTCAATAGTTTAATGTAGTTTGTCTAGATTAGATTACATAAGTAAAGATTTAAGTTGCAAATAATTTCACAAAGGGGAAAGCAATTTCACTGTTTATTAACATAAACTATTTTCTATTCACCTAATATAAGAAATCAATTTACTTAACATTTCATGTTTAGGAATGACAAAACAAAATAATTGTACATCACCCATGTAGCCTTGACTTTTACAGATAATTAAGCTATATTTTCAGTAATTAAAATACACTTCTTTTCCATTTTAAACATTTGTATGATTAACACTAAGACAGAGTTCAATCTGTCTCAATTTGTCAGCAGATTGCAAACATATATTGATAAGCATTTATAAGAGCACAATTTCTAGTTAAAACCAACATTGTTTAAAGGGACACTGAACCCAAATTTTTGTCTTTCGTGATTCAAATAGAGCATGCAATTGTAAGCGACTTTCTAATTTACTCCTATTATCAATTTTCGTCTATTCTCTTGCTATCTTTATTTGAAAAAGAAGGCATCTAAGCTAAGGAGCCAGACAATTCTTGGTTCAAAACTCCCTGGACAGCACTTGTTTATTGTTGAGTGAATTTATCCAACAATCAGCAAGAACAACCCAGGTTGTTCACCAAAAATAGGCCAGCATTTAAACTTACATTCTTGCTTTTCAAAAAAAAGATACCAAGAGAATGAAGAAAATTTGATATTAGGAGTAAATTAGAAAGTTGCTTAAAATTGCATGCTCTATCTAAATCACAACAGAAAAAAATTGGGTTCAGTGTCCCTTTAATTTATTTGTCTTAAATGGATGAATGATTATCTCTATGAAATGTTTCATATGTGCTGCATAAGGAATCAATGTTGTAATTTTAAAAATATAGATTTTACAATTAAATGGACAAAAAAAATTGTCATTTGAAGTGTACTTTCCTTATTTGTTTTGCCTCATGTTCTTAAAGGGACTGTCTAGTCCAAAACAAACTTTCATTATTCAGATAGGGTATGTAATTTTAAACAATTTTACAATTTACTGCTATCACCAATTTTGCTTTGTTCTCTGTGCATTTTGGTTGAAATCTAGATGGTTCATATGCTAATTTCTAAGCCCTTGAAGACCACCTCTTAGCTCAGGGCATTTTGACAGTTTTTCACCACTAGAGGGTGTTAGTTCATGTGTTTCATATAGATAACACTGTGCTCACGCACATGGAGTTCCTAGGAGCCAGCACTGATTGGCTAAAATGCAAGTCTGTCAAAAGAACTGAAATAAGGGGCAGTTTGCAGAGGCTTAGATACAAGGTAATCACAGAGGTAAAAAGTATATTTATATAACTGTGTTGATTATGCAAAACTAGGGAATTGGTAATAAAGCATGATCTATCTTTTAAAACAATAAATATTCTGGTGTAGACTGTCCCTTTAAGTCTAAAAATTTTGTTTTTTCAAATCATGAAAACAGAATGGAGTCTATAATTGGCTCTTCTACCTAAAGAAAGTGGTGGGCGGGGTCAGAAATAAGGTGTGAATTCTCTGTAGAAACATTAGATAACCATTTCAAAACTACTGTGTTTACTGAACTTTGAAAATGAAAATAAACAAATAAAAATAATTATACATTTGTTTTATAAGCATTATTTTTAGTTAATTATATTAATGTTTTCTCTTTACCTTTATTAATAAATGTTCTCCCTATTTAGTAGCATCATACACCATTGCTACCAAAAAAAGTAAAAAAAAAAAAGAATTAAAAAGAAAGCTTAGTAAGTACTAGCAGACAAAAAAGTACTGGAAGCTGATTTTATGGAAATTATAGTTGATAGAAGGTAATAGTGGGATGGTTAGAAAAGAAAATGAAAGAACTGCCTGAAGAAAATGGTATGACTTATGAAGCAGAATTCATTGTGAAAGCAAGAGGTCATGCTTCAGGCAAAAGAAGAAATTATCCAAGGTTGTAGTTCTTATTTTGTATAGTGAATGTAGTAGTAAGAAATAGCCATTACTAAACTGATGGATTTTTGAAAGGTTTGAAATAGGAAACTGAGCGCATATGTAAGTGCAAAAATGCAGATGTAGAATTAGAAAAAAAACGTTTGGATGATAATAGCTATACGAGTTCATAGGGAAGTTCATATGTAGTTGATATGCAAAGAGTTTTGAGGAAAAGTCTAGGAGTGAAAATATTGGACAAGATCACAATGGAGACAATTAAAAGTATGCATTTTATCTGCAACATTTCAAATATATGAAGTGGTGGCATTATTCACTATTGAAGGACAGTCTAAACCCAGCTACAAAAAATCTACTCTAATAGGTAATCAAGGGTACCCATATAATATAGCTACCTAGATCATCCCTATATACAATCCTGCATTTTCCCAAACCCCTCTCTGCTTTAACCTTTCACCACCAAAATTACATAAACTTTAATCCAGTGTGATGAGGAACCATGCATTCAGTTACGTTTTAAGAGCCCCTTTAAATAGCTGGTAGCAGCTCTTAGCTAGGAATCTACAACCATTTTATTCCCAAGAGTAGGGATAGGGAAAGAATTCTGGGGGTCTTCTTTCATGGGTAAGTTCACATTGTCAGAGAACCAAAATGGGGGTTGTAAAGAGTAGGTGGAGGATTCAATGGGATACCAAGCTCTTTATTATATTACTTTGTAATATTGTCAGTATGACCCATTATTTTACAGTAAAAACAATATATTTAGTAAAGTTGTACATAACTGCCAGGTAAAGTGTGGACTTTGCGCAATTTAATGGTATCAGAATGATAAAAAGATAAAAAGATGGATTGTTGTGCTTGAAAAACAGAGCTCAGAATCTTTAACACTCCAAACCACAAAAAGAGCACCACCAAAACAGGGGGTCATGATTTTAAGTTAGAGGGTAGTAGGCTCCAGAATAATTTTCTGAAGCATTCCTTTAAATAACATATGGTATATTAACAGAATAAACTTCCAGCCAATGTTTAGATTACAAATGGAGCGTGCTAACACCGCTCAAGTTAAAGGAATAATACATTTAATTAACCATTCATAAATCAGATAGAGCATGCAATTGTAAACACCTTTCCAAGTTACTTCTATTATTCATTTTGTTTAGTTCTCTTAGTATCCTTTGTGAAAAAATAACCCTAGGTAATCTCAGGGGCATGAATGTGTGGGTAGCCACCTGGCACCACTGTTTGCAAGAATGTTTAAAACAATGTTATACATAATTGCGAACTCTGCTGCCATATGTCTGTAGCATTCTATAGTGGCTGTGTTTGCAAATATGTATAACATTGCAATAATAATAATAATAGTCTTGCAAACACTGCTGCCAGATGCACATGCATGCTCTCAAGCTTACCTAGTATTACTCATTAACAAAGAATATGAAGAGAACTAAGCAAATTGATAATATAAGTACATTGGAAAGATTTTTTTAAAAGTCAAGCTATACCTAATCCATTTAAACTTAATTTTGACTTTACTGTCCCTTTGAATCCGTACTGCTCCTATTCTTAAACTTATACTAAAAGTTGAAAGTGAACAGCTTTTGCTCTAAATTAGATCAGTTAGTATGGCCACGATAAGTTGCCTTTCCCGTAGACTTCTATATAGACTTCTTTAGGGCGCACTACAAGAGGCTTTCGTTCATGTGCTGCAGTACAGCGGTCCCACCATTTCTCTCTCTATCCCCCCTCTCTTTTACACTCTCTCTCCCCCCTCGCTTTTGCTCTCTCCCCCCTCTTTTTTGTGCTCTCTCTCTCCCACCTTCTTTTGCACTCTCTCTCTCCCCCTCTCTTTTGCTCTCTCCCCCCCTTTTTTGCTCTCTCTCTCCCCCCTTCTCCTTTGTGCTCTCTCTCCCCCTATTTTCTGCTCTCTGTACCCCCTTCTCTTTTGTGATCTCTCTCCCTCTCTCTCTCTCTCTCTCTCTCACTCTCTTTTGCTCTCTCTCTCTCTCTCTCCCCCCTTCTCTTTTGCTCTCTCTCTCTCCCCTGTCTCTTTTGCTCTCTCTCTCCTCCCTCTCTTTTGCTCTCTCTCCCCCCCTCACCTTTGCTTTCTCTCTCCCCCTTTCTTTTGCTCTCTTTATCCCCCTCTCTTTTGTTCTCTCTCTTCCCTCTCATTTGCACTCTCTCTCCCGCCCTCTTTTTTGCTCTCCCCCTCTCTTTTGCGCTCTCTCGCTCTCCCCCTCTTTTTTGCTCTCTCCCCCTTTTCTTTTGCGCTCTCTCCCCCTCTCTTTTGCTATCTCTCTCTCCCGCTCTCTTTTGCAATCTCTCTTCCCCTTTCTTTTGCGCTCTCTCTCCCCCCTCTCTTTTGAACTCTCTCTCCCCCTTCTCTTTGGCACTCTCTCTCCATCTCTCTTTTGCGCTCTTTCTCTCCCCTCTCTTTTTGCTTTCTCTCTCCCCCTCTCTTTTGCTCTCTCTCTCCCCGTCTCTTTTGAACTCTCTCTTCCCCATTCTTTTGCGCTCTCCCCCTCTCTTTTGCAATCTCTCTCTTTCCCTCTCTTTTGCAATCTCTCTTCCACTTCCTTTTGTGCTCTCTCTCTCCCCCGTCTCTTTTGCGCTCTCTCTCCCTCTCTCTTTTGCTCTCTCTCTCTCCCCCTCTCTTTTTGCTCTCTCTCTCCCCCTCTATTTTGCTCTCTCCTCCATCTCTTTTGCACTCTCTCTTCCCCTTTCTTTTGCGCTCTCTCTCTTCCCCCCTCTATTTAACTCTCTCTCTCCCCTTCTCTTTTGCTTGCTCTCCCACTCTCTTTTGCTCTATCTCTCCCCCATTTCTTTTGCACTCTCTCTTCCCCTTTCTTTTGCGCTCTCTCTTTCCCCTCTCTCTTTTGAAATCTCTCTCTCCCCCATCTTTTTTGCTCTCTCTCCCCCTCTCTTTTGCTCTCTCTCCCCCCTCTCTTTTGCTTTCTCTCTCCCCCTCTCTTTTGCACTCTCTCTTCCCCTCTCTTTTGCTCTCTCTCCCCCATCTCTTTTGCGCTCTCTCCTCCTCTCTTTTGCTTTCTCTCCCCCCCTCTTTTCTTCTCTCTCTCTCCCCTTCTCTTTTGCACTCTCTTCCCCTTTTGTTTGCTTGCTCTCTCTCCCCCCCTCTTTTGCACTCTCTCTTCCCCTTTAGTTTGCATGCTCTCTCTCCCCCTCTCTTTTGCTCTCTCTTTCCCCCCCTCTCTTTTGCGCTCTATCTCCCCCTCTCTTTTGCTCTCTCTCTCCCCCCTCTCTTTTATTCTCACTCTCCCCCTTTCTTTTGCTCTCTCTCCCCCCTCTCTTTTGCTTTCTCTCTCCCCCTCTCTTTTGTGCTCTCTCCCTCTCTTTTGCTCTCTGTCTCCCCCTCTCTTTTGTGCTCTCTCTCTCCCCCACTCTTTTGTGCTCTCTCTCCCCCTCCTTTTTGCTTTCTCTACCCCTCTCTTTTGCAGGCTCTCTTCCCCTTTCTTTTGTGCTCTCTCTCCCCCTCTCTTTTGCTATTTCTCTCTCCCCCACTCTCTTTTGTGCTCTTTCTTCCCCTTTCTTTTGCGCTCTCTCGCTCTACCCTCTTTTTTACTCTCTCTCTCCCATCTCTCTTTTGCGCTCTCCCTCCCTCTCCCTTTTGCACTCTCTTTTCCCCTTTCTTTTGCGCTCTCATTGCCCCCTCTCTTTTGCAATCCCTCTCTCCCCTTCTCTTTTGCTCTCTCTCTCCCCCTCTCTTTTGCTCTCTCTCCCCCTCTCTTTTGCTCTCTCTCTCCCTCATCTCTTTTGCACTTTCTCTTCTCCTTTCTTTTGCGCTCTCTCTCTCCCCCTCTCTTTTGCGTTCTCTCCCCCTCTTTTTTGCTTTCTCTTCCCTCTCTTTTGCAGGCTCTCTTCCCTTTCTTTTGCACTCTCTCTCCCCCCTCTCTTTTGCTATTTCTCTCTACCCTCTCTTTTGTGCTCTTTCTTCCCCTTTCTCTCTACCCTCTTTTTTTCCCTCTCTCTCCCATCTCTCTTTTGCGCTCTCTTTTTCTCCCCCTCTGTTGCTCTCTCTCCCACTCTCTTTTTGATCTCTCTCTCCCCTTCTCTTTTGCTCTCTTTCTCCCCCGTCTCTTTTGCACTCTCTTTTCTCCTTTCTTTTGTGCTCTCATTGCCCCTTCTCTCTTTTGCAATCTCTCTCCCCCATCTTGTTTTGCTCTCTCTCTCCCCCTCTCTTTTGCTCTCTCTCCCCTTCTCTTTTGTTTGCTCACACTCTCTCTCCCCCTCTTTTACACTCTTTCTTCCCCTTTCTTTTGCGTGCTCTCTCTCCCCCCTATCTTTTGCTCTCTCTCTCCCCTCTCTTTTATTCTCTCTCTCTCTCTCCCCTCTCTTTTGCACTCTCTCTTCCCCTTTCATTTGTGTGCTCTCTCTCCCCCTCTCTTTTGCATTGTCTCTTCCCCTTTCGTTTGCATGCTCTCTCTCCCCCTCTCTTTTGCTCTTTCTCCCCCTCTCTTTTGCGCTCTATCTCCCCTTCTCTTTTGCTCTCTCTCTCCCCCCTCTCTTTTACTCTAACTCGCCCCTATTTTTTGCTCTCTCCCCCATTCTTTTGCTCTCTCTCCCCCTTCTCTTTTGCTTTCTCTCTCCCCCTCTCTTTTGCTCTCTCTCCCCCTCTCTTTTGCTCTCTCTTCCTCTCTTTTGCTCTCTTCCCCCTCTCTTTTGTGCTCTCTCTCTCCCCCTCTCTTTTGCTTTCGCTCCCCTTCTCTTTTGCAGGTTCTCTTCCCCTTTCTTTTGCGCTCTCATTGCCCCCTCTCTTTTGCAATCCCTCTCTCCCCCTCTCTTTTGCTCTCTATCTCCCCCTCTCTTTTGCTCTCTCTCCCCCTCTCTTTTACTCTCTCTCTCTCCCCCGTTTCTTTTGCACTTTCTCTCCCCCTCTCTTTTGCTCTCTCTCCCCCTCTCTTTTGCTCACCCTCTCTTTTGCTTTTTCTCCCCCATCTCTTTTGCACTCTCTCTTCCCCTTTCTTTTGCACTCTCATTGCCCCCTCTATTTTGCAATCCCTCTCTGCCCCTCTCTTTTGCTCTCTATCTCCCCCTCTCTTTTGCTCTCTCTCTCCCCCTCTCTTTTACTCTCTCTCCCCCGTCTCTTTTGCACTTTCTCTTCCCCTTTCTTTTGCGCTCTCTCTCCCCCTCTCTTTTGCAATCTCTCTTCCCCCGCCTCTATTTTGCTCTCTCTCTCTCCCCCCTCTCTTTTGCTCTCTCTCCCTCTCTCTTTTGCACTATCTTCCTCTCTCTTTTGCGCTCTCTTTTGCTCTCTCTCTCCCCCCTCTCTTTTGCAGTCTTTCTTCACCTTTCTTTTGCACACTCTCTCTCCCGGTCTCTTTTGCATGCTCTCTTCCCCTTTCTTTTGTGCGCTCTCTCTCCCCTTCTCTTTTGCTCTCTCTCTCTCCCCCCTCTCTTTTGCACTCTCTCTCCCCCTCTCTTTTGCTCTCTTTCTAGACCCTGTCTTTTGCTCTCTCTCCCCCCTTTTTTTGCTCTCTCTCCCCCTCTCTTTTGCTCTTGCTCTCCCTCCTCTCTTTTGCACTCTTTCTTCCACTTTCTTTTAAGCACTGTCTCTCCCCCTCTCTTTTACGCTCTCTCCCTCTCTTTTGCTCTCTCTCACTCCCTTCTCTCTTTTGCACTCTTTCTTCCCTTTTCTTTTGCGCACTCTCTCTTCACCTCTCTTTTGCACTCTCTCTTCCCCTTTCTTTGGCAAGCTCTCTCTTTCCCTCTCTTTTGCTCCCTCTCTCTCTCTCTCTCTCTCTCTCTCTCTCTCTTTCTCTCCCCCTCTCTTTTGTGCTCTCTCTCCCCCCTCTTTTTTGCAGTCTTTCTTCCCCTTTCTTTTGCGCACTCTCTCTCCCCCTCTCTTTTGCTCTCTCTCTCCCCCCTTTCTTTTGCGCTCTCTCTCCCCCTCTCTTTTGCTCTCTTTCTCGACCCTCTCTTTTGCTCTCTCTCTCTCTCTCTCGCCTTTTTTCTGCTCTCTCTCTCCCCCCTCTCTTTTGCTCTCTCTCCCTCCTCTCTTTTGTACTCTTTCTTCACCTTTCTTTTGCGCACTCTCTCTCCCCCCTTTCTTTTGTGTGCTCTCTTTCCCCTCTCTTTCACTCTCTCTCCCTCCTCTCTTTTGCAATATTTCTTCCCCTTTCTTTTGTGCACTCTCTCCCCCCTCTCTTTTGCACACTCTCTTCCCCTTTCTTTTGCACACTCTCTCTCCCCTCTCTTTTGCTCTCTCTCTCCCCCTCTCTTTTGCGCTCTCTCCTCTTATCTTTTGCACTCTCTCTCCCCCTCTCTTTTGCACTCTCTCTCTCTCTCCTCCTTTTTTTTTGCACTCTCTCTTTCCCTCTCTTTTGCTCCCTCTCTCTCTCTCTCTCTTTCTCTCCCCCCTCTCTTTTGTGCTCTCTCTCCCCCCTCTTTTTTGCAGTCTTTCTTCCCCTTTCTTTTGCACACTCTCTCTCCCCCTCTCTTTTGCTCTCTCTCTCCCCCCTTTCTTTTGCGCTCTCTCCCCCCCTCTCTTTTGCTCTCTTTCTCGACCCTCTCTTTTGCTCTCTCTCTCCCCTTTTTTCTGCTCTCTCTCTCCCCCCTCTCTTTTGCTCTCTCTCCCTGCTCTCTTTTGTACTCTTTCTTCACCTTTCTTTTGCGCACTCTCTCTCCCCCCTTTCTTTTGTGTGCTCTCTTTCCCCTCTCTTTCGCTCTCTCTCCCTCCTCTCTTTTGCAATCTTTCTTCCCCTTTCTTTTGTGCACTCTCTCCCCCCTCTCTTTTGCACACTCTCTTCCCCTTTCTTTTGCACACTCTCTCTCCCCTCTCTTTTGCTCTCTCTCTCTCCCCCTCTCTTTTGCGCTCTCTCCTCTTATCTTTTGCATTCTCTCTCCCTCTCTCTTTTGCGCTCTCTCGCCCCCCTGTATTTTGCCCTTTCTCCCACTCTTTTTTGCACTCTCTCTCCCCCTCTCTTTTGCGCTCTCTCTCTCTCTCCTCCTCTTTTTTTGCTCTCTCTCTCTCTCCCCCTCTCTTTTGCGGTCTCTCTCCCCCCTCTTTTTTGCTCTCTTTCTCCCCCTCTCTTTTGCTCTCTCTCCTTCCTCTCTTTTGCACTCTTTCTTCCCCTTTCTTTTGTGCACTCTCCCTCCCTTCTCTTTTGCTCTCTCTCTCTCCCCCCTATCATTTGCGCTTTCTCCCCTTCTCTTTTGCACTCTCTCTCCCCCTCTCTTTTGCGCTCTCTCCTCCTCATTTTTTGCTCTCTCTCTCCCCCTCTCTTTTGTGCTCTCTCTCCCCCTCTCTTTTGCGGGCTCTCTCCCCCCTCTCTTTTGTTCTCTTTCTCCCCCCTCTCTTTTGCACTCTCTCTTCTCCTCTCTTTTGAGCTCTCCCTCCCACCCATCCTGAAAGTTTTTGGCCTCAAAGCCAAGCTGTGTAAACACAGCCAGTAGAAGAAATTACACTCCCAGTGGGTTATAGAAGAGATAGTGTTAATTTTCCATTGTTCACTCCAAGTACTGGTGATTGGTTTATGGACAGATATAAGATAAAGAAGCATGTATATGTACACACTGTGATAAAGTAATGAGATTTTATTAGGTTGTGGTTTCAAAACACAAAATCAGGTAATTCATATACACACATACGCTTTAAAAAAGCAAATGTCATACATTTTATACTCTGCAGCTGGTAAAAAAAGTAATTGGAAACACATTAAGGGAAAAACAATTTTATAGTATACTATCCTTTTAAGTGCAGGTTACCAGAGCTGAAAGTAAACTGTGATCCCCATTGTTAAGTTATCAAAACCCACTAGTTACACCTTATACAAATGCAAATCACTAATACAGCGGTCAAATTATATTCCTTACAATACAGGTGTTTAGATTGATAACACTGTACAGTGTGAAAGGATGATAGCAATTGTGATATGTGAAATTCACCTTTTAACTTCCAAAAAGAATAGTAAAACATACATTTGAGCTTGGGCATGATGGGTATACAGTACATATGTGTAGCATGTGTAATTTATATGCATTATACTGTAAAACTGTTCATTATAATTTTTTTCTATCACCTAGATTACAAGTTGGGCGTCATGAGTGAAAAAGCAGCATTTTGCTTCATAATGCTGCTTTTTCCCTAACGCCGCTATAACAAGTCTTGTTGGTATAGGTGTACCACACACCTTTTTGCCCATCACGCAATGTCAGTACCGCACTTTTAAAAAAGTCCTTTTTCAATGGGACTTCCATAGCGCCGGTATTATGAGTTTGCCTGGGAGGCCAAAAAGTGAAAGGTACACTCTATAACCACAAGATCTGTACCACCATCTAAAGTTGGTAGTTATGAGTTTTACGTTACAAAATTGTAGCATAAAACTCATAACTAAAGTCCTAAAAAGTACACTAACACCCATAAACTACCTAATAACCCCTAAACAGAGGCCCTCCTTGATCGCAAATACTAAAATAAATTTATAAACCCCTAATCTGCCGCTCTGGACATCGCCGCCACTATTATAATATATTAACCCTTCTTCTGCCGCTCCCCGACATCGTCACCAGTATAATAAACCTATTAACCCATAAACCACTGCCCTCCCACATCGCAAACACTACTTAAATATTATTAACCCCTAAACTGCTGTCCGCCCACACCGCCGCTATAATAAACCTATTAACCACTAAACCGCAAGCCCCCCCAACAAAATATAAACTAAATTAAACTATTAACCCCTAAACCTCTGGCCTCCCGCAGCACTACATAAATATATTAACCCCTAACCCTAACGTAACCCTAAGCATAAGTCTAACCCTAACACCCCCTAACTTAAATATAATTAAAATAAATCTAAATAAATCTTACAATTATTACCTAAATAATTCCTATTTAAAACTAAATACAAACTTACCTGTAAAAAACCTAAGCTAGCTACAAAATAACTAATAGTTATATTGTAGCTATCTTAAGTTTTATTTTTATTTTCACAGGTAAGTTCGTATTTATTATAACTAGGTAGACTAGTTAGTAAATAGTTATTAACTATTTACTAACTACCTAGTTAAAATAAATGCAAATTTACCTGTAAAATAAACCCTAACCTGCCTTACAATAAAACCTAACATTACAATCAAATCAAATAAATGAAATTAATCAAATACGATTACCAAAAAACAAACTAAATTACACAAAATAAAAAATGAAATTATAAAAGAAAATGAATTACTTCTAATCCAATAGTTCTATCAAAATAAAAAAGCCCCCCCCCCCAAAATAATAAAACCCCTAGCCTACACTAAACTGCCAATAGCCCTTAAAAGGGCCTTTTGGGAGGCATTGCCCCAAAGATAACAGCTCTTTAACCTGACAATAAAAATTACAAACACCCCCCCAACAGTAAAACCCACCACCCACCCAACCAATCCCCTCAAATAAAACTCTATCTAAATAAACCTAAGCTAACCATTGTCCTGAAAAGGGCATTTGGGTGGGCATTTAGCTCTTTTATGGTGCCCAAACCATAAGCTAAAAATAAAACCCACCCAATAAACCCTTAAAAAAAAAACTAATACTAACCCCCAACGATCCACTTACAGTTTTCAAAGACCGGACATCCATCCTCATCCAGCCGGCGAAGTCCTCATCCAAGCGGGCAGAAGTCCTCATCGAAACTGGCAGAAGTCTTCATCCAAGCGGGCAGAAGCCTTCATCCAAGCGGCCAGAAGTTTTCATCCAAGCAGGTAGAAGTCTTCATCTAGACGGCATCTTCTATCTTTATCCATCCGGCGCGGAGCAGTTCCATCTTCAAGACATCTGGCATGGAGCATCCTCTTTTTCCGATCGTCGCTGGAAAATGAAGTTCACTTTAAGTGACGTCATCCAAGATGGCGTCCCTTACATTCTGATTGGCTGATAGAATTATATCAGCCAACAGGAATTAAAGGGGAAAAAATCCTATTGGCTGATCCAATCAGCCAATAGGATTGGGCTCACATTCTATTGGCTGATTGGAATAGCCAATAGAATGCAAGCTCAATCCTATTGGCTCATTGGATAAGCCAATAGGATTAAAGCTCAATCCTATTGGCTCATTGGATCAGCCAATAGGATTTTTCACCCTTTAATTCCTATTGACTGATAGAATGTTATCAACCAATCAGAATGTAAGTGACGCTATCTTGGATGACGTCACTTAAAGTGAACTTCATTTTCCAGCAACGATCGTAAGAAGAGGATGCTCCGCGCTGGATGTCTTGAAGATGGACCCGCTCTGCGCCAGATGGATGAAGATAGAAGATGCCATCTGGATAAAGACTTCTACCCGCTTAGATGAAGATTTCTGGCTGATTGGATGAAGACTTATGTCAGATTTGATAGAGTCTCTCAAAGAAAGAAAATATCAGGTATACCCCAGTAGATGGTGCTATTATATAAGACAGAAACACTCCAAGAAACCGGTTATAACTCAAAAATAACTGAATATAAACTAAAAAAAGTTTAATGGAAATTGGGAAGTGGAATGATCTCAGAGTGCGCCTGAGTGTTCTCTAAATGAGGGATATTCGGTCTTAATTTGCCAGGTGTACTAAAAGTAATTATTTAAGGCCGTTAAAAAATATATATAGGTTCATTGAGCAAGTATGTGTTTAACGTTGGATATTATCAGCTGTGATTATTATTTAAAAGACCCAATTGGTTGTTCCAATATACGTTGAATAAAATAATTGATATATGGTCAATTTGAGTGGTATAAATGACAAATACTCAGATGTTAAAATAAATATATTTTTACTGATAAAACAAAATAACAATAAATAAATGCAGTTGATACAGTAAAATAAACTATAATGTTGCAATTTTAATATACATAAATTTCATAAGAGAAGAGAAAAAAATCTGATAATGTACTTTATTTTTTATTAAAAATGAACCGGATCCGGTACTTTAACTATTAATGAATTTGCATAGTAATGGACACACAAATAGATATAGGTTGTTCACAGTTATTATAAATGTATGTGTTGCTGAATTGGTGTATATTTACACTATTTAAACTTGATTAGTCAATTAGTGTGTGATATGTGATAGTGGATAATTTAATTATAAGATCGTATTTTATACTTGAATAAAACTCTCACTTGTGAGACAAACAATTGCATAGGTAAATAAATGAAAAGAAATACAAAACAGTCAGTGAAGAGAACCAAACTGATCAATAAACATGTTAGGTTTAAACATAACTTTTTCTTTCCCTATAGACATCAATTGGGCTGCGTTAGGGAGCTTTTCTTTCCGCGATCGCAGGTGTTATTTTTTTTTTCGGCTCTCCCCATTGATGTCTATGGGGAAATCATGCAGGAACAGTGCTTGTATTTCGGTGCGGTATGGAGCTTAATACCACCATATCGCCCGCACAAGCCTGCTTTTTACAAATTTGTAATAGCAGCGCTATAGGGAGGTGAATTAATGCCGCTTTTGTGGTGGCCGTTAATTTTCCTATAGCGCTCAAAACTCGTAATCTAGCTGTATGTTTATTGTAAAAAAAAATCGCATACTGTATTAGATGGGGTTTTTGTCTAGAAAGAAGATTAACAGTACAGGATTTTAAAATGGTCGTGGCTTTGCCTGTTTACAATTCTGGAGTCACACGTGTTGGGCAAAAAGGTGCAATTTTTACCTTTGCAACTAATGACCTATTTCAGTATTGCAAAATTTTAATTTCTTACTATTCAGACGAGGTTCCCATAATCCTAGTCTGTACAGTTAAAAATAAAAGTTTTGTGAGAATGAAGCGACTTGTAAATTTTAATGGTAGAAATAGCACCTTTTTATAAAACATGTTTTACAATGTGAGAAAAGTTTAAAAGTCCAGTGTTGTAAACCGGAAAAGTCACGGCCATTTCTTTATGTGAGATATTAATATCCTGTGCTGTTAACCTCTGCATATTAAAAAACACGTTTTTTTTATGTAAATAAACTAACTTAAAAAAAATCTTCTTTGTACAAAGTCTTGAAATAATGAGAAAATAAAGCCTAAGAGGGCAGTTGTGTTGTCATAATGGCTTTACCAGAGCTTTTCACTTTGATTAATATTTCTAGTGTTAATGTTATTGTTCGAGTGCAAGGGTTAACAATGGACTTAAAGGGACATGAAACTCAATTTTCTTTTTCATGATTTAGAAAGAGCATGCAGTTTTAAACAACTTTCTAATTTACTTCTATTATCTAATTTGTTTCATTCTCTTTATATTATTAGCTGAAAAGGATATCTAGATAGGCTCAGTAGCTGCTGATTGGTTGCTGCACATAGATGCCTCGTGTGATTGGCTCTCCCATGTGCATTGCTCTTTCTTCAACAAAGGATATCTAAAAAATGAAGTAAATTCGATAATAGAAGTAAATTGGAAAGTTGTTTAAAATTGTATTCTCTATCTGAATCATGAAAGAAAAAATTTGGGTTTAGTGTCCCTTTAATAATACAAGCATGAGCATCATTGAAAGCATACAGAGCGTTTATTAGAGCAAGCATGCAATATTTGTTTTCACAGTTGACTTGTAATACCTGTTTTAGCAGTAAAAATATTACGACCCTGCAATCACATTTGTGATTCTCATGGTAACAATTGTACTCTGCTTGTAATCTAGACCATCATTATTAAAGGGATAGGAAAGTCAAAATTAAACTTGCACGATTCAGATAGAGCACATAATTATTAGACCCCTTTAAATTAACTTCTATTTTCAAATGTATATTTCCTGCAATACTTGCTAGCTGATGTGCCTGCATACATTTGTGTCTTGTGATTGGCTCACTAGATGTGCTCATCTAGCTCACGGTAGTTCATTGCCACTCCTTCAGCAAAGTATAACAAAAGAACAAAGCAAATTTGATAATAGAAGTAAATTGGAAAGTTGTTTAAAATTGTATGTTCTGTTTGAGTTATGAAAGAAAAAAATGGGGTTTCATGTCCCTTTAACATACAGGATTTGGTTCAACTTATTTTATGTAGCTTAAATCATAGTCTTACAGTAAGGATTTATCATGGTGACTTATTCAGCTATCAACCAAGAAAAATAATCAATTTTGAGACTATTATCACTTTTTTCAAGTTGTTTAATTTTACTTAAGGTAATGGATTTTTAAGGCTTTTTACAGAATAGAAAATGCTCTGCACTACATTTTTGAGTGTGGCAGTTTAATCTCCTCTTGAGACTAAAGAAGGCTTTAAAGCAAGAGGAAGAATCTTTTGCTATTTTTAATTAATGAACTGTAATCACTTAAGATAAGATAACTACTGAGTGATTTATAAATAATGGTCTAGAAAGTTTTTAATTGATTTTCAGCTGTTTCATTTTCCTTCAAAATATTTGTTTTATATAAGGAATAACTGAGGTCATTACAATTTATATTTTATTTCTACTTAATATTTGTGATTTATTTCATAGAAGGTAGCACCAATTACAAAAACAATAGGGTGTTAAATCTATCAGGTTCATCTGGTTCAGATTCAAATTACTTTTACATGACCTGTATTTTGACAAAGGTTTAGTTTCAGCCCTCTTCACAACCTTTAAAATTATAGTAAAGATTTAATTTTGTTGAACTCTGAATTTTGAATAACAGATTGTTAATGTCAAGTTCAAATACTAGTTCTCATTTAATAAAAAAAAAATCAGAGATATTCCTGGATTAAGGCAGTTACTTTACTTGATGTATATTTAAAAATCAAGTCCATGTATGAACAAACTATTACTGACAGTGGCCTTTATTCAAAGTGGGATTATTACCTGTTCCAACAGTTGCTACCAACATCTTTTCCATAACCATTAGGACACATGTAGGATTAGAATTTTATTGATAAAATCAATATTCTTCTGACTGAAAGTCTTCAAAAAATGATGATCCCCTATACTATCTATTGGATGTTCTAATGTTCCATCATCTTAACAGATTTGAAATACATGTTAAGCCGTTGACGTTCCAATAACTATCCCGTTTTGGCTGTCTTGACCTTGCATAAAGTTCATACATTAGCTACAAGGAAGCGTAAACTCAGTGCAGGTGTCTATTTAACATTGGCATGAACCTCTTTTGCATTCAATAAACACATGTACTTATTTCCATAGATATGGGTGATTTTATTATTTTCTAGAAAGAGATTAAACACGTAGTTAAAGTAAGCTCTTGAACAGCAATGCACTGCTGGGACATAGCTGAAAACATCTGCTGACCCAATAACAAGAGGCATATTTGAGGCATATGTGTGTCAATACAAATCACCAACTGGATCACAGTGGTGCATTGCAGATACTGAGCTTACCTAGGTATACTTTTGTCATGTCCTAAGGCTTGACAGGAGCCCTGCTATGCTTATCCGATGTTGGGCTGTGCAGCACGCTTGTGAGCAATGCTAAAAGTTTAGAGTATGCTGTAGTGAGACCCAAGGGCTATGCAAAATGATGGTTGGCTTAGCGTGGCCAGCTCTCTGAATGTCCAACTGCCTTCTGGATGCCATTACTGGAAGTGAGTGCAATAATTTTGCTGCTTTTTCTACTTTCCCTTTTGGAAGTGACCCTGGCTTTGTTTCTGGTGCCAAGCCTGAATGAGAGATGTTAAGCGGCGATCTTAGACTCCCATTCAGTGCTTAGGTTATTTCTCATGAAGACTAAAGCATTCCTATTCCTGACCTGTTTTCCTGGCTTTGATCCAGGTACATTGATTTTGCTTACACAACCTATCTGACCCTCTTGCTAAGAGACATTACCTATGGACTGATTTGCTAACAACCTCTGGAAGTGTATTCTGGCTAAAGTTTCTGTTTTATCCTTCTGCTCTGATGCCTGGTTTTGACCACTCTCTAAGGATTCATCTAGCATCTCTCTGATGAGTTCCTGGAGTTCATCCTCTGCACATTTGGTAACAGAAACAGAACCAGGTAATTACCCAATTACCTTATAGCTTTTCAGCAAAGTATACAAGAAGATCAAAGTAAATAAATAAATAAGATAACCCACAGCCATAATAAGCATAAACACCCTACATCAATTAACAGATACTTTACTGAATCCCCCTATTTAATTAACATTTCATAGGGCTTAATCCCACACCACAATTACCCATTATGCCCCTGTAAATTGACCAAATTAACTAAACCTCTGTACGCTAATATCACAATGCAATAAAACATCCTCACCCCAGTAACATCTCTCATTAAATAACTGTAATCACAATCTAATCCACGTTATCACAATCATTCCTTAATTCTCTAATACACCTAAATATCATATCTACTTGTTCCTGCTTCAACTTTCACATCCACCCTACAAAATGCAGCAACCCTAATCACAACACAACTTTTTTAAGTGTTCTGTTACCCTTGCCTTGGTCATGAGGTCTGCTCATCCTGATAAACACTTCCCAAAAGAAGTCCATCACTGACGGTATTCTATAAACCTCACATCCTCCATTCAGCACAATAATTTCAAACCAATAAGCCTCCTCCACCAACAACAACATCCAAATGAAGACATTGGGCTCTATTTAACAAGTTGTTGATGCAGCTTTTGAGCACATTTAGTGTAGGCTAAGCCAATATTTAAGAAGCAACAGTCATCAAACCATTTATTTCTAACCTATATGCCAGCATGGAGCTGGCAGTTTGATCACCCTGGACTATAGACACTTGTGCAAAGTTTAATGTGGGTAATGTTTTGTTGGCCATTAACTGAGGTGACGGGCAGGCAGGTTTGCAGTAGTGAATCTTGTTGGCTCAGAGCGTCTTAAATGGAGCCCATTGTGAATATAAACCAACATGGTATGCCTATCTTAATGCGTGACACAGCAAAGTCCAGTTGTTTTTTCTTTCTTTCTTGAAGTGATGGATCCTCATCTTCACCATCCTAAAAATAATGATTTTCTGTCTTGAGAAACAAAATCAGCTGTTTCCTCTTGCAAGCTTCCCACTCTGTAATTAATTCAGTTGCTTTGTGCTACTATAGGAAAAATCATCTTAATTCATCACTTCATGAAAGCATCTTAAAAATAAAGAAAATAACCAGGATTAGGCAATTAGTTCAGGTAAAATATCTTTCCCTACTTGTCTACTACTTTGTTACTTTAAATCTGGATTATTGAAATGCACTTCTTAAAACAACTCTACTCTATTAAGATGGTGTAGAATGTTGAAGAAGGTTATGGGTCATCAAATCCAAGATTGACTTGCTATACACATATCCAAGGATCTAAATACTTAATTGATGTGATTTTTGAAACAGCAAGATCTCTAAATGTGCTATTAGTTTTCTATGTGGTTCCAAAGCATTCAAACAGCTCAATCTCTGTGAATCTCTTTTCAAAACTGTTAAAGCTTTTGGTTCTGAATATATGTATACATTTTTTAATACTATCCAGTTGTTCACACAAAACATACTTTTTCAGATGTATAATTGTAATACATTTCAGGGTTCTTTTTTTAAAGTATGAAGTGCTAAAAATATTATTATTATTATTATTTGTTTTATTAATTTCTAAATTTTCAGTACTTTATAAACTTGTGATAAAATGGATAAAAGCAAAACATTATAAATTTGTGTTAAACTGAAAAAAAATGCAAAACATCTTTCATATGTATAACCTTAATGCACTTTAGTCTTCTCTTCAAAGTATGAAGTGCTGAATATATGATTATTATTATTATTATTATTATTATTATTATTATTATTATTATATTTTCTACATTTTCTGTCCATTATAAACTTGTGATAACTTGATAAACTAAAAAAATAAATGCAAAATATTTACATTGATGGGAACTTGCAATTAAATGCCAGTATTAAGTATATAAAATATGAAAAATAAACATGGTAAAATAAAATGTGCATCTCACATCAAAATAGAGAACATAAATGTAAGTCTAATTTAGAACATGCAATTCCATTTACTATGTAAAAACTTTTAATATGAAACATAATCATATTTCAAGATATGTAAATATAATGCACAGATATACTATCCCACCCTAATATGTTACATTTAAGATCTCCAATGTTTACATACCACCCACCAGCTTATCTTCACAAGATGTTCTGCAGCTGATTTTAAAGCATCATTTAGCCATCTGGCAACTTATCTGAATGCTTCCACCTTTTGGTGATACCAGATGTCCCCTCTGTGGTCTTATTGTACTGACACAGTAGTCAAGGAAATTGAGAAAAACTGAAGCATAAGATCATAGGGAGACTATATTGTCATCCAAAGTGTATTCTCCTTAGTCACAAAGCGTTTTAATTTGCATTGTATGAATGAAAATATTAAGCATTGGTTAAGATGTATAGAAATAAAGCTACAAATTATAAAAAATGCAGGAAAATTTACTAAATAATAAAATATTTAACATATCGGGCTAGAATACAAGTGGCACACTATTTATCACTTTCACTTCAGCGTAAATACCAACAGAAGTAAAGATTTTGTGTTTGGGTTATTGCTCGTATTACAAGTTTAAGTAAAAATGTGGTGCATGTTAGCTAAAGGACTTTGGTTATCACCACCACGTTAACTTATTCTCCGTATAGAGTTCAATGGAGCATGCTTTTAAAAAACAAACAAAAAAAAACAGTTTTTGCTCGTACGCTAACCCAACATAATAAAAAACCCATAGTGCTATAAATGACAATAGTTTTCAATATTTCACGCACAGGAAAATGTTATCTTTATTTCAATAGATATTAGATAACATCATTGTAATTTAAAATATGCATAACGTGCTTCAGGTCTTGCACTGTACGTCTAATGCGGTGTCGGGTTGGCGCACATGAAGAATAAATCCAAATATTGAAAAATATTTAAAATTAATCAGCTAGATTACAAGTTTTGTGTTGCAGCTTGTAACGCTGAAAATGCCAGCATTGCAGCTATTACAAGTGTTGTTGGTATAGAAGTACTGCACACCTTTTAGCCTGTACCGCAACGTCAGTCCCGCACACGTAAAAATTATTTTTTTTTCATGGGATTCACATAGTGCCGGTATTACGAGTTTTGCGGTGAGGTTAAAAAGTAAGTGTTACAGCCTAAAACGTCAAGATCTGTACCGCCATCTAAAGTCAACAGTTATGAGTTTTACACTACAAATCTGTAGCATAAAACTCATAACTAAACTGCTACAAAGTGCACTAAACACCTATAAACTACCTACCTAACACCTATAAACTACCTACCTAACACCTATAAACTACCTACCTAACCCCTAAACCGAGGCCCTCCAGCATCAAAAACACGACATTGCCACCACTAATTTCTTTATTAACCCCTATACCGCCGCTCCCCAACATCGTCACCACTATACTAAAGTTATTAACCCCTAAACCGCCGCCCTCCCGCATCAAAAACACTATTTAAATATTATTAACCCCTAATCTGCTGTCCACCCACACCACCGCTATAATAAATCTATTAACCCCTAAACCGCAAGCCCCCCACAATGAAATATACTAAAATAAACTATTAACCCTGAAAACAAAAGCCCCTCCACAACGAAATAAACTAAACCTAACGACCACCTACATTTTTATTAAAATTACAATTCCCCTAGCTTAAATTAAATAAAAATTTACCTGTCAAATTAAAAAAAATAATTTTAAACTAAAAATTAAACTATTATAATTATTAAACTAAAATTAAACTAACTACCAATTAAATAAAACTAAACTACCAATAAAAAAAATCCTAACACTACTCTACAAATTAGTAAATTACAAAAAAAACTCCCACTAAGTTAGGAAAAATATTAGCCTATAGAATGAGAGCTGCTTAAATCCTATTGGCTGATTTAAAATTTTCAGCCAATAGGAATGCAAGGGACGCCATCTTAAATTGCGTCCTTTTCATTGAAGATTCAGTGTACGGCTGAGACCGTATGAAGAGGATGCTCCATGCCGGATGTCTTCAGGATGGACCTACTCCGCGCCGGCTAGATGAAGATCAAAGAGTCCGCCTGGATGAAGACTTCTTGCCGCATGGATGAGGGCTTCGCCGGCTGGTTGAAGATAGAAGAGGCCGCCTGGATGAAGACTTCTTGCCGCATGGATGAGGACTTTGCAAGCTGGATTGATCCTTCAAGCGGGACTTCAACAACTGTAAGTTTATTTTGGGGGTTAGTTTAGGTTTTTTTTAAGAGTTTTTTGGGTGAGTTTTTTTATAGTTTAGGGTCTGGCCAGTAAAAGAGTTAAATGCCCTTTTAAGGGCAATAACCATACAAATTCCCTTTTCAGGGCAATGGCTAGCTTAGGTTATTTTAGATAGTTTTTATTGGGGGGGTTAGTTGGGTGGTGGGATTTACTGTTGGGGGTGTTTGTATTTTTTTAAAGGTAAAATAGCTGATATCTTTAGGGCAATGCCCAACAAAAGGCCCTTTTAAAGGCCATTGATAGTTTATTGTAGGCTAGGGTTTTTTATTTTCATTTTTTTTTTATTAGATTAGGTGTATTTATTTTTTATTTTTGTTTGTTATTTTGTGTAATGTATATTTTTAGGGGGTGGTTTTTTAAAGTAAAAGAGCTGTTTATCTCAGGGCAATGCTCTACAAAAGTCCCATTTAAGGGCTCCCCAAAAGGCCCTTTTAAGGGCCCTTGGTAGTTTATTCTTTTTTATTTTGGAGTGTTTTTTTAAGGGTATTAGAATAGGATTAAAAGGACACCATAATTTTTGCTGTTTTAAAAGATAGCTAATCCCTAATCCCATTCCCCAGTTTTGCATAACCAACACAGTTATAATTATACACGTTTTATCTCTGTAATTACCTTGTATCTAAGCCTCAGCAGACTGCCCCCTTATTTCAGTTCTTTTGACAGACTTGCATTTTAGCCAATCAGAGCTGTCTCCATGGTAAATTCACGTACATGAGCTCAATGAAACACGTGAACTAATGCCCTCTAGTGGTGAAAAACTATCAAAATGCATTTAGATTAGAGGCAGCCTTCAAGGTCTAAGAAATTAGCATATGAACCTCCTAGGTTTAGTAGCGTTAAACTATGAATACCAAGAGACCAAAGCAACATTGGTGATACAAGTAAATTGGAAAGTTGTTTAAAATTACATGCCCTATTTGAATCATGAACTTTTTTTTTGGATTGACAGTCCCTTTAATCTTTATTGTTTTGGATAATTTTTTTTGTAATGATATTTTTTTTATTTTATAATGGTAGTTTTTTTATTTTTGGTAATGGTAGGTTTTTTATTTTTTGTAATGTTAGGTTTTTGTGTAAGACAGGTTAGGTTTTATTTAACAGGTAAGTTTGTATTTATGTTCACTAGGTAGTTAGTAAATAGTTAATAACTATTTACTAACTAGTCTACCTAGTTTAAATAAATACAAACTTACCTGTGACTTACCTGTGAAATAAAAATAAAACCTAAGCTAGCTACAATGTAACTATTAGTTATATTATAGCTAGCTTAGGTTTTATTTCACAGAATACAAAATCACAGCAGCACCACTTGAAATGTTCAAATCCTTCTTTATTCCATGTCACAAGGATGGCAAAAAGCAATAAAACAGAACGACGTTTCGGGTTAAGCACCCTTACTCATGTTCATACAATGTGAGTACCTATTAACAAACTTAAATACCTATAGACAGGTGAGACCACACCTCTTCAATTAACACCTTAGGTATAACATTCTATTCTTTATTCCTATACACTGACACCTAGTGGTCAACACCTGTAAATATTAACATTATTTTAAAAGAGATTTTTTATAAAAAATTTCAATTTAAAACTCAACAATACAGATATGGAAGGCAGCAGATCTAATTTACAGATTACATCAAAGACAATGCATAACTTGTCACTTTATCACTAGTGATGTCCCAAACTGTTCACGGCGAACTTAGCTTGTTTGCGTTCGCCGCTGTGGGCGAACACATGCGATGTTCGATCCGCCCCCTATGTGTCATGTCATCATTGAGGAAACTTTGACCCTGTATGTCACAGCCTTCTGACACATTAGAGCCAATCAGCATCAGACAATCCCTCACAGACCCTCCCAGCTTCTTGGCAGCAGCCATTTTAGACTCATAACGATTTTGCTTTGTTAGAGAGTGGACCTTTTGTGTTGCTTGTGCTGATATTATAGGGAAATAGATAGCTAGGCTAGTGTATTTAGTGTCCACTACAGTCCTGAAGGACTCATCTCATCTCTGCTGCAAGGACAGCACCCCAAAAAGCCCTTTTTAGGGCTATAACTTCAGTCTTTTTTTTTTTTTTTTCTTAGTATTTTTATTAGCATTTGCCTGGCTTTCAGGCTGTGCGTGAGGCTCACAGCATATGCTGTGATTAGTTCCACCACTGATATCTGCCTAACAACATTAGTTTAAATTTAACCAACAAAAATTTGAAATTATTTTGCTAGTGTAATTTATTTTCATTTTCTGTCAGGCCTGTGTCACACAGCATATACTCTGGTTTATTGCTCTGTGCCAGCCAACACTCATATCCGCTTATAACATTATTTTAAATTTAAAAAAAAACTTTTAAATCATTTTGCTAGTGTAATCTAATTTCATTTTCTATCAGGCCTGTGTCTGTCAGGCTCACACAGCATATACTTCAGTTTTTTTCAGTCTTTTGGTTAATTGCTCTGTGCCAGCCACCACTCATATCTGCTTAACCTTATTTTAAATTTTAAAAAAAAACTTTTAAATCATTTTGCTAGTGTAATCTAATTTCATTTTCTATCAGGCCTGTGTGTTTTGCTGACTTACAGAGCATACTGTGTTTAATTGCTGCCCTCCCTAGTCTATCAGCCAGGACTCATATGTGTTTAACCTTTTTTTAAATTCCCCCCAAAAAAACTTTAAATAATTTTGCTAGTGTAATCTAATTTTATTTTCTATCAGGCCTGTGTGTATCTGACTTACAGAGCCTACTGTTTTTAATAGCTGCCCTTCCAAGGCTATCAGCCACGACTCATATGTGCTTAACCTTTTTCTTTAAATTAAAAAAAATCTTTAAATCATTTTGCTAGTGTAATCTAATTTTATTTTCTATCAGGCCTGTGTGTATCTGACTTACAGAGCATACTGTTGTTAATTGCTGCCCTACGTAGCAGCCAGCCAGTGCCACTGCTCATATCTGCTTAACATTATTTTAAATTTAAAAGAAAAACTTTTAAATTATTTTGCTAGTGTAATCTAATTTAATTTTCTATCAGGCCTGTGTGTTTCTCGCTTACACAGCATACTGTGGTAAATTGCTGCCCTACCTACCAGCCACGACTCATATCTGCTTTACATTATTTTAAAGTTAAAAACATTTTTTAAATCATTTTGCTAGTGTAATTTAATTTCTTTTTCCCTCAGGCCTGTGTGTTTCTGGCCCACATCATATAGTGTTACACAGATTACCTTTTTTTTCCACCACTTATATCTGGTGTAACAACATTAGTGTAAATTTTATGTAAATTTTTTTTTAACATCAGTCCTCTTCTAGTGTTATTAAATTTTAGCTGCCAGGCTGCCATTAGTGCCAGCCTGTGTGTCAGGCTGCCAGCATATACTGTGCCTACTTCCATCCTCAGTGCCAGTCCACCACTCCTATCTGTTGTAACATAACATTAAATGTTGTAAAAAAAACTTTTACATCACTCTTCGAGTGTTATTTAATATTAGTTCACAGGCCAGCCTGCCACCACTAGTGCCAGCCTGTGTACCAGGCCCACTTGCCAACTAGTTACACCAATAATAGTTGTTGTAACAGTATTGTTAATATTTAAAATTAAAAATTGTTAGATTGTGAATAATCAGTTTGCTCGTGCCATTGAATTGCACTTTCTTCCTGCCTACCAGCCTGTGTGCCAGGCCCACTAGCCAATTAGTGCCACCAATCATATTTCTTGTAACAGTATTTAAAAAATTGTAAATCATCACTTTTTTTACTGTGAATCTTCAGTCTCCTAGTGCCATTGAATTGCAGTTTCCTCCTGCCTGCCAGCCTGTGTGCCAGGCCCACTTGCCAACTAGTTACACCAATCATAGTTGTTGTAACAGTATTGTTAATATTTAAAATAAAAAAATTCTTAGATTGTGAATCACCAGTTTACTAGTGCCATTGAATTACAGTTTCCTCCTGCCTGCCAGCGTGTGTGCCAGGCCCACTAGCCAACTAGTGCAAACAATCATATTTCTTGTGATTGTATTGAAAAAAATGTAAACATAACTTTTTTGACTGTGAATCTGCAGTCTACTAGTGCCATTGAATTGCAGTTACCTCCTGCCTGCCAGCCTGTGTCCCAGGCCCACTTGCCAACTAGTTACACCAATCATATTTGTTTTAACAGTATTGTTAATATTTAAAATAAAAAATTGTTAGATTGTGAATCATCAATTTGCTTGTGCCATTGAATTTCAGTTTCCTCCTGCCTGCCAGCGTGTGTGCCAGGCCCACTAGCCACTAGTGCCACCAATCATATTTCTTGTAACAGTATAGAAATTTTTTTAAATCATAATTTTTTTGACTGTGAATCTTCAGTCTCCTAGTGCCATTGAATTGCAGTTTCATCCTGCCTGCCAGCCTGTGTGCCAGGCCCATTTACCAACTAGTTACACCAATCATAGTTGTTGTAACTCTATTGTTAATATTTAAAATGAAAAATTGTTAGATTGTGAATCATCAGTTTGCTCGTGCCATTGAATTGCACTTTCCTCCTGCCTGCCAGCATGTGTGCCAGGCCCACTAGCCACTAGTGCCACCAATCATATTTTTTGTAACAGTATAGAAAAAAAAATAAATCATATTTTTTTTTTACTGTGAATCTTCAGTCTCCTAGTGCCATTGAATTGCAGTTTCCTCCTGCCTGCCAGCCTGTGTGCCAGGCCCACTTGCCAACTAGTTACACCAATCATAGTTGTTGTAACTCTATTGTTAATATTTAAAATTAAAAATTGTTAGATTGTGAATCATCAGTTTGCTCGTGCCATTGAATTGCGCTTTCCTCCTGCCTGCCAGCCTGTGTGCCAGGCCCACTAGCCAATTAGTGCCACCAATCATATTTATTGTAACAGTATTGAAAAAAGTTTAAATCATCACTTTTTTGACTGTGAATCTTCAGTCTACTTGTGCCATTGAATTGCAGTTTCCTCCTGCCTGCCAGCCTGTGTGCCAGGCCGACTTGCCAACTAGTTACACCAATCATATTTGTTGTAACAGTATTGTTAATATTTAAAATAAAAAAATGTTAGATTGTGAATCATCAGTTTGCTCGTGCCATTGAATTGCAGTTTCTTCCTGCCTGCCAGCGTGTGTGCCAGTCCCACTAGCCAACTAGTGCCAACAATCATATTTCTTGTAAGTGTATTTAAAAAAAATTAAATCATAACTTTTTGGAGTGTGAATCTTCAGTCTCCTAGTGCCATTGACTTGCAGTTTACTCCTAACTGCCAGCCTGTGTCCCAGGCCGACTTTCCAACTAGTTACACCAATCATAATTGTTGTAACAGTATTGTTAATATTTAAAATTAAAAATTGTTAGATTGTGAATCATCAGTTTGCTCGTGCCATTGAATTGCACTTTCCTCCTGCCTGCCAGCCTGTGTGCCAGGCCCACTTGCCAACTAGTTACACCAATCATAGTTGTTGTAACAGTATTGTTAATATTTTAAATCTATTTATTTATCTATCAAATCGATCTAACTATCAAACGTATCTATCAAATGTAGATTGCATCTATTGATCGATGTAATTCGTATCTATAAAATGTATATTACATATTTTGGTTGATGTAATTCGTATCTATCAAATGTATATTGCATCTTTGAATCGATAACATTCGTATCTATCAAATGGATATTGCATCTATTGATCTATGTAATTCGCATCTATCAAATGTATATTGCATCTATTGATCTATGTAATTTGTATCGATCATATGTATATTGCATCTATTGAGCTATGTAATCTATGTATCTATCTATCAAATCTATCTATCTCGTGGTTGTGCAAATGGACTGTTTGCGGTTGTTTGCGGTGTGTTACACTTGAAGTTTGCTCTGTCACTGTGAAGCGGCCGTAACCCTTACACTACCTGATAGATACGACATCATAACTGATGTTTTAAAGCATGTTATTGCAAACAATTTGGGAATGTTAGGTGATTTAGGCCCTTTATGGTTTAAAAGCAGATTCTGCATCAACTATGTAATTTTCCATTGGAGTTTTGCCAGGGACCCCCCTCCAGCATGCCACAGTCCCGGTGTTAGTCCCCTTGAAACAACTTTTCCATCACTTTTGTGGCCAGAAAGAGTCCTTGTAGGTTTTAAAGTTCGCCTGCCTATTGAAGTCAATGGCGGTTCGCGTGAAATTTTTAAATTTGCGACATCACTATTTATCACTTTAGCCCATTTAGATTAACCCTAACATCAGCCTCTATGTGAATACACTCAGATCAATTTCCCTGTTCATACCTTTGGGGATTAGTGACTCTAGTTTATTCATCCAGAGTGCTTCTCGCCTTTTAAGGAGTAATTCCCTATTACCTCCTCTTTTCGGAATTGGTACATAATCAATAATCTGAAATCTCAACTGTGAGATGGTGTGGCCTTTTTCCACAAAGTGGTATGCTACAGGGGCATTGAGATCATTATTCCTAATATTAGATTTATGTTGTAGGATTCTGTCCCTGACCCTTTGGGTCGTCTCGCCAATATAAATTATGCCACACGGACACTTGATCAAATACACCACATAGGTGGCATTACAGTTATAGTACCCTTTAATTCCAAATTGCTGACCTGTTAGGGTGGGTAAAACTATCTCCTTTTATCAAGTTGTTACAGTTTGAACAATTAAGGGAGGGGTAACAGCCATTGTAATAAAGCTCTGTTTAGTCTTCTTCTTACTACCCACATCAGCCCTAATTATCTTATCTCTAAGACTAGGAAGTCTAGTATAGGCAGGCATAGGTGGCTGTCTAAAGGCTTTTACTTCAGGGTTACACTCACTTAAAATGTGCCAATGCTTTTGTATAATTCTTTGTATTCTTAGGCTACAGGCATTGCATTCTGAAATAAACACCATTCTGTCAGGCTCTTTCTTCTACTCTCTTTATCAACCCTTCATTTTGTTATTTGCAGTACCTTTTTAGAAACTTCATCTATCATGTTCTGGGGATAACCTCGCTCTACAAATTGGTCCCCCATTTTTTTAAGTCTTATCTGCGCCAAAGTATCATCTCTCACAATCCTTCTCACTCTTAACATTTGGCTAAATGGAAGTGACTTAATTAATGCTGGGGCATGAGCACTGGTATAGTGAAGGAGACTGTTCTTATCTGTGTTCTTCCTATACAAATCAGTTTTTAACACTCCCCCATCTTTATATACCTTTGTATCTAAAAGGTTAATATATTCCTCACTCCAGGATAATGTAAATTTCATATTCCTTGTAGCAGAGTTTTATTCCAACACAAACCTCTGGAGGGTACCAACGTCGCCCCACCAAATGCCGAAAATATCATCTATGTACCGCCACCAGGTGGCGCCACATAGTTGAAAAAGTTTTATTTCACAGGTAAGTATGTATTTAGTTTTCTCATGTTTATTTCTTTTGTTTGTATTTGTATGACACAGAAAAGTGTAGAAAAAAAGCCAAATCTGACACATTCCACACAATACTCTATGAGGCCTATTTATCAAAGGTCTGTCGAACCTGATCCGACAGTGCGGATCAGGTCCAACAGACATCACTGAATGTGGAGAGCAATACGCTCTCCGTATTCAGCATTGCACCAGCAGCATTGCACCCCTGCAGACAATCGGCCGCCAGCTGGGGGGTGACAATCAACCCGATCGTACTCGATCCGGTTGAAATGTGGGATCTCTGTCCGCCTCATCAGAGCAGGTGAACATGTTAGGGAGCAGCAGTCTTTAGACTCGCCAGAAACACGGGCCCTCAAGCTCCATTCGGAGCTTGATAAATGTGCCTCCAAAAATGGACTGCACAAAATTATTGGCACCCTCAATTTAATATTGGTAGCACACCCCTTGGAAAAATATCTGAAATCAATCGCTTCCTGTAACCATCAAAGAGTTTCTTACACCTCTCTACTGGAATGTTGGACCACTCTTCTTTCGCCAACTGCTCCAGGTCTCTCAGATTGGAAGAATTCCTTTTCCCAACTGCTGTTTTGAGATCTCTCCACAGGTGCTCTATGGGATTGAGATCTGGAAACATTGCTGGCCAGTTCAGTACTCTCCAGCACTTTGTCTTAAACCATTTCTGGGTGCTTTTTGATGTGTGCTTTGAGTCATTGCCCTGCTGTAAGACCCATGACCTCTGACGGAGACCAAACTTTCTGACACTGGGCCCTACATTGCACCACATAATTCTTTGGTAGTCTTCAGATTTCATAATACCATGCACAAAGTCAAGACATCCAAAGCCTGAAGCAGCAAAGCAACCCCGAAACATCAGTGAACCTCCACCATGTTTGACTGTAGAGACTGCATTCTTTTCTTTAAAAGCCATATTTATTTTTCTGAAAACAGTAGAATGATAGGTCTATACCAAAAAGCTGAAATTTTGTTTTTATCTGTCCACAGCACATTCTCCCAAAAGGATTTTGGCTTACTTACGTAAGTTTTGGGAAACTCCAATCTGGCGTTTTTTATGTTTCTGTGTCAGCAGTGGGGTCCTCCTGGGTCTCCTAACATAGCGTCCCTTTTCATTCAGATGGTGATGTATAGTGCGAGCTGACACATTTGTACCCTGTGTCTGAAGGTCAGCTTTAACTTGTCTGGAAGTTGATTGAGGTTCTTTAGCTACGATTTGAACAATGCTTTGCTGCAGTCTTTGATACATTTTTCTCTTTCGTCCACGTCCAGGGAGATTAACTACAGTGTGATGGGCTGTAAACGTCTTGACAATGTTGTTCACAGTGGACACAAGAACATTAAGATCTCTGGAGATGGACTTGTAACCTTTAGATTGTCCATGCTTTTTCACAATTTTTGTTCTCAAATCCTCAGACAATTCTTCGCTGCTCTTTCTCTTCTCCATGCTCAGTGTGGCATACAGAGACATGCAACAGAATGTTTGAGTAAATTTTTCTCCATTTTAACTGGTTTCCGATGTGATTTCTATATTGTCAGTACCTGTTAATTGATACAGCTGACTTTTTTTTACAAATTACAGGAGCGTCACAGACTTGAAATGCAATAGTTTCTTATAAATTTGTGACGGTGCCAATAATCTTGTCAAGTCCATTTTTGGAGTTTTGCGTGGAATGTGTCAGATTTGGCTTTTTTTCTCCACTTTTTTTGTGTCAAACCAATACAAAAAAAAATAAACATGAGAATGTCTAAACATTTGTAATTTTAACAATTCTCTGGGTGAAGTGGTGCATTATCTTACAGAAATGCAGGGGTGAATAATATGAATAATTTCTATCAGATAGTGTTTATAAGAGTGTAACAATTTATTTTAATGTATCTATGTTTTGTTTGGTGTACATTTTTAAAGGTCTTTACCCCCAAAAATATGTGCGTTAAAATCGATTGCGATTAAGCAAATGCATTTACTTTCAACTTGTAATACGGGCCCAATTTAACACAAGTTAATGCAGTCATGGCATTGCAACATTGCTCCCACACTAACAATAGCATACCACTTGTAAAGTAGCCCATTGTATTTTACCTCAAATTTTAGCTATCAATGTTGAGTGGCTTTAATGACATTTTTTATTTTAAACTATTTCCATTCCTTCTAAAACACTATTCTCTCAACTTTTCAAATTATTTTTGAGCTGTCAAATTCTAAAGCTGAAATGTATACAGAAGTGCAAAAATATTACTGCACTTCACCACTCAATGGACCTAAAAAATAATGATCCAGCAAAATAATTTTTTAGAATTTGTCAACATTTTTGGGTGTTTTTGTAAGAGTGAATATCATTTATATCATAGCAACATAGTAATATAGTATATGAGGTAGAAAGAAGGCAAAAGCCCATCAAGTTCAAACTGTACAAATCTTACTTGAATTACAATAAAGAAGCTGATAATGAGTTTGAATTGATACAATTTAAAAGCAGAACCATTTAACACAAACAATTATATCCATATTCTGTTTCTAGCCAGAAAGGTTTCTAAACCAGTGTTAAATGTATCTAAGATCTTGGCATTCACTGCCTCCTTAGGCAATGATTTCCACAATTTGATTGCTCTTACAGTGGAAAAAAATGTTAACGTTGCTAGAGATTAAATATATTTTCTCTATCTTTAATTTGTGACCTCTTGTCACAAACAATTGCCATGGATATATTTATACAAATATATAATATGTATTTATATGAAGTAATATATTATCTCAATCACTTTTTTTTCTAAGGAAAACAGAGCTACTATGAATAACTTCTTGTCATTATCTAATTCTTCCATTCCCCTTATTAGTTTTGTGGCCCTTCTCAGAAATACTCAAGCTGAGGTCTTATCGGGCAATTATATAGTGAAAAAATTATGCTTCCCTCCTCTGCATTGCACACTCAATCTTAGCTTGTTATCTGTAAATCTAGTCCTAATTTTAATAATAGGTTTCCAGCATGTTTTTGTTTCCAAAATGTAGCATTACATCTCATTTTTTATTTACCAGCCTATTCTTCATATATATTACATTTTTTTGCAAAGCATTTCCATCCTCTACTGACCTAATCACTGTACACACCTTTTTATCATCTGCAAAAATAGAGATGTTGCTATCTAATCCTTTCTCCAAGTCATTATTAAAATATTAAAAAGAACAGGGTCCAGTACTGATCCCTTGTTTACTCTACTATTTACCTTTGTCCAAACGGAGTAGGATCCATTTACTACTACTCATTGCTCCCTATCTATTATACAGTTATTTATCTGTGAGCTAACATTTTCAACTTTTTAGTCCCTTAATTTTGTACAATAATCTCTCATGGGGCACTGTATCAAAAGCATTTTAAAATATAAGTACATTATATTAACTCTTAACCCTTTATCTATATTTTTACTTTCTCATATAATCTAATTAGATTAATTTGACATGATCTATTTCTCATAAAACCATGCTTATTTGAACTCATAATCTTGTTTACATGAATATACTCATGAATATTATCCATTTTAATGTGAGGGCATTAGAGTGTGTGAAACTCAGAATGCAGGAAAATATACACATAAGGATAAAAGTCTTTTGAAAGCTTTTCTGATTGATAGTCAAATGAACAGTTGGCAGTTCAGATTGAAGATTGCAGAAATGGCAAACATAGGCCTTTTGCAATTTACAAAGGTAAAAAACAAGGTTCATAATACTTTAAGTAGCTTGTAGTAACTAAGTCCAATAGACACTGGTGTTTGCATTAAACAGTAATGGGTGAGGTTGAATACCTGATAGGTGCCACTGATTTGAATAACACTGTCACAGAAAAGGTAGACACAGGTTTCTCAACAGGCAGAGGATATCTAGCACTGTTGGTGAGACTGTCACAGAATACCAAATAGGTACAGCAGGCACAGGTAGACACAGTTTTCTCAGCAGACACAGGATACCCAGCGGGTACTGTTGGCGAGACTGTTATTCAATTCCATATAGGTACAGCTGTCACAGCTTCAGTAACAAGGTGATATTAGGTTATTCTGCTTGGCTTTTAGGATCCAGTTGAGCATACATAGGTGCGGGGCAAATGCTTGGTCTCTGGAGCAAGGTAACCACTCACAGGTATGAGGCACGTATGTGTGGTTTCTGGAACAAGGTAAACATATGCATAGTCAAGGTAAGTATGCTTGGTCTCTGGAGCAAGGAGAGCATACACAGGTATCATGTAAGTATGTTTTACTCTTAGGAGCAAGGTGAGCATACACAGGAATCAGGTAAGTATACTTTTGTCACTGGAGAAAGGTGAGAACGTTAGGTAATGCAATAACTCAGCCCAGATTGATGGTCTGGGTTAGTTTTTATAGGAGCTCCCACACTTGAATCCTCCAGGTGTGATTTTCTATAATTAGTACATGGCCCCTTTAAATCTAGGCAATGCGCAGCAGCACAAACCTAGAGACTGCAGCAGCAGCTGAAGAAAGTAGTAGGAGACCCGATGTGGGACATCGATATGAAGAAATTTGCCAAGACCAGAGGGGCTCTGTGTAAGCTCCTGACAGTGCCTTCTCCTTAGGCATAACCTCTGGGGGTGACTGAGAACAGGATGATTGATATGTTTCCTTTTAAAGTCTCTGATATGTGCAGGAGCATGCACTTCATATGCACTTAACATCATGAACATATTCCTTTCAATGTTGAGGTACTCCAGTCTTCCTCTGCCATGTCTGACATTCAGGATTTCCAAAACTTCATATTCTTCTTATCCATCCACCATAAAAGGCCCTGGAGTAGGTGGCTTGTGAGATGGAAAGGGGTCAAGCACTGCAGGTTTGAGAAGACAGACATAAAAACCTTTAATGGATGCAATAGGAATATGGCAACTTGAGATGAATTGCAACCTGAGATATAATTTTTTCAATGATGAAAGGTCCAATAAATCATTGGTCGAAGTCTAAGATGAGCAGTAAATAAATATACTTTATCTCCCACTTGATAAGCAGGAGTAGTATGTCTCTTCTTGTTAGCATAATCTTTATATTGTTGTTGGCACTCCAATAATCACATCTTTATTACAGAGAAAGTATTGTGAGCCTCCTGTAGCTGTTGATCTGCATTTTGGAGACTGGAGCCAGGTAACATAGTTGGATGGCACCCATAGGTACATAAGACGTAGACCAATGAGCAAGAGTATTATAGGCAAATTCAGCAAAAGCAAGGTATTGAGCCCAGTCATCTTGTAACATGGTATTATAACATCTGTAGTGTTGATCCAGAGACTTTGAGCGTTCAGTCTGGCCATCTATTTGGGAATGGAAAGCGGTTGATAGGACCCCCTGAATGTGCAGTCCTTTGCAAAAGGCTGTACAGAATTTAGAAGTATTTGAGGGCATCTATCAGATACTATAGTCTCTGGTAATCTATGTAGCCAGAAAATCTCTTGTAGAAAAATAGTAGCTGTGTGATCTGCATCAGGTACACCCTTGGTGGCAAAAAAATGGACCATTTAGAAAAGTGATCTACTACCACTAGAACTGAAGTGTAGCTTTGAACAACTATAAGTCCATGACAATTTCAGCCCAGGGACTGCTTGGCAAAGGAAGTGGTTGTAATAGACCTGAAGGAGATTAAGTGCTTGTTAACTATACACACAGGACAAGACTGTACATATAATTTTATATATTTTTGTATGCCAGTCCACCAGAACTGTCGACTAATTAACGCTTGAGTCTAATGGATACCTACCAGAGGGATGTCATGTTAATAATGTAGGACCTCAAGAACTACAGAGAATGTCACTACCACATTGCTGCCATGAATCTGGACCTCTGGATGTTGAATAGTGTCTGAGGAACTAGGAGTATCTTCAGGGTTTTGAGTCTCTAGATAAATAGTGTCCCATAAGGAAGCTTTGTTAGCTAGGAAATGTTCTGGTTGTAGAATAACAGTTGGCTCAGATTCTGTCTTCTCAATCTCTCCAATATGAGATAAGGCATCAGCTTTTCAATTCTTGGCTCCAGGTCAATATGTAAAGAAGAAATGGAAGCGACTAAAGCAAAGTGCCAATCTGGTCTGTCTTGATTTGAGTCTATGAGCTGATAGTAAGTATTACAGATTTCTATGGTCCGTGAAAACAGTAATGGGTTTATTGCCCCCTCCAGTAAATGTCTCCACACCCTGAAAGCTGTTTTTATGATATGTAGTTATCTGTCCCCCACGTCATAGTTTCTTTCTGCTGGAGAGAGAATTCAAGAAAGGAAGGCCACAAGGCGAAGGCAATCCTTGTCACTAGCTCTTTGAGATAATACTGCTCCAATGGCTGTCTCAGAGGAATCAACTTCAACATTGAAGGGCTGTGGTGGTTCAGGTAGAATCAGGATGGGTGAGGAGGTAAAAAGTAAATTTAGGTTATCAAAGGCTTGATGTACTTTGCCAGTGCAGTGAAATCTGATGGTCTTCTTAGTGAGGGCTGTAATGGGCTGAATAACATGAGAGAAGTCCCTTATAAACTTTCTGTAAACGTATGCAAAGCCCACAAAGCATTAAATGGCTATTTTACTGTCCGGAGTTGGCAAGTTTATTATAGTTTCAATTTTCTTGGAATCCATATGGATCTCTCCAGGTGCAAAGATAAAGCCTTAAAATTCTACTGAGTCAGTGTTAAAGATACATTTCTCCAATTTAGCATATAGAAAATTAGCTCATAGACGGGTTAGCACAGTTCTCACATGATCATAATGTTGAGGCACAGAAGAGGAGCAAATGAGTATGTCCTCAAGGTAGGCTACTACATACATGTCCAGGATATCGCAAAAAATGTAATTGATAAACCTCTGAAAGGTAGAAATGACATTGCACGGGCCAAAAGAAACCAGATTGTATTCATAGTGACCATAACAGGAACGAAAGGACGTTTTCGACTCATTATTATTATTATTATTATCATATATTTGTTTAGCGCAACAAAATTCCGTAGCACAGGGTACAAAGATAGGGGTATACAATGACAAGGATTTGTGATAAAATACAAAACATAACAAACATAACAAATCTATTACAGGAGGAAGAGGGTCCTACTCCAGAGAGCTCACAGTCTACAGGTTGAGGGGGGCAGAGACATAAGGTTTGGGGTAGCTTGTCACATGGATTGTAGTTGTAGCAGTAAATCAGGGAGTTCAAGAATTATTTGGGTTAGGATGAGAGACGGAGGAGAGATTTCAGCCTCTCTGAATAGGCATATTTTCAAGGTTGGAGACAGTCTTATGGAGTTGGGTAGAGAATTCCAGAGGAAAGGAGCAGCACGTGAGAAGTCTTGGAAACGGGAGTGGGATGTAGAGATAACAGGAGTAGAGAGAGGTAGGTCAGAGGTTGATCGAAGAGGACAATGTGGGGAATATTTGTAGATGAGAGAGGAAATTTAGTTGAGAGTTAGACTGTTGCATGCTTTGTAAGTTAGGGTTAATACTTTAAATTGTATTCTGGTGTCTATGGGGAGACAGTGTAGAGACTGGCAGAGTGGAGTAGCTGATGTTGATTGGCGACTTAGGTGGGTGAGTCTAGTTGAAGCATTTATAATAAATTTGAGGGAGGAGAGGCTGTGTTTTGGAAGGACATTCAGAAGTAGATTGCAATAATCAATGCGTGAAAAAATGAGGTAAATGAATTAGTATTCGTACTCTTACAAGATTTTGAGCACCTCTTAGATCAATTTTACAGAAGGTAACTGCTGATCTGAGTTTATCCATAAGTTCTGGACTAACTGGTAATAGATATTTATGTTATACAGTAATGACATTGAGGTTCTTGTAGTCTATGCATGACTGAAGTCCTCCATCCTTTTTGCTGACAAAGATTATGCCAACCTCAGCAGGTGACTTGGATGGTTTGATAAACCCTTTCTGAAGATTTTCTTCAATATATTCTTTTAACACCTTTAATTCTGTTTTTTTATAATGGATAAATGCGACCAAAGGGAATTGGAGGTCCAGGGAGGAGATAAATTGGGTAATCCTATTCCCTATGGGGATGGAAAGTTTCAGCTCCTTTGTTTACAAAAAGATAATGAAAATCCTAGTACATATCTGGTATTTAAACAAGAAGTCTTACTGGATTCTAAGGTTGGAGGGTAGCATTGATGAGTGACTTAAGACAGTTCTGAAGACAAAATTAGGATTAAAAGCATACAGTTCCAGTTTCCCAGATGATAAAAGGATTATTTATTCACAACCAAGGAAGGCCAAGCACTAAAGTGAACACTGGTGAAGTTACTAAATAAAAAAATCACAGTCTCTTGATGCCAAGGCCCAATTATGACCGATAACAAAATGGTTTCTGTTGTGATTCAACCAGTTTTTAATGGTGACCCATCGATGAGCTTTATGTGAATTTGCTTTTCTTTAGTGACACTGAGTATCTGCAGTCTTTTGGCTTATTGAGTGTCCAGAAAACATCAGCTGGCCCCTAAATCAATCATGGCAGGTAGATTAACTGAGTTATTGCCCCACTGCAAGGAGAAGGGATAAATGATTATTTGAATATCTTTGCATCAATGGAAAGTAGGGAAAGAGGTTGCTTACCCCTAGAAGTCTTGGGCTTGGCAGTGCACACTCATGCTACAGTAGACGTCCAGGCTTTCTGCATTACAAGCAGAGGTTTAGCAACCTTCTTCTTTGCTTTTCAGCTTCAGAGAGGGGACATTGGCCACCTCCTATTTGCATGGGTTCTTCTGTGGAGAACATTGGTGAGGGTGGAGGCAAAGGGCAAAAAAAAAACCACTTGTGAGGAGAGCTATAAACAGCAGCTTTTTCCATGTGCTTCTCCCTAAGGTGGCAGTCGATCTGAGTTGACCAAGAGATTAGGCTTTCTAGAACCTAAGGGACCCCTACTCGTGCTAGTTCATCTTTCAAAGTATCAGACAGGCCCAACTGGAATTGATCCAGGAGAGCAGCTTCATTCCAGGCTGTAAGTGTGGCAAAGTGACAAAACTCAATTATATATTTTTCCACATCTCTTTAACTTTGTTAAAGGGCACATATTTTAGCTTGTGAAGTAGAGTTCTTGTAGGGGTCTTCATATTTTGACTCAAAACTTTTTAAAAATTGGTCCCAAGACTCAAGGATAGGGCTGTAAGTAACAAGGAGTTGGTGAGCCTATAACTGGGGTTTTCCAGTGAGAAGTGAAATAACAGTTTGTACACGTATAAAGTCTAAGTAATATGTTCTAAGTTTCAGAGAAAATAGAATCTGGCAAGAGGTGATAAAAGTCCTGAATTGAGACTTCCCCATTAAATTTCTCTGGTGAGGCAACTCAAGGCTCAAATGGATTGTTTGTAGCAGATTCTGATACAGGTGCACTAGTTACTGCTGCTGGATGGGGTAGAAACCTGGGGTGGTCTTTGGAGTTGCTGCTCCAATCTGATTTTCTTGTAAGGCATGCACAGTTTGAGTTACTGCCTTCAATTGCCGTGTTAAAGCTTTGACTATTCCTGAGCATTCCATCTTGTGGTTGAGTTATTCTGTGAGGGTATAGTAGACACAGGTTTCTCAGCAGACACAGGATACTCAGTGTGTACTGTTGGTGAGACTGTCAAGTGATACAAGATAGGTACAATAGGCACAACTAGTTTCATTGGCCCAAGTTATTTAGTGGAAGCTAAAGTCTCTCATAATTACAACACTGGTATCACAAGCAGCCCTTACTATTTGTATTAGCAGTTGATTTTCCTTCATGTCAATTTTGTTGGGGGGCTTGTAGTATGTTGTAAATAATATTTATTTTTTGGATCCCCCCAGACTTTATTTCAACCCACAGTTTCTCTACATTATCACCAGTGTCATCATAAATATACTTAGGTTTCTGGTCAGGTTTAATATTCATGCAAATTACTCCTCCCCTTTTATTACCTTACCCCTGTCCCTGCTAAATAAAGTTTAACCCTTAATAATTAAAGTTAACTGCCCTGCCATGTGAATTAACCCTACCAGCTTTCAGTTCTGCTTTTGTTTTATGTCCCTCTTCTGCTGCTAAAAGCTCCAGCTCCCCAAGTTTACCTATAATGTTGCTTGCATTTGCTGTCATACATTTAATTTTCTGTTGATACTTGGTGGTCTTTCAACCAAACTTTGTAATGTGACATTTTCTAAGTGTACCCTTTCATCATCAATGCTTTAATATATTCCAGATGTATTATATTCACAGAATAATTTGTCAGTTATATTATATTTGCACTGCCCTTCCTTATTAGTTTAAAAGATTCTTTAAACATGCTACGTAATCCCCCAAACACACCTGCCCCCATGTCATTCAGGTGCAATCTATCCTTACTTTATAAAGTCACCCCAGTGCTCTAAAAAGTCAAAGCCCTCATTTTTATTCATTAAATATGTTTTTTTTTTGTGAAACCTTCCTTTCTCTTTACATACTGCTCACATTTTTAAATTCTTCTATGGTTTCTGGGTACTTCAGTAGCTGGATAAAATCTGGATAAAACTCCTAACTAATGATATTTTAGGATAATATGCAGTTTTACTTTAGTATGTGTGTAATATTATTGTCTCTTTTGCAAAATCCTATCATGCAGCTCTGCGTGGCCAGGGCTGCACTTGCCTCAGAGTAGTAGCTGTCTGCCTTTTCAGCATGCTAACGGTCATGTTATTTGAATGCCTACAAAGTGAGTAGGGAATACTTTGCTACAGGAGCCAGAAGCCATGCTAAATAGTCTAGGGTTAGCATTGCCAGCTCTATGGACATGGTGCAGTGCTTCCTGGACTTATTTACATAAGGTATGTACGCTAGTTACCACTTTTTAATGCGGTTTGCAGGGCCGCCATCATGGGGTGACAGGGGTGACTCCTGTCAGGGGCCCAATGGGCTAGGGGGCCCCATGAGGCAAGAACTAAAAAAAAAATATATATTTTTTTATTTTTTGGCAGCCACCAGTTGGTACTACAGCAGATTGCTAATTGAGCATAGGAAATGTTATTACAAGGAGTAAAGTATTAGCATTTGAGAGGATTTCTGAGTGTGCACTAAACCACTATGCACAGCGTGAGACAGACTTGGCACTTTGTACAGTGTGTGCCTGAGTCAGACGGCTGATCAGTTTCATTTGCAGAGGAGGTAGGAATTACTTAGCAAATGTTTTTTTATTTCTTTGTGCAATTTAAGATTGTAACTCCAGTGTGGTAGTAGTTGTATGGTGGGGCCAGGGGTCCATAAAAACACATTTTTTTAGCAGCAGTGTATTTATGATTATTTGACAATGCTGTAGAAATTATATATTTAAAACCATGCAGAAATGTTTCCTCCTCAATACACAAATTATATATATATATTACATTCCAGTTTACTGCCCCTTTATGCAACGACTTTCCAGATAAAAGGAGGCATTTTATCTAAGATTTTTACATCTACATAACATGTTATACTCTCAGACTAAGATTGCTCAGTATTGGAAATGAGACAGGTTAACTTAAAACTGTTCAGTTTAAACTACAGCTGACTTAATTTTGAAATGCATACCAACAAGCTTAAATCCTGCATTTAACCAGATCTAATGGTATGAGTACCACAGCTTATGGTTCCACCAAGACCATATAGAGTACAGCATTTTCAAAATCCACAAGTACAGCTGACAGATGGGAACATTTGTACACTATATTTGAAGTGGTGCTCTTGGTTGGGGAAAATGGGGAAAATATCAAACAAACTTATGTCAAACTTTTAAAAGTACTTTTCTTCATCTAGCCATCTACCCAGATCATTAATGTACAATTTTGAATTCACAGAATTATTTTTGTTTGCACATTTACAAATATGATTCTTTAAAAAGTGATCTCTTAATTTCTGCATTTTTATTTATCATGCATGTCACACACTGTTGATTTAGGGGATGCAAGGTGCATAAATGTTTCCTCCTGTGAGTGTTTCTGTGGGTGTCTGTGTTTATGTCTTTGTGCTTTGGTTTGTGTCTCTATGAGTGTGTATGTATTTTTTTCTGTTGGTATCTCTTTGAGGGTGGGTGTGTATGTCTTTGTGCATTTTCTGTGGATGTCTGTGAGGGTGTGTGCATATGTCTTTGAGCTTTTTCTATGGGTGTCTCTGTGAGGGTGGGCGTGTGTTTGTCTTTGTGTATTTTCTCTGGATGCCTCTGTGAGGGTGGGTGTGTATGTCTGTGTTTTCTGTGGATGTCTCTGTGAGGGTGTGTGTGTGTGTGTGTATATTTATGCCTGTGTTTTCTGTTGATGTCTCTGTGAGGGTGTGTATTTTCTGTGGGTGTCTCTGTGAGGGTGTGTGGATGTCTTTGTGTGTTTTCTGTGGATGTCTCAGTGAGGGTGTGTGTATGTATGTCTTTCTGTGTTTTATGTGGTTGTCTCTCTGTTTGTGTGTATGTCTTTGTGTGTTTTCTGTGGGTGTCTCTGTGTGTGTATGTCTTTGTGTGTTTTCTGAGGCTGTCTCTGTTGGTGTTTCCTTGGGTGTATGTGCACGTTTGAGTTTGTGTGTGTGTGTCCATTGTCTGTTCCTTTTTAAGACATTTTGACCTTACCACTGATTATTCACATCTTTCTACAGACTTTGAAACTAATGAGACCTTTCCGGAAGTCACCAATCTACCATTTAACCTTTAAATTATTGTTTAGGCAGTTCAGGGCCCTTCCTTTCAGCCACTGCATGCTGTTGTCATCATTTAGTTGGCATCTTCCTTTACAAAAAGATAACCAGAACTCCATATTTTGTTTTCTAAATCTCCTTTTTTTACAAAACTGTAGTTTACCTCATTACTTATCAGGTCAATGTAAACAAGTGCTGAGTGTCTGTTTGGGTGTCTGTGTCTGAGTTTCTTTGCGTGTCTGCTAGAGTGTCTATATGTGAATCCTTATGTGTGAGTGGGTGTGTGTTTCAGTGTATGTTACTAACTTTACAACATTTCCAAGTTTAAATAGACACTTAAGAATAAAGTGCATATACGTTTTAGTCACTTGTCAAAAATTGCACATGTCAAAGGAGGGGGGGGGGGGGCTGATCAATGGTTAAGTCAGGGGCCCCAAAATTTCTAGTGGCGGCCCTGGCTGTTTGTGATAGTAATCTATGGCCTTGTCTTTAGTGTTGGAAGGTGTTAAAAGGCCCTCTTAGACTCACATCTATTTATTGCTTGGTTATTGATCCATGAATACCAAAGCATTCCTGTTTCTGACCTGTTACATGGACCCTGACCTTTGCAAAGTTTTGGATCATGCTATTTGTCTTACCCTTTTGACTTTCTGGCTAATAAACTTTGGAACTGTGCCCTAACTTACATATCCGTCTCATCCATTTAGCTATACACTTGGTTTTGGACTAAATATCTGGCTCTGACTTTTGGCCTGTGTACAGATTATTCTTTTGAGTTCCAGAAAACAGAAAACTGTTCCTTTCCTGTGCAATTGGTTCCAGCTCAAAATTTACCTAATCTACCTGTTACCTTATTTAATAACCAAGCAAAAAATTGATTCAGTGGAAATGGTGAACATTACTACCACTTTGTCCCAGAAGCTTTCTTCCTTGGCACATATTATTCAGGATTTACAGACCTCAAAACTGAATCTACTTCAGCGTGTGAAGATTTTACAGGCTTAGGCATCTATTTATCAAGCCATGAACCGCAAATATGCTGGAATTCTGCAGCGTATTTGTGGCGAGCCTGATTTGCCTAAGTTATCAAACCCTACAAACCGGCAAAAGTAGAATATTGTGACGTAACGTATGATCCGCCGGACTCAGTTCGACACATCGATCGATGCTTACGTCATTACAGATGTTCTGAACGCAAATTCGGCACAATCTGACTACTTTTACTAGTTATCAAATATCTACCAGGTACGCTCACCACTATTCCGGCCCAGCGTACCTGGTTTTCAATCCGCCGCCCTGGAGGTGGCGGATGCCATAGGAATCAATGGGAGTCTGAAAGCAGCCAAAGCTCATGTTCGCTGCTGCCCGATATCCCATTGATTCCTATGGTAACATTTATACCTAACACCCTAACATGTACCCCGAGTCTAAACACCCCTAATCTGCCCCCCTATACCGCCTCCACCTACATTATACTTATTAACCCCTAATCTACCCCCCTACACCGCCACCACCTACATTATACTTATTAAACCCTAATCTGCCCCCTACACCAACGCCACCTACATTATACTTATTAACCCCTAATCTGCCGCCCCCTACACCGCCGCCACTATATTAAATTTATTAACCCCTAAACCTAAGTCTAACCCTACCCTAACACCCCCTAACTTAAATCTAATTTAAATAAATCTAAATAAATATTCCTAGCATTAAATAAATTATTCCTATTTAAAACTAAATACGTACCTATAAAATAAACCCTAAGCTAGCTACAATATAACAAATAGTTACATTGTAGCTAGCTTAGGGTTTATTTTTATTTTACAGGCAACTTTGTATTTATTTTAACTAGGTAGAATAGTTATTAAATAGTTATTAACTATTTAATAACTTCCTAGTTAAAATAAATACAAATATACTTGTAAAATAAAAATTAAAAATCTTGTAATTTGTTTATTATTTTCTGTAATTTAGTGTTTTTTTTGTACTTTAGATCATTTTATTTAATTGTAATTAATTGTATTTAATTTAGGGAATTAATTTAATTATAGTGTAGTGTTAGGTGTAATTGTAACTTAGGTTTTATTTTACAGGTATATTTGTATTTATTTTAACTAGGAAGTTATTAAATAGTTAATAACTATTTAATAACTATTCTACCTAGTTAAAATAAATAAAAAGATGCCTGTAAAATAAAAATAAACACTAAGCTAACTACAATGTAACTATTAGTTATATTGTAGCTAGCTTAGGGTTTATTAGTTATATTGTAGCTAGTTTAGGGTTTATTTTATAGGTAAGTATTTAGTTTTAAATTGGAATAATTTATTTAATGCTAGGAATATTTATTTAGATTTATTTAAATTAGATTTAAGTTAGGGGGTGTTAGGGTTAGACTTAGGTTTAGGGGTTAATACATTTAATATAGTGGTGGCGACGTTGGGGGCGGAAGATTAGGGGTTAATAAATGTAGGTAGGTGGTGGCGGTGGCAGGACGGCAGATTAGGGGTTAATAAATATCATGTAGGTGGCGACGGTGTAGGGGGGCAGATTAGGGGTTAATAAATATAATGTAGGTGGCGGTGGGCTCCGGGAGCTGCGATTTAGGGATTAAACACTTTATTTAGTTGCTGCAGGGTCTGTGAGTGGTGGTTTAGGGGTTAATACATTTATTAGAGTAGCGTCGGGGTCCGGGAGCGGCAGTATAAGGGGTAAACAGTATAGTATAGTGTGGGTGTTTAGTGACAGGGTACCAATAAAGCTGTGAAAAAGCCGAAGAGCAGCGAGATCGATGACTGTTAGTTAACAACAGTGTGCTGCGCAGCTTTTTGACAGCTTTTTTGATAATTTTGGAGAACGTATTCAGGTCCGCGGCAACGATGTTAGGCGATCTTAGGCGAGCTTATTGGTGCCATCGAACGGCTTGATAAATTGATGCCATGGACTCAAAACGGGAATGCTATTTAAAATATGTTCCTTCCTCCACAGCTTCTCCAGTTACTAAGTGTGCTAGCCAAACTATTGCCTCAAATATATAGCAACCTGATTACTTTCACCTCAACCAGAAAGATTTAGCATGGGTCAGAGACAGTTCTGCTCTTCATTACTGCATGTCAAAACATTTTCTCTGTCAAGCCACGCATGTATTCTACAGACTTTGTAAAGTGCTGTACAGCTTTACTTTTACTAACTGGTGAACCTCATAAATGGGCTCATAGTTTGATATAAAGGAACAGTGAAATTCTAAACATTTGGGGTTCTTTTGTTGCTGCTATATGATGTTTTATATGATGAACTTCATAGCTTTATGAACTCTCCATCAGGGTTAAAGACCAGTGGAAGACTATATGTGATTTTCATCTCATATCCAGCAATATAGAATGGAATGCTCCAGCACTCTTTGATCAATTAAGTCTGGGTATTTCTGAGCAGCTAAAAAATTATCTTGCTTGTGTAGGCCCCCCAGAGATCTGGAAGGTACGACAACTTTAGTGATTCAGATTGACAAACTCCTTTGGGAAAGACAACAAAAGAGACTTGCTCGTCAAGGCATTGAAACTGCTCAAACCTTTCCTGTTAATCCTTTTTCAAGTTCCGTTTTTGCTGAATCAAGTTCCCAGGAGGAACCCATGCAAATTGGTACTATAAAGGGCCCCATGTCCTCTTCTGAACATTCCAGAGAGACTTACATCGCTTCTGTTGCGGAAAAGCTGGCCTTTTCCTTCATTACTGTCTTATAAGATCTAAGCGAGCCTCTAAAGAAGGTACTCATGTTTCTACAGTCATCTTCCTAAATACTTAATCTTCTCCAGTGGCTTCATATTTATCAGTACTACTTTTGTTGCAGTAGTCAACAAGGAAAATTAGAGTTGAGGATATTATCAATTCTGGTGCCAGCGGCTACTTATCGATTTTACTTTAGCTAAGAATATTACATAACTGCTTCTGCAAGCAACATCCATTACAGTTCAAGTATGTGTTGCTGATGGTAGTCTTATAGGTTGGGTTCCTGTTGTGCAGGAAACTTTGCCAATATCTTTTGGCAATGGTCATTGAGATTTTTCAATTTTACATTGTTTTTTCTCCACTGTTTACTCTGATTTCAGTACTACCTCAGCTCAGAATGCATAATCCATTAATAAATTCAGAGACTGGAAGCATTTGATTTGTCTCTACATTTTATAAAAAGTACTGTCTTTTGTAAACCTGCTGAAAATGTGTTAAGCAGAATCTAGCTGTTCTTCAAATAAACAGGGACTTCTCTGATGTTTTTGAAAACAAAGAGGCTGATTTTCTATCTTCTAGGTGTCCTTATGATTTCCCAATTGATTTGATTCCTGGAATTTTCCCTCTGTCTGTCTCAGAACTGTAGCATTTGAAAGACTACATTGAAGAGACCCTCTTCTTCTCCCACTGGTGCTGGCACCTTTTTGGAGAAAAGAAAGATGATGGTTTAAGACCTTGTATTGATTACAGATCCTTTAGCAGTATAGCGATCCATAATTATTTTCATCTACCTTTGATTTTTGAGATGTTGGACAGAGTTAAAGTAGCTCAAGTGTTTACTAAAATTGATTTGAGAGGGGCATATATTTCAGTGCAAATCCAGTGAGGGTAATAAATGGAAGCCTGCTTTTTGCATCCGTTATGGACACTTTGAATATTTAGTCATTCCCTTTGGACACTTTAATGCTCCTGCTACTTTTCAAAATTTCATAAATTATATTTTCAGAGACTTGCTTGAAACTTTAATGGTGATCTATTTAGATGTTATTTTGATATTCTACCAAACATTGGATATTCACATTATTCATGTCCGTTCTGTGCTTCTAATACTGAAAAATAATGGTGTTTTTGCCAAATTGAAGAAATGCCAATTCTCTGTTTCTACAGTTGAGTTTCTATACTCTTTCTCCAAATCATATTAAGATGGATCCCAGAAAGGATTCTGCAATACATGAATGTCTGGTACCTACTAACAAGAATTCTGTGCAGAGATTTATAGGGTTTGCAAACTTCTATAGATGTTTTATTAGGAACTTTTCTGAGGTTTGTGCCCTTATTACTTAGAGTCAGGATTGTTGTTCTGGACACCCGAGGCACAGAGGGCATTTGATAAATTTAATAATCTGTTCAGTACTGCTCCTTTTGTAATCTAGACAGATGTTCAGAAACAGCTTTTTACTGGAAATGGATGCTTCTAATGTTGCCATTGGAGTGATTTTCTTGCAGCATGAGGAGCTGAAAGGTCAGATGTATCCATTGGCCTTTTATTCATGATGTCTTACTCCATCTGAGGAGAATTATGATGTTTATCATCAAGAGTGCTTTAAAAAGGGGAGACATTTATTGGAGGGAGTTGTGCAACCCTATATTATATTTACTGATTATCCTACTTTGGAGTGCCTCATGGCTGTCAAATGTCCTAAACAAGCTAGATAGTCTTTAGTCTTTCCCAGGTTTAACTTTCTTTACTTTTCATTCTGGTTTAAACAACATGAAGGCTAATGCTTTGTCTTCTGGATACCATCCTCAGACTAATGGCAAGATAAAGTGAATTAACCAGACCTTAGAACAGTACATATACTGTTTTTCCTCTTACCATCTGGATAATAAGGCCTGTCTGTTTCCTAATCTGGAATTTGATTACAAAAATAATATCCATCAGTCCATCAAGGTGCCATCATTCTTCCAACTATGGTTGCATCCTTCGACCCTTCTGCTTCTTCCTTTCTTTTCCCATGTTCCTGATTTTAAAAAGTGTTTGACTTTCTTCATCAAGAACTTTGAATTTCATGATATGTTACTTCAAGCTCTGCAACAGCAAAAGTTTTCTTGCAAATAAATCACACTCTCATCTACTTGCCTATGCTTGTAGAAATTTGGTGTGGTTATCAACATTGAATCTGAATTTCTCGTGTCCTTATAGTACATTTTTGCATTTCTAAGATTGTGAACCCTGTGGCTGTGGAGCTCAATCTTCCTGTAATTTATATAATTCCTCCATCTTTTCAGGTGTCTCAGATTCAAAGAGGTTGCAACAATTTATTTCCTCTATGTGTTTTTTCTTCTCCTCCTTCTGTTTCTTTGGATGGCATGGATGATTTTGAAGCTGATGAGATTCTGGACTCCTGAATCATAATCATTTGCTGTATTTTGATTAAATGGAATAAATATGGTCCTGCAGTGAATTCTTGGGAACCTGCATTTACCTATGTGCCATCACAACATTGTCAGAGCCGTGCTCTAAGTAGTAGGAATCAGCCTTTTCAGAGTACTAAGGATTGTGCTATCTGGAAGCCTAAGAGAGTCAGGAGCACTGCTGTGAGAGAATCCTTTGCTGCAGGAGCCAGGGGCCCTGTTAAAGGGCATTGGGTTAGCACTGCCAGCTTCCTGGATTAATTGATTTAAGGTATGTGCACTACTTAGCACTCCTTTTTTATGCTCTCCTTGTCTTTGGCTCCAAAACTGAATGAGAGATGTTAAGAGGTCCTCTAAGACTCTCATTCAGTGCTAGGTTATTGTTTTGTGAAGACCAAAGCATTACTGTTTATTGACCAGTTACCTAGACCTTGACCATGGCAAAGTTTTGGATCATGCTTCTTGCCTTAGCCCTTTACTAAACTACACATTTACTTGACTGAATCTCTGGCTAATAAAATCACAAACTGTGCCCTAACTTATGTCCTTTTGTTTATACACCTGGTTTCAGGATTAATCTCTGGCTTTGATTTTTTTGCTTCTCTATGGATTGTTTTTCTGAGTTCCTGATAACAGAAAGCTGCTTATTTCCTGTTCAATTGGTTGCAGCTCCAAATTCAGGTATCCTAATTTTTATTGTAAAGCACTTCCAATCGTTGTCATCATTATTTTTAAAGAGCCTTATTTTTTTGCACTGAATATATGAGAAAGGGTTACTGTGCATAATGTAATATAAATTTTAATAGGACAAGAAGGGCCATACCTGAAAAAGTTTACAACATAGAGGTTAATAGGGATGAATGAGACAGAGGTCCCCATGTACAAAACTGCTGGAGGTCAAGGTTCCCAACTTGGCAACCTGTCCACCCACCTTTGTGGCGAAGGACAGCAGACACTTTATGTCCGCTGCCCACATGTACTATAGAAAGATGACTCCACCCCCTGCTCCCATGTGACCAATCATACAAGAGCAAGGCCTGTCAATCATACAGAACAAATTTTCTAAGGATATATTATCACCGCCAATTCAGAGGTGGCAGAAGGGGTAAGATCATCGCTGCTTTGCACATAGCAAAAATCTCACATGCCCCAAAGGATTTAAAAGCAGCATTTTTTGCATAATACATTAAGCCCAGAATAGCTTGGATATGCCGCTTCACCAACCAGCTAGAAATGTATTTTTGGTGGCGTATTGCTATGTGGAAATCATAGGGGCAGAATTTACATCTTTCTGAACGTAAAACACAGGTAAATCATAGATAATAATTTGGAAAGTTTATGAAGATACATGAGGAAATACATTTGGATGGGAGATTATTGAGTGGATTTGTAGTCTATGGATAATTTGAATTTCTTTCTGTATTATATGAGAAGCTAGTTTAGCAGATGGTTTTAGAGTTGCAGCTTATGCTAATCAGAAAGAATAGTGTCTGAGAGAGGTTTTCATTAACAATTACTTATAATTTCTACTGTTTCTACATATGAAAGTGTCTTTCAAACTACAGATGTTCTGTCTAATCCCACACTCTAGTCCACAAATATGGCAAACTTTTAGTAAATCAGATATTATAAAGTGCCATTCCTGCATAAAGCATAATATGTAGTGCACATCTAGGATGACAAACAAAACATAACAGTAATAACAAAAAGAACAAAGGTTCTTGTATGCTCCACTAAATGGCAACACATACCAAGAATAATCCTATGGTGGATAACATACTGCCAGAAGCTTTTAAAAATTCTCTAAAGCTGTTATAGTGTTGCCCTAAGGTCAGTAGATCTACTCTTTGAAGGTTCTAAACTGAAGACACATGCTTTTTGAATGTGAAACTGTTAACCACATTTTACTATTTGATTCTGCAGTCTTAATTTACAAATATAGATTATATAATAGGCCTACAGTATTATAGTTGGTTACCATATGGGAATGTTTTAAAAACACGTGGTTGTTTAAAACAAATACAGCAAAATATTCCAGACCTTGGTCGTGGCCTGTTGGCATTTGAATGAAACATTTATAGGGAAGTATAAGCAGGGTCAGTTTATGCTGTTGGACCTGCATGGCACAGATAATTGGGTGCTATCGGGGCTTTTGACGATTTGGTTTAAAATTTTGTGCATACTATCCTCAACCAACAAACATATATCTTATTAATTATTATAAAACAGTGGGCGCTTAAAGCGGGAGATTAAGTAGATATGTTGAAAGAAATATCTCTATATGGAATAGATAAAACGTAAGAGAATAATATCAAATACACTGTGGTTATATACTCTTAAATTTATTAAAATATTTATTTAATGGACAGATCTAAATCAACAATTAATAGTCAAGCTCAAAAACAAAAATACAATATACATTCACTCCCAACTATAGTTGCTCATACAACCGTTCACACACTCTCTAAAACAAATAATAATGTCTAATTGAATATATGAACAAGATAAATAAATGAATGCTGGAAATCGCACCAAACACATAAAGTGTGATATATTTCTATGAAATGGCTTAAATAATGATAAAAATGATGTCTGTTCCTGGTTAAAAGTTTATAAAAATGATGTAAAAATAATGTCTGTTCCTGGTCAAAGGTTTATCATAAAAGTTTATAAACAATAAAACATCTGACAGGTCCGCTACAGCAAGGTAAAAAGCCAAGTCTTAGTCTCTTTTCAAAACTGATTGTCCCAAGTACCAACAGCCGTCGGTCTTTTTCACCGGCACTGTATAAGATTTGCAAAAAGGTTAGTCTGTGGGACTTGAATACTTTATGGAAATCTCCGTTATGATCCTGTGTAATTTAAGGCTATCCGCCTTCTTACCGTGACTCCACTTTGTATCATGAGTAAGAGTGGCAACACTCGAAACGTCGCTGTTTGAGTACCTGTTATGTACAGAGAATAAAATATTTTGAATGATACAGTGCTGTGGACATTTATATATTCACTATTGGAATTGGGGAGATTTGGCAGGTCCCTGTCGTCACGAGCACTGCACTCCTGAGTTGCTGTACTAATCGTTGTACATACCACTTTGTATCTCAGCTGCTCTGCTACAAACAACCGACCGCACACTGGCGGTTTCCAAGATTCCTACGTCACCTGGTTTCCGGAACCTCCAGGTAGTTCAGACTTGCGCAAGTCTATTACGAGGTGTTGGAAGACCTCTAATCTTGATTCTGTTACCGCTCTTCAGTACTTACACAGTACGCGGTAGAAATTCTCCTCCAGTCTCCATCTGTTAGATAGACTAATAGCAGAATAGCAGTTTTGTGTAGTGGCAGGGTGAATCCTCTACGCGTTTCAACCCGTATGGGTCTTTGTCAAGATACTTTACCCTGCACCTGTGCTTTTTTAAATACCCCGCTGTAGCTCCTGATTTGTTAATTATCCGTTTCCTTCCAGCATATGTTAAATGTGGGAATTGATACAGAGACACATGTTTATTCAGATTTTCTAATTCATTCTACAGTCATTCATAAACCCATTCATGTTTGATATCACAATTTCTATCTTAATGTTAAATACAAATCTAAAATACAAATACCACTCTAAAATTATATATTTCATTGTAAAATAGAGGTAGATTATAAAAATAGTGTTATACATTATATGATAGCATATTTACAATATAGATAAAAAGGTAGTAAAAGGTGGTAAATTCGATTTAAATTAAAATCGATTTAAATTAAAATTGCAAGGGGGGGGGGGTTCCTCATATTTATTTTAAGAAAAATTATGTGTATACAAAACCTAAAAACAGTGAAGCATTACAACTCAAAAGACATTTCTAAAATCATTTTATTCTCAAAACATCTATTTAAAAATCATATATTTAATAATGGGGTACATTGGAAATGGTCAGATATAATAAATATATAAATAAATAGGTAAGGGAATCATGAGTGGGATAGATGAACTAAGTATTATATTAAAAAGAGATTATCTTAGAGGGAATGATATTATAAGGAATTACATTACAAAATCAATTAATTAAATTACATTAAAAAAGGGGCCAGTTCCAATTCCGAGTTAAGACCATTGGGGTACAGTGTATTAAAATTATAAATTAACTCTGCTTCTCTTTTTAAAAGTTTATTTTCAAAATTACCCCCCCTCCAATCTTTCCGTACCAAACACAATCCCCAAAATTTAAGATCCTTGATGTTATTTTTATGGACATCTCTAAAATGTTGTTATAAATGTGTATCTAGCTTCCCCTTTTCTATATTCCATAGATGTTCCCTAACCCTGTCTCTCAACATCCTGGTTGTTTCCCCTATATAAAAATATTTGCACGAGCATTGTAACATGTACACTACACCCTTACTATTGCACCTAATTGTATCCTTGATCATATATTCTTTATCCATACCTGGGATCACTACATTCTTCTTTTTAATCCCATTTCTACAAGCTTTACAAGTAACACACGGGAAGAAGCCTCTTATTTCCTCCCCTCTTAGATCTTTATCTTTAAGGGGTCTTTCTTTCTTCCTTTTAAATTCGCTAGGGGCTAAAAGTGTTTTAAAATTTTTTGTTTTTTTGTACACTATCCTTGGGTATGGGGGGAGCTTGTCTCCAATCACCGGGTCATTTTTTATAAGATGCCAGTGCTTTCTTAGGATTTTCCTCATCACTCCATGATCATCACTATATGTGGTAATGAATGGAACATCTATCATATCCTTCTTCTCATTTTCCTTCTTTCTGTATTCCAAAAGGGAATTTCTCTCTGTATCACTAGCTCTTGTGATAGCTGCTTTAATATTCTTCTCCTTATAGCCTCTATCTCTAAACCTATCTTCCAATATTCCTACTTGTTCATCAAAATCTATTATTCTGGAGCAATTTTTTCGAATCCTTAAACATTGACCTACCGGAATATTGTCTATCCATTTCTTAAAATGGCAACTGGTAGCATGGATATAATTATTTGCATCCGTGGGTTTAAAATGGGTTTTGGTTATACACTCTTTATCATCCACTATTAGATCTAAATAGTCTGAACTACCTGGAGGTTCCGGAAAACCAGGTGACGTAGGAATCTTGGAAACCGCCAGTGTGCGGTCGGTTGTTTGTAGCAGAGCGGCTGAGATACAAAGTGGAGTCAAGGTAAGAAGGCGGATAGCCTTAAATTACACAGGATCATAACGGAGATTTCCATAAAGTATTCAAGTCCCACAGACTAACCTTTTTGCAAATCTTATACAGCGCCGGTGAAAAAGACCAACGGCTGTTGGTACTTGGGACAATCAGTTTTGAAAAGAGACTAAGACTTGGCTTTTTACCTTGCTGTAGCGGACCTGTCAGATGTTTTATTGTTTATAAACTTTTATGATAAACCTTTGACCAGGAACAGACATTATTTTTACATCATTTTTATAAACTTTTAACCAGGAACAGACATCATTTTTATCATTATTTAAGCCATTTCATAGAAATATATCACACTTTATGTGTTTGGTGCGATTTCCAGCATTCATTTATTTATCTTGTTCATATATTCAATTAGACATTATTATTTGTTTTAGAGAGTGTGTGAACGGTTGTATGAGCAACTATAGTTGGGAGTGAATGTATATTGTATTTTTGGTTTTGAGCTTGACTATTAATTGTTGATTTAGATCTGTCCATTAAATAAATATTTTAATAAATTTAAGAGTATATAACCACAGTGTATTTGATATTATTCTCTTACGTTTTATCTATTCCATATAGAGATATTTCTTTCAACATATCTACTTAATCTCCCGCTTTAAGCGCCCACTGTTTTATAATAATTTTTTGTATTTAAACTGTTACTATCCAAGAAGGGGATAGTTTCACAGTGAGGCAGTGGAGATTAGATTCAGCGCTTCACCCACACTATTGGTTTAAATATATCTAATTAAAAATATTCCTAATCTTAGTTCTCTTGAGGAAGGGGAAATTTCTGCTGAAATACTGTATATGTTATTAAACAATATTAATAGATACTTGATATATTTTCTAAATCCACCATATGTTATACTTCTAGATAAGTATGTGCAAAATTGTTACTCCCTAACTTTTTTATTCCATTTATAAATTTTTAAATTGGAAGAAGATATCTTTCCCTTTATTTCTTAATAGATGCTTTTTATGTATGGAATTTTTAGCACAATTATTTTGCAAAGCTAACTTTTTATACTAGTTTCATATGATTTATTTTTTTATAAGAGCACTATACAATGTTACGGCTAGATTACGAGTTTTGCGTTAGGAGCTATGCGGTGCTAACAAGCAGTTTTTTCTCACCGCTCACTTACCTGCAGCGCTGGTATTACAGGTTTTTACAAACCTGGCGTTAAAAGGCAAGAAGTGATCATAGAGCAAAATTTTGCTCCATACCGCACTCCAATACCAGTGCTGCTTAAGTCAGCGGTGAGCTGGTTATACGTGCTCGTGCACGATTTCCCCATATACATCAATGGGGAGAACCGGCTGATAAAAAGTCTAACACCTGCCAAAAAGCAGCGTAAAACTCCCTAACGCAGCCCCACCCTAACATGAACCCCGAGTCTAAACACCCCTAATATTACACTTATTAACCCCAATCTGCCGCCCCCGACATCGCCGACACCTACATTATTCTTATTAACCCCTAATTTGCCGCTCTGGACACCGCCGACACCTACATTATACTTATCTCATAATCTGCTGCCCCCAACATCGCCGCCACCTATATTATATTTATTAACCCCTAATCTGCCACCCCCAATCTCGCCGCAACCTACCTACACTTATTAATCCCTAATCTGCCACCCCTAACGTCGCCGCCACTATATTAAATGTATTAACCCCAAACCTAAATCTAACCCTAAACCTAACGCCCCCGAATTGAAATACAGGGAGTGCAGAATTATTAGGCAAGTTGTATTTTTGAGGATTAATTTTATTATTGAATCAACAACCATGTTCTCAATGAACCCAAAAAACTAATTAATATCAAAGCTGAATAGTTTTGGAAGTAGTTTTTAGTTTGGTTTTAGTTATAGCTATTTTAGGGGGATATCTGTGTGTGCAGGTGACTATTACTGTGCATAATTATTAGGCAACTTAACAAAAAACAAATATATACCTATTTCAATTATTTATTTTTACCAGTGAAACCAATATAACATCTCAACATTCACAAATATACATTTCTGACATTCAAAAACAAAACAAAAACAAATCAGTGACCAATATAGCCACCTTTCTTTGCAAGGACACTCAAAAGCCTGCCATCCATGGATTCTGTCAGTGTTTTGATCTGTTCACCATCAACATTGCGTGCAGCAGCAACCACAGCCTCCCAGACACTGTTCAGAGAGGTGTACTGTTTTCCCTCCTTGTAAATCTCACATTTGATGATGGACCACAGGTTCTCAATGGGGTTCAGATCAGGTGAACAAGGAGGCCATGTCATTAGATTTTCTTCTTTTATACCCTTTCTTGCCAGCCACGCTGTGGAGTACTTGGACGCGTGTGATGGAGCATTGTCCTGCATGAAAATCATGTTTTTCTTGAAGGATGCAGACTTCTTCCTGTACCACTGCTTGAAGAAGGTGTCTTCCAGAAACTGGCAGTAGGACTGGGAGTTGAGCTTGACTCCATCCTCAACCCGAAAAGGCCCCACAAGCTCATCTTTGATGATACCAGCCCAAACCAGTACTCCACCTCCACCTTGCTGGCATCTGAGTCGGACTGGAGCTCTCTGCCCTTTACCAATTCAGCCACAGGCCCATCCATCTGGCCCATCATGACTCACTTTCATTTCATCAGTCCATAAAACCTTACAAAAATCAGTCTTGAGATATTTCTTGGCCCAGTCTTGACGTTTCAGCTTGTGTGTCTTGTTCAGTGGTGGTCGTCTTTCAGCCTTTCTTACCTTGGCCATGTTTCTGAGTATTGCACACCTTGTGCTTTTGGGCACTCCAGTGATGTTGCAGCTCTGAAATATGGCCAAACTGGTGGCAAATGGCATCTTGGCAGCTGCATGCTTGACTTTTCTCAGTTCATGGGCAGTTATTTTGCGCCTTGGTTTTTCCACACGCTTCTTGTGACCCTGTTGACTATTTTGAATGAAACGCTTGATTGTTCGATGATCACGCTTCAGAAGCTTTGCAATTTTAAGAGTGCTGCATCCCTCTGCAAGATATCTCACTATTTTTGACTTTTCTGAGCCTGTCAAGTCCTTCTTTTGACCCATTTTGCCAAAGGAAAGGAAGTTGCCTAATAATTATGCACACCTGATTTAGGGTGTTGATGTCATTAGACCACACCCCTTCTCATTACAGAGATGCACATCACCTAATATGCTTAATTGGTAGTAGGCTTTCGAGCCTATACAGCTTGGAGTAAGACAACATGCATAAAGAGGATGATGTGGTCAAAATACTCATTTGCCTAATAATTCTGCACTCCCTGTATAATTAAAATAAATCTAAATAAAACTGCTATCATTCCCTAAATTATTCCTATTTAAAACTAAATACTTACATATAAAATAAACCCTAAACTAGCTACAATATAACTAATAGTTACATTGTAGCTAGCTTAGGGATTATTTTTATTTAACCGGCAAGTTTGTATTTTATTTTAACTAGGTAGACTAGTTACTAAATAGTTATTAACTATTTAATAACTACCTAGCTAAAATAAATACAAATTGACCTGTAAAATAAAACCTAACCTAAGTTACAATAAAACCTAACACTACACTACAATTAAATAAATTAACTAAATTAAATACAATTAAATTAATTAAATTAGCTAAATCACAAAAAAAACCCCACTAAATTACAGAAAATAAAAAACAAATGACAGATCTTTAATCTAATTACACCTAATCTAATAGCCCTATCAAAATAAAAAAGCCCCCCCCCAAATAAAAAAAACCCTAGCCTAAACTAAACTATCAATAGTCCTTAAAAGGGCCTTTTGCGCGGCATTGCCCCGAAGTAATCAGCTCTTTTACCTGTAAAAAAAATGCAAAACAACCCCCCAACAGTAAAACCCACCACCCACACAAGCAACCCCCCAAATAAAATCCTAACTAAAAAAACCTAAGCTCCCCATTGCCCTGAAAAGGGCATTTGGATGGGCATTGCCCTTAAATGGGAATTTAGCTCTTTTGCTGACACAAAGCCCTAACCTAAAAAATAAACCTACCCTATACACCCTTAAAAAAATCCTAAAACTATTTCCTGAAGATTCACTTACCTGGAGAAGTCTTCATCCAAGCGGCAAGATGTCCTCAACAAAGCCGGCAGAAGTGGTCCTCCAGACGGGCAGAAGTGGTCCTCCAGACGGGCAGAAGTCTTCATCCAGACACCATCTTCTATCTTCATCCTTCCGGCGCGGAGCGGGTCCATCATCAAGACATCCGACGTGGAGCATCCTCTTCAAATGACGGCTTCTTCATAATGAATATCTCTTTAAGTGACATCATCCAAGATGGCGTCCCTTAGATTCCGATTGGCTGATTCTATCAGCCAATCAGAATTAAGGTAGAAAAAATCCTATTGGCTGATGCAATCAGCCAATAGGATTGAGCTGGCATTCTATTGTCTGTTCCAATCAGCCAATAGAATTGAAGTTCAATCCTTTTGGCTGATCCAATCTGCCAATAGGATTTTTCTACCTTAATTCCAATTGGCTAATATAATTCTATCAGCCAATCGGAATCTAAGGGACGGCATCTTGGATGACGTCACTTAAAGAGATATTCATTATGATGAAGCCGTCGTTTGAAGAGGATGCTCTGCGTCGGATGTCTTGAAGATGGACCCGCTCCGCGCCGGAAGGATGAAGATAGAAGATGCTGTCTGGATGAAGACTTCTGCCCGTCTGGAGGACCACTTCTGCCCGTCTGGAGGATAACTCCTGCCAGCTTCGTTGAGGACATCTTGCCGCTTGGATGAAGACCTCTCCCGGTAAGTAAATCTTCGGGGGTTAGTGTTAGGATTTTTTTTCTTTTATTGGGTGGGTTTATTTTTTATGTTATGGCTTTGGGCCTGCAAAGAGCTAAATGCCCTTTTATTTTATTTTATTTGGGGGGTTGCTTGTGTGGGTGGTGGGTTTTACTGTTGGGGGGGTTGTTTGTATTTTTTTTTTTTTACAGGTAAAAGAGCTGATTAAAGGATTCCAAAACTTTTTTTTTTGTGTGCACTACCAAACCACACATTTCATATAACAATTAGTAATATAAAAGAGATCACCTACTTTTACACTCTAACGAAGCTTCTCTACATTTTAAAATATACTTTTTATTTTCTCCTATTACGTCACCCAATCCAACCCTCAAATATGGGCCGGTCAAGATGAATAGAAATCTCCAATCTGTTGCAGATTTTCTGCATATCATTATGTGACGATTTCGTCACCCTGCGCATGCATAGACTGATTGTGACACTTGCGCATGCGCATATCCCGTCCCTTTGTGAAACTTGCGCATGCGCATATCCCGCCCCTGATACAGCGGGTCTGTTGGTTTGTACAGAGATACACCGTTAATGACATAAACGATGACTCTGCAGAAGCTTGCGCATGCGGATTGCTGCAATGTTCCGCCATATTCGAACCTGGGTTATCCACCAGGATTGGGCTATGAACATGCATAGTCGGTGGTGGGTTTGGAAAACCTTCAATTTTCAGAAGAGGTTTACTACTAAAAGGTAAATTTTTGATAGTTGAATGTATAATACAAAATTCTATAATAATTATTAATTTTGCGATAGTGCCAACTTTTTTTGAGGGTTTAGTGTCCCTTTAATTTGGGGCAATGCCCTGCACAAGGTCCTTATAAGGGCTATTGATAGTATAGTTTAGGCTAGGTTTTTTATTTATTTTGGGGGGCTTTTTTATTTTGATAGGGCTATTAGATTAGGTCTAATTAGTTTAAAGATCTGTAATTTGTTTTTTATTTTCTGTAATTTAGTGTTGTTTTTTTGTGATTTAGCTAATTTAATTTATTTAATTGTATTTAATTTAGTTAATTTATTTAATTGTAGTGTAGTGTTAGGTGTTATTGTAACATAGGTTAGGTTTTATCCAGTACATTTTGAGATATTTAATCTTGGGAAAACAGCTGATTCATTTTTATTGTCAATTGGAATGAAAATATTTTTTGTACACTTATGGCCAAAACTGATCACTTTAATGGCTTGAACTTCCATAGCCAAGATGTTCTAGTGCTCTTCAAAAGATTCTTGGAAAATCCTATTTTTTTTTTTCTAGAATTTTTTAAGTTTGAAGTATGGAAATATTTATTTTTAGGAAGAACATGGATTTTTTAAGACTTCTTAAATGTGGTAGATACATAATTTAAGCAGAATATTTACTAGACAGATTAAATCCTGTTATTTAATATATTGCATGTAGAAAAAAAAAAAAAAATATTAGGTGGGTTAAAATTGGATTTATAAAAATGTATAGGAGAAATAATTTGGACAGAAATTTATGTCTGATCTGGAGATAAAAGTTTACTACCTGTATAATGTAGGGGATAGTGTAGATGACTCTTTATAACACAGGTTTAATTCCTATTAAAAGTTCTTTGTTAATTAACATGATACCCTAAATCTCAAAAAGTCTTTCACAACTCAGGCTGTTTAACTGCAGTGTTACAGATTTATGTTTATTCAAAGTCTTTTTTTCTTGCAGTGCATTTTTAATCCATGTATAATGGTAAAGATTTTAATATTTAAAGGCAAAATACTTATTCATTCCTGAATTAAATGCAAAACGGGGGAAAATGTTGACTTCTGTGTTTGATTAATGGAAATGTGAAATTTAGACTCTGCACTTCCCCCTCAACATGTAATGATTAAACAACATTCTGAGTAAGGACTGTATTCTTATTACTGTTGATATGGTAAACTGTGTCTGAGAGATCCAAGTTCACTCATAGCTTAAAGGGACACTAAACCCATAATCTTTCTTTCAAAATTCAGATAGAGAATACAATTTTAAATTACATTCCAATTTACTTCCATTATCAAATTTCCTTCATTTTTTAGATATCCTTTGTTTAAGAAATAGCAATGCAATTGGGAGAGTCAATTACATGAGGCATCATCTATGTACAGCTACCAATCAGCAGCTACTGAGCCTCTCTAGATATGCTTTTCAGAAAAGAATATCAAGAGAATTAAGCAAATTAGATAATAGAAGTAAATTAGAAAGTTGTTTAAAATTGCCTGCTCTTCAAAATTCATTTATTTAATCAATTCATTTATAGTTTTTTTTTTGTTTTTTTTTTGCATTTATTAAAGGGAGATAGAAGTCAAAGGTACAATTATAAAAAAGTTTCAATTTATTACTATTATGAAATTTAGCTAATGTGATTAAATTTAACACATTTTTCATGAGACCATACTGAGATAGGATCTAGAACATGGACCTGTCTTGAACATTATATGCATAACATTGTTGCAAATACTGTTGCCATAGTGCTTAAAATATGTGCACGCTCCTGTGCCTACTTCACTATACGCTCATGAACACAAACTAAATATCAATAAAGGATGCAAGACAAAGATGTGAATTTGATAATAAATGCAAATTGGATAGCGTATTTATTTCAATTTGATCTCTCTATCCATTTAAAAACTGAAACTATAGCATTAATGCATTTTTGTGTCTTGTATAATGAATCCGTTTGTAAAATCTCCTTTTAACAGCCTAAAACATTATCATTTTAATGTCAGAAAAGTTGACAATGCTATACTCTACGTAAAGGAAGAACATTACTTATGCAGATAGACATATCATTAGAATGTATGGATCTTCAGAATGACGACAGTTCTACCGTACCTGTCAGCTTATAATTCCTTATATGCATATTTTATTTTATTTATTTTTTTATTATCTGCATTACATATTATTTTTACCTGCTTATAGTTATCTGCTACAAAAATAATTTGGTTCTCATTAGAAGTCTGCAACCATTGAATTGGCTAGCATTTCAAAGCATTATAGCCCAGCTAATGTCAGACTCTTCTTCTGTAAAAGATACGTAATTACAGAGACACTTTGGTTGCTAGGCAACTAAAATCCATGTAAAACTGTGTGCATCCCATTAGCATGTAAACGTGACTGTTAGGTTCCTACTAACTGCTGAACAATTTAATGGTCATGCACTAAGATCACTAAATATGATGCTGATCGCTATCATCACAGTCATGTTATCACTCAAATCTTTTATCCCATTAAACACAACACAAAATAATGAAAATAAGAGTTAAGCACAAGATACTTTCAAGGTCACTACTAGTATAACAAATTTGCAGATCGAGATAGAGAATAAGCTATTGCTGAATACAAAAAAATAACAAATTTTCCTTTTAAAGGCAGAACGAGAAAACTGTTAAAATTAGGGTGACCATATTGCGGCTTTAAAAAGGGACACATATGAAAAATACATATGTCAGGGTTCTTATGCAAAACACTTCTTTAAACAGCCCTGAAAACAGCCCTGACATATGTATTTTTCATATGTGTCCCTTTTTAAAGCGGCAATACGGTCACCCTAGTTATTATGTATGACATAACCCATGACCTCACATATGACATTATACATAGCATCATTAATTATACCAGTAATTACACAAGATCTTATCTCTCTGATGACATCACTGATAAAATCATGTATCAGGTTACATTGCAACACAAAACCTGAATGAGAAAAGTGAACCAAAAAATGTCTTCAAAATATCAATATGAATATCATCTCTAAACATTAATAAAGCAGGAAAACAATTTCATAATTCACTGTATGTGTTCCTCACACATTAACACTGTAGAAATAACATCATCATGCATTAACATTGCAATAAAACATTACTTACTGGTACAGAATATTTTTTCATGGCATTGACATTCCACAAAATGTTAGAGCTGTTCAATCAGAAAGAATTTGCCTTGCCCACGTGCAGCTAAATATGCTTCATAAGAAATTAACCTAAACTGAGCCAGATGACTGTGCAATGAAATAATTACATACCACACTATAAACGACCTAGTATTGAAATTACAATCAAACTATTGTATCATTGTCTCAGATATTCCCATATGTGTTACAGGTAGGTATTACTTGGACACTGAACCCAATTTTTTTTGCAATTTTAAGCAACTTTCTATTTACTCCTATTATCAACATTTCTTTATTCTCTTGGTATCTTTATTTGAAAGGCACAAATGTAAGTTTAGAAGCCGGCCCATTTTTGGTGAGCAACCTGGGCTTTTCTTGCTTATTGGTGGATAAATTCACCCACCAATAAACAACTGCTGTCCAGTGTCTGAACCAAAAATTGACTGGCTCCTTAGCTTAGATGCCTTCTTTTTTAAATAAAGATAGCAAGAAAACAAAGAAAATTTGTTAATAGGAGTAAATTAGAAAGTTGTTTAAAATTGCATGCTCTTTCTGAATCCCGAAACAAAAAAATCGGGTCCAGTGTCCCATTAAAAAGGCTATATATGATGTCATAAGTGATTTCACAAGTAATATGATCAGTGATATTAATGGGCTGAAATCATGCATGTTTGTTAGGCGGAGGATGGTTGCTGTTAAAGGAACATCCAACCCAATTTTTTTAATGTTTTAGACAGAAATTTTAAACAACAACTTACTTTTAAGTTCAAATTTGATTCCTTCATGTGGTAACCTTTGTTGAAGAAGCAGCAATGCATTGCAATGAGGTTTTGAATATCAATCCTTCGGGATACCAATGAAAAGAAGCATATTTGTGTAGCCACCAATCATCAAGCTAGCTCCAAATAGTGCATTGCCTACCTAGGTATACTTCTTAATAAGGGATTCAAAGACAACAAAGCAAATTAGATAATATAAGTAAATTGGAAAGTAAATTTAAATTTGTATACTCTATCTAAAGGGACATTAAACTTCTTGGTATAACTACAGTAGCATGGTCACTACTCACCATGTTATTGGTTTCCCTCCCATACCTGCTGTTCACTAAGATTGCCTAATTACAGAATCCAGCTGATAATGCTCTGCATTTTATACTGGGCGCCACCATCTTGTAGCTTGTGTATTCTTGCATCCTATTATAGCAGCTGTATATTTCACTTCAGTTTAGCTCACATAATAGAGAGCAGAAGTTTTACCTTTCTCATGGCTAGATTACAAGTCTTGCGTTAGCCTTAAAAAGCAGCATTGAGAGGTCCCAACGCTGCTTTTTAACGCCCGCTGGTATTACGAGTCTGGCAGGTACAGGTGTACCGCTCACTTTTATTCCGCGACTCGAGCTTACCGCAAATCCCCTTACATAAAATGCGTATCCTATCTTTTCAATGGGACTTGCCTAATGCCGGTATTACGACTTGGAAGAAGTGAGCGGTAGACCCTCTCCTGTCAAGACTACCGCAAGTCAGTAGTTAAGCGTTTTATGGGTTAACTCCGTAACATAAAACTCTTAACTAAAGTGCTAAAATGTACACTAACACCCATAAACTACCTATTAACCCCTAAACCAAGCCCCCCTCCACATCGCAAACACTTAAATAAAGTTTTTAACCCGTAATCTGCCAACCGGACATCGCCGCCACTTTAATAAATATATTAACCCCTAAACCGCCACACTCCCGCCTCGCAAACACTAGTTAAATTTTTATTAACCCCTAATCTGCCGTCCCTAACATTGCTGACACCTACCTACATTTATTAACCCCTAATCTGCCACCCCCAACATCGCCGCTACTATATTAAATGTATTAACCCCTAAACCTAAGTCTAACCCTAAGTCTAACCCCCCCTAACTTAAATATAATTTAAATAAAACAAAATAAAATTACTATCATTAAATAAATTATTCCTATTTTAAACTAAATACTTACCTATAAAATAAACCCTAAGCTAGCTACAATATAACTAATAGTTACATTTGTAGCTATTTTAGGATTTATTTTTATTTTACATGCAACTTTGTATTTATTTTAACTTGGTAGAATAGTTAATAAATAGTTATTAACTATTTAATAACTACCTAGTTAAAATAAGTACAAATTTACCATTAAAATAAACCCTAACCTAAGTTACAATTACACCTAACACTACACTATCATTAAATAAATTAACTAAATTACCTACAATTAATTACAATTAAATTAAATAAACTAAAGTATGAAACCCCCCCCCCACTAAATTACAGAAAAAAATAAAATAATTACAAGATTTTTAAACTAATTACACCTAATCTAATCCCCCTAATAAAATAAAAAAGCCCCCCCCAAAATAATAAAAATCCCTACCCTATACTAAATTACAAATAGCCCTTAAAAGGGCTTTTTGCGGGGCATTGCCCCAAAGCTCTTTTACCTGTAAGAAAAATACAATACGCCCCAACATTACAACCCACCACCCACACACCCAACCCTACTCTAAAACCCACCCAATCCCTCCTTAATAAAACCTAACACTACCCCCTTGAAGATCACCCTACCCAGCCAGACACAAGTGGTCCTCCAGAGGGGCAGAAGTCTTCAACCAATCCGGGTAGAAGAGGACCTCCAGATGGGCAGGTCTTCATCCAGGCTGCATCTTCTATCTTCATCCATCCGGAGTGGAGCAGGTCCATCTTAAAGCCAGCCGACGCGGAGCATCCATCCAGACTGACAACTACATGACGAATGACGGTTCCTTTAAATGACATCATCCAAGATGGCGTCCCTTGAATTCCGATTGGCTGATAGGATTCTATCATCCAATCGGAATTAAGGTAGGAAAAATCCTATTGGCTGATCCAATCAGCCAATAGGATTGAGCTCGCATTCTATTGGCTGTTCCAATCAGCCTTTGGCGGCGGCAGATTAGGGGTTAATAAGTGTAGTTAGGTGGCGGCGACATTGGGGGCGGCAGAGTATGGGTTAATAAAAAAAAGTAGGTGTTGGCGATGTTGGGGACGGCAGATTAGGGGTTAATAATATAATGCAGGTGTTGGCGATGTCAGTGGTGGCAGATTAGGGGTTAGTAAGTGTAAGATTAGGGGTGTTTAGACTCGGGTTCATGTTAGGGTGTTATGTGTAGACATAACTTTTGTTTCCCCATAGGAATCAATAGGGATGCGTTAGGAGCTGAACGCTGCTTTTTTGCAGGTGTTAGGTTTTTTTCAGCCGATTCTGCCCCATTGATTCCTATGGGGAAATTGTGCACGAGCACGTTTTGCCAGCTCGCGCGAATGTAAGCAATGCTGGTATTGAGGTGAGATGTGGAGCTAAATTTTGCTCTACGCTCACCTTTTTGCAGCTAACGCCGGATTTGAAAAAAAACTGTAAATACCAACGTTGTCTTAAGTGAGCGGTGAAAAAAACTGCTTGTTAGCAACGCACCCCTATTACCGCAAAACTCGTAATCTCTTTGTCAGTTTTTTGCTTAGTTTAGAAGTTAAATAACAAATAAAAGCTTCCAGATGGCAGTGCCCAATGTGAAGATGAAGAGCTACACTAACTGATACTTGTAAGGGGTTAACATAAGAGAATCATTTTGAAGACAGCTATAGGCAAAGGAGGAAAAACTATAGCATGGTGAGTAGTAACTATGCTACTGTAGTTGTACTCAGCAGTTTAATGTCCCTTTAATTTTGACTTTCCTATCCCTTTAAGGTGGGATAATTTTTGAACTTTCACAGACTTTTTTTTTCTAGCATTTCAACATTGAGCATTTGTATCATTAACATCTAGCTTTGTTGAACATCTCAATAAATTATATCTTGCTCAGAAAACAAGAACCAATAGCAATGTGAAAAAGTTATGTAAATTTTAGTAATTGTAAAATATTTTATTAGATTAATTTAAACTAGATTAAGGGCTGGATTTTAAAACTGCCGAGCAGATGAAGTTCACTATCATGAACTTTGTCCGTTTAGCTTTGCGGTGAGTAGCAGCAGTATACTGCCCAGAGTTAACATTGTACAATTTACTGTATGTGCAATGCCCCCTGCTTGTGCGCTGCCAATAATGCAGAAGAGGGGCTGTCAATCATCCAAATCTGATCGTTCAAGCTCACTCTGAGAGAGCCTAAAATAATGGGACTCTGACACTGCTATCTCAGATTGATAAACATAGCCCTAAGTAGCCTCTCTGGATAAAATGTGAACCCTCTCAGAAACATTGCAGATGTGACTATGGGGTTGGCCATGGGCTATCCAAGGGTTTTTAGAGGCATGGTTGGGGTTTTTCACCTAAGCATCTTTAAAGCATGTGGAATTCATAAAGACTCTTTTACACCTGTGAGGTTTCTTGTCTTGTATTCAAGTTAAACTATTTAAAGTTGACACAGTTGTCTTGTTTTTATTTTTCTTTCATTTATATTTAATTGTTTTTAAGTTTTCTTTTATGCATATGCAAGTTTAAACTGTTTTATACAGGTATATATTGTTTTCTTTTAAGTTATTAAGTAATGTTTTGCAGTGCTGTTTTCTATATGCAGGCATACTTCAAAGTTCTATGCTGAGACAAGTTAGAGGTTACAAGGTAGAAGCAGCGCCATTAATTAATTAATAATCATAATGTGAAAAAGGGAAGGTAAAAATCTTATAGAATTCCACAATTTTGAGCTGCAGTGTTGCAGCAAGTCTTTTCAGTTGCGTCCTAGAGTAATCAAATGAGCTGGGGTCAGGAACACGAAGATCAGCAAAGTCAGGAACAAGCGAGGGATCAGGGACCAGAAGGGGCATCAAACAAGCTAGGTTATACATGGAGTCAGGAACACAGGAACTCACAGAGAAGTCAGAGACTTTGCAAGGGCAATGGCGAACAGGACTGAGGCAGTTAAATAGGAAGTGATGACATCATCATTCTGAGACTGCAACCTGTCTCTGATGATGTTCTCCAGTTTGGCCATAGAAGGGATCCTGGGAATAGTGAGCAGTGTTACACACTCTGATACAGGCAAATAGGAAACACAGGTGATTCTAAAATGGCAGCCAAGATAAAAAGTGAAGTCAGGGTGAATATCTATTTATAAATACTTATAACATATTATGCTATGTGAGGAACATTGGAATGTTAAATATTTACAGTAAATACATATTTAAAACCTTTATTAAATATTAATATTGCATAAATATGCTTTTACATGTTTTCATCTACTTAACAGCAATGGTATCCTGTCAGGGTATCTGTGAATGTCAGTAGATAATACAAACATATAAATATATATATATATATATATATATATATATATATATATATATATATATTCTATAATATAAAAGGCCAAGTGTGTTTGTCCAAAGCTGTCATGCACAGTAGAGACTGTGCAAGGACAAACACACCTGGCCTTCAATAGACTAACCTCCTGGCATCTGGGGCCAACCGGGCGTGACAGGGGCAGAACCGGACATGACATGTGCAGGGCAAGGGCGGGGCCGGTATGAAATGGTTGGGGCTGGGCGGAGCCTTGCGGCTGTGAAAGAGAGGGCTCAAAAGAGGGGGGATAGAGAGAGAGCAAAAGAGGGGGGATAGAGAGCAAAAGAGGGGGGACAGAGAGAGCAAAAGAGAGGGAGAGATAGCAAAAGAGAGGGGGGAAAGAGAGCAAAAAAAATGGGAGAGAGAGAGAGCAAAATAGGGGGTAGAGAGAGCAAAAGAGGGGGGAGAGAGAGCAAAAAAGAGGGGTGAGAGAGAGCAAAAGATGGGGGATAGAGAGAGCAAAAGAGGGGGGATAGAGAGAGCAAAATAGGGGGGGATAGAGAGAGAAAAAGAGAGGGAGAGAGAGGGAGAGGAACAGCAAAAAAGAGGGGGGAAAGAGAGCAAAAGAAAAGGGAAAGAGAGAGAGAGTAAAAGAGGGGGGAGAGGGAGAGCAAAAGAGAGGGGGGAGAGAGAGAGAGAGCAAATGATGGTGGATAGAGAGATCAAAAGAGGGGGGATAGAGAGAGCAAAAGAGGGGGATATAGAGTGAGCAAAAGAGAGGGGGGAAGATATTTCAAAAGAAAGGGGAGAGAGAGAGCAAAAGAGGGGGATAGAGAGAGCAAAAGAAGGGGAGAGAGACAGCAAAAGAGAGGGGGAGATATAAAAAGAGGGGGGAGAGAGAGAGCAAAAGAGAGTGGTGGGGAGAGAGAGAAAAAGAGAGGGGGGAGAGAGAGCAAAAAATAGGGGGGATAGAGAGAACAAAAGAGAGTGGTGGGGAGAGAGAGAAAAAGAGAGGGGGGAGAGAGAGCAAAAAATAGGGGGGAGAGAGAGAGAGCAAAAGAGGGGGGATAGAGAGAGCAAAAGAGGGGGGATAGAGAGAGCAAAAGAAGGGCAATATAGAGAGCAAAAGAAGGGGGATAGAGAGAGCTAAAGAGAGGGAGAGAGAAAGCAAAAGAGAGGGGGGAGAGAGCAAAAGAAAAGGGGGGAGAAAGAGTAAAAGATAGTAAAAGATGGGAATTAGAGAGAGCAAAGGAGAGGGGGAGAGAGAGAGCAAAAGAGAGGGGGCGAGAGACAGAAAAAGAGAGGGAGAGAAACAGCAAAAGAGAGGGGGGAAAGAGATCAATAGAAAGGGGAGAGAGAGCAAAAGAGGGGGTTAGAGAGAGCAAAAGAGGGGGAGAGAGACAGCAAAACAGAGGGGGGGGAGAAAGAGCAAAAGAAAGGGGGGAGAGAAAGAGCAAAAGAGGGGAGATAGAGAGAGCAAAAGAGGGGGGAGGGAGAGAGCAAAAGAGAGGGAGAGACAGCAAAAAAAGAGGGGGAGAGAGAGCAAAAAAGAGGGGGAGAGAGCAAAAGAGAGGGGGGATAAAGAGAGTCAGAGAGAGAGAGAGAGAGAGAGCGAGAGAGAGAGAGAGAGAGAGAGAGAGAGAGAGAGAGAGAGAGAGCAAAAGAGATGGGGAGAGAGAGCACAAAAGAGATGGGGAGAGAGAGCGCAAAAGAGAGGGAGGAAAAGAGAGGGAGAGAGAGAGCAAAAGAGAGGGGGGAGAGAGAGAGATCAAAAGAGAGGAGGGAGAGAGAGAGCAAAATAGAGAGAGGGGGAGAGAGAGAGCAAAATAGAGAGGGGGAGAGAGAGCAAAACAGAGAGAGGGGGAGATAGAGAGAAGAAGAGAGAAGGGGAGAGAGAGCAGAAGAGATGGGGCAGAAAGAGCAAAATAGAGGGGGGATAGAGAGAGAACAAGGGGTGGAACCACTGCACTGGAAAAATTGGCCCATGTACAGAGGCTTTAGGACTAGTATATATATATATATATATATATTTAATAAGATAAAATAAGTATGCAATCTATCAAATATTAAATTTGAGCATGCTTAATACCATTGCTGGATACATCCTGTGTAATGCAAATCTGGGGTCAGAAATTGGATGCCTTGCTGATTACACATCAGAATTAAGCTCAGACCCCTCTCCCCACTCACTATGCTAAATTATACCTTTGTTCAATACATTTGCTCAGATCAAAATCTATGACTTAAACAATTGCCCTAATACTGACCTAGTTCAGGATGTCCCCTGGGGTGGCAGAGGCAAGATTCTGTATATGAAGTCAAATAAGCAAGCAAAATTCTGAGGATGTGATAATTAGCACAGGCTTGCTAATTACCCCTGAACCAACTAAATACACATCTGGCCTGGGAACAAAGAAAGTTACTTACAGACATGTGGAAATGCTGTGACTTAATCTTCATATAAGTTAATATTCTCCATACTCGATTATATTAACAAGTATTATAAGTTAATATTCTCCATACTCGATTATATTAACAACAATATATATATACATATATATATATATATATATATATATATATATATATATATATATCTGAAACTTATAACCCTTTAGATAAGTGTCTGCTGTATTAAATAGGTAACCCCATGTTCGGAATGTTAACCAACTGCATAACCTTATTTTAAAATATATACCATAAATAACCACATATGTAAAAGGTTTAACCAAATTGTTTCATAATGGATAACATATTTGTATATTTTTCAGACATTGAATAAGTGCATATGTAATTGGTGCTGTAAATTATACCATATGTTTTATACACTCAGCAGGAGATATAGGGATATGCAATTCTTATATTAATATGGGATAATAATCCAATGTAAATATAGCTATATAAAATTACATCTGACTGAGAGAGGGAGAGGAACAGCAAAAAAGAGGGGGGGAAAGAGAGCAAAAGAAAAGGGAAAGAGAGAGAGAGTAAAAGAGGGGGGAGAGGGAGAGCAAAAGAGAGGGGGGAGAGAGAGAGAGCAAAAGATGGTGGATAGAGAGATCAAAAGAGGGGGGATAGAGAGAGCAAAAGAGGGGGATATAGAGTGAGCAAAAGAGAGGGGGGAAGATATTTCAAAAGAAAGGGGAGAGAGAGAGCAAAAGAGGGGGGATAGAGAGAGCAAAAGAAGGGGAGAGAGACAGCAAAAGAGAGGGGGAGATATCAAAAGAGGGGGGAGAGAGAGAGCAAAAGAGAGGGGGAAGAGAGAGAGGAAAAGATGGAGGATAGAGAGAACAAAAGAGAGGGGGATAGAGAGAACAAAAGAGAGTGGTGTGGAGAGAGAGAAAAAGAGAGGGGGGAGAGAGAGCAAAAGATAGGGGGGAGAGAGAGAGCAGGAGATATACGGATATGCAATTCTTATATTAATATGGGATAATAATCCAATGTAAATATAGCTATATAAAATTACATCTGACTGAGAGAGGGAGAGGAACAGCAAAAAAGAGGGGAGAAAGAGAGCAAAAGAAAAGGGAAAGATATACGGATATGCAATTCTTATATTAATATGGGATAATAATCCAATGTAAATATAGCTATATAAAATTACATCTGACTGCTACTCACAAGGTATGTATATGATATAAAATGGTGAATAGGAAATTATATATATATATTCTCTCTCTCTCTCTCTCTCTCTCTCTCTATATATATATATATATATATATATATATATATACATATATATATATATATATATATATATATATATATATATATATATATATATATATATATATACCAGTATATTGAATGAACTGATATATTCTTTAATATCATACAAAACATATTAAATTATTAGAAATCCTTTTTAATACCCTAATAATTAAATAGTACTATATGGTCCCATATATGCTGAACATATAATTTTTTAATATCAGGAAATACTAAGACTTAGATTTGGAGTTTGGCGGTAGCCGTGAAAACCAGCGTTAGAGGCTCCTAACGCTGGTTTTAGGCTACCGCCGGTATATAGAGTCACTCAAAATAGGGTCTAACGCTCACTTTTCAGCCGCGACTTTTCCATACCGCAGATCCCCTTACGTCAATTGCGTATCCTATCTTTTCAATGGGATCTTCCTAACTCCGGTATTTAGAGTAGTTTCTGAAGTGAGCGTTAGACATCTAACGACAAAACTCCAGCCGCAGGAAAAAAGTCAGTAGTTAAGAGCTTTCTGGGCTAACGTCGGTTCATAAAGCTCTTAACTACTGTACTCTAAAGTACACTAACACCCATAAACTACCTATGTACCCCTAAACCGAGGTCCCCCCACATCGCCGCCACTCGATTAAATTTTTTTAACCCCTAATCTGCCGACCGCCACCTATGTTATCCTTATGTACCCCTAATCTGCTGCCCCTAACACCGCCGACCCCTGTATTATATTTATTAACCCCTAATCTGCCCCCCACAACGTCGCAGCCAGCTACCTACACTTATTAACCCCTAATCTGCCGTCCGCACGCCGCCGCCAGCTACATTATCCCTATGTACCCCTAATCTGCTGCCCCTAACACCGCCGACCCCTGTATTATATTTATTAACCCCTAATCTGCCCCCCCATAACGTCTCCGCCAGCTACCTACACTTATTAACCCCTAATCTGCCGAGCGGACCTGAGCGCTACTATAATAAAGTTATTAACCCCTAATCCGCCTCACTAACCCTATAATAAATAGTATTAACCCCTAATCTGCCCTCCCTAACATCGCCGACACCTAACTTCAATTATTAACCCCTGATCGGAACAGCCAATAGAATGCAAGCTCAATCTGATTGGCTGATTGGATCAGCCAATCGGATTGAACTTGATTCTGATTGGCTGATTCCATCAGCCAATCAGAATATTCCTACCTTAATTCCGATTGGCTGATAGAATCCTATCAGCCAATCGGAATTCGAGGGACGCCATCTTGGATGACGTCATTTAAAGGAACCGTCATTCGTCGTTCAGTCGTCGGCCAGGATGGATGTTCCGCGGTGGAGGTCTTCAGGATGCTGCCGCTTCGCTCCGGATGGATGCCGCTTGGATGAAGACTTCAATCGGATGGAAGAACTCTTCTGCCCCGCTTGGATGAAGACTTCAGCCAGATCATGGACCTCTTCAGCCCCCCGCTTGGGCTTGGATCAGGACATCGGAGGAGCTCTTCTGGACCGATCGGTGAACCTGGTATGGTGAAGACAAGGTAGGATGATCTTCAGGGGCTTAGTGTTAGGTTTATTTAAGGGGGGTTTGGGTTAGATTAGGGGCATGTGGGTGGTGGGTTGTAATGTTGGGGGGCTTGGGTATTGTATGTTTTTTTTTACAGGCAAAAGAGCTGAACTTCTTGGGGCATGCCCCGCAAAGGGCCCTGTTCAGGGCTGGTAAGGTAAAAGAGCTTTGAACTGTAGTAATTTAGAATAGGGTAGGGCATTTTTTTATTTTGGGGGGCTTTGTTATTTTATTAGGGGGCTTAGAGTAGGTGTAATTAGTTTAAAATTGTTGTAATATTTTTCTTATGTTTGTAAATATTTTTTTATTTTTTGTAACTTAGTTCTTTGTTATTTTTTGTACTTTAGCTAGTTTATTTAATTGTATTTATTTGTAGCAATTGTATTTAATTAATTTATTGATAGTGTAGTGTTAGGTTAATTGTAGGTAATTGTAGGTAGTTTATTTAATTAATTTATTGATAGTCTAGTGTTAGGTTTATTTGTAACTTAGGTTAGGATTTCTTTTACAGGTAAATTTGTAATTATTTTAACTATTTTAGCTATTAAATAGTTCTTAACTATTTAATAGCTATTGTACCTGGTTAAAATAAATACAAAGTTACCTGTAAAATAAATATAAATCCTAAAATAGCTATAATATAATTATAATTTATATTGTAGCTATATTAGGATTTATTTTACAGGTAAGTATTTAGCTTTAAATAGGAATAATTTATTTAATAAGAGTTAATTAATTTCGTTAGATTTCAATTATATTTAACTTAGGGGGGTGTTAGTATTAGGGTTAGACTTAGCTTTAGGGGTTAATACATTTATTAGAATAGCGGCGAGATTCGGTCGGCAGATTAGGGGTTAATGTTTGAAGTTAGGTGTCAGCGATGTTAGGGAGGGCAGATTAGGGGTTAATACTATTTATGATAGGGTTAGTGAGGCGGATTAGGGGTTAATAACTTTATTATAATAGCGGTGCGGTCCGGTCGGCAGATTAGCGGTTAATAAGTGTAGGCAGGTGGAGGCGACGTTGTGGGGGGCAGATTAGGGGTTAATAAATATAATATAGGGGTCGGCGGTGTTAGGGGCAGCAGATTAGGGGTACATAAGGATAATGTAAGTAGCGGCGGTTTACGGAGAGGCAGATTAGGGGTTAAAAATAATATGCAGGGGTCAGCGATAGCGGGGGCGGCAGATTAGGGGTTAATAAGTGTAAGGTTAGGGGTGTTTAGACTCGGGGTACATGTTAGAGTGTTAAGTGCAGACGTCGGAAAGGTTACCGCATAGCAAACAATGGGGCTGCGTTAGGAGCTGAACGCGGCTTTTTTGCAGGTGATAGGTTTTTTTTCAGCTCAAACAGCCCCATTGTTTCCTATGGGAGAATCGTGCACGAGCACGTTTTTGAGGCTGGCCGCGTCCGTAAGCAACTCTGGTATAGAGAGTTGAAGCTGCGTTAAAAATGCTCTACGCTCCTTTTTTGGAGCCTAACGCAGCCTTTATGTGGACTCTCGATACCAGAGTTATTTTTATGGTGCGGCCAGTAAAACGCGGGCGTTAGTTTTTCGGGTCGTTACCGACAAAACTCCAAATCTAGCCGTTAGTATATTAAAGATACATTTGGATATAATATTATTGTGCTAACAAAGCCGTTTTTCCTGCTCATGTTGACCTCTGGTGGTTTATTCGAAAAATTGCAACCAAAGAAGATTGTAGTATCAAATAACCATACATTCCAAGTAAGCCAATGAAGGGACAAGTTTTGATAAGGGTGTATACGAATATTCACCAATGATTACAAAATAGAGCCGGGTTTATCCCTTGATAAAAGCTCATGCAAGAGGAAAAAAGGAGGTCTATTGCTGAAATTTTGACTGACTCACAACTGCTGCCTTTGTGTCAGGGTGCCAGGAATCAGACTGAGACGAGAAGTGCAAAAATAATCACACCTTTATTAATAGCAAAAAATAATAAAAAGTCCACAAGTCAAATAACAAGCAAGGAGTCAAAACCAGAGCTGGTAGTCAGACAAGCCGAGTCAGGAGCCAAAGCGAATAGTCAGTACAAACCAGGAATCAGGAACCAGGAAGGACGTCAGGCAGCCAGGTAATACACAGGAACTTTTACAAACAGGTCTGAGACAACACAAAGGCAAAGCATACTGAACAGAGGCCCTTTAAATAATAAGTGATGACATCACAATTCTGAGACTGCATCCTGTCTCACACGGATGATGCATACCAGTCTGGCCATAAAAGGAAGTGCAGGAAATGAGCAGCATCCCCCACAATGCACCATAGTCAGGAAGAGAGGTGAGTAAAATGGCTGCCAGCAGCACATGGCAAACAAAACAGGGAAAAAAAACCTGACAATACCATCCCCTCAACGACCCCTCCCCCGCGTGAGGACAAAAGGCTTATTGGGGAAACGGACATGGAAGACACGGAGGAGGGTGGGAGCATTAACATTAGAGGAGGGAACCCAAGAACGCTCCTCCAGACCATAGCCCCTCCAGTGAACCAAATACTGTACACGGCCCCTGGACATATGAGAGTCAATAATGCTGCTGGCCTGATACTCCTCATGGTTGTCAACAAAGATAGGACGGGGACGAGGCAACACAGTGGTAAACCAATTGCCGGAGATGCTCCTCCAAAGCCGGAATACCCTGAGACATGAATGAATAAGGCAACAAGGATGGTTGAAACCCATAATTCGCCATGAACGGGGATAACTTGGAGGAAGCATTAATAGCACTATTACGAACAAACTCTGCCCAAGGTAACAGTTCAGACCAATTTTCCGGGTGATCTGAGACATAGCAACGAAGGAACTGTTCCAGAGCTTGATTAGACTGTTCCGCAGCCCCATTAGATTGAGGGTGATATGCAGAGGAGAAGGAAAGCTGGATTCTCATTTGAGCACAAAAGGAACGCCAATATCTGGAGACAAACTGCCGGAGATGCTCTAAGACTTCAAAAGGTGGCCCTGTAACCCACAATAGAGGCAGAGCCCCTCCCTCCTCCTAAAGGCCCTCTCCGCCACGGAGAGAAGCGTGAATCCCAACTGCATTGGCTCAGTAGTACCTGGTGACTCGGAATCAGGAGGCATGGGAGAAAAGAGAGGCATGGGTGGGAACGAACACGCAGGAGACAACAGAACAGGAGGCTTCCACAAGCGCTCTTTGAAAGAGGGCCTCTCTCTGAGTCTGATGTCAATTAGGATCAAAAAAGACACCAATGCCTCGAGATCCTCTGGTAAATCTCTGGCAGCAACTTTATCTTTAATCGCATCACAGAGCCCATGAAAGAAGGCAGCAACAAGGGCTTCATTGTTCCAACCTACCTCTGCGGCAAGCATACGGAACTCAATAGCATTCTGAGCAACAGATCTTGTACCTTGCTGAATGGACATGAGTCGTTTAGCAGCAGAGGAGGAGCAAGCCGGAACATCAAATACCCTTTGAAAGGAGGCCACAAATTCAAGGTAATTTGAAATTGCAGGTTTATTTGTCTCCCACAAGGGATTAGCCCAGGCAAGAGCTGTGTCGAAGAGTAACGAGATGAAAAATCCCACCTTAACTCTGTCAGAGGGAAACGCCTGAGGTAACATCTCAAAGTAAATGCCCACCTGGTTCAAAAACACTCTGCACTGAATAGGATTGCCTCCATTTCGCTGAGGTAGAGGTGCAGAACCGGACATGCTCCTGGTAGGCATAGGTGCAGCAGCGGAAACAGGAGCAGCCATAACTTGTGGGACACTTTGGTCCAAATGTGCAGTGCGAGTCAGCAGGGTTTGCAGGGCTACTGCAAATTGATCCAAGCAGTGATCCTGTACATCCATCCTGGAAATGATGGCAGGTAAAGGTGGATTATTAGCACCATCAGGATTCATGGCCTTTGCGTAATGTCAGGGTGCCAGGAATCAGACTGAGACGAGAAGTGCAAAAATAATCACACCTTTATTAATAGCAAAAAATAATAAAAAGTCCACAAGTCAAATAACAAGCCAGGAGTCAAAACCAGAGCTGGTAGTCAGACGAGCCGAGTCAGGAGCCAAAGCTAATAGTCAGACAAAATCAGCAGCTGGAATTAGCAACAAGGAAAACAGCAGAGTCAGGAACAAGCCAGGGATCAGGAACCAGGAAGGACGTCAGGCAGCCAGGTAATACACAGGAACTCTCAAATACAGGTCTGAGACAACGCAAAGGCAAAGCATACTGAACAGAGGCCCTTTAAATAATAAGTGATGACATCACAAGTCTGAGACTGCATCCTGTCTCACACGGATGATGCACACCAGTCTGGCCATAAAAGGAAGTGCAGGAAATGAGCAGCATCCCCCACAATGCACCATAGTCAGGAAGAGAGGTGAGTAAAATGGCTGCCAGCAGCACATGGCAAACAAAACAGGGAAAAAAAACCTGACACTTTGGAATTGGAACACAGTCTCTATAAAGCAAAGCTGGGCCTAACGTTTCTTTTTCCATAATTGCAAATACCTTTCTTATTTATGAGGTGAACGGATTTATCTGAAAAAGCTGGAAATTCTCATACTGGCTCATGTAATAATGTATATGGTTATAATTTAATATTTTAAAGCAAATACATTAATTGTTGCTATAGTTTAATTGAAGCTGGTGATTTCAAGAGATATTTGGTATTTTACATTTATATTCATAGTCCTGCGTAGTATAGAACTAGTCACATTAATGCTCAATAATTTTATTAATCTTTGCTTTTATATATTTATAAGTCAGTCTTACTTATTGTAGTCAAATCTCTATGGTGTTTATTAAGTTATTTGTAGCTGTTATGATATATTTTAAACATTTTTTTATTGTGGCTAAATAAGAGGTTATTTCAGCTCAGATTAATTGGCATAAAAATTGGTTGTTGCATTAACAATACACGATTTCTGGTGGTTTAATTAGAATTATATAGAACCATTTGTGGTATTGTAATAAGCGTGTATAATTAATTCACAATCTAGTTTCTAGATAAATATATTTCAAGGTGTCTATAAAGGTAACTAATCTAGGATTAAGGAATAAATATTGATTTCAATAAATAAATTGTTACGTATATACATGTTATTGTTTATCAACTGCTAAGATAAGTTCTCCAACATTTTAGTGGAGATTACTGCTGGTATAATAATAAATGATGTTTTAACCTAGTATATACCAACAATCCAATGTATATATATAAATTAACATATGCATTATGTGTTTATATGTGTATATATGTCTGTAAATACATATATACATATATAAATGCATAAATACATATGTACACATATATACACATAAATGTATACATACTTATGCATCTTTAGACATGTTTATGTATTTATATCTCTATGCTGAAACCCTTTACCTGAGACCTCCTATATTTGAGCCTTTACAACATTTGTGTGCAATGTTAATATTGAATATTTTTTATAAGATCATGTTATTATGAGTGTAAGTGTACTTTGTAAGTGCTTTGTGCAACTTTATATTTAGCAAAACAGTTAATCAGAGCTCTGAATTCACGGTAATCATTCTAGCGTAAATTGCAATATCGATTATGCGATTGCATTTACTTTCAACTCATACTACAAGCGGTAAGTACAATGAGCGCAAATCCTTGCAATAAACCCTTTATCGCTCGAGCTCAAACATTTGTGCTCCACTAGTTATCTAGCCCACTGTGTGTAAATTAACTGCACATTCAGTAGATATTTTACAATGGAAAATCTCACCACTGAAAAACTAGCAAGACTGATATAACTGAAAAGGTGCATCCAAGATGGAGGATACTGCAGTGCTTTTAAAATTATAAAGTCGTAGCGATGTTTCCCCATTACAATACAAGATACTCCCATGGCACATCCAAGAAACTTCCACGGAAAAATGCAATAGCATAGGCCTCTGAAAGCAAAAAGCAAGAGGCAAACAAACAAGGGGTATTGAAATAATGAAAAATAATTGGCGCCAAGTATGATGCACAACGTAACTTAAAGTCTTTTTTGGTGCCAAAAATGACCGGAAATAACACACTTGCATCACTGACTAATGAAATTACGAAGTTGCGTCATAAACGTACTTTTTCGCGGCAAAAAAATTTTTTGCGCCAAGAATGACGCAATAAAGTTTAGCATTTGACGCACCCGCGGGCCTAATACCCGCAATTACAAGAAGTAGTCAATTGAAAAAAGACTAAACCCCAGGTAAGAAATAGATTTCTTAAAAATGTTTACATTCCCAAATATGAAACTGACAGTCTGCAAAAGGAAATACATGAACCTGACTCATGGCAAATATAAGTACAATACATATATTTAGAACTTTATATAAATGCATAAAGTGCCAAACCATAGCTGAGAGTGTCTTAAGTAATGAAAACATACTTACAAAAAAGACACCCATCCACATATAGCAGATAGCCAAACCAGTACTAAAACAGTTATTAGTAGAGGTAATGGTAAATTGAGAGTATATCGTCGATCTAAAAAGGGAGGTAGGAGATGAATCTCTACGACCGATAACAGAGAACCTATGAAATAGACCCCTGTTAGGGAAATCATCGTATTCAAATAAGTGATACTCCCTTCACGTCCCTCTGACATTCACTGTACTCTGAGAGGAATCAGGCTTCAACAATGCTGAGAAGCGCATATCAACGTAGAAATCTTAGCACAAACTTACTTCACCAAAGTTTGTAAAACTGAATTGTGGGTGTGGTGAGGGGTGTATTTATAGGCATTTTGAGGTTTGGGAAACTTTGCCCCTCCTGGTAGGATTGTATATTGCATATGTCACTAGCTCATGGACTCTTGCCAATTACATGAAAGAAATATCACTATTGCACTATGCTTTTAAAATCAGGGCCTAAGGGAGCAGAGTTTAAAGGGACAGTCAACACCAGAATTTGTGTTGTTTAAAAAGCTTGCTAATCTGTTTATTAGTACCCATTCCCCAGTTTTGCATAACCAACACAGTTATACTAATACACTTCTTACCTCTGTGATTACCTTATATCAAAGCCTCTGCAAACTGCCCCCTTATTTCAGTTCTTTTAACAGAATTGCATTTTAGCCAATCAGTGCTTACTCCTAGGTAACTTCACGTGCGTGAGCTCAATGCTATCTATATGACACACATGAACTAATGCCCTCTAGGGGTGAAAAACTGTCAAAATGCATTCACATAAGAGGCGACATTCAAGGAGTAAGAAATTAGCATATGAGCCTACCTAGGTTTAGCTTTTAACTAACAATACCAAGAGAACCAAGCAACATTGGTGATAAAAGTAAATTGGAAAGTCGTTTAAAATCACATGCCCTATTTGAATAAGAAAAGTTTATTTTGGTCTTGACTGTCCCTTTAAAGGGAAATATCATTCATAATATTAAACATAATTTTCATTTAGTACTTAAATAATTTAATAATTCAGAAAGAGGGATACATGTATCAATCTGTGAATACAGGTTGAGAGCAGGTTTGTTCATGCAACACTGCAAATGACAAATTAAAAAGTAATGTTCATATGACCATGGCTTCCTAACTTCTCTCTCACCTCAAAGTTCCCAGACTTAATCCATTCAATACTAGACTAGATTAGTCTGGAATGACTGACATTCTGTGTTCTCACACAAGGGGTTGTGTGAAAGTAGAAGGTGGAGTGCAAGAATTTGCTTGTGCAATATTAAATGAAGGAAGCAGATGCAACTCACTAACACAACAAGGTTGGACAGGTTCTCTAGTTAGGATCCTTATTGGTCCTCTGGTTTTTAAATGTAGCTGGCTGCACTCAATTTAAAGGGACATTGTACACTAGATTTTTCTTTGCATAAATGTTTTGTAGATGATCCATTTATATAGCCCATTTGGGAGTTTTTTTGAGACAATGTATAGTTTTGCTTATTTTTTAATACCATTGTGCTGATTTTCAGACTCCTAACCAAGCCTTACAGTGTCAGATGTATACATGTGTTTACAGTCTACTGCTAGCTACTGTTTATGTTATCTGTCTTTTCATATGCAAGGAATTGAGGGAGGGGGTAGTGCCTTCTCTTTTTCTTTTTCCAGCCCCTTTCAGTTTGTGTCCCAGTAAATCTAATCAACAGTGCTAAACTGGGAGCTTCTTATAGGTTTTGTACAGGATTTTTAGATCAGTATCTGTGCATATTCTTCTTTATAGTAGTGTCTATTACACAAAGTTATATGAAAAACGGTGTGCACTGTCCTTTTAACAAACTTTCCAATATATATATATATATATATATATATATATATATATATCTCAAATAAGAGGATAAGCACTAACAATCAGATATATGTACTTTAGTATCAATGAAAAGGGAAAAGTGCTCGAGACTATGGTGTACTACTACCAATTACACCAAGAAATAGTATAAATACAGATATAAGACTCCGCACTAAATATGAATAAATAATGAATGCAAAAATGTGCAAAATAAGAAAAAATAATAAGAAAAGAAAATATTTTTAATGTACACAAAAGAATAAGTAATAGCATAATAATACTGCATACACTGAATCAAAATGCCACAAACATCCATACAACCATACATACAAACTGGGCGTCCCCAGTTATCAAGCAAATATGGAGTGGAGGAGGTCAGATGGAGAGCAAAAAAGCAAACCCAGGTTATATGTGTAAAACCATGGGTAAATCTGTATAGGATACAAACGCTATGAAGTTGAGGCAGTTCATGCACTATAAGCAATTCATGCAAATGGCAAAAAAAGCAATGGTTAGGTAGCTGGCAAAAGGTATAGCAAAGAATCACAGATGAAACAGTTCATGCACTTTAGAAAGTTAATACATCCAACAGATGGTAAACGTTATTAGGATAACACGTAATCTCAAGTATCACCAAGATGTAGTAAAGTGTATCCATTTATGTATAAGCCTTGTTTCCATATGTATATGAACTTTGAAGATATATTGTAATGCCACTCCGGCACTCAAGGACTGAAGTCCGCCATGAGGATCTGTGCAAATGTAACGCTCTCAGAGCCTTGTCTGGTATATTGTAGAGAGCGTCCGTGTCAAAGGTAATGGTAGTGATTCAAGCTATGCTCCGCATTGATAGAGGTGTCAGCAACCCAATGCAGCATGTGAGTATTCAACTCCCTTGGCATCTGACGTCACATCCACCAGTCAGGCTGACTGGTGGATGTGACGTCAGACGCCAAGGGAGTTGAATACTCACATGCTGCATTGGGTTGCTGACACCTCTATCGATGCGGAGCATAGCTTGAATCACTACCATTACCTTTGACACAGACGCTCGCTCTATACAATATACCAGACACGGTTTGGGTGAGATCGCTCTGAGAGCGTTACATTTGCACAGATCCTCACGGCAGACTTCGGTCCTTGAGTGCCGGAGTGGCATTACAATATGTCTTCAAAGTTAATTTACATATGGAAACAAGGCTTATACATAAATTGATACACTTTGCTACATCTTGGTGATACTTGAGATTACGTGTTATCCTAATAACGTTTACCATCTGTTGGATGTATTAACTTTCTAAAGTGCATGAACAGTTTCTTCTGTGATTCTTTGCTATACCTTTCATCTCTGCAATTGCCAGCTACCTAACCATTGCTTTTTTTGCCATTTGCATGAATTGCTTATAGTGCATGAACTGCCTCAACTTCATAGCGTTTGTTTCCTATACAGATTTACCCATGGTTTTACACATATAACCTGGGTTTGCTTTTTTGCTCTCCATCTGACCTCCTCCACTCCATATTTGCTTGATAACTGGGGATGCCCAGTTAGTATGTATGGTTGTATGGATGTTTGTGGCATTTTGATTCAGTGTATGCAGTATTATTACGCTATTACTTATATATATATATATATATATATATATATATATATATATATATATATATATATATAGCTCAAGACATGCATGGTTCAGAGCCTATCTAGATATGCTCTTTTGAAAAGAAGTTTCACAAAAGGAAATGTGAAACGGGTAAATCTGATAAAATGAAGGAAATTAGAAAGTTTTTTTGTTTTCAACATTGTACATATGAATCATGAAATTTTCATTTCTTTCATGTAATTGGCAAGAGTCCATGAGCTAGTGACGTATGGGATATACAATCCTACTAGAAGGGGCAAAGTTTCCCAAACCTCAAAATGCCTATAAATACATCCCTCACCACACCCACAATTCAGTTTTACAAACTTTGCCTCCTATGGAGGTGGTGAAGCAAGTGTGTGCTAAGATTTCTATGTTGACATGCGCTTCCAGCATTTTGAAGCCCAATTCCTATCAGAGTACAGCAAATGTCAGAGGGATGTGAAGGGAGTACCACCTATTGAATGCAATGATTTCCCTAACGGGGGTCTATTTCATAGGTTCTCTGTTATCGGTCGTAGAGATTCATCTCCTACCTCCTTTTTCAGATCAACGATATACTCTCAATTTACCATTACCTCTACTGATAACTGTTTCAGTACTGGTTTGGCTATCTGCTATATGTGGATGGGTGTCTTTTTTAAGTATGTTTTTTATTACTTAAGACACCCCAGCTATGGTCTGGCACTTTATGCATTTATATAATATAATATATATCTAAATATATGTATTGTACTTATATTTGCCATGAGTCAGGTTCATGTATTTCCTTGTGCAGACTGTTAGTTTCATATTTGGTAAATAAAACATATTAAGAAATATTTTTTTCTTACCTGAGGTTAAGTCTTTTTATTGTGTCATTCTTGGCGCAAGAATTTTTTTGGCGTGAAAAGCACGTCCGTTGATGCAAGTTCGTCACTTCCGGCATCGTAGTTGACGCGGAAGTCTTACACATGGTTGCGTCGTTAGTGACGCAAGTGTGTCATTTCCGGATATTGTTGACGACAAATAAATTTCTCTTACGTTGTGTGTCATACTTGGTGCCAAATTTTTCATTAGTTTTATACCCCATTGCTGTTTGCCTCTTGCCTTTCTCTATGTCAGAGGGCTATGCTGTTTGCATTTTTTCCCATTCCTGAAACTGTCATATAAGGAAAGTGATAATTTTGCTATATATGTTGTTTTTTCTTTTAGATTTTGCAAGATCTGATCCTGCATCAGAAGTATCTGTTGGAACGTTGCTGCCTGACATTGGTTCTACCAAAGCTAAGTGCATTTGTTGTAAGATTGTGGAAATTATATCTCCGAATGCGATTTGTAATAGTTGTCATGATAAACTTTTACATGCAGAGAATGTATGCATCAGCAATAGTACATTGCCAGTTGCAGTTCCTTCAACCTCTAACGTGCATGATATACCTATCAAATTTAAAGAATTTGTTACTGATTCTATTCAGAAGGCTTTGTCTGCATTTCCGCCTTCTAATAAACGTAAAAGATCTTTTAAAACTTCTCATAAAGTTGATGAAATTTCAAATAACCGGCAACATAATGATTTATCCTCCACTGATGAGGATCTATCTGATTCAGAAGATTCTTCCTCAGATATTGACACTGACAAATCTACTTATTTGTTTAAAATAGAGTATATTCATTCTTTGTTAAAATAAGTATTAATTACTTTGGATATTGAGGAAGCTAGTCCTCTTGACATTAAGACACGTAAGCATTTAAATGCTGTTTTAAACCTCCTGTGGTTACTCCAGAGGTTTTTCCTATTCCTGATGATATTTCTGATATGATTTCTAAGGAATGGAATAAGCCAGGTACTCCTTTTATTCCTTCTTCAAGGTTTAAAAAATTGTATAATTTACCAGCAATTTCGATAGAGTTTTGGGAAAAGATCCCCAAAGTTTATGGGGCTATTTCTACTCTTGCTAAACGTACCACTATTCCTATGGAAGACAGTACTTCTTTTAAAAATGCTTTAGATAGGAAACTTGAATCCTATCTAAGGAAAGCCTATTTATATTCAGGTCATCTTCTCAGGCCTGCAATTTCTTTGGCTGATGTTGCGGCTGCATTAACTTTTTGGTTGGAGAATTTAGCGCAAAAAGAATTGGTTTCTGACATATCTAGCATTGTTCGTTTACTGCAACATGCTAATCATTTTATTTCTGATGCCATTTTTGATATTATCAAAATTGATGTTAGATCCATGTCTTTAGCTATTTTAGCTAGAAGAGCTTTGTGACTTAAATCTTGGAATGCTGATATGACATCTAAGTCCAGATTATTATCTCTTTCTTTCCAAGGTAATAATTTATTTGGTTCTCAGTTGGATTCTATTATTTCAACTGTTACTGGAGGAAAGGGGATTTTTCTGCCGCAGGATAAAAAACCTAAGGGTAAATCTAAGGCTTCTAACCGTTTTCGTTCCTCTCGTCAAAATAAGGAACAAAAATTAAATCCTTCCCCCAAGGAATCTGTTTCCAATTGGAAGCCTTCCTCAAATTGGAAAAAATCCAAGTCTTTTAAAAAACCAAAGTCAGCCCCTAAGTCTGCATGAAGATGCGGCCCTCATTCCAGCAAAGCTGGTAGGGGGCAGATTAAGGTTTTTCAAGGATTTTTGGATAAATTGTCTCAAGGGTATCGAATAGGATTCAGAGTAAGACCTCCTGTGAGAAGATTTTTTCTCTCACGTATCCCAGCAAATCCAGTAAAAGCTCAGGCTTTCCTGAAGTGTGTTTCAGACCTGGAGTCTTCAGGGGTAATCATGCCAGTTCCTTTTCAGGAACAGGGTCTGGGGTTTTATTCAAATCTATTCATTGTCCCAAAAAAGGAATTACCAATTTTTTGCTCTTCCATTTGGCCTAGCAACAGCTCCAATAATCTTTTAAAATGTTCTAAGTGCCCTACTCTCTGTAATCAGAGAGCAGGGTATTGCAGTGTTTCCTTATTTGGACAATATCTTGGTATTAGCTCAGTCTTTACATTCTGCAGAATCTCACACATATCAACTAGTGTTGTTTCTTAAAAAACATGGTTGGAGGATCAATTTACCAAAAAGTTTCTTGATTCCTCAGACAAGGGTCACCTTTTTAGGTTTCCAGATAGATTCAGTGTCCATGACTCTGTCTCTAACAGACAAGAGACGTTTGAAATTGGTTGCAGCCTGTCGGCACCTTCAGTCTCAGTAATTCCCTTCAGTGGCTATGTGCATGGAAGTTTTAGGCTTCATGACTGCAGCATTGGACGCGATTCCTTTTGCTCATTTTCACATGAGACCTCTCCAGCTTTGTATGCTGAATCAATGTTGCAGGGATTATACAAAGATATCACAGTTAATATCCTTAAATCCCAATGTTCGACACTCTCTGACGTGAGGGTTAAATCACCAGCGTTTAGTTCAAGGGGCCTCCTTTGTTCGGCCAACCTGGACTGTGACCACTACAGACGCAATTCTTTCAGGTTGGGGAGCTGTTTGGGGATTTCTGACAGCACAAGGGGTTTGGAAATCTCAAGAGGCGAGATTACCAATCAATATTTTAGAACTCCATGCAATTCTCAGAGCTCTTCAGTTTTGGCCTCTGTTGAAGAGAGAACCGTTCATTTGCTTTCAGACAGACAATATCACAACTGTGGCATATGTCAATCATCAGGGTGGGACTCACAGTCCCCAAGCAATGGAAGAAGTATCTCGGATACTTGCTTGGGCGGAATCCAGCTCCTGTCTAATCTCTGCGGTGCATATCACAGGTGCAGACAATTGGGAGGCGGATTATCTCAGCCGTCAGACTTTACATACAGGGGAGTGGTCTCTCCATCTAGATGTATTTTCTCAGATTGTTTAGATGTGGGGTCTTCCAGAGATAGATCTAATGTCCTCTCATCTAAACAAGAAACTTACTTTTTTCCGCCTCTAGTTCTTCTTCCAAGAGTGATATCCAAAATCATCATGGAACAATTGTTTGTGTTGCTGGTGGCTCCAGCATGGTCACAAATGTTTTTGGTATGTGGATCTTGTTCGGATGCCCAGTTGACAACATTGGCCACTTCCATTAAGGCCGGACCTTTTGTCTCAAGGTCCGTTTTTCCATTAGGATCTCAAATCATTAAATTTGAAGGTATGTAAATTGAACGCTTAGTACTAAGTCATCGAGGTTTCTCTGACTCAGTGATTAACACTATATGACAAGCTCGTAAATCTGTCTCTAGAAAGATTTATTATCGAGTTTGGAAGACCTACATTTCCTGGTATTCTTCTCATAAATTCTCTTGGCATTCTTTTAGAATTACTAGAATTCTACAGTTTCTTCAGGATGGTTTGGATAAGGGTTTGTCTGCAAGTTCCTTGAAGGGACAAATCTCTGCCCTTTCTGTTTTATTTCACAGAAAGATTTCTAAAATTCCTGATATTCACTGTTTTGTACAGGCTTTATTTCGTATTAAGCCCGTCATTAAATCAATTTCTCCTCTTTGGAGTCTTAATTTGGTTTTGAAGACGTTACAGGCTCCTCCATTTGAGCCTATGCATTCTTTGGACATTAAACTTCTTTCTTGGAAAGTGTTGTTCCTTTTGGCCATCTCTTCTGCTAGAAGAGTTTCTGAGCTATCTGCTCTTTCTTGTGAATCTCCTTTACTGATTTTTCATCAGGATAAGGCGGTTATGCGGATTTCATTTACATTTTTGCCTAAAGATGTGAATTCTAACAACATTAGTAGAGAAATTGTTGTCCCTTCCTTGTGTCCTAATCCTAAGAATTCTTTGGAAAGATCTTTACATTCTTTGGATGCGGTAAGAGCTTTGAAATATTATGTTGAAGCTACTAAAAATTTCAGGAAGACTTCTAGTCTATTTGTTATATTTTCTGGTCCTTAGAAAGGTCAGAAGGCCTCTGCTTTTTCCTTGGCTTCTTGGTTAAAGCTTTTGATTCATCAAGCTTATTTGGAGTCGGGTCAGGTCCTGCCTCAGAGGATTACAGCTCCTTCTACTAGATCAGTCTCCACTTTGTGGGCTTTTAAGAATGAAGCTTCAGTTGATCAGATTTGCAAAGCAGCAACTTGGTCTTCTTTGCATACATTTACTAAATTCTACCATTTTGATGTATTTGCTTCTTCAGAAGCAGTTTTTGGTAGAAAAGTTCTTCAGGCAGCTGTTTCAGTTTGATTCTTCTGCTGATGTTTTAAGTTTTTCTTTTCATTTAGAGAATAACTTATATTTTGGGTTGTGGATTATTTTTTCAGTGAGAAATGGCTGTTGTTTATTTTTATCCCTCACTCTCTAGTGACTCTTGAGTTTAGATCCACATCTTGGGTATTGATATCCCATACATCACTAGCACATGGACTCTTGCCAATTACATGAAAGAAAACATAATTTATGTAAGAATTTACCTGATAAATTCATTTCTTTCATATTGGCAAGAGTCTATGAGGCCCACCCTTTTTATGGTGGTTATGATTTTTTTGTATAAAGCACAATTATTTCCAAATTCCTTTGTTAATGCCTTTTACTCCTTTCTTTATCACCCCACTACTTGGCTATTTGTTAAACTGAATTGTGGGTGTGGTGAGGGGTGTATTTGTAGGCATTTTGAGGTTTGGGAAACTTTGCCCCTCCTGGTAGGATTGTATATCCCATACGTCACTAACTCATGGACTCTTGCCAATATGAAATAAATTAATTTATCAGGTAAATTCTTAGATAAATTATGTTTTTTACTTCATGGTCCCTTTAATATGAAATAGAATTGATATTTGTTTAAGTCAAAAAGAACACATGATAGAAACAAAAACATGAGTGCAGACGCTTCTCTATATAAGGTAATAAGGGATTTACCTTGATGATTGTCTGGAACCAAGCTTGCAGGAGATGCTATGTATACGGGATTCAGGAACAGGCCAAGGTCATCACAAGATAAGCAGAATAAAGTGTCAATAGTCAACAGCCAGGCCAAAGTTTAATACCAAAGTGTCCATCAAAAACTAAATGTAACAGCAGAAGGAGTAGGTAACAGAACATTCAAAAGTTCTGTTGCATGTGCTAGGAGAAAAATGCAGCGTCACTTCCGACATCAAGGTTACAAATACTGTTACCCTTAGCACAGGTAACACAGTTGACAGTGTTACTAGAACAAATCTGCTGGTCCTTTACACTAAACTTAATATACCCCTCTGAATAGGACACACTGCACTGTCAGTCACATTAAGGGGCCTATCTATCAAGCTCCGGATAGAGCTTGAGGCCCATTGTTTCTGGTGAGGTTGCAGGCTCGCCAGAAACACCAGTTATGAAGCAGCGGTCTAAAGACTGCTGCTCCATAACCTGTCCACCTGCAGACATCGCCGCAATTCAACCCTATTGAGTACGATTGGGTTGATTGACACCCCCCTGCTGGCGGCCGATGGCCGTGATTCTGCAGGATGGGGCGTTGCTGGTGCAATGCTGAATACGGAGAGTGTATTGCTCTCCGTATTCATCGAGGTCTGGCGTACCTGATCCGCACAGTCGGATCAGGTCCGCCAGACTTTGATAAATAGAGGCCTAAGCCTCCTCTCTATTGCAGCCTTGGACTTCAGTCAAGCTCACTGCTCCCTTCACAGCACAACTCTGACACTCTCATTCTCATACAACTCAAACTTCACTGTCTATGGCTGTACCACTTTCCCACTTGTATTAGGCTTTGCTTGCTCAAATCATGTTCCCTATTCTTTTCAGTCTTTCACATCTCTATATTTTAACTGGTTAAACCTAAGACTTCTCACTTTCCTTTTATCTCTTCTTAAAGATAAAAATAGTTTAGATATGCTTAGGTTCAGTTTTTAGATAACCAATCTCTAACCATTTTCTATTACCACTGAAAAAAAAAATAACACTCCTGTTTCTTTCTTCTTTATTTTCTAGGTATCAAGATTGTTTGAGATCAATATTCACAGCTGGACAGGAAAGGTAATTTTAAAATAGAAATATTTCATCATTATCTAAATTATATACCTCTTAATTCTCCCGGATCTTTCAGAACGTTCACAGAGTTTGCCTGCTGTCCCTCCCACAGCTATTCTATTGTACACGCTGTATAGCTCTGCAGATTCTGCTGACACAATATATTTAGCTTATTTAATTTAAAATTGAACCCACATTTCCTCTTAAAGATGTGTTAAATATGCTGAAAAATATGGTAACTCCACTGCTGAACAATGATATAGATTACAACAGAAGAACACAAAGATAATTTTAATCTGTTTCTATTCCCATGTTGTGTACCTTATTTTTTAGTTTTTTTGTTATTAAAGTCAAAGAACAGAAATATACATAAAAAAATATCCACATTCTCAAAAAACAGCAAAAGATGCAAGAAAAGGCAACTTACTGCCAATTGTGAAAGGAATCCATTGAAAGTATCATAAGAAACTATGATAAATCAATTAAACAAATTTTGCCAGCCAAACTTCATTAACTTAAACATTTACACACACACATATATATATTTATATATTTATATATATATATATATATATATATATATATATATATTTCATACTAATTAGTATATATATATATACTAATGATAACATATAATTTAAATTATAATTTAAATTAAAAAAGGTCTATCACATTTATTCTATCATTTTTTACATTGTTTAATCTCCATTACAATAAATGTAGCAAAATAATACATGTATCCTATAACTTCTTTAAATTAAACATGCCTTTGGATCTTAGTTCTTCTAACCTTTATTGTGTAATTTTAATTAATATTTAAATTAACTTTTTACAAATGACATAAATGTAATTCTTTTAAGTGATTTTGATCCTGTCACCTTTACTTGAATTCAGTTCCACAAATTAACCACCTTTATTATTTAAAGAAGTACTTAATCAAATTACTTTTCAACCTTCTGTCCTCCAGTTTATATCAACATCAAAAGAAGTTACAATTTCATGAAGTAATTGCATTTTGCATACGAATTTCACAGTTAATTTGTAATTATTTGTTTATTATATACACTAAAACCAATGTTATAATAATGGTAATCGTATATGCTAATTGCAAAGTTAACTTCAAAGTATTTCTTTGTGATGCTGAGCAACTCATAATGGTTTATAATCTGCATTTTCAAAATTACTTAATTTTCTTTTTGTTCCATGAATATTTTAATAACATCTTCTAGCTCCATTTTTTTCTCCTAAACACATATTTTAGCCTCATATATACATTGTGTAATTTGCATATGCTACTTTTCCTATCATATTACATCTCAATAAAAGTTTTGCATATGGATGTTATTCTATTATTTGCATCAGCTGGATATTATGCAGTATTACATTGGCGGATCTATTAAAGGAACATAACAAGACAAAATGAAAATGCTCTAATGGGCTAGAGTTTTTTATTATACTGTTTTTTTCCATAGAATTATAGATAAAGTCAGATGTAGAGCGTGAGGGCAGTACTGGGACCTAGCTGAATACATCTTGGGAGCCAATGAGAAAAGTTATTTGTGTATCTACAAATCACCAGCTATCACCTAGCTATTGCTGCTCTTAAGCCTATCTAGGTATGCTTTTAAAACAAAGAATACCAAGAGAAAGAAGTAAAAATTATATTAGAAGTAAGGTGAGAAGCCTCTTAAAACTGCATGCTCTATTTGAACCATGAAAGTTTATTTTTAACGTTTATGTCCTTTGAAATTGCAGTTTTAAGACATTCACTGTGTGGTGGCATATATAGGCATAATGTTGCCAAATATACCCGTATATATGTTGCCCCATCATCCCCTATGCTGCTAAGTTGATATGATTTATGCCTTTTATAGATATGGGGAAGTTGGTTATAAAAGGGACAGTTAAGTAAAAACTAAACTTTCATGATTCAGATGCGGTTCAAATTTATTTTTATCATCAAATTTGCTTTGTTCTCTTGGTATTCTTTGTTGAAAGCTAAACCTAGGTAGGCTCAAATGCTAATTTCTAAGCCCTTGAAGGCTGCCTCTTATCTTAGTACATTTTTACAGTTTTTCACAGCTAGACAGCGCTAGTTCATGTGTAATATATACAGGGAGTGCAGAATTATTAGGCAAATGGGTATTTTGATCACATCATCCTCTTTATGCATGTTGTCTTACTCCAAGCTGTATAGGCTCGAAAGCCTACTACCAATTAAGCATATTAAGTGATGTGCATCTCTGTAATGAGAAGGGGTGTGGTCTAATGACATCAACACCCTATATCAGGTGTGCATAATTATTAGGCAACTTCCTTTCCTTTGGCAAAATGGGTCAAAAGAAGGACTTGACAGGCTCAGAAAAGTAAAAAATAGTGAGATATCTTGCAGAGGGATGCAGCACTCTTAAAATTGCAAAGCTTCTGAAGCGTGATCATCGAACAATCAAGCGTTTCATTCAAAATAGTCAACAGGGTCGCAAGAAGCGTGTGGAAAAACCAAGGCGCAAAATAACTGCCCATGAACTGAGAAAAAGTCAAGCGTGCAGCTGCCAAGATGCCACTTGCCACCAGTTTGGCCATATTTCAGAGCTGCAACATCACTGGAGTGCCCAAAAGCACAAGGTGTGCAATACTCAGAGACATGGCCAAGGTAAGAAAGGCTGAAAGACAAGCACCACTGAACAAGACACACAAGCTGAAACGTCAAGACTGGGCCAAGAAATATCTCAAGACTGATTTTTCTAAGGTTTTATGGACTGATGAAATGAGAGTGAGTCTTGATGGGCCAGATGGATGGGCCCGTGGCTGGATTGGTAAAGGGCAGAGAGCTCCAGTCCGACTCAGACGCCAGCAAGGTGGAGGTGGAGTACTGGTTTGGGCTGGTATCATCAAAGATGAGCTTGTGGGGCCTTTTCGGGTTGAGGATGGAGTCAAGCTCAACTCCCAGTCCTACTGCCAGTTTCTGGAAGACACCTTCTTCAAGCAGTGGTACAGGAAGAAGTCTGCATCCTTCAAGAAAAACATGATTTTCATGCAGGACAATGCTCCATCATACGCGTCCAAGTACTCCATAGCGTGGCTGGCAAGAAAGGGTAAAAAAGAAGAAAATCTAATGACATGGCCTCCTTGTTCACCTGATCTGAACCCCATTGAGAACCTGTGGTCCATCATCAAATGTGAGATTTACAAGGAGGGAAAACAGTACACCTCTCTGAACAGTGTCTGGGAGGCTGTGGTTGCTTCTGCACGCAATGTTGATGGTGAACAGATCAAAACACTGACAGAATCCATGGATGGCAGGCTTTTGAGTGTCCTTGCAAAGAAAGGTGGCTATATTGGTCACTGATTTGTTTTTGTTTTTTTTTTGAATGTCAGAAATGTATATTTGTGAATGTTGAGATGTTATATTGGTTTCACTGGTAAAAATAAATAATTGAAATGGGTATATATTTGTTTTTTGTTAAGTTGCCTAATAATTATGCACAGTAATAGTCACCTGCACACACAGATATCCCCCTAAAATAGCTATAACTAAAAACAAACTAAAAACTACTTCCAAAACTATTCAGCTTTGATATTAATGATTTTTTTGGGTTAATTGAGAACATGGTTGTTGTTCAATAATAAAATTAATCCTCAAAAATACAACTTGCCTAATAATTCTGCACTCCCTGTATATATATATATATATATATATATATATATATATATATATCTATCTATATATATATATATATATATATATATATATATATATATATAGATAGATATATATATAACTATAACATTGTGTTCACTCCCATGGAGTTATTTATGAGTCAGCACTGATTGGCTAAATGCAAGTCTGTGAAAAGTACTAAAAAAAGTAGGCAGTCTGCAGAAGCTTAGATACAAGGTAATCACAGAGTATTCACAGTGTATTAAGATAACATACAAAGAGAGAAGTGTTATACATACAAATAGAGAAGTGCTCTACCAGGAACGAACAACAGCTCATCAGCTATTTCTATGGTGATTTACCACCCAGGAGCAGCCTCTTTTAGACTAGTGTGCTTTTAGCAAAGGAAAACTTTCCTGAAGTATATCAGTTATAATTAGGTGATTATTGTTTGTTAGCATTTAGTAAGCCTTGAACTCCTAAACTCCCCCCATACCTGTATGGGGGTTGATTAGGTGATTATTGTTAGTATTTAGTATGACTTAATCTCCTAATCACCCCCTTAACTGTATGAAAGTTGATCACGTGATTATAGATGGTTACCATTTATTAGGATTTAATCTCCTAACCACCCACATACCTGTTTGATGGTTCATTAGGTGTATATTGATGGTTACCATTTAGTATGCCTTAATATTCTATACCTGTGTGGGGGTTGATTAGGGGATTATTTATTGCTAGAATTTATTAGGCATTCATCTCCTAACCACTCCTCATACCTGTATGGGTGTTGATTAGGTAAATGTTGATGGTTACCATTTAATAGACCTTAATCTCCTAACCAACCCCTCATACCTGTTTGAAAGTTGATTAGGTGATTATTGATGGTTACCATGTATTAGGCCATAATCTCCTAGCCACCCCCTCATACCTGTATGGGTGTTGATTAGGAGATTATTAATAGTTACCATTTATTAGGTCTAAATATCCTAAACACCCTTCATACCTGTATAAGGGTTGATTAGGTGATTATTGATGGCTACCATTTATTAGGCCTTAATCTCCAAACCACCCCTCATACCTGTATGGGGGTTAATTAGGTGATTATTGATGGATAACATTTATTAGGTCTTAATCTTCTAACCACCCTCATACTTGTATGGGGGTTAATTAGGTGATTATTGATGGTTACCATTTAATAGGCCATAATCGCCTAAACACCATTCACACCTGTATTAGTGTTGATTAGTTGATTATTTAAGGTTAGTTTTTATTAGGCCTTAATCTCCAAACAACCTCCATATCTGTATGGGGTTGAATAGGTGATTATTGCTGGTTAACATTTATTAGGTTTTAATCTCCTAACCACCCCTCATACCTGTATGGGGGTTGACAAGGTGATTAATGATGGTTACTATTTATTAGGCCTTAATTTCCTAACCACCCCTGATACATGTATGGGGATTAATTAGGTGATTATTAATGGTTACCATGTATTATGCCTTAATCTGCTAACCACCCATCATATATTTTAAAATATATATTTATGTTACAAAAGGCATTAGTATTACAATTGTTTTATTACATAGCAGGCATGCAGTTTGATTATTACTGGTTAACATTTATTAGGCCTTAATCTCCTAATGGCCTCTCATACTTTTATGGTGGTTGATAAGGTGATTAGGTTAGGACATTTTAGGGATTAATAGTGCATTTATACACAATTTTTAAAAAGTTATTCAATCTTTTTTATATTAATAAATATGTATTTTTCTTGCTGTGTTTTAAAAAAAAAATATAAATATATATGTTAACCCGTTAAGGACCAGGGTACGTCCTACAAAAACTGTCACTTAATGACCAAGGACGTACCCTGTACATCCTCAGGGGTTTAAAGTGATGGAAGCGAACATGATCGATTCCAGCCACTTTCAGGTTATTGCAGTGATGCCTCAATATTGAGGCATCCTGCAATAACCTTTTTTAAGCATCCGATGCAGAGAGAGGCACTCTATGGCCCTCTCTGCATCGGTCAGTGATGGTGCCAATCGTTGGTGGGTGGTAGCCAGGTGGGCGGCCCATCGCTGGTGTGAGTTCTGGATCGTGTTCCTGAGTGTCCGGAGTGTGTGAGGGGGGAGGGCTCAGGAACGCGTCCATGTATGTGCACACCCGCACGAACATTAATGTCATGTCCAAGGAGGGAGAGGGAAAGGGAAAAAAGTTTGGAAAGGGATCGGGGAGGGTATTGAGGGGGGCAGCTACACTATAGCAAATGGGGTGTTACAGGGTTTTTTTTAAAAAAATAGCACATTTTTAGTAAACTGGGTACCTAAGATGGCGGTCTATAGGTCGATGGGGAGGCTGAGACAGCTGTTTGGGGATCAGGGAGGTTGGGGGTAATGGGGGATCCTACACTTATAATATATATATATATATATATATATATATATATATATATATATATATATATATATATGAAAAAAGATGGGTGTAGATTTGGCGCTGGAGAACCGCCCTATCAATACTTCTAACCTAGAGTGTGTTGCTGGCTGCCTACGAATGTCTAGCCAGTGTGAATTGTGCCCCCAAGTACTCTTCACCTGTTAGATATAATATGGAAAAAATGGTTGGGGAAAGGGAAAGGGGATAAATTCGAATGGCGCCACACTCTGGAATAAAGCTCAATATGTAATTAAAAATACGGCTGAAAATGGGAAATCGAGGTGATTAGATATAATATATTGTTCTAGTGATGGTGCAAAATGTATAGAAACCATACACAAGGAATTGATATGATATAGAATAAATGATTATATGTCACTTATCTGTATATGTCAGAAAAATACCTTCCTCAGAACAAGCTGTGATGAAGATAATATATATAAAGATGTTTCTATTCAATGAAACATTAATAGTATATGTGTACTAGTAATAATTATAATACTGTTGTTACTGGTAATGCCACAGGATTACTAAAATAAAATAAAGATAGTGTGTCATATGATTACACACAAAACAGACCCATGTATAACTAATAGAGTGAATATACAATCACATTTCCGATATATTAATAATGCTCAGGGTCTCAAAATGTAAAACAATATTAGTAGTACAAAAATTCATAAATTGGGGTCACAGTAGAAAATGTTACTAAAAAATGAAATATTAATTACAAATTTAGAATGAAATATTAATTACAAATTAAGAATAAAAAATAAATAAAGAGTAAAAAAGGATCACCTAATATCGTAATAACGTAATATTGGATACACAGTGAAAATAATGTGTGTTGAACATCCTAATTGACAAAATAAAACTACTATGAGTGAGTATTATTATAGTCCATATCAAATGTGCAGTACTTCAACTTGATAATGCTTCAATCCACAACGTTCCCGTTGGGAGCTTACTTACACTCCTTCACCTCAATCTCATGAAGTAAGTGCCGCGTAGTGTACAGATAAGTCTCCTTCCCGGTATCGGCTGTAGGTTTGAGATGTGTTGTCTTTTCAATACTGTTCTCTCCTCTCACCGCTCTTTCCCCACAGT